>NC_137771.1:52419432-53029432 GCF_963455305.1 Plecotus auritus | reverse complement strand
CCCAGAGACGCTGACTGGCATAGAAACTGACCCATCAGAACCAAATCTGGGTGAAGTACCAGGAGCCAATGGCTGCCTCGGAGGTGGAGCTTTTGATGCTGACTGGCATGCAAACCAACCAATCAGAACCAAATCTGGGTGAAGTGCCAGGAGCCAATGGCTGCCTATGAGGCAGAGCTTTTGACGCTGACTGGAATAGAAACTGACCAATCAGAACTTAATCTGGGTGAACTGTGAAGGCAGAACCTAAGGTGGGGGCTGAGGAGGGGTTTTAAAGGCAGCAGCTGTTTGGTGTAAAGTGTAAGAAAGCGGTTCAATTTTTTCATGACCGGTTTGGTAGTATAGTACATATGGCTAGCTATCAGTCCAGATATAGGGATTATGTGTTTTTTGTCTGCTAAGAGCATCTCCTCTTGCTGAAAAAGGCCCCCTGCTGCCCCATTTAAGCAATCCTATCCTATATAATCTATCTATACTACTAAAAGGGTAATATGCTAATTAGACCAGGTCAACCAGCCATCTTCTGGATGTCCAACTTCCTTCCAGACAAAGCCATGATGGTGGGGGCCAAGGTAGAGGCAGTTAGGGGTGATCAGGCCATCAGGGGAGAGCAGTTGGGGGCGATGAGGCAGGCAGAGTCAGTTAGGGGTGATCAGGCTGTCAGAGGAGGGCAGTTAGCGGCAACATCAGTCTGGCATGGGAGGGCCGTTGGAGGTCAGATCAGGCCAATAGGGGATGGCCATTGGGGGTGAGATCAGGCCAGCAGGGGAGGGCACTTGGGGGTGAGATCAGGCCAGCAGGGGAGGGCAGTTAGGGGTGATCAGGCAGGCAGAGACAGTTGGGGGCGAGATCAGGCTGGCAGGGGATGGCAGTTGGGGGTGAGATCAGACTGGCAGGAGAGGGCAGTTAGGGGTGACCAGGCAGGTAGGCAGAGGCAGTTAGGGGTGATCAGGCAGGCAGGCAGGTAAGCGGTTAGAAGCCAGCAGTCCCAGATTGCAAGAGGGATGTCCAATCCCACAGGGGTCGGACATCTGCCAAGGGGTCCCTGATTGGAGAGGGTGCCGGCTGGGCTGAGGGAACCACCACCCCTGTGGATGAATTTCATGCACTGGGCCCCTAGTTTCAAAATAAAAAGTTAAAGAAAAAATTATCATATATAATAAAAGGCTAATATGCAAATCGACCAAACGACAGAATGACCAGTCGTTATGATGTACATTGACCACCAGGGGGCAGACGCTCAATACAGGAGCTGCCCCCTGGCAGTCAATGAGCTCCCACAGAGGGAGCACCGCTCAGCAAGAAGCTCAGCTCACAGCTGGCAAGCACAGCGGCAGTGGCAGGAGCCTCTCCCTCCTCTGTGGCAGCACTAAGAATGTCTGACTGCTGGCTTAGCAGTCAGTCAGACTTCCCCTGAGGGCTCCCGGACTGCAAGAGGGTACAGGCCGGATTGAGAGACCCCCCGCCCCCGACGAGTGCATGAATTTCATGCACCGGGCCTCTAGTGTCAAATAAACACTTTGCTTTATTAAAGTGATAAGCAACTTAATTTAATCTAACAAAATCATACAATTAGAAAAACTAGAAATAGTTTAATCAATATTTGCTTTCTCCCTCATTTTGATTTATTTCCTCCAAATACTTGATGTAACTATCAAAGCATTTTAGACTTGACAGTCCTCTGGTTCCATATCACCTCCAGCTAACACTTGTCTGGAACAGAGCCAAATTTTTCAGGCTTCGCCCAACTTAAAAGTCATTAGCAATTCTAAGCCCTCACCTAACTCAGGATTTAAGACTCTGCTCCTTCCTGTCTCTTTACAATCTCTTCCCCTTATTTTGCACAGTCTTTAAGATGGTTGTTTTTAAATGTGACCTCCCAAAGACATTTGTGTTTTCCAAAAAAGAAATGTGGGAGATGAACTACATCTACTTCAAAGAACTAATTCTGTAACTGCAGGCTATCAAGTCTCACAGCACTTGGGTATATGCAGTGGAAAAGGTATTTCCTGAGTTCTTCAAATCAATCCATAGGACGTGTCTAACCATCCCAACTCATAGCCTTCCTAATTTAAGAACTCTTCATGCTTTGCAAAATGTGCTCTCCACATTCCTATTTATTTAATCCAAAATAAATATTATACATCTGTTGAGATGTTTTCATGTTGCTGTTTTACACATCTGTTGTTCTGTGACCCTTCTTATTAGGAGTATTTGTCACCATATATAGTCATAAAAAAGACATGAGAAATAGGTTAATTGAACATTTATGTCTACCTTCAAAACAGAATATATATATATATATATATATATATATATATATATATATATATATATATATATCCTCCCCTTCACATTTGCACTTTGAGACTATACCTCTCCCTCTTTCTTTCTTTGTGTTCTATTTTCCCTGAGTGTGGTTGTATGAGTATGAGTTTGTGTGTATGTGTTCACTTGTGTGTAGAGTTAGTAAATGGAAAAATTTTATTTTAAAACACTGTCACTGAAAGGATAGAATGATAAAATGTTACACATTGATGATTTTTCTTAGAATTTTATGTATATCCAAGATAATGTATGCACAAGAATTTATACATTATCATAGTAAATGCTTCTGGAATTGCAAAGTAAACCATAACATTCAATTTGACATAATGGCCACATTGCATTAATTCTTCAAACAGTCAAATTCTTTCCCATTAACTAATAGAGCTGTATGCACCCCTCTCTTCAGAAAACACTTCCCACTTTCTGTCTGGCCAATCTCTTGACTAGGTAATGAGCAGACTGCTTCAGACATTTAATACAGAAAGATTTTTCAGACACATTACATGGAAATATGAGTTCTATAATTCAAAGGCTAAAATCCAGCAGGGAACTCCTAGATTTCGATGCAATATAGAGACTGCTATTGTGCATTAAGGTTTGATGAATCTGGGCTATCAGAATTCATATAAAAACTATTTTATTTTTATTTCAAGAGAAGAGGTCTGGTAAATGATATTTTATAGCACATTAAATAATATTCTCTAACTAGGTATGTCAAGTTCAGAACTTTGTACCATCTTTTATGATCTAGTACTATCAAATATGAGAGGATCTATAGTCATATTTTTATGGATAACATAACACCAGAAAAAAATATCTTTCACTGAGTTTACAGGCTTATATGTAAGAACATTGTCAGATAGAAACCCAACAAAAATTTGAAAGAATTCCTCAAGGATCTTTTTCTCAAGCCTACATATTACAAATACCTCAGTGAGGATGAAGGACATTTGAAGATAGTCTCAACTCCTAGGGTAACAGAGAGCAACTAAGGAGTACCAGAAAGTGACTTTCACCCATTCAAAGATAAACTGCATATAGTCTTACTTGAGGATATTTATTTTATTTTAATGGATTTATGTTTACCTCATTTTTTAAAAGTTACCTACAAAAGGAATAGAACTTGGCAAAATATTAAACGTTGATCACTGAGACTGGATAGTGCTCTGCTCTGTGCATAGTCATCAGTACTCAACAAGTTCTCAATTCCAGGTCACTTTTAGAATAACATTTTCATTTTCTCCTTCCTTGTGGGCAGAGAACACAAACAGGCTCCTTTACCTATATATCTTTTGCAAGTAGTAAACATTATAAAAATGCCCATTTTTACATGGCAAATATTACCATAAACCAAGATTCAGAAAGGAAATGATCTCTCCCTAAGGCAGGGGATGGGAGGAGGTAACATGGCATGTGGGCATCTTCTTCTCTCTCCTCTTCCCTTAAGGCATTACTTATCAGCCTTAGCCATTTTTGCTACTAAGTCATGTGCACTACCAATCAATCAGAGTCAGAATGCCAGAAATCCTCATTGGCTGAAAGATTTGAAAATGACTAGCTGTTTAAACTGGATATGATGTAAAATAGATGCTATCAGCAATTTGGGAGTGAGGAAGGTGCAGGGCAGCAATATCCAAGGAGGGCTTCTCAACTTAGGACTCAAAAGGCTAGAACACTTTCTCTTCAATTGAAGTCCAAGTGACTGCTCCCCAACTTTTGAGGGGGAAATAATTCTTTGAAAGAGTGTACTTTCAGGAGGGAGGGAAAAAATGAAACTGTTGAATAACTTGGGGTACTTATTGGTGTCTGTCACCAGAGATACTGGAAAGATCTTGAGCTTAAGGTTCTAGGTTTCCTGAGATTTTGGTGTACTGAACCTTCCCTTTTAGGTACTTAAGCTGCTCTAATTTTAACCTTCTAGCCAGCTCTACATGCTGGCATCTTTGATTCTGGCAACCTTATTGGTCAAATACAGAGAAGAAAATACAGAAGAAAAAATCCAGAAACCTCATGCTCCAAATCTGTTTTCTAATCAAGAGAAATGACAAATTGGGTCTCAAGATTTTTTTTCTAGATTGTCCAAATCTTTTTACCAGGAAGAGTAGGATAGTAGGGGTCTGTAAAAAAATCCTATTCAAGAATAGAAATTTAATATCCTGTGTTGTATGTTTTGGAGTTTGAGGCAATAATAGGATTTAGGAGGCCGAGAAACCCCAATATCTCTGCTAACTGAATTATTAAGAGAGTAATACAGTTGTTTGATTTTTATATTAGTATTTAATTCTTTGAAAATAATGTCCCTAATTAGCATACAAAATTGGCCAATTAGCAAAATAACATGATCTATTGACACTTGCCTCATTTATATTTATTAATGCCCACTTTTTCAATAATAGAAAAAAATCAATATTCCAAAAAAGAAAACTTGTCAGGGCTCAAAAGTTGAGTAAACATCTATATATGTAAAGAGGTAATATGCAAATTGTTGTTACTCCGTCACAGTAACGACTGTTCAACAGGCTGCACATGCAGCAGGAGCTGGTGGGCGGGGAAGGGGGCGGACACTTGCGCCACCGGGACATGAGGCTGCCTCCCAACCCGGCGCCTGACCGGGGATGTGAGGCTGCCTCATTGGCTCTTCATATGAAAGGTGAGCTTGGATCCTCATTCTTATTCAGTGTAGTGGAGCATGGGAATTGATTTATAGGATCCAGTCCCACTTGGGGAAATGTTACTACAGTCAGAGTAGATGTAAAATGGGGATCATTTATTTGCTCACAGGTTGCTGTAGAACAGACAGAGTCACCATACTCACAGAATTCAGGATGCCCCATGTGCAAACCTAGAATGAAAAGTCAGCAACAGCCTTAACCGGTTTGGCTCAGTGGATAGAGCGTCATCAGCCTGCAGGCTCAAGGGTCCCAGGTTCGATTCCGGTCAAGGGCATGTACCTTGGTTGAGGGCACATACCCAGTAGGGAGTGTGCAGGAGGCAGCTGATCGATGTTTCTCTCTCATCGATGTTTTTAACTCTCTATCCCACTCCTTCCTCTCTGTAAAAAATCAATAAAATATATTTTAAAAAAAGAAAAAGTCAGCAACACCCCACATGGCCAAGAACTAGAAACTACCCTTTGAAAGGAGTGTATGCAAAAGAACTGTGAGTCCCAGGAGGGCAATGAGGAAAGCTGTTCTTGTGGTTAATTTAAGAGTTTAAGGTGCAAAACTGGCATCAGAAAGTAGTGGCATAACACTGAGGCCATGCAGTCATGTGGCAACACTGAGCCTGTGGGACCCTTGGGATGAGTGGTTTCCAACGCCGTGGGAACCCCCTGCCCCTACCCTGGCCTCTGGGTGCCTGTTACAGACGACCATGTGTGCAGGGATGAGGGCTCCGGGCCTGCGGTGGTGGGGTTAGGGGACAGAGGACCTCCTCCCATAAAGTCTCCCCCAGCCCACACAGCATCAGGCTGTGTGGTGCACCCCACTGATGGTTTCCCTGAAGAAGGGCAGGTGCCCAGCTCAGAGGCGAGGAGATACAGGCTTGGGGGACACGTGACCTCCTGCAGGCCCTGCAGCATGGCCAGAGCTGAAGCTGCAGGTCCACCTGGCTATCACGGGGCTTGGACAGTGCAGTGGCCCTGGTGCTGGTGGCGAGTGCTGGGCACCTGAACCCGGGGAGCCACCCAGACCCACGGACCTTCCCAGCTAGACCACTCCCCTCCTGCATCCCTCACCAAACCTCAGTCTGACCCTCATCCTCCCCACCAGACCCCAGGGGCCCAACCTCCCAAATGGTGACCTTTGACTGCATGCCCTCACCTTAACATTTCAGTCTCAGAACCTAACACCTCCCTTAACCCCCTCACTTCTGATCTAACCTTTAACAGGAGCCATTGCCAACCACATCTGGTCCAGCACCACTCTCCCCTCTCTAGCCCTCCACCTTCCTCCATGGAAGCTGCTATTGCTTCCCATGAACTCAAACAAAATACAAGCAAAGACCTTGAACTAAAGAAGAAATAAAGTAACTAATATACATGAGAAAAGTTAACTTCAAAGGTAATCAAGTAATTGCAAAAGAAAGATACCTGGAACTTTTAAAAAATCACAATATTCAGTACTGGAGAGGGTGTGATGAAACAGACACCTGATAGCACTGCTCCGGAGTATAGGGGGCAGCATTTCTGGAGACAGTTTGACAGGATGTAGCAAATATTCAGGCTCCTGGCCTGGGTGATTACATTTCCAGGAATTTATCAAACATAATAATCAAAAAGTTGGGCCAGATATCATCATAATAATAAAAGGCTAATATGCAAATGGGCATCACACCATGACACCGTAAGAACCAAACAGCAGGAGACTGCATGCAAGGCATGCGGGGTAGGGGAGGAGGGTTAGGGGGGGAATGAGGACTTGCAGCATTGGTGGGCGGGGACTTGTGCTGGCCTGGGATGTGAAGCTGCCTCCCAGCCTGGTGCTTGGCTGGGGACATGAGGCTGCCTCCCCACCCAGCGCCTGGCCGGGGAATGTGAATAGCAATATTAAAATATTTCCTCTAATTAATTCCCTTTTAATGTGCATGAATTTCATGCACCGGGCCACTAGTGTTTATATAATGATAAACCATTTGTATTTCCCTACTCTAGCAAAAAAAGTTAAGTAAACTTATTTATATAATGATAAACCATTTTTATTTCCCTACTCAAGCATCTAAAATATCTGAAAGGCATAAAGATGAAAGCCAAACAACAAAATTATTTGTATTAATTCTCAAAAGTATTAATTAAAGCAATAAATCTTCATTTAGAATGCTGACTTGGTTATTAACAATAAAAAGTTCTTTTTATAAGCCCAATTTACTATTAAATCTTACTTTTAAAGTGTTCTATGATGAGATATTTGGCACTAACAAAAGAAATATGTTAAACAGGAAAAGGAATTTTGTACCTAATTAAATGTACTTATTAGGAGTATGTTAATAGTGTAAAGACACTTGAGCTGAAGCTATTTGAGTTGTCAAATAAGTTATTTTGAAAGCTATTAGCATACTTTTTTTTTTTAGATTTCCTTGTGTGCACAACTATAGTCTTATGTAAAAAATTTTAAAACTGCACAAACCTATATGAATCCTCATCTGTGTTTAATTCCTAGAAAAAGATGGAACATGTTATAGAAATATATGTCAGATGACTAAGTCTCAGCTATGTCTTAAAAATATCTCCACTGTACAATTCCTTTAAACCTCTCATCTGAAAGCTTTATCTTTGAGTCAGATATCTCCACATATGACACATTCTTATAGCGTATGGCCTACTTCTACAGCTTAAAGAGTGTTCATTAAAATGAAATACATTAACATATAAGCCACAGACAGGGAAGGTGAAATTGCCTTAAATAACTACCAAGGAAGTAGGTGTAAATGAAAACAGTTATAAGTTGAAAATTAATTCAGGCATTAATACTTTGGTATCCAGACAGATTCCAGGCTAGGCAATTAATTACTCATTCTGAAATGCTTAAGTAGCCTCATTATTTAAAGATACAGGGAAATTTAGATATAAGGCTGGCCTCTCAAAAAAAAGGTAAGTATAAAATATAAAATACTATGGTATATGCTGCTAAGAAACATATTCTATGGGAACAATGTAGTTTGAAATGTAACCTTATTTTAGAAAGTATTTTCCCAGTAGGATATTTAATATTAGGAGAAAAACAAGAAAAAAGCAGGCAATTGCATCATAAATATATGTCATTTTTACAAGCTGACTCAATTCTTTTGTGGAAGGATATAAAATGTAAATAAATTAAATCTGTGTTGCAAAAAGTTAAGAGTAGAAATGTTGGTGTATGTCCCTATGTTTAAGTCAAATGCAAAGAAACATCATTGCTGATTTATTGTGTTGTCAAGGAATTGGACAGTTTCAATTGCTGAATTCTGCTGAGACTATGTGGTAAAGTAAAATGCATTTTTGCCTATTTATATACAATGTATTTGAAGAAGGAGAAGGAAATAATATCTGTAATTAAAGATATAGATGTTTTTATACTCTTAGCACTTGTTTTGCTATTATCCACATGACTATGAATAAGTTATTACCAAGAACATTACCATATTCTTTCAGTGTGAAAGATGGTAAATATGTATTTTTTAATGAGATTGCAGAAGAAACATTTAAAGTTATATTCTTGGGATGACCAATGGACATTATATCAGTGTAAAATCAAATCAAATGGAAGAGCTGCCAGCTGTACTATAAAAGGTTTGAGACTGCCTTGTTGGCAGCAGAAATGAGTGCCCTGATTGAATGTCTACAACATGTAGGAGAGGAGAAGCTAGCATACATGTTCTTTGCTCTGAATTTTTTATTCTGTAACTGGCTAAACAACATTAAATAATTTACCTAAAATTCTAAACATGAATAAGTGCAGAAAAGAACAAGACCTTAGGCCTTGATTTCTAGTCTCTCTTTTGTGTACATATTCATATGCTGTAAACAGCTGTGTGTGTGTACATATGGGTATGGGCTAGCTGTAATGTCTTTGAAACACTCAACTATGTGGTGTATCAGGCAATGTATTTTTCACCTTCCCTTTCTCATTATTTATTTAAAAATAGGAGACAGTGTGATTGAAATCCCCTCAATTAAATTCAATTATGATTGATTTTTCCCTCATGATTGTCTCTAATGGAATGTGATCTATTTTCAAAAACTGTCAATGATTATATTTTTTAAGAAATAAAGTTCACTATGAAAGAGTATGTTTGCATATTGTAAAAGTGTAGTCATGTTTGCACTTTTATGTTAAAGTAGGAGACATTCCATTGGAAATCCTGATGGAGTATACAATATCATTTAATTAAGTACTTATAAACATTATCCATAAAAATTATTTTTAAGGACATAAAATGTAGAGCACAACACTGTAGTCTAATAATTCCTTTTATAATGCTGGTCTCTGAACAACATAATGCCCATGATGTAGGTGTTCTACGTTATACTCAGAGAAATGTATTATTCTCTTAAAACAATGAATTTGTATGTAGGACTAATTTCGTAGCTTTCCTATGTGGTATATTTCAGGATACTGAAAAGGGAACAAAATTTTCTAAATCCCTTTCCATACACTGTCGTGTAAGTACTACAAGCAGGTTATTTCTGTACCATGGAAAAGCATGGTCCAATTTCTCCTGCCAAGTGATAAAGAGCAGTAGGTGGATAATAGGGGGCAGCCCTTAGACACCAGGTTAGGCTGGTGTCACAGGAGCTAGAGGAAAGGTTGACTATGGACACTGGGTATTATACAGAAGGGAATAAGAATTTTTTATCCAAATGTCTCAAGCTTAGGTGAGAGTATCAATGTCCCATAGTTGTGGTCATAGTGTTCTGGCATGGAGGGCTGGATTCAAGAAAAGTCATGTTCATAGCAATAGACAGAGAAATTGGGTCAGCAGCAAAATGTCAGCTTCGGAATTCTGACAGGAGCAAGTGAATTAGAGCCTGAATGGACTCTTAAAGCAATTGTGCTTTTAGGAAATGGCAACTTTAGGACCTAGGAGAGGAAGGAGCTCTGAAGGAATAATATAGCAAGGTCCAGACAGTCTCAACTTGAAAATGTTATGTCATTTATACATTAGAACAAGTGAAAAAATAATGTATGAGGGGCTTGGAAAGTAATAGGGCAATGAGAAGGAGAATGAAAATGGTCATAGATAGAGAAGTTAATATGTGCTGAACTTGGGAGCTCCAGATAAGACACATGTGACAAAGAAAGAAGCAGCCAAAATAACTCCAACATGAACTGACTGCTCCACCATTTGGCCTTATACAGTAGACATGATTGCCCCATAATGCTTCTACATTCATTAGGAGTGAGAAATTTATAATATAGCTCAACTTTACTGTTTTACTATATAACTGAGGAAGGAAATGACCATTGGAAACTTTCTTATTCTTTCTAAAGCAGCACTGAGTGTGCACTTCAGATGCTAGTATATACAGTAAAACATAATTCATTATCACAAATTAGGCGTCCATTCTATAGATTTCAACCAAAATTTACTAAGCACTTTCTATGTGCCTGACAGTATACTAGGAACTTGAGCTTTCAATGATGGTCAAATGCTGACATGGTCCCTGCCCTCACTCACTCAGGGGATATGAAATAAACATCTGAAACAATCCATGAAAGAATGCTATGCAGGAAGAATAGATATATTATGATCCTACTTAACCCCCAGTTAGAGCTGCTATAGGCCAGGAATCCTTTCCTCCTTACGTACTGGTGAAGGTCATGAGCTTTGGGTTTTAACAGACCCAGGCTTAAGTATACCCAGTTCCACCACTTATTAGATAAATGACTTTGAAAAATTCCTTTACCTCTCTGTGTTATGGTTTCTTCACATATTAAATACGTCTGTTTAAAGAAAGTATTTTAAAGACTTCTAGAAGGAGAACTTAGATCTGGCTTTCCTTGCAGGCATATAGGAAGACTTTAGGCAAGATCATGTGACTTGGTCCAACCAATGAGTGAGATTCTTTTTTTTTTTCCCATGGAGCTGTCAGGATAAATGTTTTATTTATTTATTTTTTTAATTTAATAAATCTTTATTGTTCAGATTATTACAGTTGTTTGTCTTCCCCCACCCCATAGCTCCCCTCCACCCAGTTCCCACCCCACCCTCTGCCCTTACCTTCCCCCATTGTCCTCATTCATAGGTGTATGATTTTTGTACAGTCTCTTCCCACACCCCCCACACCCCTTTCCCCTTGAGAATTGTCAGTCCACTTCCTTTCTATGCCCCTGATTCTATTATATTCACCAGTTTATTCTGTTCATCAGATTTTTTATTCACTTGATTTTTAGATTCACTTGTTGATAGATATGTATTTGTTGTTCATAATTTTTATCTTTACCTTTTTCTTCTTCTTCCTCTTCTTAAAGAATACCTTTCAGCATTTCATATAATACTGGTTTAGTGTTGATGAACTCCTTTAGCTTTTTCTTATTTGTGAAGCTCTTTATCTGACCTTCAATTCTGAATGATAGCTTTGCTGGGTAGAGTAATCTTGGTTGTAGGTTCTTGCTATTCATCACTTTGAATATTTCTTGCCACTCCCATCTGGCCTGCATAGTTTCTGTTGAGAAATCAGCTGACAATCATATGGGTACTCCCTTGTAGGTAACTAACTGTTTTTCTCTTGCTGCTTTTAATATTCTCTCTTTGTCTTTTGCTCTTGGCATTTTAATTATGATGTGTCTTGGTGTGGTCCTCTTTGGATTCCTTTTTTTTGGGGTTCTGTGCACTTCCTGGACTTGTAAGTCTATTTCTTTCACCAGGTGGGGGAAGTTTTCGGTCATTATTTCTTCCAATAGGTTTTCAGTATCTCGCTCTCTCTCTTCTTCTGGCAACCCCATAATTCTGATGTTGGTACGCTTGAAGTTGTCCCAGAGGCTCCTTACACTATCTTCAAATATTTGGATTCTTTTTTCTTTTTGCTTTTCCGGTTGAGTGTTTTTTGCTTCTTTGTATTTCAAATCTTTGACTTGATTCTTGCGGTCCTCTAGTCTACTGTTAGGTCTCTGTATAATATTTTTTATTTCAGTCAGTGTATGTTTAATTTCTAGTTGGTCCTTTTTCATATCCTCAAGGGTCTCGCTAAATTTATCAGACTTTTCTAGGAAATTCTTGAAAAACCTTATAACCATGGATTTGAACTCTATATCCAGTCATTTGCTTTTCTCCATTTCTTTCATTTGTGACCTGTTTCTTTGTCTCTGCATTTTCGCTGCTTCCCTGAGTTGGTAGAGTAGCTTTGTGTGCTAGGTGACCTATAAAGCCCAGTGGCTCAGCCTCCCCAGTTACCTGAGGTGGACACTCTTGGTGCACCCCTTTGTGGGCTGTGTGCACACCCTTGTTGTAGTTAAGGCTTGATTGTTGTTGGTATCACTGGGAGGAATTGACCTGCAGGCCAATTGGCTGTGAGGATCAGCTGTGTCTACGCTGGGAGAACTGTACTGGAGACACCCTTATGAGACAAGACTTGCAAAATTTCAAAAGCCTCTGTGCTCAGCTTGGATGGGGCGGAGTCTCAGGGCGGAGCAGACAGCCTTGGCTTCCTGTCAGCTCTGCCCTATGAGGCCCCTGGGTCTCAGTGTCCCTCGGTAATCGCTGCAAGCACCTCTGAGATAAAGCTGTCCTTGAGTTTCGCCCGCTGCCAGACAGTCCAGTTTCTCCCCGAATGGGTCTGGGTTCCCAGATTCTCGCCCAGAACTGGAGTTCAGCACAGTTGGGAGCTTCTGTCTCCCTCCTGCTTGAGAAAGCCAGCAGCACACTCAGCAGTCAGTCCTCTCTGCTCGTGCTCGCGCACGCCTCCAGACCTCTACCTTTCGTAGCTCCCCTGAGTCCTTGTGTGATTTTCTCTTTTCCTGACAGTCCAGATTCCCCCCGTATGAGTCTGGGTCCCCAGGGTCTCTCCCAGAACTGGGGTTCAGTGCAGTCGGGAGTTTCTGTCTCCCTCCCGCTTGGGATAGCCAGCCAGGCACTCAGCTGCCTGTCCCCTCTCCGCATGCTTGCATCTCCGTACCTCAGCCTTTTGCAACTCCTCTGAGTTTTTGTGTGCTTTTCTCTTTCCTTCTAGTTGTAGAATTTCCACTCAGCCAGCTTTCCTGTGGTTCTGGATGATGTCCGTTTTGTCTTTTAGTTGTAGTTTTGAAATTGTTGTGTGAGGCAGCAATTTAGGTGTTTACCTATGCCGCCATCTTGGTTTCTCCTCCCAACCAATGAGATTCTGAGCAATCATGGTATGTGCGGCTTCCATACCAAAGTGTAGAAGAGCCAATGCATAGCACTGTCTCTTTCCCTCTCAATCTGATCAAGGAGAACTTCTATCCTTTCCAAATGGTACAATAACAAGAAAAGTAACCTGCTCTCTGTGAAAAATATAGATAGCAAGACAACAAATAATATTTCAAGCTAATTCCTTGATATTTAAAAGTTTCTCATTTCTGCAGAATTTTCTCACTTTTTTCTGGATCAGATAAAACATTTGAAGTGCTTAGCACAATGTCTGGGATAAAGGAAGCACTCGATACATGTTAGCCTTTACTCAAGACACAGATGCTGTCTCTGAAAATGTTTATTTTCCTCGTGTCCAAGAGGTTGAAGTTTTAGGGGTTTTTTTTAGTATTAGAACTTTCCTATGCTCAGCACAGAGAAGCTATTAACCTCTCTCTACACAGACTTAGATAAAATGACTAGCTCTTCTTTTATTTAAATCACTGTACGTTGACAATATTTGCTGTACCAAAGGGACTCATGTTATTCAGCTCTACAAAGTCACAAATAATATATATTTGAAAACAAGTGGTAGCTGATGTAAGCACCAGATGGCTCAAACATAAAATCAAGGGAGCTGCTTTTAGCTCTACCCCAGGGCGCCTACAGCCGCCTCCTCAGTGCTCCTTTCTGTGTTGTCGTTTATTTCTGAAGTGACAATAAAATTGGGAACAGCAGAATGGAAAGGAGCACCACAGCCTCAGCATGTTTTAACAATCTGCTCTGCATATGAGATGAAATGTTGCCATCACTAGAATCAACAACATCTTGACACATGATTCAAACGTCAAGAATATCCAAGAATCTAAGATGTCTTTGAAACAGCAAGAAGCTGAAGTCAACTCTAGACTGGAGCCCAAAGCCTAAAAGTATTATGTCTCCTCTTTTCTGAAAGTTGAGATATTTGGAGGGCACTGTTTTGGCCTGGAGGGCTGAAGCCCTATAAAATCCATTGTTACAAACCCTTGCATTTGAAGGCAGCAGTGGACCTCACTTAGTGTGAAGGTATCTATCTCAGAGAAACATTATGCCCAAGACAGCAGGAATGTTGCTGCTGAGAAAAGCCACCAGCTATGGAAAGGCTTACCATGAACACAGAACCAGTCCTATCTCAAGAGAGAGAGAGAGTGAGACCGTTCTGGTTATGTTTTGTTACATAATAAACCACCCCAAACTTATTAGCTTAAAACAACAAACATTTGTTATCTCAGGGTCTAGGGGCCAGGATTTCAGGAGTGGTTTAGCTGGTGGTCTCACATGAGACTGCACTCTAAGTGACAGCTGAAGCTGTAGTAATCTGAAGTTTGATTGGTCCAGTGGATTTGCTTCCAAAATCACTCAGAGTGGTTGCTGGGAGGAGATCGTCACTTCCATGTGGACTTTTCCATGAGCTGCTCATAGGATGCTACTGATCAGAGGGGGTGGGCAGTGGCTCAAGACAGAAGCTGAATTGTCTCTTTTCATCTGGAGCAAAGTTACATACCATCATTTTTGCCACATGCTGTTGGTCAAATACCAACTCTGGTACAATGATGTGAATAACAGAAGCCATCGTGAAGGCTGACTTTGGTGGAACTGGCAAAGCAGTGTTCTTCCCTTTTCCACTTCTGTTTGGGATCACACTAATATGGAAGAATTTCTTATGATTTAATCTCCCATGTTTACTTTAAAATGTTTTGTACATCTCTAAGTACCTCTGACTTTATATTCTCTTTCTGTAGAGGACCATTTTTGTTTGTTTCTTCTCCAAGAGATCTTAAATCTGCAGAGCTATGAGTCCAGTTTTCAGAAGTCCTCTTTCCAAATTGGAAAGACATAAGTATAGCCTGTGAGTGGCAGACACAGCCTATCCTCTTTCTATTCCAGTGACTTTGCTAAATTGCAAAATACATGTGCTCTAATTTCTAATTAATTATCCCCAAACAAATACTCTCCAGTCTATTGTCTGTGTCTCTTGACAAATGAACAAATTAGATGGACAGTATCAGACAATAAGGCAAGGGACTCTTGCTTTGAACTGGCAGTAAAATGAGGATTCAAACAAAGAAGCTTCAAGGAGAATAGGAGAGATATTCATGAAGGATTTTTCCACCTCTTACTTTAACTATATAAAAACACTAGAGGCCCGGTGCACAAAATTCATGCACGGGGGTGGGGATGTCTCTCAGCCCAGCCTGCACCCTCTCCAATCTGGGACCCCTTGGGCAGTCGGACATCCCTCTCACAATCCAGGGCTGCTGGCTCCCAACCACTCGCCTGCCTGATTGTCCCTAACTGCTTCTGCCTGCCAGCCTGATCACCCACTAACCACTCCCCTGCCAGCCTGATCAATGCCTAACTGCTCCCCTGCTGGCCTGATTGCCCCCCACTGCCCTCTCCTACTGGCCTGATCACCACCACTGCCCTCCCCTGCAGGCTGGCCCTCCCCTGCAAGCCCAGTCCCCCCTGACTGCCCTCCCCTGCAGGCCTGGTCGCCCCCAACTGCCCCCCTCTGCCAACCTGGTTGCCCCTAACTGCCCTCCCTTGCAGGCCTGGTCACCCGCAACTGCCCTCCCTCCCCTGCAGGCCTGGTCACCCCAAACTGTTTTCCCCTGTTGTCTTGGTCACCCCCAACTGCTCTCCCTTGCATGCCTGATCACCCACAACTGCACTCCCCTGCCGGCCATCTTGTGGTGGCCATATTGTGACCACATGGGGGTGGCCATCTTGTGCAAGGGCACGATGGTCAATTTGCATATTACCTCTTTATTATATAGGATAGTAGTGGCCATAATCAAAATAATTATGGAAGAAAAGTAAGTTAGTAGACACAGTTATTAGCTATAATAGTCATTAAAGATGTTTTAAAAATAAAATAAGAGCAATGTTTACAGTAATTAGGGTGTCAAAGCGACTTGCCAGCCTCCTTCTAGTTTTTCACCTCATTATGATCCATTTGAATTTGTGACCTGATTAACTAGTAGCTAGAAAAGACTTACAGAGGCACCAACCAATAGAGCAGTTCTTCATATATAAAACTGATCATTGGTAATGCAGATATTAATTCTTCTTTCTTACCAGGTATACCGGTTAATAATGTGGATTTTGTAATCAAAGAAAACACTATAATTTCAAGAGAAACATCAAAAATGCTTTATTCAAAGTAATTTCCATCGCTAGCTACACATTTCTCACATCTTTCAGGTAATTTGTGGATACCGTCCCAATAGAACTTTTCTTGTTTTGAGGCAAACCATTCAGACACCCAATTTTCCACTTCTTTGTATGTTTTGAAGTGCTGCTCAGAAAGTGCGTGTGCCATCAATTGGAACAAGTGGTAATCTGAAGGAGCAAGGTCTGGAGAATACAGTGGGTGGGTTAATACTTCCCAGGCAAGATCTTTTAATGTATCTTTAACTGGTTTTGAAGTGTGTGATGGTGCATTATCATGAAGCAAAATTACTTTGCCGTGTCTTCTGGCACATTCTGGTCATTTTATGATAAAAGCATGGTTCAAATTGATTATTTGTTGTTGGTAGTGATCAGTATTAACGGTTTTACCTGGTTTTAGAAGCTCATAATACACCACACCTTTCTGATCCCACCAAACACAGAGCATTGTCTTCTTTCTGAAACGATGTGTCTTTGCAGTCAATGTTAATGGTTGACCTGGATCAACCCATGATTTTGTGCATTTGGGATTCTCAAAATAAATCTACTTTTCATCGCCAGTCACAATTCAGTGTAAAAAAGACTTTCTTTCATGCCGTTGAAGCAACATTTTACTGATGACTTTTCGGTTTTCCATTTGTCTTTCGTTCAGTTGATGTGGCACCCATTTTCCTTCCTTTAAAATCTTTCCCATTGCTTGTAAACAATCGGAAATTGCTGAGCAATCTTTAATCTTTCTGAAAGCTGTTTTTGAGTTTGACAGGCATCTTCATCCAATAATGCTTGTAATTGTTGGTCTTCAAACTTTTCGGTTGACCTGGACATTCTTTGTCTTTCACATTGAAATAATCACTTTTAAAGCATTTAAACCAGGGTTCACAAGTATCTTGAGATAGAGCATGTTCACCATCAGCTTCCTGAAGTATACGATAATTTTCAGCAGCACTTTTCTTCAAAATAAAGTAATGAATTAAAACTTCCTGCAAGTACTTTTTTTGACACAAAATTCGACATTTTTAAGCGTAAAAATATCTATGATGTTAACACCTTCAGCAAATTTGACACATGAAGTTTTGAAGCTTGCTGTCAATACAACAAAATAGCATACATATCAAATCACATATATATCAACATATGTGTAACTCCATCTATTGAAAAAAATCTGCATTATTAACTGGTACAGCTGGTAAATCTTGTGGGCTATCTTTTCCACCCAGTTATACTGAGGACCACCCTTTCCCAATACCTTCTAAGAACCATAATACCTTCTAAGGCTTAAGTGTTAAGCACACAGACTACAGTGAATGTACTCTGGATTTGAATTCTGGTGAGGCCACTTGCTTTTCATGTCATCTTGGACAGGTGACTCAATTTATTTACTCATAGTTTTCTCCTCTTTAATAATGGGATCATAATAGTATCTACTTTCCTGAATTGTTGTGATGATTAAAAGAGTTAATGTGTTTAAAGCATTCAGAACATTGCCCAGCAGGCATGTATTCAATTCATACATACTACTAAAATCATCACCTTTAAAAACATATTTGCCTTCTTTATGTTTTATGTTATGTTACATAAATTTTATTTTAATTATTTTGCCCCCACTTGAAAATGAGTGTTATCTTATTTATCCTTGTATCTTCAACACATAGTATAGTACTTAGCACACAGTACCTACTCAGTCAACTTTTAAATAGATAGATTAATTCATTAATTAAGTAATTAATAGATAAACCAAGCGATTTTATTTTTCACTGTCAAATTTTTATTTTATTGTCTATTGAATGAATGAGCACTTTGAAAAATTGTATATGCCATGGGCATTTCTTATTGATTTGGATTAAAGAAAAGTTTAGTCAATTCATCATTATTCTAACTACTAGAGGCCCAGTGCACAAATTTGTGAATGGGTGCCAGCCTGGCCCCAATTGGGGTGGAACGGGGCTGGGTCATTTGGGAGGAGGAGATGGCAAGAGGTTGGCCAGCTAGCCCGCCCCAATCGGAGCTGATCAAGGCCGGGCTGGCTGGGAGTAGGGGCTGTGGGCAGTGCGCTGGCCTGCCCCACTCCTGAATGGGGTGGGAGTCCGATCAGGGGTTAGCAGCCAGGAGAGGGGCCATGGAAGGTTGGCCGGCCAGCCCCACCCCCGATTGGTGTGAGGGAGGCCGATATGGGGTGGGGCTGGGTGGGAGGAGGGGCTGCAGGAGGTTGGCTGGCCAGCCCCACCCCCTATTAGGGTGAGGGGGGCGATCAGCAGCAGGGCTGGCCAGAGGGAGGGGCTGCAGTTCGATAGGGGTGGGGCAGGCCACTTTGGGGTTGGGCCAGCCAGGGGGAAGGGCCATGGGGGGGGGGCTTTGCTGGCACCCCACCCTCAATCAAGGTGGGAGAGGCTGATAGGGGCCAGGCCGCCCAGGGGGATGGGCCACCACGGCTGGCTGGCCAGCCCCACCCCCTGATCAGGCCGGTTCGCTGGCTGCAGTGGACATCATAGTGACCGGTCGTTCTGGTGGTTTCAGTGTTCTGGTCATTGGCTTTTTATATATATAGATAACCAACCCTGATTATATAGCTTGGGAGAGACACTAGTGACTAAAGAGCTGTTGTGTTAAATTCTTTTAAATCTTAAATAAAAGATTACTTTTCCTTTTGATAAGATACCTCTTATATGCTTATCAGACCCAGGTTCCTCTTCTCTGATATAACCATTTGGTCCATAAAATCATGATGTCTTTAAATACATGCATGGAATAAATTGTAAATACAGTCCATCCTTGTCAAAGTTATGCCTCATGAGCCATTATACAGCCTGAATTTCCCCCACCAAGTCTGATTCTTCCTGCAGAGGCAGTTGCCAGGGCTGCCTGCTCCAGGTGGCTCATCAAATCCATAGGAAATGGAAATATTGGGAGATTTATCACAAAATGAGTCATGTACAGAAGTGTCACAGCCCACATCCCATTAAAAGACACAAAAAAAAGTTAAGACAAGAATATGTCAAGAGAGAAAGAGACGGAAAGAAGCAAAAGGAAAGAAGATACAGAAGACAGTAGACTATCTGCAAAATTGGTATTTAAAGGGGATATATGAAACACTGAAGTCAACACAGGGCTTTGGCTTCCAAAGGAGTCTAATCACCTCCAAGCTGGGATAGTTCAGGACAGATTTTCTCTTCCACAAAACTTGTTTGGTAGTTGCCATGGATGCTAGTGAAACTCCTAAAAAGTAAGGTGCATGTGTAGTATGCCCTTACCTGATAAAAGTATAAGGCACCCCTGTTCCTTCTGTGGACAGGTCAAAGGTAGACAAACCAGTTCAGATCTGTGGTTTTGAGCTCAGCTGGGATTCTATGAATCCAACATGGGACTCCATAGCCCAAACCACTCCTCCCTACTAGACTAAGCTTCATGGGGCAGAGATTCTGTCTCTTCATGCACACTCTTATATCTCTGATACCTAACATACTCCCTATAATAATTAATACATTTTGTAGCCTAAACTAATAAATGAAGTGATTCAGGTGGAGCCAGCATCCAATTAGCCTCTGAAGCAGGAGACTTGACCTGGATGTCAGAAAACGTGAATTCTGAGCTCAATCTGATCACAACTAGCCTGTGGCATCTGATAAGTTATATTCTCTTTCTTTACTCTTTGCTTCACTTTTTGACTGAGCAAACAGCCCTAGAGAGAATAGGTAAGTTGCCCAGGGCTGCAAAGTTAATTACAGCCAGGATAGATTCCCAAGTCTACCTTCTTTCTACTGAAACTTGCTGTGTTCCTGCAAAGTAACCCAGATCTCAATGGAATTATAGACTAATTCATTGGTTCCAGGCTACTCAGACTGCCTTCCATCCACCTCCCCAACATTTTTCCATCCTGTGCTGTCTTTAGATAGAAAATGCAAATAATTTTAATAACGAATATAGGACACATATATAATTTATTTTCATCAAGTTAATAATAATTGCTAACTTTTTAAAGTTTCTATTATGTACCCAATGAGTGCTATGCTAAAATCCTTATAGAAATAATTTAATTTTCACAATTCCCTTATGAGACAAGTCATTATTTTTCCCATTATACAGTTGTGTAAAACAAAGCCTAGAGAAAGTGCTTAATTTACCCAATTTTACCATTGTGAGGTAAAGGAGATAGATATTACTTTCCCCATTTTTCCAAGTGACAAAGTGGGGCTCAAAGCATTTATGACTTAATCCAAAATTTCTAAACTAGTAAATGACACCACCTGAACTCAAGTTTTCTGGCTTCTAGTATGGATTTATTTTTTTCTCATCTACTGCCTCTAGGCACTTTTGATGCAAAACTAAGGTTAATTTGTAAAAAATGCACTATTTAAATGATTTAAATAAATGAGTGTTAAACAAATAGGTCACTTAAAACAGATTACTTTAGCAAATGATAGAAAGATGTAGTGAGCAGGAAGGGAAGGGAGAGCTTACCCATTAGAGGAAGGTTGAGGAGTTTCTGAATTTGGCAAGGCAATATACAGCAGTCCTTCCTAGCCGAGATTTCACTTTCTATGGTTTTAGTTATTTGCTGTCAACTGGGGTCTGAACATACTAAATGGAAAATTTCAGCAAAAAACAATTGATCTGTTTTAAATTGTGCACCATTCTGAGTAGCGTAATGAAATCTCACGCCTTCCAGCTCCGTCCCGCCCAGGATGTGAAATATCTCTTTGTCCAGTGTCTTCATGCTGTATATGCTCCCTGCCCACCCTTTAGTCACTTAATAGCTATCTCAGTTGTCAGATTGATTGCTGTGGCATTGCAGTGTTTGTGTTCATGTAATCCTTATTTTACTTAATAATGGCCCCAAAGCACAAGAGTAGTGATGCTGGCAATTCAGTTATGCCAAAGAGAAGCTGTAAAGTGCTTCCTTTGAGTGAGAAGGTATGTATGTATAGGGAAAAATAAAATATATATATACAGGGCTTGGTACTATCTGTGGTTTCAAACATCCACTGGGGGTCTTAGAATGTATCCTCTGAAGATAAAGGGGGAGGGGCCTGCTGCATAGATAAGGTTGTTTTCTGATCATTGCCTCAATGAGTGCATCTTCCTCAAATACTGTGGTGGAAAAAGGAAGTCAAACAAACAAATAATGCTGAACCGTTTTGAATTCATATAAGGCCTTAAACCTAATATGATTTGAATGGCTAAACAGTCTATCCACCCTGATCAACTGGTGCTATATACTGGACTTATTTCCTAAGAGTTTAATTCTGTGTGCCCAAGAATAACTTGCTTTGCTGAAATATGTAATTTGGAGTAAAAATCATTCATAACTGATAGTTGCTCAAATTGTTTCTGAGTATGTTAAAGGTCTTTGTATTAACAACATCAACTAGAAGATACAGGCAAAGTAATAACTAAATACATTGAACTTGAAAACAGTTTATTCTTTAAAACTAAACTTAACTATAATCATATGTCTCTCTTTTATGTATGTGCATTAGATTGTGCAAATAGGACACATTTAAGTCTAATTCGTTATGCCCTCCTGCATTATCTATCTTCTTTCTTTGTGATAATAAAACATTTTAGAGTTAAATGGCAGGAGAATAAAATATAAAAATTATTATATGGTCAGGGCAGCAAATATCTTGATCAGACTTTACTATTTTAATTTGCATTATAATAACTGCTTCAATCCTGCCTAATTAAAAAGAAATCTTTTTTTAATATAAAGCTTTTATTTGTAGGCAAAGCTGAAACTTCCATTCAGACTCAGTAATAGAATTCTTCTCATCTTGGCAATCTATTTAAACTGTATCCTTAAGATGTTTGGTTGGAGTCTGTGAGTCACGAATCCTCCTGTTACACTGGATTTTGCGAAATTGTCACATATATATGACATGTATGAGCAAATGTCCATATCACAATATTTACACATAAACAGATATACCCACATAAGCACATGCAATTGCACACATGTTCTTTTATTCACCTAATACATATTTATTGAGCATCTACTATGTATCAGGCAGTTCCAGGCTTTGAGAATACAATAACAAAACAAAGTGCCTGCCTTTATGATGCTTACATTCTAGTGAGAAATAACAGGAAATAGATAACCGAAGAGGTTTACCATGATATATATATTCATATCATGTAACACACATACATGCCTACATATATACATGCATGTATGAGTATGTGTAATTTTACATACACTCCCTTGTTATATTCTATTACACTCACCTGACAGTCTATTAAATGTACATATGCACATTTCCACTTTTTCAAGTCAATTTTAGACAAAGCAGAAAATTTTTCCAAAGTCAAATATGTTCCAGAATTGTTTGGGACAGGCTTTGACGCCAAGTAAAATTGCTTGTGAAGTCCTTGATCCTCAGTCACTTACTCTCCTTGCCTTATAGAGTTATGGGACCAAACTTTATGCCAGGAGTAAAATTATGATACCACCTACCCTGGCACATTACTAAGGAGACTTGTCTCTCTTTGATTGCCATTTTTAGAGTAATGTTACTGGGTAGAGCATTGCAAAGGTTTCTCTCTTCTTCACTGTCACTGGATCTGTAGTGCAAAGAGCTTCTAGTTCCATCTCTGTAACTGAGGGGCTGTATGATTTGGAACATCATGATATGTGTCTGTCTGGGACTCATTTTCTCATCCTTTAGGAACTGGTGGGATCAGGATAGCCTTGAAGATTTCTTCAGGTTGTAGCATCATCTGTTTCTAGCTGGGATTATTAGAGAGCACATCATGTCATGCCCTCTCACCATCCCATATTCTCAAGAGCAGTGCCCAGTACAGACTACGTGGTAGCTACTTGCTAGCAGCTTGCACCAGCATTGAATCCATCCGACATCTCTTTGTGCTGTTGTCGGTCACCAACCTGTACAAGGCACATGAGTGAAATATGAAAACTAAAGTTTAGTGTATCGGCTCTCCAACAAGTTTTTCCTAATCACACATCATAGTTACATGACAGATTCCCCTGCTACATGCTCCTAATATACCCTGTATTTGTTTCCCATAGTTCTCACCATAGTGTAAACTGTAAATTATTTTGTTTTATTCATTGCTAATCTCTTATATAATGTATTTTAAAGAGAAGGAAATTTGTCTTATCACCATTGAATCCACACACCTAGCATAATGTCATGAAAATAGGTACCCAAAAGATGTGTTAAAAAAATGAATATCTTCAAATAATCTGATTTGTCAGTGTGACAGTGATCATGCACCTCTTCTCCAGGAAACCCACTGTGATCATCTCTCAAGGTTTGCCCTTGGCCTTCGGTATTTTTCCTTAGCTGAGTCAAGAGCATAGCTGCTCCTTAGCAGGCCTCGTTGTCTGCTAGCTTTGGTATCCGAAAAGTTGTATCATTGCCACGTGGCTTCCAACAGAGGAATGGGGCGACGCTAAGAACACACATTCTGCCAGCTTTTTCTGTTCCTGCTGTTCTATGTGGAACTTGTCCTTGCCCAGCTTACAGAAGCTGCATGTGAGTACGACTCACTTCAGTGCCTATTACAGATAGTCCGTAGTATCTTTCTTGGTCAAAGAGCTTGCCATTGTAGGCTATTTCACACTGGCCAACAGGCAGACTCATTTAACATATTTTCAGGGAAGCCAGTACTCCAAGGGACATTTGTCACCATCCTCAAACTGCCTTTTTATTACTAGTTTTAAGGTGTGTGTTTTTCTTTATTGCCCAGTGTTCACAAATATATTGCCCAAGTAGGGCCTAGAAATAGCTAGAGATTAAAAGCTTTCTCCCACGATATCAGAAATTTTTAATCACAATCAGAGAGGAATCGTGCATGCAATCTTTAGTATCTTTCTGCCATATGCCAGTGATTCTATTAGGTGTCTCATCTTGGTTATTCATTTTGAAAACCCCATCTTACCTATGATTATTAACGTATACAAAATCTCACAGCAAAAGCGAAATAAGCCAGTCAGAGGAAGATAAGTGTAACATAATCTCACTCATATGTGGAACCTAATGAACAAAATAAATTAAATGAACAACATAGATCCAGAGACATAGAAGCATAGAAGCATAGAACAGACTGTCGAATCACAAAGGGAAGGCGGGGGAGGGTGGGTAGGTGGGAAGTGTTCAACCAAAGAACTTGTATGCGTATATGCATAACCCGTAGACACATTTAATAGGGTGGTGAAGGCCTGGGGTAAGGGTGGGATGGGTTAGAAGAAGTCAATGGGGAAAGAAGGGAACATATGTAATACTTTCAACAATAAAGATTTTTAGAAAAAGAAATCTCACAGCTAGTATATAGCAGAGATTTAGATATATTTCTTCTGACTTCAACCATATTAAAAGCATACCTCACGTGGCTAAGTATCAGTAATAGTGTTGATTTAAATTCATCGAACTACCTTTTAGATCCAGTGTATCAAACTGATAAGTAACGTGCTAATGCAGTGAAATGAGTACCACACAGTATCTGGCCATTTGCCAGCTCCTTGGGGATCCCTGTGCCAACAAAATCCAGAGGCGGTCACTAAAAGCCATCCCTCTGGACCGTCATATGTGGGGAAGAATTGGAAAGGGCTCACATGTTACATTTCAGTCCTTGAAAGTAATGAGGGTTTTGTAGGTTTAAGACAGTACCCGGTCCAAGTATTAATTACCAGCTGTCTGGGCTCTGCATCTCCTTGCATGACCTCAATACCATGGGCTTTTATAAACACATAAGTGGTTAATGCTTCTCTTTGGAACTGTGTTGTGTCCTTAACTACATTCTTTGGACTTTGATATTTGTTCTAATTTTTATCAGAGAGAAAACCAAGTGTGTTTGCTAAAAGCTGAGGCATGTATTGTCCTGTGATCTTAGGTGGTATGTTTGAGAAGTAACACAGCACTCTCATCAGATCCTTTCCAGAGATCATTGACATAATGACAAAAGCCACAGAGTCTGGCACCAGAGTGCTATTGAAATATTTTCTGAAACCTAAAGTTCTTCAGTGACCTTTTGAGACGATGCTATATTTACTGAAAGCTTATAGTTTATTTAAGAGAAGTCTGGGACAAATGTTTCAATCTATAGTAACCCATAGCATGGACCAAAATTCTTCCAAAATTGTTCTCTCAAAATCTGACCCAGTAAAGAACTATATTAAAACAACTTTGAGATGTCTAGAAAGTTATTAATATTATTAAGCATATGAGTACACCATCTGTTATTAATGCTCCTTTGCTACTACAGAAACGGTTTTCCTCACTCAGAACAGGCTTTGGGTCAACTGAGGGGATATTTTATATTCAAAGAAGTTGTTTTGACCAAGATAAGTACAACAACATTTATATACCCTCAGGAGATTTATCAGGATGATAACAGACATGCTTATTTCAATTTCAATGTAGGGCTTTGTCTTCATATGGATCCTGGAATTAAACACATTGGTAGAGATACTCAATGCAACTCTAACTCTATGCCTCTGTGAATCCTCCTTTACCCTGTTACATACACACACACACACACACACACACACACACACACACACACACTCAGGCACTGCAATCAACAGCTATATGGAGCATATTCCTTCCACTAGGCACGAAAGCTTCTTCAAAATAAATGCAGAATAATCTTGTTCATTTGTAAAGTTACAGTGAATTTTGGGATGGCAAATGCACCTAATGTTGACATGTAAGCTCTTCCTTATAAAATTTTAGAAATACCTTTACAATTTTTTTCATTAAAAGAAATGGTTTTCTTGAGGGGAAAAAATACTTTTTAGGTTGAACTATATGATAGTCACGTATAATAATGTAATACGTGTTATTATAGTTGATACTGCTGTAATAGTTTTAAAGGTCATTTACCATCATTTTGATTAAAAATATAAGTTAACTATTATAGAGCCATGACTAATTATTTGCTAGGCAGTCACTGTGCACAGTGATTTGTATACATTTTCCTATTTACCCTCACTACAATGTTGAATCGTAGATATTATTATCTTCATTTTATGAAATGCACAAACTTAGAGAGGGTAAGTGGCTTGTAAGTATTGGACCCAGGGTTTGGTCCTGGGTAAGTTTCCTGCAGATCCACTGTTATTAACCACTGTGCTAAACCATCTTTTAAACAACCATGTGATGGAAACAAAAATAACTCAGTGAAGTATGTGGGCCAGCTATTATAGCTTCTTAATTACAGGTCAGAAAAATGGGCTTGGGTTAGAATTACACACCTACGATTAGCAGACAGGATGGAACCTAATCGCCAGGACAGTGCTGTTTGTATTAGACCGTGTGGTCACTGATGTCAGCTACAATCCCATGAATGTTCATAGATCACATGTTTCTTCTCTGGAGGCCAAAGTGTGATGTCTAAATTGTTCTCATTGCACAAAGTCTCTGCTATTCCAATGCCCTACGAGGCCTGGCGCACCCTTTATTGGCCTCCCCACAAAGGTAAAAAGAAGAGCCACCTTTCCTGCCTTCTGTGTCCAACCTAGCCCACAGACTGTCTTCTGCGGCTTCCATCAGCACTAACCTTGGTCATTCCAGGGCAACATCCTCTTTATTCTACTGTGAAATGACATCGCTCCACTCCACAATGACTGTGAGTCAGAGCTTTCAGATGAAACCATGGCAACCAAAAGGATTAATTTCTGCCATGTCTCAACACAAAATCATGTTATCTCTCAACAGTCTAAAAGATAACTCACACACATCATGGCTGTGTAATAACATAAAGAGAAAATAACAACCTAGAAACCAAATATGAACTTCCAAAATACATAGAAACCAAGAGGTTTGATGCTGGACAATCTAACACTGTATTGTGTGTGCAGGGTTAAAAAATGTAAACAATAGTATTGAAGTCTATAGAAAGGGTCATTACAACTAGCTTCTGCTTATAATACACTTGTTTCCTCAACACCTTGTTTGAATAGCATTTCTTCCTCTCCTGGCCAAATTCACATTTACTAACCAAGTAAAATCTTGTTTTTCAGGAGACCTCATTTTTCCACATAACTGTTGAAAATGTTGGTCTTGGTGAACTTCTCTTCACCTCTGTTTTATGTACAATTAAAACCATCTCTTTGCTGAGGCCATTCCCTACAGTAATACAATTGCCTACAATGATATATTCTGCCGTTAACCCTGGAGCGTTCACTCTGCTTCTCCACATAATGAGACACATGAGAAAGCCTCACTGAGAACATTTACTGTTGTTCATCAGGAGAGCCAACTTGGCACCTCCTGAAGAATATTTCACTGCTTACAAGTTGATTACTAAGATGCAACAACAGCTCAAATCTGATCCATATAAAAACAGCAATGTTCTTGAAAGCTAAGCAATATCTGGTCAAACTGTGCTAACAGAGTGGGAGTTTACAAGGTCAAGATTCTTATTTGATTGTATAATCCAGTTATGATCACATCCTCTGAGCTATTTGGAGAGTTGTCCCTTGATGGCATGAAGGCTTATACAGAAGTAAATAACTATATTTAGTGTTGACTTGGAATATGAGAACAAGATTTGAAAATTATGTGTTACAAACCCTTTTCTCCAAGCAAAGTCCTCTATTAAAGACGCCTCCAAAATAAAAATTGAATATGTCTCTTTTCCAATTTGGTGACAGAAGCCTCTCATTTATTACCTACCACTAATAGAAAGACTTACCCTGTTACTGGGAAAGTTAGAAGAGTAAATAATTGTAAGATCCCTTGTATAAGTATGTCCCACTTACTAGTAAGTAAAGCTATAATGAAAGTCAGCACAGTATTTTTTCGGAAAGTTTGAGAAAGTGGAATGCTAAAACATCCTGTCGCAGCATCTCTCCCATTTCTACTCCTTATTAGCTATGTGACTATGAGCAAGTTAGTTAACCTCTCTGTGCTCCATTATCTCATCTGTACAGGGGGAATTAATAATAGTGCATATATAGTCTTTGAGATAAAGAAATTGGTTAATATATAGTTATTATATGTAACCACACCTGGCACATATTAAGAGTTGAATAAATGTCAGTAATTTTAATTAATATAATAATAATACTGTTGTTCTAACAGCTGTTCAAAAAATAGTCCTTGAAAAATTGAATTAATACCTGAAGAGTATAAGGAAATCTATAGCAGATTTATTGGATCTAGTCAGTTTCAACTATTATCCAACTGTATTTTCTGTGTAATAAAAGATTTCATTAAAAAGAACTTGGCCATACTGAGTTAGTGGAATCATTATACTTTGGAGATATAAAGGGGACTTATTTTAAAATATATCTGTATATCTTAATAATGCATGCCTGCAGTTTGCCACAAAAGCCTCATTTTAAAATTAAAGTGCATTTCTCCCTCACAAAACTTGTAACATCTTGATCTATAAATTTCTACTCTTACTTAAATGAGAACTGTTAAATACCTTGAATTCTATAGTTATTTTCCAAGAGCCAATATGACTCCCAAATAATTACCCAAAAGCATAATATATTAACTTTTTTAATTGGAAAAAAAATCAATGTTCAGATTCTAGGTGGAATTTAGTTATTTATATAGTTTCGACTGCTCATGGTGTTCTCCATCTTTCTCTACCTAATAAAGTTAAATCCCCCCAAATCCTAACACTCTACTTTTCTTGTCATTGATTCAGATATTAATTTTTTCATTCACTTCTATAAGTAATAACAAAAACTACTCTGCTACTCACTCTCACTTGGTTGTTTACATAAAATCTCTTTAATCCTATCAACAACCATCCAGTAGGAGTTATTTTCTATGGTCCGTAAAGGAGGACACTGGGGTTGGAGAGGTTTGTTAAGTTGCTCACCATCATACTTGAATAATGGCAGATTTGAGAGTTAATACCAGTTTAATCTGGCTCCTTTCCAACTCATCAAACTGTCTCACATCAAATAATAGAGCTGAGTCTCATCCACAACCTTCTGCACCAGCTGTTTCTAATCTTGGTGCTTTGGCCTCACTTCCTCTGGTGTCTCTTTTGCTCATGCCCATCCAGCACCATGGATGACCTCTAGCTTTTTATAATCTGAATCTTCAACTCAACCAACTTAGCTGGTCCCAATTCTTTTTTTTACATAAAAGTATCTTACTAGGCCTATGTGGGGAAAATCTCTTGCATTGACTCTGAAACTAAATTATGTGTTGACTATGAAACTAAATTATGGAATGGATTCTATGTACATCATTTTTTATGCACTAAAGTTTTGTATTCTTGTAAAAGACCTTTGTAAAAGACACTGTTGCTTTACATAAGCAATTTAGCTCTACATAAGCAAGCACAATGAAGAGCTTGGTTTACAGAGATAGCTGTTTGTTTCTACCATCCTTGCATTGAGATGAAGTTGTAGTCCTATGCCACTCCATCTCTTCCAATGAGCACTCAAATAAGCATTAGAAATTCTAAACAATGGAAGCCAAACAGTTGAAGAAATTGAAATGAAAATGTCCAAATTACTGAACATAGGAAACTCTGTTCACTGTCCTACTGAACTTAGTTTTCCCCCTGAATAAATATTCTGATTGAGTTTCTACTATTCCAGTCATTTTATGGTTTCAATTTTCTTTTAAATGATAAAATCCTTTTATCTGAGTACACACTCTTAATGTACATTAATGAGATCCACTATGTAGCATTAAACAAATTTTAATATACATTTTCTTTTCTTTGAAGGAGTTTTTTTAAAAAAATTAAAAACATAAATGCATAAAAAATAATTGAGGGCTTATGCAACATAATAAAAGAATAATTTTTAAATTAGAACAGCATTTATCCATGATATTTTATTTCAAATTTTAATTTTCTATTAATAATGGAATTTCGACATAAGAATGAAATGTTGTAATATTTTAAAAACCTACATTATACAATCCATAGACTCCATAAGATCAGGAATTTTAACTGTTTTATTAGCTACTATAATCCCAGTACCTAAAATATAGCTTGACACATAAAATAAATATTAATTGTGATACATTAATGCATATAGCTGTCCTCAGAAAAGGAAATTAGAAAAATCCTCTCATTTTTAAGTAAAAGATTACTAGTGCAGAGTTGTCTTAGTAAGTTGTCACTTCTCAATGACATCAAGTCTTACTGCCAGATGGATGACAAGACTTTTGAATTTTTAATTGTAACTTGTTATGTAATTATTTTGCAATGTCTCTTTTCAAAAGTTATATTCCCCCTTCCCAGATCTAATGAAACTTAAGCCATGACCCTAATCCGCTCTCCTGAATGTTTTATATGACCCATTGGCCCAGAACAGTCAGAACACAACCCAGGGAATCCTGCAGACTGGAACACATACAGACTTTAATTCATCCAAAAAAATCAACCCCCAGAAATATTTTTGGAAGCTCCATTTTATCATTCTTGCTAAACTAGGGTTTTATTATTCAAAGCAATAGCTGAACTAGACCATTAGAGAAGGAGTTTGAGTTCACCATTGAATGGAATTTGTCACGGCCTTATCAGTAGAAGAATCAGTGAAAGACAGCAAGAGCCCCATAGCAGTTAGCAAATTTAAAGGAAATTTTTCCTTTTGTGCTCTACAACATCGCTTGTAGGCCATAGGAACATAGTTGAGCAAGGAGGCAAATCTTGCTCACAGGTAAAATGTTGTGTGGCCATCTATACTTTTACCTCTCACAGCCACACTCACTGTGTTTAGTTCTAAGAATCTAGATTAATTTTTTACTATTTTGGGACACGCTTGTTAACTAGGTTAAAAAGGAGTAGATTACCTGTGTGCAGTTAGTACTGAAATAAATTTCTCAGGACAATGCATCATGAGAGTGTCTCAAAAATGCCACGTTTTCCTAATATTTGCATTCTCCTCCAATAAATATTGTTCATAGCCTTTAGGATTGTCAATAATGGTGTTTAATCTTTGTATTGCTGTTATTCTTATCATCATCACCATTTAACACTTGAAAAGAAACAATCCTATTTAAAAAGTTAAAAATAGAAATCTTAAATAAAAGTACATACATGACTTAAAATTTGATAAGGTTTATTATTTGTTAGATACTTGCTGGAAAATTAGGTTGATATACCAGTGGCATAGTTATGTCTAGACTACAACCAGCAGTGCCTTGTAGTCATGAATATATTTCAGGTAATTCAAAACGTGTACATGTTTCTGCATATGTGCGGGTTGTATGTGTTTACATTTTATGTAAAGACATAAAGGCAGACATAACTGGTCCTCCAAGTGGCCAAATTCTGTTGATATGCTTGTAAAAATATGAGATTTATCTTCAAAAAGACATTTTGAGTTTATTTTAATTTTACCTATTTTTTTAGTACATATTACGAAACAACAGCTGATTGAATGACTTTATAGGAACTGGCAGTAGCTCTCTCAGAATAAGGCATTGTACATAATAGGTTTTATTGTTTTTTTAGGAAGAAGTTTTAAGGACTCTAAGGCTCTGTCCTTAACCTTAGCACAGTAAAACATGATGCCGTGGATTAGAATGCAGAAAGGACTCCTAAACGTTAGCTCTGTATGAAAGATGGCTTAACATCAAAGTCACCGATGGGGTTTTGTGTAAACTCAGAGGCTGGTCTTTGTTCAATGGTTTCCAAGGTCAGGGAAGCCTTCAAATAAAAGACCACCTGTGTATATGTTGCATGATCGTTGATTGTCTCATGAGTGTTTGTCTTTTATGTATGATTAATACGCAAAATGTTTTTCTTTTCTTTCCTTTTCCCTTTTTGTAGAAATTATTGAGCCTACTACCTCTAGTCCTGTCACAAGTCCAGGTCAGTATCCACATACATTCACAAAGTATGTCTGGGTACTTTCTCCATTAAACAAGACCTCTTCATTGTTATAGAAATAAACAGTGGAACACAGGCCGCATGCTTGCGGTGCTGCTCTAACGTCTGTTACCTGTCCTCGTCTGTCTGTGATTTGTCCTCCTTTGGATTTTGTGATCTGACCCTGATGTGAGACTAATATCTTTGACTTTATTCTTTAGGGTTTATGCAGTAAATCTGTGTCACATTGTGTAAGAGTTGCAAGGCGATTAGCTTCTGTAATATCTTTGCAAACTGATCTGTAGAGAGTTTGCAATGTTTCCTGAGTAGCTATTTAAAAACTATTTACTTTGGTTTAGTATTTCATTATTATAAAATCTTTACAAAACAGAACAGCATTTAGTGCATCTAAAGGAAACAATAGCTGTGGAAAACCTATGCTTCTACTCTTGGAATATAATAGTGGGAGTTTTGGGTCTCTTGAAATTGATAAGTCAAAGGACTTATTTCAGTTGTGTTTTATTTTCAGATTGTTCCTAATTCAACCAGAAATACTTAGTCTGAAAAGATAGTCCATTGGTATAAGTGAGTGTTTTTTTTTAAGCGTTGTTTTCTATTGTGAACATTTCTGAGTGACATGAAATCAAGATAAAAGCTATTGATATTAGAAACAACCTTTATCATGTTATATAGGAATTTAGCAGTTCATTTTGAATGCTGGCCGCTGGCTCTTTAAAGTAGAAAGTGGAACCACTGAAGTTATTTAGCTTTGGAAAGTTCATAGAATTTCTTGTAACTGCTGAGTAAAAGAATTTGTTGATGCTGCCAACCCATGAAGAGGTATAAGTTGGTTAAATAGTTGTTTCTCCTCTCATTCCAGAAATGCTTCTAAATTTTAGTCTAAAACAGGACTTGCTGATCTGAGAAACTGAATATTTTAGACATGAAAAAAAAATCTATCTCAAATTATAATCAATCGAAAATGCTTAAAATTACTTTAGATGATTATGAATTACCCCCACCCCACAAATGAAGCAAGTTTAAGTAAGTCTATGATTATATATTTAAAGAATCTCATAATATAACACTTTCTGGTAAAATTATAGAATACATTTCATAATCCCTCAACTGAAGCATATTTGAGTAGTCTATTTTAAATGATTTTATAGTTGATATAGACGAAGTTTATGTTATATAATTAATAACATTTTTATATTTTAAAGGTAGGATTAATAGCTTCCTGAGTTTGAATGCCATGTTAATATAATTGGAACTTTTAGTCATTTGAATTTTCTCTTAACTTATAAAAAGACTCACTAAGTCTGATCGTTATGAATACCTATGGATTCCACAGTTATATAATCTCAGATTCATATAAGATCTTAGAGTTGTTAATCTTGCCAATCAACGTTTTTATCTTTTTCTCCATCAAGTTTAAAGAGGATATTAAGTAAATTCCATATAATTGTGTCACCTCATGCATTGAAGTGAAGTTAGATAAGTACTTACTTTCTTCTTAAGGCATAGTCCTAATTATTAGAGGAAGTCTCGATAAATTAAAGAGGTAGATTCTCTTCCTTGTTTATTCAGATAAAGAAGAGTGGAATGCAAAATATTTTAAGAAGTGGTATTTGGAGTCATTTAGTAACATAGTATTTGTTGACTTAAGGACTTTTTTAGTAGACCATTTATATCAAAAGTTCTTTCAGTGGCAGGGACTCTTACAAAAACAATTCATGTCATAAAGCAAACAAAGAAATTGCTCTTGCTTCTACAAAGATTCATATTTCTTCAAACAATGCATAGCATAAGGGTTAAGAACATGGACTTTGCAATCAATTGCCTGGGTTTGAATCCTATGTCTGCTACCTAGAATTAGCTGTGTAAACTTAATCAAGTTACTTAACCTCTCTGCTTCAAATTCTTCATTTGTAAAATAGATTGAGATGGGGTAATAATAGTATCTATTATAGAGAGCTATTATGAAAAGTGAGTATGTCAATATTGGTAAAGCACCTACTATATAGGAAGTATGATAAAAGTATAGATTAAATTTTGGAAAAATATGCATATAACATATGTATATAAAACATTAATATATGTAATATATACATATAAATATATTGTATTATATAAAAATAGGGCTATCAGGGGTGGGCAAACTTTTTGACTCGAGGGCCACAATGGGTTCTTAAACTGGACCAGAGGGCCGGAACAAAAGCATGGATGGAGTGTTTGTGTGAACTAATATAAATTCAAAGTAAAGGAGTGGAGGGGAGAGCAAGAGAACCGGATAGAACAGCCGGATCCGGCCCGCGGGCCATAGTTTGCCCACGGCTGGTTCTCTCATGTTCTCTAAGACCTTAAAATTATTGCCACTGCATATAGAATGCCTAAAGTAACAGACATTTAAAATAGTCAAACAGACACTGACCCCAAAATGGTCAATTTATTGCAAGGATTCAATGTTTCAAAACTATGAACACATGAAAGTAGTTTAAAATTGAACTCCTTATCACTGCAGTCTTTAAAGAAGAAAATGTAAGCTTTTAAAAAAGATTATTGTAGAAAATTAATATATGTTTAATTGAAATGAGTGGAAGGGTCAAAAAACAACCACAGCTTTTAATGAAACTTATCCTTCATTAATTGTGAATTTGTTAAAGGCCTCCAGAGATTAGCTTGCTTCATCAGGGATTTGAAGAGCATGTGGTTGTAGCAGGATTTAAAGAGTGGTATAAATGATAAACAAAAGTTTTAAAAGTATGTGCAGTCTGCTGTGCAAGATATAAAAATGAAAAATTTGGCAGTATATAACTTTAGGCAAAAGATTATTAAAGGTAGATGGGAAAATAATTTACCCTATGAATAAAGCCAATCTGTTTAAAGGCCCAGTCATTTAAAACAAACCTTTAAAAACATGTTATCCAAACAAAAATAGTAAATGAAAATTCTCACAAAAGTATTCAGGGGATAAGAAATATCAGATTTTTAAACTAGTTCATTTACTGCTTTTACATAAGTGGGGAAAGAGAACATAAACTAACTCAAGACAGATCATATTTTTGTAATATTACTGCCTGAGAGTTAAAGCAGAGATAAAGTGGGTATAGTTATGAAAATATTGGACACATTGAAAATATACTGAAAAAAGTGGATTTATATCATTTATGTATATAAGTTCTAAAGAAATGAAGGTCCTGAAGCCATAACTTATATTTTTATATTCTTGACAAGTCAGAATCTGTTTCAATTGATGGGAATGAAAATTGAATTATTAAAGTCATTATTCAAGAAAAGGCCATGAAATATAGTAAGTAATAAGAACAAAGGAAAACTCTTCTTTGATCAGTCTCAGAGTCTCAAAGTTTGAAAGATACAGGGCATTTTTTTACAATGAATGAGATATGCAGTGAATGTGAAAATTTAGACTACTTTTATTGTTAATTGTTATGCTATGTGCTATTCTGGGTAGTGGTCCTAAAATACTTGCCATTAGGCCAATAACAACAGCATCCTATTAAAGCTACCTAACCATTTCCTTTTTTTTTAATTTACATTTTTGTGATCATTTTTGAAGTATATTTTAAGATTAATATTTGACTTTTATTCATTAAAGGATGAAAAGGAGGTTACGGTTGAAATCTGTCAACCTTGAAGAGGACAAACTAGTATCTTTAAAACTATTAGTTTGCTAGAGCAGCATGCCTGCCTAAATATATTACAAAAGTATTCTGTACTATGACCTTGGGCCCAACAAGTCAAGGCTGAAATTCCTACTCTAGAATCAAATTCACAGTGACACTCTAATTTTGAATTTACATTTCTAGGTTATAACTATCTACATATCATTAAGGTCACTATTCAAAAAGTGAAAGTCCAGCCAAATGAGCATTCACTAGACTTCATGTGGATTCAAAAAATTTAATAAACATTACTTCAGCCAACTTTTTTTTAGTCTATAGGCAAAAGATTAAGAGTTGGGGTTTGTTGCCTGGCCAATGTGGTTCAGTGGTTGAATGTTGACCTATGAACCAAGTCATGGCTCAGTTTCTATCAGGGCACATGCTCCATAGTGGGCTCAATCCCCAGTAGTGGGCGAGCAGGAAGCAGCCGATCAATGATTCTCTCTCATCATTGATGTTTCTGTCTCTCCCTCTCCTTCCTCTCTGAAATCAATAAAAATATTTTTTAAATATTAAAAAAAAGAATTGGGGTTAGTTAATGCATTATAGATGCCCCACCTAACATTTGTCTTTAATTTGTTCCTAGAAGTAATCTTTAGTAGTAAGCAAAAATTATTTTGTAAATAATTTAATTAATGCCATTATTATCTGTAGTGAAAATGGCTTATTTATAAATCTTTAGACAAATGGAAATGTGCTTTAAAAATGTGATTTTTTTCTACCCTGCCTGGTGTTTCTCAGTGGTTAGAATATCAGCCTGCGCATTGAAGGGTCTTAAGTTCAATTTTTGGTCAAGGGTATGTAACTGGGTTGTGGGTTTGACCCATGGGCCTGGTCAGGGCATGTGCAGGAGGCAACCAATTGATGAGTCTCACTCACATGGATGTTTCTCTCTCTCCCTCCCTCCCTTCTACTTTTTCTAAAAATATTTTTGTGAGGATTAACAAAAACAAACAAAAAGCATGATTTTTCCATATTTGGAAACAAACAAAAACTCAATGCAGAAGCTTCACTGTCCTTGAAAAATATTTTACTTTAAAATGGCACATTGTACTTATCAGTGTTGTACCATCATTTTAAAGTCCATGCAACAAGGCTAGTTTCATTTTACAGCTGAGGAAAGAGAGAAACAATTGTTTTTACTCAAGGTCAGCAAGCATACAGCAAAACAAAAATGAAAATGTCCAGTACATAGTTGATTATCAACTGTGTGTACCTCACTTAAACAACAGAAATCATTTTTTTGGGAGGGAAAAACAGAATGTTTTTTCTGGACTTTTTAAAGCAGGAAATGCCATTATTCAACTTACACCAGGAAGCCCCATATCCTTTCTTCCTCTGAAGGATATTGTTCATCATTTAGCAAACATGAATTGAGTAACAACTGTATCAGACACTGAGTGCTGGGAACATAAGGTTATTATCTTAAAAGGGTTTATAACCTATTAAAGAGAATGGCATATGTGTAACTAACCATTATTCAAGATAATACAGTCTATAATTTCTGTCTAGGAAAGGAAATAGGCAACTTTGCCTGAAGGAAATCTTCATGTATATGAACAGGATCTTCATAGCTTAAGCATAGTTACAAAAAATGTGGGTAGTATCACAAGCAAAAAAAGCCTTAAACAGTCAAAGAGGTAGAAAGTACAAAAATCAGGGTGAAATCTGATTTGATTTCTTTATCCATGTTATATACTGCCTTGTACTTATCAAGTTCTCTGGGTATGCCAAATGGATTAACAAAAAGACTGAACTAGCCAAAGCATTTGAACCAAAAATTAAACACAAATGTTAAAAAGTTTCTAGACAACTAACTACATAACCTCTTTTGGTTTACATTAGGTCATATCTTTACCATTTTTTAAACACACCTAAAAAGAAGATAATAAAATAAAACAAATTTACTACCAATTAAACCAAAACTCACTCTCATACAACATTTATAGATATTAAAGGCTAAAAATATTTATATGCTAGCATTTCCAATGGTAATTGAGAAAGGATATTAAACCATTTTTAATTGCATCATCGTGTTCTATGTTAGAAAATAAAAATGTCCATTTGTCAAGGGTTTATCTTACCTCAAGAAATGGATGAGTGAAAAACTGAATAAATAGTTTAGAAACTCATATGTAGTCCTCAGGATTAGAACATAAGAAAAATATCATAAGTAACAGTAGTGTGCTTCAGTAAAACTCATTCATGAATAGAAAAGGGTGAAAATAATAAATATAAAGTACTTACATGATAGCAAGAAAAGGCTGGGTAATTTACCCATTTGTTTACAAAATAGAAAATTAAAACATTTCAATGCTTAAATCAAAGGCATATACCTGACTACCTATGAATGGATGGATGACTAAATGAATGAATGGGTGGATGGGTGGGTGGGTGACTAGATGATAATCTTATATGTGTTTCATAGAACTAGAGCATAATAAATGTGATGAAACTTAAACATGTAAGTCAGCTTGTGAAGTTTCTGTCAGTTCTCAAGAACTGCAAGATGCTTATTGAGCACCTGAATGTTTCAGATCCTACCTTATATATTAGAGATGCAAAGTGATTGGTCCACTGACTGTCTTTCAAGAATCTCACATCCCAATGATCAGAGAGAATGGAAACAGAAAAAAATTAATATAATGCAACATGTGCTTTCACCGAGATATGTGTATTGCACTCTAGAAACTCTGGTTCCACCTGAGGAATGTTAGAAAGGCTTTCTGAAGGAGGTGATTTTTCAATTCTGTAGTTTAAATATAGGAGTAAAGGGGGAAAGCCATTCTACATGGAAAACTCAGCATGGGCAAAGAAGAGAGGCATAGAAAAGCACAGTGTGTTTGAGAGCAATTCCAAGTCGTTTCTGAGTGCAGTGTGCAGTGAGACTAGGAAAGTGGATGGCAAAGTTCATAAAGGGTGTTGTGTACATTGCTTGGAAGCTTGCTCTATTTAAACATAGACATAGGCTGATTATTAGTCTTCCTGTAACTCTGAGGGTCAAGGTAAAAGATGAATTAATATGAGCAAGACTGGCATCAGGGAAAAGATAAGAGCCTGACATAGGGCAGTGGTAGTAATAAGGAGAGAATGAGACCAACTCAAAAATTATTTAGAAAGAAAATTCATCAGGGCTTTGTTATTGATTAGATTTGGAGGACAAGGAAAGGGTCAAGCAAGGATGAATCCCACCTCTCTATAGATGGTAGGGATGCCAACCAAGATAGCAAAAATACCCCAAATGTCCTACCAAATGGTTTAGACTTTATCCTGTTGTTTGGGAAAAGATTCAAAGTTTTGTTTTATTTTAATGAAAATATTATTACTGTATATTTTGTAAAAGTCAAGAATGGAGGTGAGTAGGCACCAAGCAGTCTCTAAAAGTGCAGTCCTAGGGACAAGTTTGGTTTCATCTCTTAAAAAAAATGGTTATCTGAGTACAAAGATCTCTGTAAAAGCTGGTGATGAGTTCCTGCAGAATAAGTATCAAACTTGTGATATTATTTCAAAATTTATTTTAAGGTTTGTGGGTTTTTCTACTTGAAACAATCAAGCTTCCATTATTCTCTGATTGTTAGAGTATACGGAATTTAAGACAGCTCAGAATATATTTCAAATTCTAATAATATGACTGAATATAATGAATTCAGTTATTAATTATAATTACCTATAATTAGTTGATTAATTTCTAGATAAAAGTATAGCAGAAAATCTGTCATGCAATTTAGAATAGCATGGTATTTTTTAATGAAAAGTGGGGTGCTCTCTACTCTGCTCTCACTGTTTATTCAATCCTTTCTTCATTGACATATCATCAGCTCTTTCTCAAAATATTATTTTTAGGCTATTGTTCTTTTGAGTTACAATGGGCTCAAAGTAAAGTATTGCCAAGCATAGGGATTAATACTTTAAACACATACATACTAGTAACAAACATTTAAGTGTTAAATCAAATCATCCTATATAATAAAAGGGTAATATGCAAATTGACCCTAACAGCAGAATGACCGAGAACAACCTGTAGCTACGATGTGCACTGACCACCAGGGGGCAGACACTCAGTGCAGGAGCTGCCCTCTGATAGTCAGTGCACTTCCACAGGGGGAGCGCTGCTCAGCCAGAAGCCGGCTCATAGTTGGACACAAAGGATGTCCGACTAGCGGGTAGAGGGCCTAAACCATTAGTCAGACATCCCCAAAGGGCTCCCAGACTGCCAGAGGGATGTCTGACTGCCAGCTTAGGCTCCATCCCCCTGGGAGAAGGCCTAAGCTGGCAGGTGGACTTCCCCTGAGGGGTCCTAGACTGTGAGAGAGCACAGGATGGGCTGAGGGACACCTCCCTCCCCAAGTGCACAAATTTTCGTGCACCAGGCCTCTAGTTTATATATAACAGAAGCATTAAGATTACTAATGACTACCACTACTTTACTCTATATACATAAAATAACACAGACATTAGAGTTTCTAATAAGTATTTACCAAGTACATACTGTTACATAGGACTGTATAATACATTATAGAGTTATGTTGCAATCATCAAAGCACCTAATAATGCCTTGAATTATATTTAGAGATATGTGTCTATCATACGTCTAGATTTCAAGATCCTTTACAAAAGGAAGCAAGATTTTTATTTGTGTTTTTTTTTTTAATTTTTTCATTTACAATGTCTGAAACATCCAAACTCATTGCATGAATACATAAATGATGAGTGAATTAATGTGAGGAGCGTTTATTTCAGCATGATGAAAAATTAGAAGAATTGAAATGCATATTTTTATATTTTATATTATAAAAGAAAAACACATGCATTATTCTAAGTCCAGCATAGAGCCCAGGTTTACATTAGGAAAGAGTTCTCATTATATCTATACTTGAAAAGAGAAAACCAAAGGCTGATGGAAAGTAGAATTTTCTCCCAAAATCCCCATGAAAAAGAGAAAATTTCTTACTCATCTAATCACTCCTGGTTGATCAGTGGAAAGAAAGAAAATAGAGTTAACAAAAGGCAGTTCCAATGACTGAACCCTGAATAGATGAATGACGCAGTGTCTTATGCAAGATTTGTTGGATGCATGGATGGATGGATGGATGGATGGATGGATGGATGGATGATTTCCTAGATGCATGAGTTTCTTATTGGTGCTGTAACAAATCATCATAACCATAGTGGCTTAAAACAACACAATTTTATTATCTTATGGTTCTGGAGGTCAGAATTCTGAAATAAATCCTACTGGCTAAAATTAAGTTATCAACAAAACTGCATTCTTCCCTGAAGGCTCTAGTAAAAAATCCATTTTCTTGCCTTTTCCATTTTCTAGAGGATTTCCACATTTCTTTGTTTATGTTCTTTCATTTTCAAATCTAGCAGTGACCATTCAAGTCTTTCTCATATTATACCACTATGACCCTGACTGCATTGCTTCCCACTGTCACATTTAAAGACCCTTCTGATTACAGTGGATCCAAATAACAAAGAACAATTTCCCTATCTTAAGGTCAGTTGATTAGCAGCCATAATTCCATCTGCTACCTTAATTTCCCTTTGCCATGTAATATAATAAATTCATAACTTCCAGTCATAGTATGTGGACATCTTTGGGAAGCCATTATTCTGCCTACACATCAGGTAGTTAAATCATTCTTTTTCTCTACATCTAATATTTTCCTCAGAATCTAAGTCTCCTTGTATTTTTTCAATATGCAGGTAATGAGTTTAAGAATACAGGCTATTTGATCATTAGATTTTATGTTAAACTAGAGACCCGATGCACAAAATTCATGCAAGGGCCTTGGCCCCAGCCCCCACCTGCTGCCACTGAGGCCCCCGCCTGCCACCACTGTGGCTGGGGGCCTCTGCTGCCTCTGCCTTGACCCCCACCTGCTGTGGCTTTGTCCAGAAAGAAGGAAGTCCGGAAGGATGTCTGGTCTAATTAGCATATTATGCTTTTATTATTATAGATATTTATAATTATCTATTTCATTGTACAAGAGGTAAAAATATCTATTAAGAAGATCACATTTACCAGGCCACATTATTGCCAATAATATTATGTTATAAAACAAATAAGCTGATGTTATACATACATCCCCCACACACACACATTCACACACACACGCACACACAAAGAAGACTAAAAGATCTTAATGTTAGAGATAAATCCCAACTGGCCACTGGTCAATTAGAGAAAGAATCTATACAGGAAAGAATCAGAAATGCTAGTAAATCTTGAGAGAATTGGAGTTAATGACTTTTGGTGTAATTAAGTGATCAGTCTTTCACTAATACATGTAGGAAACATTTCCTTTGTTCTTGGACACAGGATTCTGTAAAAGCCACAAGCAAATGCTTGTTTTTAGTTCTAAGTAGGAATGCATATATTTTAAGTTAACTTCAATTCTGAATACTAGAAAACAAACTGAAAAGGAAAAGAAGTGTTTTTATGGGGATTTTGCATTTAGGAATAAAGGGTGAAATTGCTTGGAAGATAAGCAATCTGATTTCTGCTGTTCTCAGCCACCTTTGGAGAACAGGAGTCCCCGGGCCTTCTGTAGAACATCCATCTCTTCAGTTGGTCTTTGTAGCCAGAACTTCTCACTGTACTAGAAATCTAAGACCATATCTAGAGTCCAAAATGAACAAATTTCAGCCAGCTATTATTAGTAGGTAAGTTGTTAAACTAGTATATGCTTTTGTGATGGGCTTAATGACAACCTCAATTATACACCTTCCTAGGGGTATTTGTGTATATAAAAAGGCTACCTATTTAACTTTAAATAATTTATCTCTAATGTTACAAATTTCAAAGTTAACCAGGCACATTGAGAGACTATTGGCAGGTAGAAGAGCCCTTCTGTTGCCATATAACTCACTAAATCCGGGAATCTATATCCTAGGCCTCTTCCTGACCATCTGGTAAGCTGTAGTAGCCAACTTTGCAACCCATTGTGTACCATAAGTAGACTAAATAGAGGCTTTGCAAGTACAAATAGACAAGACTGTTAGTGCTTTGTTTGAAGATGATGATATACATAACTCATATTCCAAAGTGAATTAGTTTTAAAAATTATTTTCAACCAACATCTACTTCACAAAAGAATCTTGTGATATCTGAATTATTTGTATCAACATTTTACAAGTAAGAAATTTGAAGTTCAGAGAGTTTAAATAACTTACCAAGAAGTGACCCAAAGTCTCAGCAAATATTTTCTTTGGAAGGGTTTTTTCTGCATTGTGGTTAGGGGTGCTACTTCTATTCGCATCCCAATGTCACAGCAATCTAACAAACCAAACTCAACTGCTGATTGGCTCCTTGATAATGATCACAAATCTGAGCCATTATTGAGTGGGAGGCCCATGTTTGGGCATTTTTCCTAATAATATGCCAACTGGCTTTCTTCTTAAGTGAATCAACTATCTTTTGCTCATCTAAACAAACAAACAAATGCCATCTTTTAATGTCACATCTTGCATCTTAGAAGTTTTGAAGAGAGATGATGTTAGTTTTCAAAAAAACCACTGCTGGTTCATGGGCATATGGATTTCTGTCTCTGATCATGCAGTCTGGTACTCAAAATCGTTTCAATTCATGGACTGCTCAGTGCATTTTCTTATTGCTTTTTATTGTATCACAGTAGCACTAATCAACTCAGCAAGGTGCATAATTGTTAGGAAACCACACATGTGAGCATATGAGCCTGGCCTTTACTGTGTGTGTGTGTGTGTGTGTGTGTGTGTGTGTGTGTGTGTGTGAAAGAGAGAGAAAGAGAGGTCTTATACACACATTTTACAATTGATAATGACAACTTGACTTGGTTCATACCATGAATGCGTATATCCTATTAGAGGTGATTTCTGCTGTCACATCTCAGCAATTCTCAAATTATATTTCATTTATAGTACTTTTTTGTCCTTTTTCTAGTTTTACTTCTTCCTCTACCCCTTTCCTAACTTGAACCACCAAAGTCCCTTGATTTCAGGATTTCTCTCAGATTTCAGATGAAATTATAACCAACTACCCAGATGGTGGTCTCACTGTGGGTCATCTAGACAGTGAGGACAAATTAGGCCTGTCCGTCTTCAAAGGTAATGTCATCTCTCTTGAAATTTCTTAAGTTCAAGGATTCATGTAGTTATCCATTCATAAATGCATTTACTTATTGAACATCCTTTATCAAGTGTATATTATGTGGTACAGAGTGTGCTATATATAAAAAATAATCTTAGAAGATAGCCCTAAAATATTACAATGGTTGCAGAAATGTGTCCTATACTTTTTATCACATCATCTGTTAGAAATTCTGTTTATTGGATTTATTTACAGATGAGAATATGTGCACCCATAAGGAGAAAGCACTTGGATAAACATCTTTCACCTGTTTACCTTTGTGACTTATAAAGGCTTGCAGAGCATTACCCAGCTTATCTACTGCATTGGACAGAGCAGAGCAAATTATGAAGAAACATTCTGTATTAAAATGTATTTTAAAATGCCCTAACTATATTCAAATCTCATTCTCCATGCTAACAAATCTGTGCTTTTCACAGCCAGAATGCTGTCACTAGGTGGCACCTCTGTGCTGTATTCTCTACTGAAGACTTACAAGTGTCCTTTCCATATACTGACTGGTGTTGGAATTTTGTAGCAGCTTTTTTCTTACAGTAATACTGGTATTCCTTAGAGTACAGTTTGCAGTAACTCCTTGGGCAAGGATTGCTCCGACAGACTTAATAGTAATGTATTGAAATTGCTCATTATCCACAGCCAATTGAGAAATGAAAAATTCCATCCCGTTCCCTGGTTGTTGAAATGCACTGTGCCTGCACTGTGCCACACTCATCTATTTGCATTTACCATTTCATTTGTTTGGGACTGAATGTTATAAGAGAATCTACTTAGGGAATACAGCACAATTATTAGGACATAGTTATCTAAAACACATAAAATCAATTCAATGACTAGTTTAGGGTGTTAGGCATGTCCCAACTTATTTGTGAACGTTGATGATTAAGATGTGGTCCTTGTCCTCAAGGAACTCTCATTTCCCTGGGAAAATAGACTGTAAAAATGGAGTAATAGAGTTACATGATCTTAAAGAATGCTTTCAACTCTTAAATTCTATGGCTTTCCTACAAAAAGGGTATAAAAAGTCTATGGTTCTAAATCAGCTGTGAAATTGTCATGCTGTTCCTTATGAGCTTAGTTAAATTGACTGTTTCCTAGTCAGAGGGTCATAGAACTTTTGTGAATAGAGTTTATTCTAAAATGTTTGAATTAAATCTGGGAATTTAGAATGAAAAAGATTCAACTTAGACACAGATCTCGCTGGTCCAGGTCAGAGGCCATGGAACAAACCTCAAGTGTGAGAAAATGACCCTACAGATTCTTATATTATTAGGCTACTAACTAAAATTCCTAAGCATGACAAATCATAGCTAACTTGTCCTTTACCCTGGCAAATTGCAAAAATCATGGGTCTTGTGCAAATGCAAAAATTTCCAATTGGCACCTGTAACCACAGATCAATGAACCCTTCAAAGCCTGCTACACTGGGATGGAGTGACAGAAAGTTTCTGGTGGCAAATAAAAGCAGAATACCTCATATCTTCTTTTTTTTTCCTCATACCTTCTTAAGGCAGATTTGAAATCACATTCCCATTCTATCTGCTCTCCCCTCTTGCCTTTCCCTGTCTCAGCCATGCCTGTGCCACTAGAGAAGACCTATGGGTCAGTGGATTTTATGTACTTTCTCACACAAGAGGTTTCTCATTGTAGATAGTGCTCAAGAACCAAAATGAAGTGCTACTTCAAGAACTGGGAAATAAGTCTGTTTTCCAAAAGTGAAGAGCTAAGGCTTAAGCATTATCTTGAATAAACAGACAAACAAACAAAAGATTTAAGCCTTTGACTGCCTTGTACACAGTTTACAGATCTTAACAGACTGTAGGTTGTGTATTTGTAACAGGCAAAGGGAATCCTTGAGACAAAACATTGTCCCTCTAAGCCCTGTGCAGGGAAGATTTCTCTGGCAGACAAATGCAACTGGATCTGCCTAGCAGGACATGGATGCTTGGGGCTGAATCTGAATCCAGATGTAAAGAGCAACATTATAATAACTGGGAGGGGTGTCAGTAGGTCTTAGTGGACAGCATTGGATGGAAACCCAAATCACAGCATGACTATTGACAAAGCAATTACTCTGTAGTCAACACTGTGTTAAATAATTTTAAATACATCATCTCAGTTAACAATTTCCAGAACAAACTGAAGCTGAGAGAGTCATTGCAGTCAGGATTTATCTGACTCTAAATTCTGTGATCTTAAAAAATAAGCCTGTTTCTCAACTGAGATTCTCACCCATAGTCTTAAGGGCCCACAAGTTCTATGAGAATTTTGATTTTTTTGTTTCTTTTCACTTTTATTACAATCCTTAGAGAATCATTTTGCCAGATATAAAAAAGACATTCCCCTATGTAATGAATAATAATTAAGTCTTAAAAATCCCAGGTCCATGAATAGTCTCAAGTCTACAAGAATATGTTATCTATTTAATAGGAATTCAGACACATTTTAGTTTGGGAAACACTGCATCAAAATATACTGCCTAAGACCTCAATTTGAATGACTTGGTGAATTACTTGCTGTGTGATCTTAAAGGGCTATTTAACTTCCCTGAGTCTCAGTTTCTGAAGGTAAAAACATGTACCTATCAGGGCTTTGAGATATTTTAAGAAAATATCTATAAATTCAAATGTATGTAATAAAGGGAGATATCAGTGCTAACGCTGGCTTTGTCTTCAGGAGAAAGATGTTGATCAACCAAAGTGTTTATTATACATCGAGAAATTGGCATACGTACCTCAGTTTCTTCCGCATTTATATGTGGCAAGAGCCCTTTACCTTTTTTATTAACTAAAGAACATAGAAGAAAAAGATTTTTATTCTCACAAAACTGAGAGCCAGACCCTAAATAATGGTAGATTTCCCAAGATAAAATCTATTGTATACTTTTCCTCATGGCTATGGCTCACTTTTTTGAGAGGTGGAGGTGAGGAGAAATTTCAGTACCAGACAGAAAACAGGAAGGAAAATGTGTTCAGCAATCTAATGTACTAAATATGCCTAAGCAGCACCAAAAAATGTCCCAGACTTTAACTTTCTGAGCTACTATATAAAGTCTGCTTATATGTTGAACAAAAATAGACAGAGGCAAAGAAGCATCGAACAGACTGTCAAACTACAGTGGGAAGGTAGGGGAGGGTTGTGGGGGTAAGAGATCAACCAAAGGACTTGTATGCATGCATATAAGCACAACCAACAGACGCAAGACACTGGGGCGGGGAGACGAGGGCAAGTGCCGGGGGAGGCTGGGGGGAAGGTCAGTGGGGGGAAAAAAAGGAGACATATGTACTACTATTTGTAATACCTTAAACAATAAAATTAAATTTAAAAAAATAAATAAAATCTGCTTATCCTATCTAATAAAGAGGGAATATGCTAATTGACCCTCACACAGTCACAAAGATGGTGGCGCCCATAGCCAATAAGGAGGGAATATGCTAATTGACTGCCACGCCCTCAAAGATGGCAGCGCCCACAGCCACAAGATGGTGGCACCCAGTCCCCTCAGCCCCGCTGGGGCAGCAGGCGTGAGGCAAGGCCGGGCCTGCCCCCAGTGGGGCCGGTCTCTGCGCGCTTGCCTCCGGAGTCCCCCAGTCCCCTCAGCCCCCCTGCTTCCCAGAGCCACCCAAGGCTCAGGTAACCAGGGCCGGCCGAGGCTTGCGCTGCTGGCAAGGCAGCAGCAGAGGTGTGATGGGGGTGTCAGCTTCCCCTAATTGCCTCCTGCCCCTGAGGGCTCCTGGACTGTGAGAGGGGGCAGGCCAGGCCGAGGGACCCCCCCCTCCAGTGCATGAATTTTCATGCACCAGGCCTCTAGTAAAGTAATAAAACTGATTTCGACAAAATTTGCCTGAATTCGACCTTTCTAAATCATTTATATAATTGTTCTATAGTTCCTCTATTGGGGGAAATTATTTAATCTGTCATATTTATTAGTTTACTCTGTGTATGTGGTATTTTTTATCCATGTTATATATATAGCAAAACTGTTAGTTTCTTGATGTTCACAGTTTCTATTACACCTTATGCCTATAGTTTATTTTACTTACACATTTTAAATTTTATCAGTATTTGTTTCCTTCTCAGTGCAACCTAGCTTAGGAATGGCATACATAATTTTTCTGTGAACAGATATTATACAAATTTTGTGTGCTATTGACATTTAGTCTTTGTGTAGGTATACTTTGTAAGCACTATTATGGAAAGAACTATTTTTACGTGTAATAATCCCAACTGAAAACATTTACTATTACAGAAGATTTATTTTAGTGTAATTGACAGTTACTTTAAAATATAACACTTGATTCTACAAAAAGGAAGAAATATTTCTATTTTGAGAAGAAAATATCAGTTTTGGTTTTAGAATAAAGAACAATAATTGTGCTTTAATTAAGCAAACTATTATCACTTTCCTTATGCATCATATGTTATCATTTACTTGCACCTAAAATGCCAGTAATTCTAACTTTTGACACATTTTCAATGAATCTACCTATGTAACAGGCTATAACCACACTTATAATAGCTACTAGTAAATCCTAAATTAGGTGCATATATGAGGGTAAATTTTTCTAAAATCCTAATGTAGAATTTGGCTGATTTAAGTTTAGATGTAAAAGAAGAAAGATGTGCCTTACTATGTATTTACACTCATGGTTATTCACATCAGTTATATTTAATATTTGTTCTGTGGGTTTGTTTTTTTGACCAATCACCTCAGTGCAAATACAGATACTGAGAGTTTGTGGCCATGAGAATCTTAAAAAAAGGTCGTATCTTTTTTTTTTTATTCAGCTTATCTCAACAGGAGCACAAAAGCATTTCCTATCAGATGATTTACTTTACAACATCCTGACATTGATCTACATAGAATCAATAACTAAAAATAATGCTTCAACCCTGTGGAACTTCTGTGGAAGTTTCTGAGCTCTCAGAAGCTAAACCCTCTCCACTTTGGTTGAGTATCTGGTGGACAATTAAATGTAATACACATGATGTGTAAAAGTGAAATAAAGGCTTTTGAAGACAGAGGGCAGTTTATATATACTTGACTGCAAATACTAGTCTTGTGACATATTTTGAGACAAAATGGTTCTGTTGGTCAAATAGATTCAGAGACTCTGCATATTATATCATTGTCTTGAAAATTCAAGTTATACATTAAGCATAGTAGATATTATGAGATATCCTGCAATGCAGAAGCTTGGTAAAAGACTGGAATACTACTACTCCTTTCTTATTAATCAACACCTAATATTGCAGGGCTTGATATCAGTTGCACCTAAGGTACCCTGAAAAGCAGACAAAATGCTGTTTTCATTTTGCTCCATCTTCCCAAGTCACACTCCAACAAAACTTCTTTATAGCTTGAATCTACTAAGTCATCAAACCAGCCCTAGACTTGGAGGGGTGGGGGTAGGGGGCATTTTAACCATGTTTTACAACACAAGAGTTTTACAGATTTAATTATGCCTTAGGAGACATTCATAGCTGGAAGGAGTTGTGAGTAGACTCAGTGTACCAACTTTCAGGTATAGGTGTATCTTCTTTTCCAAAAGATTTGGCCCTGCATAACCACAGGGCATACCTAATTATATATTCAAATTACGATAAGCCTGAAGTTTAGGTAGAATGTGTTTTGCCTTCTGAAAGTGGAAGAAAGAAGTCAATAGAACTCTGTACATATGGCAAGATTCTGATCAATGTTTAACTTTTGAATACATAAACAAGGAATGAATATGCTTTATTTTAACAAAATGTTTTTTATGTGATTTGCAATAGCTGTAATAAACACTTTTGAGGGCTGATATGTAAATGTCCCTAATGTATTTTTCTCCTCATCTGTACTTAGGCTGCATAAAATTTCTTACCATTTCCATTTTCATAAGCATTATCTTTTCACTCTCATGTTGTATATTTTGTCATTCTTTGGCATGTTACCAGGGAGTGCATATATTTGTATTAACATAAAATATTGGCTTTTTATTTGTTAAAGGCTCATAGAGATCTTTTCTAGAGTCATACAGCTTTTAGAAGCAGAATCAGATGATAAAGCCTACTTTACTCATCTCAAATTCAGGTCAAATCCATTTTATAACCAGAAAACTGATGGTTGAGGCATTCAGCAATATTACAGACTATGGGATTCTTTAGATCCCAAATTAAGTTGAAAATATTTACTTTATAGTAAGATTAATGTTCATTTATTCATTGAATCACCATTAATGTATCACAAATTATATATTAATTTTAAAGAAAATATGCCATTGTTTTCTTATGAATATAAATCAATTGCATATATATACACTGAGTGGTCAGATTATTATGATCTCTGAACGCATAATAATCTGGCCACTAAGTGTGTGTGTGTGTGTGTGTATATATATATTAGAGGCCCGGTGCATGAATTCATGCATGGGTGGGGTCCGGCCAGCCTGGCCAGGGGGAAGGGACATGAGTGGTTGCCCAGTCTGTCTGCTGGTTGAACTCCTGGTCGAGGGGACAATTTGCATATTAGCCTTTATTATATACTAGAGGCCCGGTGCACAAAATTCGTGCATGGGGGGGTGTCCCTCAGCCCAGCCTGCACCCTCTCCAATCTGGGACCCCTTGAGGGATGTCCGACTGCCCTCTCACAATCCAGGACTGCTGGCTCCCAACTACTCACCTGCTTGCCTTCCTGATTGCCCCTAACCGCTTCTGCCTGCCAGCCTGATCACCCCCTAACCACTCCCCTGCCAGCCTGATTGATGCCTAACTGCTCCCCTGCCAGCCTGTTTGTCCCTAACTACCTTCCCCTGCAGGCCTGGTCACCCCTAACTACCCTCCCCCACAGGCCTGGTCACCCCTAACTGCCCTCCCCTGCAGGCCTGGTATCCCCCAACTACTCTCCACTGCAGGCCTGGGTCCCCCCCAACTGCCCTTCCCTGCTGGCCTGATCACCCACAACTGCCTTCCCTTGCAGGCCTGCTCCCTCCCAACTGCTGTCCCCTGCTGGCCTGATTGCCCACAACTGCCCTTCCTTGCAATCCTGGTTCCTCCCAACTGCCCTCCCCTGCTGGCCATCCTGTGGTGGCCATCTTGTGTCCACATGGAGGCAGGATCTTTGACCACATGGGGGCAGCCATCTTGTGTGTTGGAGTGATGGTCAATCTGCATATTACTCTTTTATTAGATAGGCTAGAGGCCTGGTGCATGGATGGGGGCCAGCTGGTTTGCCCTGAAGGGTGTCCAGGATCAGGGTGGGGGTTCCCTTGGGGTGTGGGGCAGCCTGGGCGAGGGGCCTGTGATGCTTTTCAGGCTGGCCACACCCCCTGGCGACCCAAGCAGAGGCCCTGGGATCTGGGGTTTATTTATCTTCTACAATTGAAACTTTGTAGCCTGGAGTGGAGCCAAGCCTTCTGCTTGCTCCATGGTGGCAGCCATTTCTGTTGGGATTTATGTATCTTCTATAATTGAAACTTTGTAGCCTTAAGCGGAGGCCAAAGCAGGCCAGGGCTGCAGAAGCTTGGCTTCCTCCATCGCCACGGGCAACCCTAGCTTCCTGCTCTCTCCAGCTTCGTGGCTGCCACCATTTCTATTGGGATTTATTTATCTTCTATAATTGAAACTTTGTAGCATTGAATGGAGGCCTAGGCCTGCAAGGGCAGGCGGAAAGCTTGGCTTCCTCCATTGCCGGGGAAACCCAAGCCTCCCTCCTGCTCTCTGTGGCTGCAGCCACCTTGGTTGGGTTTATTTGCATATTCCCTCCTGATTGGCTGGTGGGCGTGCCTGGTTGGTGTGGCTTGTGGGTGTAGCAGAGGCACGGTCAATTTGCATATTACTCTTTTATTAGATAGGATGATATACACTGAATGGCCAGATTATTATGCATTCAGAGATCGTAATAATCTGGCCACTCAGTGTGTGTGTGTGTGTGTGTGTGTGTGTGTGTGTGTGTGTGTGTGTATATATATATATATGTCAAGTGATTAAAAATTGTGTATTTATCAAATATCAACTTATTAGGTCCCAAATAGGATTTTGTATGTGTGTACATGCTCCTCACACATGTATGTATACAGTAAATAGATAATAATTATGTGGGCCAATAATAAATACCTAGAAAATCTAATATTAATTCTTTGGTACCATTTGCGTACTAATGTCAATCCTATTGTGGAGAACAAAATCTGTGACAATTTCAAAAGACCACATAAGAAAGTTATAACTTAAGATTTTAAATTATCATATTTAAATATGCTATTATTCTTACAAACATTAATGCTGATAGATATTAGAGGAGTCTATTGCAGTTGGCTGAAATGATAAACTCTTTAATGATAAGATAGTACTTTATCTGCTCTTTGGAAGTGAAAAAACATTTATACAAGCAAAGAAGATGGGACTTCTTTATGTATCAGATGTAAAGAAATTGATGAATTCCAAAAGCAAGATATTATCCTTGTCATAAACTGGGGGCCTCGTGAAGAGTTCAAAGTAGGAAAAATGAAGAAAGTTATTACTGTCATTTCCTCATTTAGATTAATTCTACAAGCATCAACTTGTCCATTCAAGATTTTATTCAGTCTCAATCTTACCTAACCTTAATAGCTGAGGCTAGAACTTTCTTAAACCAAGATGTCATTGGCAATAAAATATTCAGCACAATTGCAGCCATATTAACCTATGATGTAGTGAGTTAAACAAAATTTAACTATGGATTATTTTCTTGAAATATATTTATATTTACAGAAGAAGAGCCATGAAGAAACTATACAACTGATTTTTTTGGTATTATGTTTGGTTTGGGGGTTTATAAAAAATTCTTTAATAACAATTTGTTAATTAGCCTTTTAGGATATGTTTTAAAATTGAAGTTTCATTCAATAAATAGAATCACTTTTCTTGACAGTTCAATGAGACTCAGTGTTGAGAAGAGGTGTAGCTTAGATAGTTAAGGGTCCATACATTGATCTGGCATTTATTATGGTGTAAATATTTTGATTTAGGTATTTCAATATAATGGACTTTGTTTTGTGGCTGAGCTATTTCTTTATCGCAGATAGACTGCACTAGATCAGAGATGTCCAATAGTCTCATTCTAAATGTTTACTCTTAATGATTAATAGTGACTATCCAGAGCAGAGGTTGAAAAGGGTGTCATGACTCTGTCAGGGCTCAGGAAGAAATGATCCTGCAATAAATGTACCAATGTTTTTATCACCACTAGAATGTAAGCACCATGAGGAAGGGAATATTGTCATTTTTGTTTGCTTTTGCATCCTGAGTGCCCATAATAGTGCCCAACACAAAACAGACACAATATACATGTACAATGTATATGTACATATATATTGCTAAAATATGATGATCTGACCCATTTTTAAAGAAATTTATGAATATAAAAATTTCAAACAGTGATTTGGGAGGGATTATAGGCCAATAAATCCAAATAATAGATCTGATTTTTTTATTTATTCTCTTTTTGTTAATCCTCACCTGAGGATATTTTTCCATTGAGTTTTAGAGAGTAAAAGAGAGGGAGAGAGAAAGAGAGAAACATCAATGTGAGAGAGACACATCAATTGGTTACCCCCTGCACATGCCCCAACTAGGGCCAGGAACCTGCAACCAAGGTACATGCCCTTGACCAGAATTAAACCTGGGACCCTTCAGTCTGAGGGCCAATGCTCTATCCATTGAGCCAAACCGTCTAGGGAAAGAGATCTGGTTTTTAGAAGACCATTCTGTTAGACACCTGTTTGTAGACATTCTGTTAGTTTATTTTGCTACATAGAAGAGAATAAACTCTTACTCCAAACTAGCATTACTATCCCTTAAAAGTAAAAAAAAAGAAGCCTGAATTCTGACATGACCTCAAGGTCTTTGTATTTACCCTGCTGCCTCAGAAGGCAACAGTCAGCAGAAGTTTTTTCACTGATGGGAAATATTTGCCTTTGAAATGACTTTGGATGGAACTGGCTGCATCCAAGAGATGAAAATAATGGAAGCCAGGAAACCTGGCAAGCAACTGTGCAATGGGCACCCTCTCAACCATCTCCACTGAATATATTCCCTCTGGTGGAGTAATGACCTAGAGGTCTGCTATGATTAAGGCAAATAATGTTATGAGTGGTCATGAGTATGTACATTAATTGGGTTTGGCAGATTGCATAATCAACTGCAAATTAGCTTCTGGAAATGACTGGCTATACCCAGTGGGCAGAAGAAATGGAAGCAAAGGGATCTGGCAGACAGGAAGTACCCATCACAGCTGTATGAATTATATTCCCATAATTTACTGGTGAAGAGAGCCAAGCTGGACCTTTCATAGCTCTGTTTTTCATTTCTGCTTTTTAGAGGGATTGCATGAGGTTGCTGTACGTCAAGCAATTTATCTTTAGGATGGCAGTAAAGCAGAGTGAGAATGCCCCACTCATATTGGTACAGCTCTTGAAGCATGAGAAGCACATCTCCTTTCTTTATACCCAGCAGAAAAGCACAACATCTGCTCTACAGATAATTGGATACCAGCCTTGTCTGATGAAAGGATATTAATTTTCACTTCATAGATTAAAAGACCTTGGGAAGTCAACTAGTCCATCACACACTATCTTACTGCAAAATACTTCCTAACCCAGACGGAAGTGTTTGAGAAAGATAAAGGCATGCTTTACGATGCTATGATTTTGAATGCAACAAACTTCACCTTAATATATACAGAGAAATTTTAAACTCTTACTCCAAACTAACTCCAAGAAAAAGGGGTATTAGATGACCACTACCTATCAGCTGTTAAAACAGCCCATGTTTCTCTGTTTGCATATTTATTTTAGATAGGCCCAGGCCCAGACTTACAGAAGCAATATCTATTTCCATGATTATTAATGAACTCATGTTGGTTTTCAGTACTTTGTTAGGGATCATAAATTTCAATTCAGCATACATTCGTTTTTTATGGGAAAAAAATGGAGATTATATTTTATTTAGCATCCTATCCTGACTGAAACATAGAAATTATATAATTTAACATCTTCTCCTGATTCAAACAAATACCATACTAGCAAATAGAAAATGAGGTCCTAATTATAGAAAACATTATTGTCAGGTTTTATTTACGTGGAATTTTTGTTGGATCTGTATATCTTCATGTTTTACTATGCTGCATGTATTTACATCTATATATTTGCAATTACATTCTTTCTTCAACCACTTTATTTAGCTTTTTAAAGAAGTAGCAATTCTATATTGAAAAAAAAATGAGTTCTTTAACCACTACAATCTAGTGAAACAACAAACCAATTCCACCCTGGGGAATCAGCTGCCTTGAAAGTAATTTATTCATGTGATCTCATAAAATAGATTGAAAACTCTCAATTTTGAAAAGGTTCTCAAATTGTTTTGAGAAAAACATATTTGGAAATTTTTTAAAACTATGGGCTACAAATAAATATTTCTGTTTAAAGAAAAATGCACATTTCAAACAATTTGCAGGGTAAATTTAGATAGTTCCATATATATTTAAAATACAAAATATATTTATGGTATTATTTCAGATGACCATTGGAACACAGAAAATCATAAAGATATATGTGGTTTGCTGAATAAATGTATTTCTCATCTCCTTCAATCAGAAAGAAGTTTCTCTTTACATAAGAACAGCATCATTTGTCAATTGATCAGTGCTTATTGGCCCAGTATGTAAAGTACTAGCTAGTATCACTTCAGCTAAACATACATTTCTTATTGGAAATCTCATTATTAATTAAGCTTGTCTCCCTATTGTTTCTAGTGTATTAGAATCAGCATTATAGAAACTGGACACAATATGCCTAGCTTATCTGTTTCATGAAAGTAATGTTTCAAACAGAAACTAGACTAAAAAATGTAATGTATTACTTTGATCAATTTTCAAGTATTGAGTATGGATGTTAGCAAAGTTGCAGGTGGTTTAACTATCTCTGAAGGGGTCTGGTGGAATGTGGAGACTGCCTATAAAGAAGGGGTTTATACATTTATTCCATTGATAGATCATAGGACTCTAGTAGGTAAAGAATGAATTATTGCTTTGTTACCAATCTATTGCACATCTCCCTAGCTCAGCAAGGGTCTGTAGTGTTATTTGAGCAGAACATGCAGAAAATCAAACACTCTGTTTTTACAAAATTGTCCCAATTTAAGGTGCATCAGGACTTATCAGGATGCCTATTTGAGATGATTTTCTTTCTGAAAAGCATTACCTTCAAATAAAATAAATAAGAATGTAATCTGTCATAATCTTAGCCCAAGGAACTGATCCCCTTACAGTTCTAAGAAAAATAAAAATAAGACCAGAAAAACAAGGTGTATTACAAACTTCTGGCCAATGGGTACCTTCATTCTTCCCTCCCTTTCCTCCACCACCTGCTGCTGTACTCAAACCAGGAATCAATCCATCACCTGCCGGGGTTCTTTTTCCCAGCCTTACAAAGGGTTCATCATTCTGGAGAAAGGGGCTGCGTGTAGATGATTAAGAAAGAGTCGGTGGACGAAAGATATTTTTGAAAGGCATTGGGGGTCAGAGGAACTTCCAGCTGAAGGAGCTAGAAGACTCTCACCTTGACCAAGGAACCTGCTTTTATTAGTACAATTTGTCCCAATGCAAGGTGGAAATATACACTTCAAAGGATACGGTATCAAAGGGTATACAGAAAAATTGTCAGTTTGGAGAATAGCCTTCAGCTGTTCAGGTGTTTGGCCAACAGGAGGCAATAAAATGCCCTGAGCTGTCTGGCAGTTAACAATCCTATTCAGCTTTGGGGGGAGTGCCTTTTAGCCATTTCCAACAGGTAAATTACATATGTGACTCAACCCTGTTGAGCTCCCCAAGCTTCACCAACCTTTTGATAAAACTCCTGCAATTATTACATGCTGGAATTGGTTCTCAGCAATCACCATTCCTAATTTCAGGACTTTTCTAAGTTCCCAGGGATATCTTCCTCACACTAGTTGAAGATGCCAACATGAGCCCACTTCTGGCCCTTTAATTCCTGTATCCCTTCTGGGTTTTATGCCCTATTTCCATCTATATATTTACTTATGAGCTCTGCTTATGTGCTGTTCATGACTACTCTTTCTATTTTGGAGTATCTTACATTACTTAAAATTATCCTTTTCCGTTAAACAGGGAAAGAACTGCACACTGACCATTGGCATCTTTTACATGAAAAGGAAACAGAAAAAAATGAAATGTATCATAGAAATGTACACGTGAAGCCTATGTGATCTTATTAACCAATGTAATACCAATAACTTTAGTTTTAAAAAAAGAAAAGTTATAATTAAGAGGTAAACTACCAGTCACAGGCAGTGAGCATGTAGACAGTCTCTTAGCTGAAATTTAAGATGTGGGAAAGGCAGGTCTAGATTGATTCTCAAAACCTGAAGACTCAAAAATAAATTTCTGTCAAAAAATTATAACAATTATCAGATACTTTCTTCAAGTATTCATCCTTAGAGAGGTGGTGGCACATTTTCAATGCCTAGAATTTGCTCACTAAATGTTGATAGAATTATTAAACTATTCCTTTAATGCAATGGTTTCTTATAAAAATACTTAATATCTTATTGCCAGTATTACTATCATCTTCTCTTTATTCCACTTTTTCATAGCATTATATAGTCCACCCTCTTATTTTTCACTTCCTTCTGTTCTCAAATGTTATCAGAGTACTAAATTTCTGTGGTTACCAAAATCCAAACGTTTACTGATACTTATCGTAATGTCTGTTTAATAATCTATCTTCAATGATATATGTTCATGACAGATTTTGTGATGCTCAACTTAAATATTATAGCTATTTATGAGAAGAGGATATCAGTGAAGTAGATGGTAATTAAGGGAGGCTTCAAGTAGGAAATGAGTTTAAGCAATGAGTTTAACCAACGGTACAGTTTGTGGGAACAGTCCCTGCAAGATTGCCTTCATTTTAGACATATGCTGTAAGTTTGTGGGTTCCCCAGGGCCACCTTCATTTCAGACCAGATGACAATGAATTCAGGGATCCCCAAACTCATCCTCAGGTTTGACAATCTGCTAGAAGGATTAGAGAACTCATTGAAAGCTATTGTGCTTATGGTCATTACAGAAAAAAAGGATACAGAAATTTAACCAAAGGAAGGAATGCATAGGGAAGAGTCTGGGAGGGGCCAAATCATAGCTTCTGGGTGACCTCTTCCTATGGAGTCATGAATGGCGTTACTTCCTTCTGGACACACTGTGTGAGGATACACACTGAGTACTGCCAACCAGGGGAGGGCACTCAAGTCTTTGTGTGGTGTTCAATTTTTATTAGGGCTTAACATCACAGACTGCTCATGTGGATGCTTTTTAGTCTCCACCCGTTCACAGAGGTCAGAACTGATGAGGCACAGCCTCCAAGCCCTTGTCTTACATCATATTATTAGACTGTCTGGTAGTGGCCAAAGCCCCCAGACAAACAGAGACACTCCTATCAGGCAGGACATGCCAAAGACCTAGAGATCTTCTCCAAAAGTCCAGGGCTGAATCTAGACTTCTCTTTTGGCAAGGCTGGATTCCTTGCAACACAGTCTAGAACTGAGTTTTAAAGGAAAGAGAACATTAAAACAGGAGACAAGTCATTTCCGGTAAAAAAGTAAACAGAAGGAAAGGCTTAGATGTATAAGTGAATGAATGAAAGAGAAAGAACACTGAAGTGAACAGCCCGTCTAGCTATGCAGGAGGTATTTTGGGAAGTGGAGATAAATAAGCTGGGCTATAACTGAGGACAGTAATTCAGGAGTTGTGCTTTGGATCTATAAAAATTGAGAATATTTAAGATTCTTGAATTTGTGGGATGAGTGGAATGATGAAAATTCTATGTAGAGAAATTCCAAAGTATTTTTTATTTCCACATTTTAAATAATCCTGGTAACTGTTAAGTACCAAAAGAGGGCAATCAAAATGATGAGGCTTAAAATTTCTATCAGGCCCAATTATGGGAAGTGTCTCGTTAGTCATTTTTTAAAATAGGGCTTAAAAAAGACTATATCTTTCTTTAAAGGCCTAATGGGATTTTATATTTCAAATGAGCAAAACTAAGATGCAATGGGGGAAAATAGATTTTAAAAAAAGTATAGACTAGCAATATAAGAAACTTTTTAAAATAATTTTTTAAGACATGTTTTTATTGATTTCCAATAGAGAAGAAGGTAGAGGGGGAGAGAGAGAAACATCAATGTGAGAGAAAAACATCCATTGGTTGCTTCTGGTACCAGGGATCAAACCCATAACCTGTGTACATGCTTTGACTGGAAATGGAACCAGCAACCTTTTGGTTCATGGGGCAACACTCAACCAACTGAGCCACATGGCAGGGCAATATAAAAAAACTTGTTATTAATTAAAATAATTTATAAATTAAACATTTTTTAGGTAGTTAGTTACTATTAATAAATATTCAGGTAGTAGATGGCTATTTGCCAGAATTTTCAAATTAACTCGTAGAAATTTTTGCTTTAGAGGGCAATGTCTCTTCCTATTTTAGAATTCTATGGGGATTTCTTGAAGTACACAGAATGATTCATGTGAGGAAAGGCCTGGATCCATTGACATCTGCTAGGAAATTGCAAGAATATAGGTATAAAGTGATCCAATTTTGGATTAGAAAGGTGGTAGTGACTATAGAATAGGAGGATAAAAGAGACATTTTAAAGAAAAATGAACAGACCTTGGTAAATGGCTAGATGGGGAGCATGAATCTGAGGAAAATGTGAAGAATGCCCATCTTTCAAGCATGAGTGACTAGGCTAACTGTGAAACTGCTAGTAGAAACAGTCATCACAATGGAGAACAATTTTTGGAGGAAAGATGATAAATTTCCGTTTTAAGCATGGTGAATCTGAAATGAAGAAAGAGGTTCAATAGACAGTTGGCAGGAAACAGTTTACATTAAGACTCCAGTGGGAAGCCAGTCAGTTACTTCTATTTTCATTGCTTAAAGATTTTTTGTTATGAAATTTTCCACAGTATCCTAGCTAATAAAAGAATAATATGCAAATTGAATGTACCTCTGCTACACCCACAAGCCACGCCCACCAGCCAATCAGGAGCGAGTATGCAAATTAACCCAACCAAGATGGCTACAGCCATGGAGCGAGCAGGAGGCTTGAGTTTCCCTGGCAATGGAGGAAGCCAAGCTTCCCTCACAGCTTGGCTGGCTGTGGACTCCACTCAAGGCTACAAAGTTTCAATTATAGAAGATAAATAAATCCCAACAAAAATGGCTGCGGCCACTGAGCGAGCAGGAGGCTTGGGTTTCCCCAGTGATGGAGGAAGCCAAGCTTTCCTTCCACCCGCCCTGGCCTGCCCTAGTCTCCGCTCAATGCTACAAAGTTTCAATTATAGAAGATAAAATAAATCCCAGATACCAGGGCCTCCGCTTGGGTCACCAGGGGCCATGGCCAGCCTGCAAACCACCACAGGCCCCTCACCCAGGCCACCCCATGCCCCAAAGGAACTCTCACCCTGATTCGGGACACCCTTCAGGGCAAACCAGCCGGCCCCCACCCATGCACCAAGCCTCTATCCTACCTAATAAAAGAGTAATATGCAAATTGACCATCACTCCAACACACAAGATGGCTGCCCCCATGTGGACACAAGATGGCCACCACAAGATGGCCAGCAGGGGAGGAACCAGGTCTGCAAGTGAGGGCAGTTGTGGGTGACCAGGCCAGCAGGGGAGGGCAGTTGGGAGGGACCAGGCCTGCAAGGGAGGGAAGTTGGGGGCGATTGGGCCTACAGGGAAGGGCAGTTGGTGGGGACCCAGGCCTGCAGGGGAGGGCAGTTAGGGGTGACCAGGCCTGCAGGGGAGGGCAGTTAGGGGAAATCAGGCTGGCAGGGGAGCAGTTAGGCATCAATCAGGCTGGCAGGGGAGTGGTTAGGGGGTGATCAGGCTGGCAGGTAGAAGCGGTTAGGGGCAATCAGGAAGGCAGGCAGGCGAGCAGTTGGGCCAGCAGTCCTGGATTGTGAGAGGGATGTCCCAGATTGGAGAGGGTGCAGGCCTGGGCTGAGGGACACACTCCCCCCTGTGCAAGAATTTCGTGCACCAGGCCTCTAGTGTTTTATATTAGGACTATTTAAGTATCTGTCTACTAAACTTGCTTCTGTCATTCTTGAGAGCAGGGTCAAAGTTTTAAGCATTTTTTACTTTTATTTTACCAAACTAGTTTTGTGTCTTGAACAGTTCCAGTAAATATTTTTGTATTAAATTACTTAGATAAAATTCTGAGAGAAATCCATAAATATGAAAACTGAGTGGACATAGAGAAAAATGAAAAGGAAGGTACTGACTGCTTGGAGAAGGGAGAGGGAAATTGCTGAACTAAAAGCCTTATAGTTGGCCGAAACCGGTTTGGCTCAGTGGATAGAGCATCAGCCTGCGGACTCAAGGGTCCCGGGTTCGATTCCGGTCAAGGGCATGTACCTTGGTTGTGGGCACATCCCCAGTGGGAGGTGTGCAGGAGGCAGCTGATCGATGTTTCTCTCTCATCGATGTTTCTAGCTCTCTATCCCTCTCCCTTCCTCTCTGTAAAATATCAATAAAATATAAAAAAATAAATTAATAAAATAAAATAAAATAAAAGCCTTATAGTTGGAGGTAGGGGAGAAAGATCAAGATCGTACATTGTATGGACACTTGAAGGCCAGAGCTTCAAGATCAAGGGCCTGGTTCATTGCGAGGTTTTAATAATGAGGGTGGAGAAAAAGCCTTAATGTTTTTTCAATTAAAGTTTAATTGATAATTTTCAAGAGGTACTGACATTATTGCAAATGGTTTAGAACTTCTCATTAGAAGGAGAATATATCCTATGCCTAAGGGACACTTACAGATGTAGTCAGGCTCTCTCTGTGAGGGACATATATTCTCTTCAGTGCTATCTCTACCTTTCTCCCTCAAATGAGATTCTTCCTTCCATAATATTTATATTTTCTCTTTGCCCAATTAAATGAGCCTTCAAAAGACACATTTCTATCTCCTAGAATGCTGATAGAAAAGCCAATAAGCACATTCTTCTGTTTTGTTTTATATTTTACACATTTGGCGGCTGTGTTATTTTTCTATTTTGAAAATGTAGCCCTTTGGGAATGAGAGAATGTTTGCTAGTGTAGTGCCTGTAGTCTAGAAACGTGGAAGGGCCAGCCTTTGCCATGGCGGGACTGAATGATGTTCACACTAGAATGACCGGTGAGAAGAAAACACTCTGCTGTGAGTTCATGTTTTCACTTCAAGAAAAAAAGGGTCAAGCCCTGAGGCAGTCACTAGAGATTCTGAAATGTTCCTTTTCCTGCATTTCCCTCAATTGTATCACTTGTATTACTAGTATGTCCATTATTTTCTTTTAGCCACTGTTATTATCATCCTTAGCCCAAGTAAATATGGGTTCCTTAGTGAGTTCCAAATAATGTTAACCTCCTGGCATTCATTATTTACTTAATAAATGCTATTCCAGCACTCAGTATGGTCCAGGCATTGTGCTAAGATCTTCTGTGAAACACTTGCTTTATGTATCAATTAAGATGTTTTGGGCTGCACATAACAGAAAATCCCAAGAAAAAGTTGCTTAAACAATAAGGAAACATTATTTGGCATAACAAGAAAGCAGCTCCAGAGTTAGTTAATTCAGTGACTCAGGAGTCAGCTCTTTCCATTAACACTGCTCCGTGTTCTGTTAAAGGCCCTTAAAATCACAAATTGACTATAGTTCCAGGCTTTCCATGCAGACACATCAATGTCCAAAGGGGAAAAAGGAGCCATTTCTTCTTCTGTGTTTCCTTTTATCACTGAGGAAACATTCCCAGAATCCCTCACCAGCAGTCCTATATTGCTAAGATATGACTCAATCATTGCCAAGACTGAGTCACATGGTCTTTCTTCAAGCAATGGGGGAGGGAGGATAACATTACCTAGACTTGTTTAGACTAATGGGGATTTACCCCAGAGTCACTAGACTCTGCCAACAAGGAAGAATATATCTGAGATACACATAGATTAGACAGACAGAGATAGAGATAGAGATAGAGATAGAGATAGAGATAGAGATAGAGATAGAGATAGAGATAGAGATATGATAAAACAGATCAATGAAAAGTTGGAGAAATAATGCTCATTTAGGTCACATTGTATGTCTTACATGTAGCTTTTTTAAAATAATGTCATTGGTCATGAACATTGTATCCTATTGTCATAAGCACTATTTGAATAAGAATATTGAAGTTTCATATTAGTTAGATGAGTAAAAATGTATATTAGTTCTAAATTTGTGTTTCAAACTCGAAACAAATATATAATTGTTATTGTCACCTTTGGCTGGATTTCTACAATCTTGGTGTATACAAAATAAAAAACATAGTCCTACAAAAGAATAATTTGGAAAATAACACTTTTTTAATTAAAACAAGAACGTTGTGTCTGCTATAGAACTATAGACATCACATTGACAGTCCAATGATTATTTTATAATGTAAAGAAAAATACATAGTATGAATCTATTCAAATTATGTCATACTTTTAAATAGTAAGTGGGTTATATAGATTAGTACCTAGGTGATAATGTGAATCAATTTAATTTGTGGATTAACATAAGGTTATTGCTTCATTTGGGTGGTGAGTGGCTATTTTTTTCTCTCCAATAAGTGCAATCATTTCTGTTTTTATCCCATTTTAGGGCCAAGGTGTGACGAATTGAAAGCAATATAGCAAATCCTCCTCCTTTTGTTTTCTGTCCTTCCTATTTTACAGTAACTCAAACTGGCTCGAATAGAAGCTTCCTAGGTATACTCCAGGGAAATAAGATCAGTTGGACAAATTTGGGCTTAGTGAGACAGCTCTCGTTAAGCAGAAAAACAGCTTTTACTGGGGTTTTGTAGTCTGAATGACCCAACTTTCAATCATGGCTTTACTACTTCGTAGCTATGTGACCTTGGATTAGTAACAAAACCCTCTTGTGTCTTAGTTCCTCTTTTGGAGTAGAACAATGAATACTCTACCAATCAGGATTCCTTACGGGAAACAACAGAAACCAACTATGAAGAACTTAAATAAAAAGTAATTTATTGGAAAGATAAGTTAGGCGCTAACAGCATCAACAAGAGACAGGAACCAGGCCTGAGTATGGACAGGAAGCAAGGGAATGCTCGAGGAATAAGAAATAGAAAACTGGATACTCAGCATGAAACTGTCAGGGCAGGACTCCACGCCTACTCTCTTAGTATTTTTAATGAATAAACTTCAGTCTACCTGGAAGATTTCAAATCTCAGGAAAGACCTTCCAATTCACTATATTTAGGTCATTGTTCCTGTCCCCTATGTGGTCTGATACAAACAAAGGAAATACTTGCCTCCTTTGGCTTTTATTGTAGGATCTGTTTATCTTTCCTACTTCCTCACAGAATGGGGAAGAATAATTGTCCATTAGGAAAAACATGAGCTTTATGCATGTGAATATATTATCTCATTCAATCTTTACAAGAACTCTATAAGGCATTTAACTCTTCAGAAACAGAATCCAGAAGGTAAATAATTATTCCAAAGCCATGCCAATCCTACATAATAAAAGGCTAATAAGCCTTGTTTTTGTATTACTGGATGCTAGGGTATCTAGGCAACATAAACCATTCGCACCATAAGCTAAGTTTTTGAGCAAAACTTTGTCATTTTATAAATCAGTACTATTTACTTCTCAGCTGGCTCATTATTTTCATTTTGAACCATCCTGGCAGCTTTCATATTAGGAAATTTGACTAATGTTACTAAAATAGGGCCACATAGTGTGGAAGGAGGTATGCAAACTCAGAGAGTTTGATAAGTGCATAAGTGACTTGTGGAATTTAGAATAACAACATGTAAGAGCCAGGAAGCTCTGGGACCACAATCAGAAGGATGCAACTGAAAAGGCTTTGGAGAACAAAGCACATTTCAGGAGGGAGCTCCTGAGTCGTTACAGGTATTATACTAAAATCATCTGCCTGGGAGGCAGCAGTGAGGAAAAGGGGAGAGTAGTTCCTCAGTAGCTGAAGAGGAGAATGAATCTTCAGATGTCATTGTCACCTTAAAGAAAGCATTAGTAGGTAGGACTGTGCCATCAAGAACATTCTTGATGCTTCTCTGCTGGGCTCTCACAATAATAACTAGGGATTACTTCCTAAAAAGGTGGTGTGGTCTTATGAAAGCAAGACTGGCCAATTTTAGGATGAATCTTCTTTCATTTATAAACAACTTAGAAGTGTAAAAATCTTCTATGTATTCTCTCCCTTTCTCTTACTTTTTTCTGTCTCTATATAGAGCAGAAGTGGTCAAGACCCTTCCAACTGCTATGCAGCCTTGCTGTTTTGCATAGCCAAGAATACGCACGCCTTCACCTGACCAAACTTTCAAGACTATGGCACAGCCCTAGCCGGTTTGGCTCAGTGATAGAGCATCAGCCTGCAGACCCCAGAGTCCCAGGTTCAATTACAGTCAAGGGCATGTACCACGGTTGCAGGCTCATCCCTGCAGGCCCTGGTCAGGGTGCATGCAGGAGGCAACTGATCAATGTGTTTCTCTGACATTGATGTTTCTCCCTGTCTTTCCCTCTCTCTTCCACTCTCTCTGAAAATCAATGGAAAAATATCCTCAGGTGAGGATTAAAAAATAATAATAATAAAGACGGTGGTACAGAACATTGTGGGGGAAAATAACTGGAGCTGTTAGATACTATATGATTTTACATTACAAAAAGAGAAACAATAGCATTATTACTTATCATTTAAAGTATTGTTAATATTATTAATAGTATTTATTCACTTGATGCTGTTGCCAGGAACTGTGATAATTTTATTTTATCTCTAGCTCTTAAACATGGTTTGAATTCAGGAGGGGAAAGGATGTTGAAATGTCAGTGTAGGACACATAACATACCATCAGAAAAATATGCCATTAAAAACAACTTTTTAACAGTGGAAGCTGAACTAGCAATAGAAAGGTTTCAGAGACTAAAAGGGCAAAACCTGTTTTGTGCCCATTATGCTATGCTTGAGTCTGAATGTCACTTTGTTTGGGGATATTCTAATACTAGTTGAAGCATCAGCTGGGTTATTAGAAAGGTCTGTCTCAATCCTTTTATATTCTTCTCATGCCTAGACAGACAGGTTGAATTTTGTCTTATTTTATTTACCATGAAAATTATATGGGCCCTAGCCAGTTTGGCTCAGTGGATAGAGTGTCAGCCTGTGGACTGAAGGGTCCCGGGTTCAATTCTGGTCAAGGGCACGTGCCCCTATTACAGGCTCGATTCCCAATGGGGGCTGTGCAGGAGGCAGCCAATCAATGATTCTCATCATCAGTTTTTTTTATCTCTCTCTCCATCTCCCTTCCTCTCTGAAATCAATAAAAATATATATTTTTTAAATTATATGGTAAAGGCTATGGCCAGAAAGGAAGAGGATAAGTGATAGAGTAGATTTGCCTTTCTTCCTTTCTCCGTCTCCTCCCACCACACCTCCTGCTTTGCTTTCCTTTCTCAATTGATTCCCACAATTATCTACTAACTAAACAAAGACTAAAATGACCAAACTCAGAATCCTGTTCCTCATCTCACTAAAATAACCTCAATCTTGGTGATGGTTATTTAATTCATAACTTTTGGATCCTATTGGAAAACGCTCTGTAAATATTTCCACTAGCCAAAAAATAGTATAGCCAATTTATCACCTCCACATATTAAAGATTTATTGTGTTCTATTCGATGGCAAGGAAGTTGGAGGCAGAGTTCCATACAAGGAAAATTTGGACCAAGTCAGTGTAGTATAACAAGGAGTTCTTAGTGAGTTAACATCAGTAGTTTCTTGCCTTTGTTGTTCACTAAACTGTTGTTCACTCCCTGGACCCCAGTTTCTCCATCCTTAAAAAGAGGGAGTTGGACTGGAAGACTTCAGTTTGTACGATCCCATGTCCATCTTTTCAGCTCTGAAAAGGTAGAAGATTATTAACGCTCTTGGATTGAGTCTGGTAATATATTTTTAAAGGAAAACCTTCACTGAGAATTCCACCATGAATTTTTGTCTTAGAACATTTGAGTTGCACGCACTTTCTGGTAATATTCAATATATTAAAGGCCATTTGTAAAGTCTACATATCTTGATTTATTTTAGTCTGGGATTGCTTTCTGAAGGAATAATCTCATTTGTAATATTGCCTTTTTAAGATGTAGCAGCATTATACAGAAAGATAAATTTGCACTGCCTGCTAAATGCAAATGATTGCTATTTTGAATAAATCATTTTAAGGCTTTATTTTATACACATGTATATGGAGATTCATATGTATTCTTTAAGGGTTACAGGCAGTAGCAATAAATAAAATTAGTTGGCCCTGGGGATGAAAAATATAACATTATGTGAAGGGGAATATTATCCCAATAGTACTAGAGGGTAACATCTAGCCTGTATTTTATCTATGTGCCCAAATGAAGTCATTCTAAGAATTCTGAAATTGCCATGAAAATTGGTATACACAAAGCCCATTGCAAAAGCTGAAGTAGAATGGAAGGCTGATATTAGCAAAAGTACTTCTCAGCCAGGGCTCAAACTCCATAGTCATATTAAGGAGAATATGGTAATGGTTAATTAGTTTACCTAAAAAGCCTGTATGGTTTTTAAGTTTATGCTCTGTAAGAACAAACCAGGTATTTTCCAGAGAGTATAGAAAATGAGATACATTTTGTTCTTTAGTGCTAAGGAACAGATATCTTGATGAAGAAAATTCTTAGTGAGAGTGCCATTTTACAAACCTTTTCAGGTACTGCTATTATAGAAATTACTGTTAGATGATATTTTATGTGTTTTGAGCCAAGAGAAGGAAAGTCTTTGCTATTTAAAATCTAATAGTGACAATTGCCTTTGAACAGAGATTGAACATACTTGACATCACCTCCATGCCACCTCACACACTGTGGGATGCTTTCCCTCTGAGCCAGGACGTGGTCTCAGACTCTTTTTTCTCATCACAGCACACCTGGCAGCCACTACCAATGGATGAGAGTTGGCACTGAAGCTAAAACCTATGAGCCATGCCCACCTTAAAGGTTTGATACATCTCTCTATAAAGTTATATATACAGGGGTAGGCAGAAGTAGGCTTACTAGTATAGTTGTTCATATGGAAAAAGACATAATGCAATAGTTAATAAACTAAAAAAAATAATACAAGAATAAACTCTGTGCTTCACGATGGTAAATCTACTTTGGCTTATCTCTATATATAACTAAACACACACACATACGCCTCTCTGAAATCCAATCATCCCTGGAGGTGAAAATATAATACGAATACCATCATCTCTATTATGGATTATTTCCTCAAAACTCTCGTTCCCCTTTCACTTAGAGTAAAAGCCTGGCACCATGTAACAGTCTCCACAAACGTACATCATTGGGCACTCTGCCACCACCATGACTGTATTTCCTAATTCTCTCTCCCTTGGCCAACCCAGTGGAATCAGACTAACCTCTGTGTTATTCCTACAACATGACTTGTCCAATGGCCTCTGTCTCAGGGCCATCACACTGGCTGTCCTTCTTCCTGGAACACAGTGCTTCTGGATATCCATGTGCCCTTTCAATGACTTCTTCAAGCCTTTGCTCAGATGTGCTCTCTGGGTGTGTCCTACCCTGGCCAGGCTCTTTCTAAATGCAGCCCACCCAGCCATTCGCAATGTATCTTCCCTGTTTCTTTATCTCACTTGTACTGAATAATGTTTGGCATTATAAAATTGTGTTTCCCCTGCTCAACTGGAATGTAAGTTTCCTCAGGGCAGTGCTTTACTCATGACTTTATCCCCAGCACCTATTGCAGATGATGTTACCTGTCAATTATTTGTTGAATTAATGCCTACATTACTCACTGAATTAAGTTATGCCCACCCACAAGGACTAGGGGAAGTACAGATGTGAAATAGGCATTGAGATAATCCTGATAAGCACAACTTCTATTTGCCATGTCCAGTTTGGAGAGTTTCTATATGTGGCTTAAAAATGATAGATACCCAAACATTTTTATTCATAATAAACAATCACAAAATTCTCTACTGGCAACAAAATCCTATGTAAAACCTAAGAAATGAGAACTTAAAAGGAGGACATATGTAATACTTTCAGCAATAAAGATTTAAAAGTAAAAAATAAATGAATAATAAAAATGGAAAGGCAGAACAAAATGTCTTAGTCATATCCTTTGATACCGGCATTTATGTTTAAAATAGTGACTGCTATTTTGCATATGTATAAAGATATTTAAATCAGAAAAGATTTTTTGAATTAGTCAAATATATTTCTCACTGTTTCCTACCACCTAACTAACAGTTTATTTTGTTTAGAGAGATGAGCTGTGGCAGGTGTTTTTTCCTCTATGCTAAAAAAAAAATATTTCTATATATGCAAGATGTTTCTCAGTGACTCAGCTGAAAATACCTTTTTGCTACTGTTTCAAAAACCAGTTATTTAATATTAATGTGTTTATGCTTTGGCAGCAATGAAGATGAACAGCTCTTTGTGGCATGAGCTTTGTTTTTGTCTTTTGGCTGTTTAGTGTATAGAGGTATCAGTAAAAAAAGAATTAATGGCACTTTAAATAATAAGCAGGGTTTTAATCTTCATTGCTCCTGATTCAGTGTTTCATCAATATCAAAAGACCTGGTGCTTGAAATGAGATGGTACATTAGTCCCAAAGCTCAATTATTTGTAATTCGCTCCAGAAATTGGGCTCTGGTCTTCAGGATTGGGCTAGTGTCCAGAAAACAAAGATACAGGGAACATGATGAAAATGGAGCTCAGAGAAAGAAACAAAGAGGAAAAAAACAACAAAAGGAAATGTAATAAATTTTAAACCAAAGGCATGAATGTAACTTTTACGTGAATAAAAAGCATTTCTTCATCAGGCAAACGAATAGAAAAGGCAAACAATTTAAATACAATTTGATGCTTATAAAAGCAGTCTCTCAAATAAACACTTTAAAGGAAAAAAAAAATAAGCAGGGAGAGGAGGATTAAGAAAGTCAGTGCCTAACATTATACATTATCTTTTAGCAATACAGTTTACAAAATGGTTTTATTTTAAAGGGTCATACAGTGAATAATTGCAATAGTTTCTAACGTCTTCATTGGTAGAAATATCTAAACACTACTCCCATAAAACCATGCTCCAAGGAACACCAATCAACTCAAAAGTTTTATTTTGACATTCAAATGATAGAGTTCATTTTTATCGCTTGTGCCATTTTAAAAAGAGAAACACAAAGCAAAGTGAGTCACCTATAGGTATACTCAACATATATGGTCTAAACCAAGAAAGGGTCATTGTTATCCAAGTGATTACGCTCCAAAAAAAGTCATTGGTTATAATAAAGAGAAATTTTTCAGTTGGCAAAAATTTTGTCTATAGATGCTAAATCAATTTTTTAATTCTGTCATATATTTTTTAGTCATATATATATATATACATATATATATATATATATTATATATATCCTATATATATAAAAAGCTAATATGCTAATCGACCAAATGGTGGAAAGACCAGTTGCTATGACGCACACTGACCACCAGGGAGCAGACACTCAATGCAGGAGCTGCCCCCTGGTGGTCAGTGCACTCCCACAGGGGGAGCACTGCTCAGCCAGAAGCTGAGCTCACAGCTGGAGAGCACAGCATTGGTGGCAGGAGCCTCTCTCACCTCCACGGCAGCGCTAAGGACCCCTCAGGGGCCTGCCAGCAGTCAGACATCCCCCAGGGGTCCCAGACTGCATATATAAATTTATATTTATATTATTTATATATTTATATATTTACGTATAAAATTTTAATTTCTTCATGTGGGTGAGCATGGACTGAGCACCCACTGGGCTGGGCTCTAGCAGGAACTTGCAGAAGAAGCCTGCCCAGAACAGTATGGAAAGGCTTGGGTTTGGGTTTTCTGAAGTGCTTTTCCCACTGACCAGCTATGTGACCTCAATCAAATGCTATATCCATTTCCTTGCCTGGTAAAGGCTTAATACTAGTGCCTGAATTATAAAGTTATGGAATAATACTTATTACATGAAATAAGCATGCAAAACAGTCATAATAGTGTTTATCCTATATAATAAAAGCCTAATATGCTAAGTGTCTGGTCAACCAATTGGCAATTCAACCAATCAAAGCATAAAATGCTAATGATATGCTAAGGCCACTCAACAGCTCGCTATGATGTGCACTGACCACCAGGGGACAGATAGTCGACCAGTCGACCAGTCATTATAACATTCACTGACCACCAGGGGGCAGACGATCTGACTGGTAGGCTAGCTTGCTGCTGGGATCTGGCTGATTAGAACTGAGCGAGATGGGCTGGACACACCCTGGAGCCCTCCCGTGGTCCCTCCCTGGATGGCCAACCTCCCATGTCCCTCCCTGGCCCTGATCTTGCACCAGTGGGGTCCCTTGGCCTAGCCTGTGCCCTCTCGCAATCCAGAACCCCTCGGGGGATATTGGAGAGCCGGTTTCAGCCCAATCCCTCAGGCCAGGCCGAGGGACCCCACTGGTGCACGAATTCGTGCACCGGGCCTCTAGTCTATTAATAAACATTAGCTATTGATATTTTATAAAATAAAGAAATTAGAGCTTACTAGAAGGAACCTAATATCTGAGTGTGAAAAGAGCACATCAGACTCAGGCTTTCATCTTTACTAGTCATACACTGTAATTTTCAGGTAAGTTATTTGACATCTCTGAGCCCCTGTTTCATTAATTCTAACTAGGAATAAGTATTCCTACCTATAAGGTTCTTTGAGAGAATTAGAGGTTAGGGATCTAAAAAGTCCTGGTGTGGCCATGATTCATAAGTTATTATTTTAAATATCTCTTCTTTTACTATAGAGCCCAGTTTTACTTGTTTCCATTTGGTTCTGAGTTGAGATAAGAGTTGTGAATAAAAGCAAGAACTCTGATGCCAGACACCCTTTATTTACTGCTGGTGCTACAACTGCATTCATTCACTCATTCATTCATTCATTCAACAAGTAGGCATTGTCTACTCACTGTGTGCCCTCACTGCTCCAGGCCTGGAGTATACAATAAACAAAGATTCATGCCTTCATGGAGCTCTCCTTCTAACGGTGGGGGGGGGGGGGGGGAGGGAAGACAAACAAAAAACATAATAAATCAGTAAACTTTGCAGTATATTAGAAGGTGATAAAGGTTTTCTAAGAAAGAGAGGGGGGAGAGTAGAAGAAAGAAAGAGAGAGAGAGAGAGAGAGAGAGAGAGAGAGAGAGAAGGGAGGAGAGGAAAGGGAGTGGGTACAACACAGCAAGGAGAGAGATTTGTAGTCTTACTTACTAGTTACTTATTATCCTAAAAGATCAAGCAAGTTACCTAATCTCTCTGGCGTTGGTTTATCTGTAAATTGGGGGAAATAATATTGTCATTAATAAGATTGCTTTGATGCTTAAATGAATTATTCCCTATAAAGAACTCATATGAACTTATATTCCCTATAAAGAACAGAATAACGACTGCAACACAGTACACAATAGGTATCGGCTATTATTATTATTGCTATTATTATTATTATTATTATTAATAGAAGTTAGGGAAATATCACTACTGTAATTATATAGGTTGACTGAAATGTAGTCTACCAATTTCATTGTTTTCAGGCCCTTCTAATTATTGTTATTTTCAATGTTTTAAAAGCCTAAAAATATTAAGTGAGCCATCCTTGAAAATTGTATAACCAAGTAAAATTTAGATAAACCGTGTAAAATTATATATATATATATATATATATATATATATATTCAAAGCACACTAAACAATTGTATAGTTGTAATTTATTTACATGCAAGCAATCACAGAGCTACTAAGAATCTTTAATAAGCAACAATACCATTGTAGATTAAAAAAAAATCAATGACAATATTAATTGCATATTGGCAAGGAAAAAAGATTCACTACCAATCAGAGTCCCTGATTTTCTCACGAATAAAAGAATACAAATAGTTTAAGGTATATCTACTACCTATAAATAAAGTTTTTAAGCAAGAGATACTTAAACCATAACTCAATTGGACTGGGATTGGTGTAAAAATACTTTCTCAGAAGCAAAGTTCTCTCCATATGCATATATTTACCTTAATTGCCCATCACAATGTAGGACTGGGTGTCAGAAGAACCTAATAAAAATGAATAAATAACATCTGGATTCCTATTAAATATTTAGCCTGTCTGGGAGAGAAGAAAAGCAAGAGAGATATACTTTTATAATGAGTTTTTTTCTGCTGATTGATTCTACTAGATAGTGAATTGATTTGGATTACATCTGACCAGCTACAATGGGATGCTGGTTTTCTGATTGATTTTCTCATGCGTCAGGGTATTGCGGTAGTGCATACGTGCATAAGAGAGGTGCAGCAGGTCAAGAAAGGAGCAAGCAAGACTAACGAAGTGGGAAGTAAGTTCAGGCCATCTAAAGAAGCACAGGGAATATCATTAGAGCAGATTCAACTGACTGGCTCAGCTAAGCAGAACCTAGGATAAGTAAAGATTTGAAAACGTATCAAGCCCAGTCAGGTTTCTTGAGCTAAATTATTTTTATATTAGAAAAATGAAATGATTAGTTCTGTCTGGTTCATACAGAAAATATTTTATCAATAAAGAAACTTTTATAATTAGATTATACTTTTTATATGTTTTTACAAAGCAGTTGTTTGTAGGACTTTTGGCTATATTTTAAAGTGTCAGACAAAAATTTGAAATGGCATAATAAAAGGAATATATTGTTTCATGTAACCAAAAATTATAAAGGGTGCTGTCTTTAGGTAAGGTTTAATCTTCAGTGTAAATATTTTTCAACATATAACTCATCAAATGAACACAGTGTACACCTTAAACTTACACAATGTTATGTGTCAATTATATCTCAATAAAGCTGGGGAGAAATAAGGGTAAGCTTCAGGTAAGGTTTGATCAAGATGCTCATAGTGTCACTGAGAAATTATTTTTGCCCTGTGTCTGTCTATTCATCATCCATGACATCAGCTTCATCCTCACATGCCTACACCAACATCCAACAAATCAAATTCTCTCTCCCTGTAGGAGCAAAATGATAGGCAAGTTCTAGACCTCTCATTCTCACACAATACTAAAACGTGGGGTTTAGGAAGCGGATCTCCCCCTTGCAGGTTCTTGCCTCACGGAGTTTGAAGAATAAAATTCACAGACTACAAGGACTTGTTAGTAAAAGGGTGGAAATTTATTGGAAGCAAATACAGATTCCCACGTAAGGAGTGGTTCCCAAGGGGGTAACAACTAAGCCCCCTTTTTTCCTAAGGTTTATAAATGCTGTAGTTCTTTATCTCTTCGTGCTCCTTTCTAATTGAACCCCTTTCCCATTTTATGACCCTCTGCTTTTCTAATTGGTCACTCTTCTGCAGAATATCAGCTTCAAAGTCCAAAACCCATGTGGCACCCCCCTTCTTCTCTCCCGCTTATTTTGCAACATTCTTCTATCTCCTTGAAAATATGTTTCCCTTTTTCTAACATCTGTAGACATTTCTCTATCCTCTGTGAAAGTCTGTTTCCTTCTTCCCGATGCTCTGTGGCTTTTCCTCATCCTCTGTGACTATAGGCCTTTTTCTCCCCTTATCCTGTGGCACTTTTCTATTCTGTGTAGGAATGCCTTCCTCACCTATGCATCCCTCCCCCATGGACCCTCTTTATTCCTAAGACTCCCTAAACCTGCCTGTTTTATCTCTAAAATTCCTTTCAATACCATGGTCGGGGGGAATGGTGAAAAAGTGATTTCTTCTGGTAGCTCCTACCTATATTTTGTGACTTGCTTTCATTCTGTGGCCCAATTTGGTTCATTAACTATTTACTATCCAGAGGAATAGGATGTGCTGATGTAGGGGATTAATCTTATGCAAACTGAGACTAGGAGAAAAGTGCAGTTTCCAGATAAATATCAATTTACTATGGGCAAAGGAGAAGGATATAGACACTGGGAAGGGAACTTAAAAATCCTTTTCAGAAGTTCAACCTATTTACTAAGAAACACGTTTTACATGAATGAGGAATGTCATATTCACAAATAATCATTGTAACTGTGAATTATTCTTCATGAAGCTGGAAAAGGGGTCTATGGGCCAGATCATGAAATGCTTTAAATGCCATGTCAATGATTTTGAGGTTTTTTTTTTCCTTGCTATTGGGGATTTTGAAAGATTTTGATCAGGGGTATAACATGTTCAGCCGGTACCTTTGTAGAATGGTCAGAGTTTCTTTATGCCATATACACATGTGCACAGCACACACACCCTCAGTGTGGCACAGTCATTGTGCCTTATAATAGCAAAAGAAATCAATAATATAAGGAGTGTCCGTTCCTGGAGAACAAAGTAGAGTGAGACAAAGGATAAAAGCTTACATTCCTCTTATGAGGAGCTTATGAAAAAGCACCCCAAATCAATAGAAACAGGCTTCCGCTTATTTGGAAACACTGATAACGTGATACATGGGCAAGATCATTGTGATTTCTTTTATTCCTCATGCCCTCGGTCTTCCTACAGGTTTTGATCTTGTGCATCAAAAACAAACGAACAATAAAAACCGTTCCCAGAGGATAATACCATGATCTGTTTATTGGGCTATCTCCTCTTTCTCTCCGGGAGACATCTGAGATCAAACCCAAAACGTAGACTGAAAATAAACATAACGAAGCTCTATAATCCACTAAGAGAACAAAATGCCTCGAGCAGAAGGGTCATGGGGTTTCAAGCAAGGGCTTCCCTGTCCAGGAACCCTGCTTCTCCTTGAAACCAGCTCTCTGTCCATCTAGCATCAACTGCAGCTAACTAGACTAAAGTAACTGGACACTTTCTCCCTTAAGTTCACTAGGGAGGCATCCGTACAAGGCAGAAGAGCAAGTCCCAGCAAAGCAGGAGGTGGCAGCCAGCCATGCTGCAGGCGTAAACAGTGCTATTAGAGGCAAGGAGCATGGAATCCAGAGGAAGCAGAAGTCAGGAAACGCTAACTTGCCCCTCAGCGCTCTGGCAGCCTCAAGGGAGACAATTAACGCAATGTCACTAAAAGCAAACCTCAGCCTTTGACCAGTCCCTGTGAGGGGGGAAACATAGCTTTCCACACACAGATGTCAAGAAACCTGCTGAACAAAAACATCCACCAAAATCTTCTGCCCTAAAGATGGGCTTCCAGTGAAAGTCAACAAAATTTGCTGCTAAAACACACACAAAAGCAGGCTTTGAAATGTCTGCCTCATATAATCAATATAAAGCAAAGCTGCCTGGTTATTGCTTTTTTTAACACATTTTCAATCGCGCACATTGAAGGGGTTGTGGGGCTGGGTGGAAAAGGTGAAGGGATTAAGCAAAAATGAACAAACAAGAAAACCTCATAGAAACAGACACTAGCATGGTGATTACCAGAGGGGAAGAGAGGTGGAGAAGGGTAAATGATGATGGAAGGAGACTTGACTTGGGGTGGTGAACACACAGTACAATATACGTATGATGCATTATAGAATTGTACACCTGAAACCTATATAACTTTATTAAACAATGTCACCTCAATAAATTCAATAAAAAACATAAATAAATAATAAAACTGCATACATTCAGCAATTTTCAATATAAGGAATATTACCAAATAGCCTTGGTTAGAATTGAAATTGATTCACAGACAATATTCTTCTTCATGTACATATCAAGCAGATACTCAACAATATTTGCTTGTTATTGACAAGCCAGCGTGAATGAAATAAACATAATCACATGGATGAGCATGCATTAAGTATTTTTATTTTACCTAGTATTAGGTTGGTGGGTCCCCCAAACCACCTTCATTTTAATGATTTACTAGAGGGATTCACAAAATTCACTGAAAACTGCTATTCTTGTGATTACTATTCATTAAAGGATACATATTAAAATCAGCCAAGGGAAGAACATGGGGCAAAATCCAGGAAAACTCCCAAATGTGGAGTTTCCATTGTTCTCTCCTCAGGGAGTCAAGATTTCCTTTCCCGGCATTGATATGTGAAACATGCACAGAGTATTGCCAACCGAGGAAGCTCACCTGAACCTTAGTGTCCCAAGCCTTTCCTGGGCCTCTATCACATAAACCCTGTTGACTGCCCAGAGGATATCTCAGTTTCAAGCCCTTCAGAAGATCCAGCTGATTCCATGTGACCCAAAGCCCCCCACCCTCAATCACAGTGTTGATGTGGCTCCAAGTCCCATTGTTACATTGGCCAAGACTCCCAGGCAAACAAAGACCTTCCTACCACGTATTCCAAGGTCTTAGATGCTGCTTCCCAGAAGCAAAGACCAAAGGACAGACTTCTCTTTGGCAAGGTTAACTTGTTTAAGACACACCTGATAAAATATGAGTGTCCATATATTGTTTTATAAATTTATTTTGATTTGTATGGTCAAAAATGACAATTGAATGGTACAAAAGGGACATGAGTCAAGAATTGACCCTACAATGTGTTAAAGCTATTAAAGACTATTATGGTCTTCCCTTATTTTTTTTTCTCTTTCCTGCCATTCAATTATAAATCATTCGACTAGCTCATATTTTCTCTAGATAAGTCAAGTTGATATAAGGAAAAACTCATGAGAGTTTATATAAAGCATCACACACACACAAACATATACACACACATTCATGCTCAGCATTTCAATGAATGATGAATTGCATATATGACAGCGGTATACTTCATAATGTAGTAGCCTATACTACCTACATTGGTGTAAGTGAAATCTATGTTTGCACAATGACAAACTGACTAATGAAGCGTTCCTCAGAATGTATCCCTATTGCAAAGTAACACCTGACTGTACACACTCACTGATATTGTTATGTTTTCTTCCTTTAACAGTTAATTAACTTTACCAAAATATATCACTTTCTGTGTTTACCATTGTTTCTGTTGTATCCTCTTTCCCGCTGGGATAACTTTTCTTACATCTTCTAGTTCTTCCAGTATGAGTCTGTGGGTGGCAAGCTTTCTTATTCTTGGTATGCTTGAAAATTTTTTCAGGATATTTTAATGATATCTGTGTAAACCCAAAGGGTTGAATTGCCAAAGAACATTCTGCACATTATAGAACTTACCAGCACCAAACTTGATTAATGATTCAAAGGATACAGGCAAGTAAGAGCTCAGGCAAAACATTAATTTCCTGCAAGAACTCAAAACCAACATATGCAGCTTGTAAATACATTCCTTTCCCTTTGTTACGATGTGTTTCCATTTCAGATAAACAGAATAATGTTGAGCAGCATAAAGGATCGGGCAAAAGTAGGGTTACAGTTGTAATACAAGTAAATAATATAATAATTAATACATAATAGTACAAGAATAAACTTCATGTTTCATGTACTCACAACTGTAAACCTACCTCTGCCAACTCCTGTATGCTAAATTTTTCATAAAATAAGACATTAGAGACTTGGAGCTCTTTTATTTTATACTCTGATAATTACAGACATAGGGGAGTGCTTAGATGACTACCTCCCATTCTCTAGCAAGCCATGCTCCATAAATCCATAAAGTCCAGGTTCATTTTACAAGAAGCAACCTAGTTATGCCAAGTATATCCTATGAAAAGCATTTTCTAGATAAAGACTCCCTGTCTGTAGTAATTACCATTATCATACTGCAAAGAGGTCTGTTCAAGGTCATTGGTATTTTATAAGGAAGTAAGCTGAAGGTCATTCACTTCCCCCCAATTGCCAACCCAGTAAATAATGAGGGAGTCATAGGCCCAGTGTTAACATTTTACCTCACATTTGTTTTATAGGATATCCTATGTCTGGGTTGACAGGTTTTTTGTGGGGTTTTTTAGGTGTTTTTTTACCCCCTCAGTAATTTGAAGCTGTCATTCCTGATCTCCTGACATCTACTCTAATGAGAAATTTTCTGTCAGTCTAATTTTTGCTCTTTTAGAGATAATCTATCCTCTATTTCTCATAACTTTTAAGATATTCTCCCTATTATTGTCCTTTGCAAGTTCATTATAATGTTCATGTGTCAATTATGTATTTAATTTCATTTATCCTGCTGATATTCAATGATAACTTTTAATCTTAGGACTCATGTTTATTTAATTCTGGAATATTCTCATCTATTTTCTTATCAAGTATTGCTTCCCTATTATTCTCTGTTTTCTTCTGCAGAAATCTATTTCATATAAATGTTGGAGTCCTTCAATTTACCTTCTGTTTTATTTTATCTTACATATATTTTATTTACACACATTTTAAAATTATTTTATCACCCTTCCTGTGAATTTATTTTATAGTTCACTTATTTTTCTGTCCCACTGTCACAAAGTAAGGTTTTTTTAATTCTTCACTTTTTGATCTCATATATTTTCCATATTTTTGCTTTTATTTCATTTCTACCTGTTTTTGTTTTATAATTTCTTTTTTTAATGAATGTCTAAGTGATACTCACTTCCCAAATGTTTTATGAATTATCACTTAGAGAATATAAATGTACTGCCTTTTCATGACTCAGAATAAAACAAAATAGCTTTTCCAACCACTAGCCCCCAGTCTAAGCAAAGGTTTCAAATCCACCACTCTTCCTAAACAAATAGAAACCAAGAGAACTTCAGATCAGTCAGCTTGGCTCTACTGTCTAGGATGATAATGGAGCTACAGATAAATCAAGGTACATCCAATTTCCAAGTGCCTAAAAGATCTTAGAGTACTAAGAATCAAAATGTCTTTGTGAGGCACACATCTCACTAAGCCAATTGAATTTCTTTTTTTTTTTTTACTCCATAATCATGATCCTGGAGGAGGAAGAATCAAAACCTTCACCTATTGAAATTTCACTAAAGCCATATTAAGGCTGACATCAACATACAATGAAAGAAGATAAAGTGAAATTCAAGATTGTTAATATTTCTAAATTAGAAAAAGATCATAGCCAGTCAGGGGATTTTGTGGTAGATAGTATATCTTTAATCAACATCTTTCCATCCTTTTAGCCAATATCCCTCTATCGCTCACTCCTTACCTCACTGCTGGCATAGACTCAATGATGGATCTTAACATAAAAAGATTCAAAGGGACCATAAAAATCATCTAATCCCAATTGTTTAACTGTGTTATAAATTCCCCTCAAATGTTAGTTCAGGTGAAAACTAAGCTGAAGAGAGATGTTACTATGAGGGAACAGCATGAAATAAGGAGAGTTGTAATGTCTGCAGAGAGTGGAAGTTTGCCCATATAGTCTGACACACAGAGTAGGTAAAGGAGAATTGCAAGTGATAAGGTAAAAAAAGATAGTTGAGGTTCTGCTCTGGCAGGTCTGGAATACCAGGCTGGGAAGGAAAGCTGGGACACAGCTTTGCTGGGATTGAAGAAGTGTAGAAGAATACTGGCTTCCCAAATGTCAGTAACACAACATGTTGATAAGATAGTGCTGCGTTTGATGCTCATGTAGGTAAGTAAGAAGATGACCTTGAGAAATTGGGTAGTGCCCCAGAGGCAGAAGATCAGGTTCGGTTTTACTGAGAGCTTGTTGTGTAGTTTAAGGTAGGCCTTTCAACATGGGACTTGGTTAGGATTGGGTAAGGATCACCATACAATTGTTTAGAATTGTTGGACACAGCAAGGAGAGGATTTTGAGGCTTTTGAGATGAGGAGTTAAAAAAGTCTAGGATATAAACTACTGATGCTTTTTATTGAAGAATTAATGGGTCTCTCAGAAAGTCCCTGCAATGCACAATATTATTTATTTATTAGGTGAGAATCTCTTTTGATAATAAAGACAATTGAAGAGAAATAATAGTAAACTAGGTAGGGATAGATGATTTCAGTTCCCAAAGCCATTGGAGGTTTCTGAGCGGAGGCATAACTTAATAAGCGTTGTCTTTTACAAAGATTTTTGGAGCATTTACTAATGGAGTTATGAGATATGTGAGAGACAGAAAACAGCATTAGCTGGGAAACAGATTTGCAATAGCTATTAGTAAGTGTGTCAGAATACATGAAACATAATGAGGAGAGAGAACAAGTGGAGATCAAAGAAGAATAAACAGTTGGTAGGCTGGTAGTGGCGGGATGAGGGACAAGTAAAGGATGTTAGGAAGAAATAGAAATTCAAGATAGTGCTAAGTTTTGCATGTGAATGCCTATGAGATCACCTATTCTACTAATAGAAGCCTTTCTCACATCTTGTGTGAGGATTGCCCCATTCATTGCACATTATTTGAGCACTGCCTAGGCCAGCTCAGTGCTTCTTAACCCTGGCTGCAAATAGGAGTGTGAAAATACCTGTACCTGGGCCCTACTCCAGAACTGAACCTGCGTATATGAAAATAGGGCCATTGGAATAAAAAAATAATAAAAATAACAACACTCCCAGAAGATTTTGATGCATTGTGTTCAGAGACTCTGAAGGGGAATATTGGCATGTAAGGCTTGGTCTTGACTTCAAGGGACTTCGACTTTAGTTGGAAAAAAGATATTATAAGTAAGGTCCAATTCACTTCACACAAGCCTGTTCTATTACCGAGCTGTTCAGGACTTCATGAGAGTAATAGGACTAAAAAGACTCTATTATTCAATTTCATGTTTTGTAATGTTGGCTAATATGTCTGTTCCCTGTTGGGTGATATCACCACTGTGTCAGTGTGGAAAAGATCCAACTGTACTGTCATCTAGTGATTATTGGCTTTGGCCTATTTGACTTGAGCACTTAAACATATATATACTAACCTTTGAATAATTCTTGGACACTAAATGAATATTTTTAGTGCCTTCCTTTCTGCCAAATATGCCCTTCTTTAGAGAAAGGCTTTATGATCTCTGCAATCTCAATAACTAGTCACGTGTCCCTGTCACTCTGTCCCAGGCTATCTCTGGTCATATTAATCGGGCTGTAGACAAGGTCTCAGCTGGGTCTGTGATGATGTAAATGCTTCTGATGAATGAGTGCCCCCCAACCCAGATCATTGTAATTCAGCGTATAGCTTTTCATTTGCAGCCCCATATTTTCATGCAGATACTAAATTCAGCCAGAGACTTTTCTTTTCTCAGAAAGTTAAACATCTGCTAATGAAAAATGACCAGAAGTAAAGTACTTATTAGAATTTAATTATAGAGCAAATTATGGTTTTTTTAATAGTTTATAATGTGATCCTGCTTACTAAAAGTGGTGCACTCTATTTTACAAATTTTCAACTTTATCCTTATGCAACAACCAAATTATCTTAATGGGTGTCCAAGTGACAAATTAGATGAATGCCTTCCCCCTGAGTCATTTTCTGATAAAGACACATCGTTTAGTTGCAAGATGACAAACTATGTGTTCAAAGTGACAAATCATTTAATTAAAATTTACAAGCGGTTAAATACTGTTTGACCCAAATGGAGGCTGTTATCATGAATCAATTTCAGAGGAGAAACACGTTTTTCAGAAAAATCAATTCCAAAAAACTGTAGCACTTTGAACACATTGTACAATCGCTTTACGGTATTTTTTGAACACTTCTCCAGGTTAGAGGCAGTTTTTACCTAGTTCAAAAGAATTTTAATCTAGTTGAAAAGAATTTGAGTTTTACTTAGTACTTAAACTCTATTCAGTTTCATGAATATTTAATATCACGTCCGATGTTTAAGCAAAATGCTCTTCTATCATAGGAGAAAATAGCTGAAATTTTGATGAGTTATGGTTTTTTATTGCACATACAGGCCAATGGAAATTGCAATCATCTTTCATGAAAAGGCTGGGTAGTTTTTATTGTTCAAGAATAAGGGTGGCCATTGCATTTACTTACTAGTACAGTAAATGTAAAATTGCTTAAGTAACATGCTTTATTATTTATGCTGCCAACCACATAATGTGAGGGTAGTTTCATAAAAAATATAAATTAGAGAAATTTCACATGCCAGCAGGCTGTAGATCTGTTTTATGGCTCTGACTTCGTAGGTGCCCTTCTATTTTAGTTGTGCCCTATAATGAAGTACATATTTAAGCAGTATTGAAATGCAGATAAAAATATGATGCATAGAAGGCAAGCCAGTTTCTTCCTCCAGAGATGTGGTACTTTACAAGCTCCATCATTAGCAGTTAATGACTTGGGATACTTTTCATCAGTTCAGCTCAGCTTTTTGCTCATCTGTTCCATGTCAAGGTTGATAAGGTCTTAGGAAATGTGTTTGCTCAGTCTTGGCAGTAAGACTTTTAACACTGATGGATTCATCCGGTGTGGAAGATTCATTAATAGTCGTGGTTAGACATAGCCCATAGCCCCACTGTCTAAACCAACATAATAAATAGAAATAATCGATGAAACATCAAAATAATTATCTAAAATATATATATCATTTCCCCCCCAAGTTATCAATGTGATTATAAGGAAAAGACAAATGATACTGCTGGATCATTTTAAGTTGCTAATAATATACTTGCATATGTGTAATCTATTTTGTTTTCTTGTCTACGGGATAACAAACAAAGTTTCTCATCCTTGGATATGTTGAGGGGAATGATAATTAAATATTCTGAAAAGCACAGAATTTTCACTAGAAGATAATTTATTATTTACAATACACTATACGATTCCATTTAAAATATTCAAAACCAGTGAAGTTTGATTTATGAGGACAATTATCAGTGGTTACCACCAAATATTTAGATTTAAATGTGTTATATTTAAGTCAAGAGCTGTTTACAATGCCAGATATCAATTGGAAAGATAGCTATAATTTTGACAAGCAATTTTTTCCAATAGGGCAATATGTTTAAAAGGTCAAAATATAAAGTGTTTCATACCTTCATTGAAATTAACGGTTCAGCTAATGCTTTAATGCTATCTTCAGTATTCTAAAAAACAAACAACCCCTAATTATCTATAGAAGTCACAAATAATTGTCCAAAATGCAAATGAGAAAAATTCTATCAGATCAAAATAAGTAGTTCACTAGTTAAAATTTCCTCTCATATTAAAAACCTTCTACTTTTAAAAATATGGCAATAAAAAGTAAAAGTGCCCTTTATCTACTGTTACTAAAGCATTAGTGAAATTTGGCTCTGCAGTACAGCATGAATGACAGATAACAAGAGCATTGCAGATTATATCATTATCTAGGCATTCATTTATTACCGTGTTTTGTATTTTCACATTATGACACCCACTTTAACAAACCACCAGACCTCAGGCAGGCTTCTTGTGCCTTAAACAACAACACAGCCTCAGGATCCAGTCATATAATTCCAGTTCTAAATTTAACCTACTGACTAACCTAAGGCAATTTTTCAGCCTCAAATTTTGTGCCAAAATGCATGACTTCTGAGAAGACAGAGGCCAATTTTATCTTACTTTCCTTTCCTTTATTAATTTCATAAGGCATATTTTATGAATACATGTTTTAGCATTATTACATAAATGTTGACCATGGACAAGGACTAATTCTTCTGGCTGTGACATCCTAATATATAAAAACCCAGGTTCCGTAATGACCGAAGGCTCGACTGACCGGAAGTCAGTCCTGCAGTCAGAGCTGGGTTGCCGTGGCGACCCAACACTGACTGCCACTGCTGCGGGTGTGGCGACCCAACACTGACTGCTGAGGGGGCTGCAGATCAGGCCCGAACAGAGGCCTGGAGAGAGAAGCAGGTTCTGATCCATAGCCTCTGTGGCAGCTGTTGATGAGCCATTGCCTCTCTCTTTCTCTCTAGGCCTGGCCAGCAGCCGTGCCTCTCTTTTTCTCCAGGCCTCTGCAGAGGCTGCTGATCAGCCCCACCTCTCTATCAGGCCCAGAGATAGGCCCAGAGACGCTGACTGGCATAGAAACCAACCAATCAGAACCAAATCTGGGTGAACTGTGAGGAGCCAATGGCTGCCTAGGAGGCGGAGCTTTTGATGCTGACTGGCATAGAAACCGACCAATCAGAACCAAATCTGGGTGAACTGTGAGGAGCCAATGGCTGCTTAGGAGGTGAAGCTTTTGATGCTGACTGGCATAGAAACTGACCAATCAAAACCAAATCTTGATGAAGTGCGAGGAGCCAATGGTTGCCTAGGAGGCGGAGCTTTTAATGCTGACTGGCATAGAAACTGACCAATCAGAACCTAATCTGGATGAACTGGGAAGGCAGAACCTAAGGTGGGGGCTGTGGAGGGGTTTTAAGGGCAACAGCTGTTTAGTGTAAGAAAGCAGTTCAATTTTTTAATGACCGGTTTGGCAGTATAGTGCATATGACTGGCTATCAGTCCAGATATAGGGATTATGTATTTTTGTCTGCCAAGAGCATCTCCCCCTGATGAAAAAGGTTACCCCCCGCATTTAAGCAATCCTATCCTATATAATCTATCTATACTAATAAAAGGGTAATATGATAATTAGACCAGGTCAACCGGCCATCTTCCAGACGTCTGACTTCCTTCCAGACAAAGCCATGGTGGTGGGGGCCAAGGCAGAGAGGGCAGTTGGGAGCAAGATCAGGCCAGCAGGGGAGGGCAGTTAGGGGCGATCAGGCAGGCAGAGGCAGTTAGGGGCAATCAGGCCAGCAGGGGACAGCAGTTAGGGGAAAGATCAGGCTGGCAGGGGAGGGCCATTGGGGGCAAGATCAGGCCGGCAGGGGAGGGCAGTTGGGGGTGAGATCAGGCCAGCAGGAGAGGGCAGTTAGGGGTGATCAGGCAGGCAGAGGCAGTTGGGGGCAAGATTAGGCTTACAGGGGAGGAGAGTTGAGGGCAACCAGGCCAGCAGAGGAGCACAGTTGGGGGCGAGATCAGGTGGGCAGGGAAGGGCAGTTAGGGGCAATCAGGCAGACAGGCAGAGGCAGTTATGGGCAATCAGGCAGGCAGACAGGTGAGCGGTTAGGAGCCAGCAGACCCAGATTGCAAGAGGGATGTCGAATTGGAGAGGGTGCAGGCTGGGCTGAGGGAACCCCCCCCCATGCATGAATTCCATGCACTGGGCCACTAGTGTAAAATAAAAAGCATGAAACCTGTGAAAAGGCACTTTCCAGGTTTTTTGAGAGTTGGCTCAAGGGCAGCCCATGATTTATACTGGAGGCCTGATGCATGAAATTTGTGCAAGAGTAGGCCTTCCTTCCCCTGGCTGCTGGCACCTGGGACCCGGGCTTCCCTCGCAGCCCTGGCCTCACCCAGAAGGTTGTCCGGAAGGATGTCCAGAAGGACATCTGGTCTAATTAGCATATTATGCTTTTATTATTATAGATTATTATAGATTTTGTAATTGATCTCCTCCTACTAGAACTTAAGCTCTGAGAGGACAGGAATTTGGGGGTACTATGTTAAGCACATGTGTCCCCAGGTCCCAGAACAGGGCAAACCTGTCAGAAAGTAAGTGGTCATTAATTATTTGTTGAATAAATGGATTGAAAATAGTGAACATGTATGTCAAGCCCTGGACATTGGTTGATTATATGTAATTATAAAGCATTTTAGTAGGACTGTTACTATAATTACTGATGCTACTTCTTTTACTAAGGGCTCTCATTTGGTATCTATATATTCTATGCCAGGTACCATAAACTGTTTCACACAAATCATCATATTTCTTTTTATTGTCCCTGTTGTTTGCATACAGGTTGAGATTCAAAGAGTTTAAGTTATCTCACAGCTAGGAAATGAGAGTTAGGAGTATAATGTGGGTCTGTCAATCTTCAAAGATTATATTATTAATCATTTTACAACACATAAAATACTAATCTCTAATATCAACTTGGCAGAAGTCAATCATAATAATCATTTTTTCCTCAATATCCTATATATATACATTCTATCTTAAGGACCTATTATTTGTAACATAAACTAAGATAACTTCCCAAATAATATTATTTTCTATTTATATCCATTCTATAACCTGTGCTAGATTCCTCTGCCTAAAGTGTAACTATAATAATACCATTAATCTCATCAGAGGCCTCTAATGTGTTCCCATTAAGTACAGTTTCTCTTTATTCACTGATGCAGTTTACTTATTCACTGATGCAGCTTTCTCTCCCCAATGCCCATCCTGGTAAGAAAGTTAGACTTGAAGAAAGTAGTAATAAAATTAGTAAGAAAATTGCAAAATTGAGTTGTGTATGTAACTTAATCCTATCTAATAAAAGAGTAATATGCAAATTAACCATCGTTCTGCTACACCCACAAGCCACGCCCATCAGCCAATCAGGAGGGAATATGCAATTAACCCAACCAAGATGACTGCGGCCACGGAGCGAGCAGGAGGCTTGAGTTTCCCCAGAGATGGAGGAAGCCAAGCTTTCTGCACCCTCTGGCCAGCCCAGGCCTCCACTTAAGGCTACAAAGTTTCAATTATAGAAGATAAATTAATCCCAACAAAAATGGCAGCAGCCATGGAGCGAGCAGAAGGCTTGGCTCTGCTCCAGGCTACAAAGTTTCAATTGTAGAAGATAAATAAATCCCAGATACCAGGGCCTCTGCTTGGGTCGCCGGGGGGCATGGCCAGCCTGCAAACCACCACAGGCCCCTCTCCCAGGCTGCCCCACACCCCAAGGGAACCCCCACCCTGATCCAGGACACCCTTCAGGGCAAACCAGCTGGTCCCCACCCATGCACCAGGCTTCTATCCTATCTAATAAAAAAGTAATATGCAGATTGACCATCACTCCAACACACAAGATGGCTGCCCCCATATGGTCAAAGATCCTGCCTCCATGTGGACACAAGATGGCCACCACAAGATGGCCAGCAGGGGAGGGCTGTTGGGAGGGACCAGGCCTACAAGGGAGGGCATTTGTGGGCGATCAGGCTAGCAGGGGAGGGCAGTTAGGAGGGACCAGGCCTGCAAGGGAGGGCAGCTGGGGGCAATCAAGCCTGCAGGGGAGGGCAGTTAGGGTTGACCAGGCCGGCAGAGGAGGGAAGTTGGGGGCAAACAGGCTGACAGGGGAGCAGTTAGACATCAATCAGGCTGGCAGGGGAGTGGTTAGGGGGTGATCAGGCTGGCAGGCAGAAGCAGTTAGGGGCTATCAGGAAGGCAGGCAGGTGAGCAGTTGGGAGCCAGCAGTCCTGGATTGTGAGAGGGATGTCTGACTGCCCACCTAAACAGGCAGTCAGACATCCCTCGAGTGGTCCCATATTGGAGAGGGTGCAGGCTGGGCTGAGGGACACCTGCCCCATGCACAAATTTTGTGCACCAGGCCTCTGGTGGGCTCATAAATATACAAGTTTAAATATTTGCAACCCTGATATTATCATTGTCTTCAAAAAATGTACCACTCCTTTTCTCCAAATCAGCATGTGTGGCTATTGTTAAAATAAGTTCTAGAAGACGAGGGGTTGATCCAGTACCCAAATCACAAAGACAGGGGACCAGATGTCAGCAGGTTGCAACACTGCTCTGCTCCTGAAATAATGAAGTGGAGAAGTTAGAGATTGTGTTGGCAGCCACTCAGGAAGAACTGCAGACACTGTCCTATTCATTGCTGCATCCCCAGATCTATCTCAGTAGCTGGAACAAAATAACACTCAGTAAATGCCTTTATTGTTTTTATTGCTGTTGATCTCACCAAAACTCTAATTTTAAAAATTTTTTTCCCATTATTTGTACTACAATTGTATTTACATTGCAGTAGGTGCAGGAATTTGAGATGGTGAATGAAATAAATGGTGCAAATTCTAAGGTCTGAAACAGCATCCAAGCATCCCCAGATATTTTCCCAATGAAGAAAGGATGAGAAGTGTCTTTCTCTGTCTTGAGAATGTAATCCTCTCCTGAAGACAGCTGACTTGGATTTTCTTGAGTGAATCACCAGCCAAGCTCATTTCGACTGCAGAAGGTGTGCTACCACACTGTCTTTGGTGGTGTTTCAACCACAGTTTCAGTTTATTATCTTAGATTCCATGGTATAGACTTCCCTCAACAAGTTCCCAGTGTGAGGTGCTCTGTCTAGCCAATGGCATACACACGACTGAGGCAGCATGCTTTTATTTCATTTGGAAAGCATGTTTTCCCAGAGGAATGGGCTTGCAGGTGTGCTTCATTTTCTGTGGTCTGTAGAGAAAGCTCTTTAATTTATACACATCTAGGTTTTGTATGGACTTAAATCTGCAGTACAACTGTATCCTTGGGAGGGTTTGGTACTCTATAACAAAATCCAGTATCTTTAGTTTTCCATGGTAGACAATTTAAAAATTGTATTGGTTTAGTTAAATTGGTAAAGTTAAAAGCAGGATGGCACTAACATGGAAACATCCAGTAAGCACTCCAGACCCACAGGTGTAGATCTGTATATTCAACCAACTGAGGATCAAAACCATTTAGAAAAAATAGTTTCATTGTTGCTGACATGTACTATATAGTTAGGCCTGCAATGGTTGTGTCTGTTCTGAACATATACAGGGTTGTTGTTGTTTTTCTTGTCATTATCCCTAAACAATATAGTATGACAACTATTTACATAGCATTTACATTGTATTAGGTATTACAAGTAACCGAGAAGTGATTTAAAGTATACAGTATAATGTGGTAGGTTATATGCAAATATTATACCATTTTGTATAAGGGACTTGAGCATCCACAGATTTTGGTATTTGTATTGGGGCCGGGGGGGGAGGTGGGGGAGAGAGGGATCTTGGACCCTAATTTGACTAGATGTCACTCATTGCCTTTTTCTTTATCATTCCCTCAACCCTTTCCTTTGGTGCATGCTGTTTAGTTACATTTCTCTTTAGTTCATTTGCTCTCTCTTTTAAACTTAACCATGTTGCTAATAACCATTGAATCTTGCCTAATCCAACAGATTTCCCATAGTCCTTAATCATTCTGAGTCATACTTAAAGTCAGAGTAATGTATGGTATAGTGTATTTACTGGGTACAGTAATGTGCAGCCTAATAATAATAATAATAATAATAATAATAATAATAAGTAGTAGTAGTAGTAGTAGTAGTAGTTGTTGTTGTTGTTGTGCAACCCTGACTTGATAACACAATATGGGGTCAACTTTGACCTGAGAATCTGATTTGTTTTGCTCTGTTTCTTTAATGAAGGGGCAACATAAGCAATCTGTTGATAGAGGATGAAAACTTGACTTTAATCTACTTTTATTAACTACATGGATCCTTTGCAGATGTCTTGAAATCCAACTGGGGTTAAACAGCAACAGCAACAGCCCATGAAAGAGATGACTCTAACTCTGACCTTCTCCAAGGGGACATGCCTCACTCTGACTGATGAAGTCTCCCTTGGGCTCTTGGCCATACAAGTAATCTAGCATAGGCCCCATCTATTTAATGTTAGTATTCTTGGGGGCCTTTTCTCTCTAACCCTATATAATAAAGAGGTAATATGCAAATTGGCCATCATGCCCTCACAAGATGGCTGCCTATGACCAGGTTGGCAGGGGGTTAGTGAGGGACAACCAAATGACTGAACAAGCAGGCTGTGTGGGGTGACCAAGCCGGCAGGGGGGGTTAGTGAGGGATGACCAAAGGACTGAACAGCAGGCTGCGTGGGGTGACCAAGCCGGCAGGGGGGGTTAGTGAGGGACGACCAAAGGACTGAACAGCAGGCTGCATGGAGCGACCAGGCCGGCAGGGGGGTTAGTGAGAGGCAACCAAATGACTGAACAGCAGGCTGCATGGGGCAACCAGGCCAGCAGGGGGGGGCAGAAAGAGGTGACCAGGCTGGCGGGGAGGGGGGCCATTAGGGACAATTAGGCTGGCAGGGGGGGCAGTGAGGGGTGACTAGGCCAGCAGGGGGGGCAGTTGGGGGCAACCAGTCCTGTCAAGGGGGGCAGTTGGGGGTAACCAGGTGAGCAGGGGGGACAGTAAGGGGTGACCAGGCCAGTGGGGGGGCAGTTGGGGGCAACCAGGCCACAGGGAGGAGGCAGTTGGGGTCCCGCTGGCCAGCAGTGGGGGGTAGTTAGGGGCAACCAGGCTGGCAGGGGGGCCAGTTAGGGGTGACCAGGCAGGCAGGCAGGTGAGCAATTAGGAGCCAGCGGTCCAGGATTGTGAGAGGGATGTCAGACTGCCGGTTTAGGCCCGATCCTGGGGATCGGGCCTAAACCGGCAGGCGGATATTTCCCGAGGGGTCCCGGATTGGAGAGGGTGCAGGTTGGGCTGAGGGGACCCCCCATGCACGAATTTCGTGCACCAGGCCTCTAGTTAGAGTATAAATTCTTTGAGAGTTAAGGCAAGTCTAGTACAGAGCCTTGTACAAAACATGTAGTTGCATCATTTTGTCCCAGTGTAGAACTGCTTTTAATGAACTGTGAATTTATCTGCAATGTGCCATAGTAAGAAATGCAAACAAGCAAGTCTCCTGGTGAATGTGTTCACGACATTTCACAGGTTATTCTGTTACAGGAGCTATGGAAAAAAATGTTTTATGCACTAAAGTTCTCGTGCCCAGGAAGAGTAACACCACATTTTCTAAGCAATGATATGAGCCATGTCACTGCTATAATGCAGGGTTCAGCAAAGTTTTTCTATAAAGGGCCTAATTGTGTGTTAGGCTTTGTAATCTCACGTAACTACAAACTCTGCTGTTGTAGCAGGAAAGCCGCCAGAAGCATTACATTATGAATGATGTGGCTCGGTTCCAATAACATTTTATTTATAGGCACTAAAATTTGAATTCCACATAATTTTCATGGGTTACAAAATAGGATTTATCTTTCATTTTCTTAACCACTGAAAAATGTAAAAATTATTTTTAACTTGCAGAACATACAAAATAGATGGTGGGGTCGGATTTGGCCTATAGTTCAGCAACCTCCTGCTATAAAGCATCCCATTGGCAGTCTGGGTTAGCAACTATTTAAAATGGACTCAGGCCATTTTTACTTCTCAGGATGGGTGTAACAGTGAAATAATAAATGACCATCAAGTGTGCTTGCTTCTTGCTCACATTGCATGACTGTCAGGGTCGGCAGAGAGCACTGCCTCCTATGTCCTTACCCCGGGACTCAGGAACCTGTACCATCAGTGACTGATTGCCATATTAGGAAAAAGAAAACTTGGAGAATAATGAACTTCCCTTAAAGATTTCTGTTCAAATGTGACACATTTCTGATCATATTCTATAGGTCAAAGTGAGTCACATGACCATGACAAAATTCAACAGGGCAGAGCAGTGCAGTCATAGTTCTAGAAGCAGATGAACAAGAATATTGTGAATATCCTTAATGACTAAAATAGCACCCCATTTAAAATTCTATACCCCTCTCCCAGCATTCCTCAACTGTCTCCTTTTTGCTATTTAGTTTTGTTGCATAGTTTTTGTTACTTTATTGTGTACAATGCATGCAATTTACTGAGTTATTATGCTTATCCACCCCCTGCCCCATCCAATCTGCATTGTAATTTCCATGAAGGCAGACATTTTTATCTTCTTTGTTCACTTCCAACATTCAGTATCTAAAGAAGAGTCAGGTGCATAAGGTGCACTCAATAATATTTGTTAAGTAAATGAGTTATCCAATAAAAAGAAAGGACTACACAGTCCTTACAGCATGCCTACATCTAGCTTCATCTTATTTTCTTTCCACGTTTTCCCCTATTTCATCATATGTATTATCTAGTGTGACTATAAGCTCACACACACAAATGCACATATGTGTAAGTCTTCTCAAGTTGGCCATTGTGAATGAATTATTTCTTTTGAAACTCACAATTTATATATAAAATTTGGTGCCAAAACTTGTTTACCAATTAATCAATTGACTGTTTTTAAATAAACAGTACCAAAAAAATGTGTGCCTTATATTTTCCTTCAAAAGAAAACATAGCCCTAGCCAGTTTGGCTCAGAGGATAGAGTGTGGGCCTGCAGACTGAAGGGTCTCAGGTTCGATTCTGGTGAAGGGCACGCACCTCAGTTGCAGACTGCAACCAATCGATGTTTCTCTCTCTCATCGATGTTTTTCCCTCTGTCTCTCCCCCTCCCTTCCACTCTCTCTAAAAATCAATGGAAAAGTATCCTTGGGTAAGGATTAACAAAACAAAACAAAACAAAACAAAACAATCCCCAGAAAAACAAAAAGAAACCTCAGCCTTGAATCTCAAAAAATAAAATCCTATCTAATAAAAGAGTAATATGCAAATTGATCGTCACTCCAACACACAAGATCACTGCCCCCATGTGGACACAAGATGGCCACCACAAGATGGCCAGCAGGGGAGGGCAGTTGAGAGGGACCAGGCCTGCAAGGGAGGGCAGTTGGGGGTGATCAAGCCTGCAGGGGAGGGCAGTTACGGGTAACCAGGCCAGCAGAGGAGGAAAGTTGGGGGCAACCGGGCCTGCAGGGAAGGGCAGTTGAGGGGACCCAGGCCTGCAGGGGAGGGCAATTAGGGGTGACCAGGCTGGCAGGGAGCAGTTAGGCATCAATCAGGCTGGCAGGGGAGTGGTTAGGGGGTGATCAGGCTGGCAGGCAGAAGCGGTTAGGGACAATCAGGAAGGCAGGCAGGCGAGCAGTTGGGAGCCAGCAGTCCTGGATTGTGAGAGGGATGTCTGACTGGATCGGGCCTAAATGGGCAGTCAGACATCCCTTGAGGGGTCCCAAATTGAAGAGGGTGCAGGCTGGGCTGAGGGACATACCCCGCCATGCACAAATTTTGTGCACCGGGCCTCTAGTAAATAAATAAAAAGAAAAGAAAATATGCTGTTCTCTGTATCTAGGAGTCTGTTTCTATTTTGTTTGTTAGTTTATTTTATTCATTAGATTCCAGCAATCTCTTAATACAAAAGCCTTTTTCACTACACTCCCCAGGGTAAAATCATTTGAAGTATCTTCTGTGATTGGCCTAATGCTCACAGTCACCAGACAGGCAGGGGTCATCCCGCTGGGCACAGCCCTGCTTTCCAAGGCCTGCTTTGCACTACAAAAGGAAACTACCTTGAGAGCACCTATTAGTGCTTCATTTTCCTCTTTGCATTTCCACTGCTCTCTAACTGGCACACTGTCATGAAAAGGCTCCTCTTCTAAAAGGTTCTGTTGAATTTCCTAATACCAGCTATTAAATCTTTACTTGATCTTGAAAGATTGGTCCCATCCTGAAAGAAGATTAAAAGGCATCCCTAACAAACTTAGGCTATTCCTACTTAAGGAGCAATTATGGGTTTCAGGCTAAAGCTGCTGAGTATTTTTCCCCTCAGTGCATTGGATTACATCATTGATTTTACTGATAAGTGAATTTTATTTATAGGTTTTTTTATGCAATTGTCTACTACTCTAATAATGTTAACTGTTCTGTAACACCTCATTTTAAAGAATGAAGGCTAATAGGTTAATGTATCCAAACCCATGTATGATATGATGATTAAAATTGTAACCTCAAGAATGAGAAAACCAGGGTTTGAATCCTCTTCTGCCATTTTTCTGACACTGGCTATTATTTGAGCTATTTAAGATCCCATTTCCTCACAGGCTAAGGAGACCATAAAGATTAAATAGGAAGAGTTATATAAAGCCTTTATAACAATGCCTAGCACATGGCATTCAGAGAGAAAATGCTATAGACTATTTTCTCAACAATATCTTCACTGAATATATTTCTGAATGCACACCTTTCTTCAAAGTTCTCTCCATACCTTTATGCCTTCCCTGACTCTCACACCTCAATAATCAGTTTCTTTCAGGCTAAAAATCCATCTTCTCTAGTCAGTTTTTAAATGTAGATTGCTTCTTCTTAGGGACAGCATATGGATATTTGACATTGGCTATGTGTCTGAGATTCATTTGTGACATTTATATAAGTCAGATGAGAAGATTAGACATAAGCAAGCAGTGTGTCCCTCTATCAACATTCGTTTGGCCTTCTGTGGGAAATACCAAGAGAAGTTATTAGAGTAATTTGCAAAATTTTCTGGGCCAGTTTGCTTAATCAGATTAGAAACTGATTATGCATTCAAACTTTATAAGAGAATAAATTAATCCAAACTTCTTCAACAAAAATGGATGTAAGACCTTCACATTTGGCAATCATGACCAAGTTCAGGATGTTAATTTAGTTTAGCTAATTATGCAAATCTTAAAGACCATCATTTAGAAGTGATCTGTCTTATTTTGAGAAGTATACATTAGGAAGATGTACAATTTGGGGAGGAAAAGCTTTGTAACATGATAGACTGGCAAGAAAAATTTATATTATTGTTAATTTAGCCAAAGATGTGGAACAACTACCTTTTTTTTTTTTTTTAGAATAACAGTGGACATAATGTTTTTTATACATTAAGGGGTTTTAGTGTTGATATTGTAAATAGGTGACATTGGATGAACACCTATTGATTGAAAATAAGGAACAGTTTTTCTATCATGAAGAAGACAATTAAGCACTTAAATAGCAAGTTCATCATCCATGAGGAAGATCAGAGAGGGTTAGGTCAGGTTCAGACATCAGTCAGTCTCAAAAATATTTTATTTGGCAATGATATGAAATAAGTTTCTTTTAAATTATACAACTGGAATTAAACCAAAAACCAAAACCTCAAAACTTGCTTTTACTGTCAGTATAAAACTTTTTAGGCCTAGTCATCGTGTGAAGTAAGCAAATGAGTTTGTTTCTGACACTTGCCAACTCCTCTTTCTTTCATACTTGCTCTTTATAGATTTCTTTTAACTATCTGTAGTGCTTTCTAACTTCTTTTTCCAGGTAATTTCAAAATGTCCCCCGCTTTATCATGCCATCTAAACCTACCTTGCCTTAAGGCCTTACTCTAGTCTTGGTGACAATAGGTAATAAAGTTAATATCTATTGACAAGTCCTATGCACCAGCTACACTATCATTCTATCTCATAGAATATTAAAAACAACCTTATATGGTAGATACATTTTTTTAATTCTTTTTTTATAATTGAGAAAACCAGTGTTGACAGAGGTTAAGGAAATGTCTATCAAGGCTTAGAGACTAGAGTGAAGGAAGCAAAGTATCCAGAATGTAAAATTTAGTGTGGCATTCACTCTCCATGATGTAAGAACCTATTTAAATTTTATACGTTAGCCCTGGGTGCCTTGCTTGTCCCACCAGATCCCAGGCTCTGTTGTCCATGCTCATACAAATATTCAGAAGAACTGAAGCAATCTAACTCACTTCCTGGGTGGCTCATTCAGCAGTGCTCCCCAACTCAGAAATACTGATGGTATTGATCAAGAGACAAGTCACTTTAATATGTGATCCTTTCTATGAAACATTATACCCAGCCTGAAAATATATGTACCACTCATTCATTTATTCAACTAATATTAAGTACCTGCTACAATCCAAATACCGTGTCTAGTTAGGAATGTGCACATTGACATAGCAAAAGAGACATAGCAACTTGCTTTTATGGCATAGAGGGAGAGCCAGACATTAATGAAATAATCACTCAACTGAAAGTAAATTGCAACTGTGACAAGTGTCATGACCAAGTACATAGTGCCATGAGTGACAATAATACTGACATTTGACCTGCTCAGATAGTTCTTAGAAGCATTATGAGAAGTGATGATTGAGGTGATATCTGAAAGTTGGAGAAATTAGTACATGAAGAGGAGAGTAAGGAAATTCTAGGCATGATAGCAGGTAGAGAAAGACACATGCATGAGTAATTCATATGTAATGCAGAACATAATCGATTATGCAAAGAAATCATTGTGAGTGCTTATGTTGGGATTCTCAGTGGAGGTAGTTAAGGGAAGCCCCTGGAAGAGTTGGCACTTAGCCTGTGTGTTGGTGCATTGGCAGGATCTGGTCATGCAGATGTAGGGTAAGGGGAGCGTGCTTGGCTGAGGGATTTATTAAGAACAAAGGAACGGAGGTAGAAAAGTTTAGGTGGGGTACAAAGCAAAGTTTGCCAGAATAGTGGAATGGTAGGTAAGGTACAGAGTAACATAGAAGTTTAAAGCAATCATTAGGGGCTTTAAATGCAAGCCTAATTTGATGGGCAGCAGAACATTTTTAAAAGATGTTGAGTGTCAAAGTTTCATATTCAGAGGTATAAAATGTGTTAATGCAGTCACATATCAGAGAAAAAATAAAAATTGAGGTGTGAGCACTGTAATCTCAGATTTGTAAACCATTTGAGAGATAAATTTGGTACACATAGATTTTGTGGGGGGGTTAATTTTTTATTTTGCATTTTAATTTTGTGGGTGTTTTTTCTTAGAAGAGAGTTAGAGAAGACTTTCTGGAAGAGAAAAATCTCAGAGCTAATCTTATATTTTTTTTTAATTTTTTAATTTTTTAAATGTTTCTTTATTGTTAAAAGTATTACAGATGTCCCCTTCAGAGCTGATCTTTTAATTTAAGAATGGATGTAATTGAAAGAAAAAGTATCCCCAACTTGAAATAGTAGTTTTCAAAATATTGAGTAAAAGATAGAAGGGGGAGAATTTAATTTTTACTTGAAGAAAGAAAATGCTTAAAGCACTGAAAATAGGTAAACTAGACAAGGAAAAAAAAATAGCCAGGACTGATAACCTGAAGCTTGTGGTCTGCAAGTTGGTTTGGTTTTGTGTGTCAGGGGAGGGTTTTGAGGAATGGGGTGACATGATCAAAGAGGCAGAGGGGAGATAACTTTGTCAGAGACATATGAGACTGATGGAAACTGGGAGATACTGAAGCATGAGAGTTGTTAAAGAGAAATTGTTAAAGTTGTTAAAGTCATTTAGGTAACAAATAACCAAGTTCTGGATCCAATATAATTCTATGTCAAAGACGTAGTTGATTAACACTAGGAAAAGAATCTAGAAAATGTGTCCCTCGTTACCATGAGGAAGTCAGAGTCCTAATTCAGTCATTCAATCCTTTAGGGAATATGTGTGGTGTGTCACGTGCACCAGACCCCGTGATAGGAAGTGGCTTCACAAAAGTGAATAAAGACACAGTTCCAACTTCTGAGATACTTAAAGCCATATCAAAATTGAGCAACAAAGAAATAGTCTGAATGAAATTATTTTAAAAATGGCAATGCAAGTTGACAATAGAAAATAAATGTTTAATAAGAACCTGCTATGTATAAAGTGCTACTATGGTGGGCATTACAGAGGCAGCTATAAAATATATCACGCATTCCCTGTCATCAAAGAGCTCACAATTTACCTCAGTTTGCAAGACACAAATACACGATACATTAAGACAAGACAATGTTTAATCTAGTGACAAAGGACTGGTACAGATAATAAAAGTTTGTCAGAGTTTAGAGACTATAATGACTGTAAGGGAAGACTGTACCTATGTGATGTATGATTTTGGGTAGTAATGTAGCATCTCTGAGCCTTATTTACCTTTCTTATAAAATAGGAAAAACAATAAGCTATCTTATTTCACATAGCTGTTGTGAGAACTAAGGGAAATAATACATGTAAATTCAAGTTTAAGTGTGAGTGTCTATGATGTTAGTTCCTCGCTAAATTTGCAATAAGAAAAACTTGCTAGACAACAATACATATAAGGACAGAAACCAAAGGACTTGTATGCATGCATATTAGCATGACCAATGGACACAGACACTGGAGCGGTGGGGGCTTGCCCTTGAGAGGTGGGAGTGGCCGGGGGAGGTGTTAATTGGGGAAAAAAAGGAAACGTGTAATACTTTAAACAACCTCAACCTCAATACTGTTAATACTTTGGATAAGTTGAATATTGAAATTGTAGGAAATATTGAAAAACTTATCTTTGCAAAAGAACAGAAATCAGTTTTTGGAATTTGCATCATGGAAAATAATAGATAGCTTCTTTAGAATGCCATCATTCATCTCAATAAATTTCCCAACTGTTATTCAATATTTAAGTCTTATTGGTTCATTGGCATTCAAAAGCAAAATTGACATGAGATCTAATAGGCCAAACTTAGCTAGTTTGCTTACCCATAAGGTAGGGCTGAAAGAGGCTAGACTAGAGCCACCTTCATCTAACCACAAATTGTAAGAGGGGAGAAATGGTGTCCTATGAAAGAATGCTGAGTAAGATAACATTTTATGTCCACTACAGTAGTTTACAAAGCCTCTTTGCATTTATCACATTTGATTCCCCAATTCACTCTGTGGTATAGGTAGGGTAGATGTTATAAATATCTTAATTTTCAAGACAGGGCAATAGAAAGGAGTGATTTGCCGAAGCATACACATTAAGCGGGAGACCAAAATCTGAAGGTGGTTCTTCTGGTCACAGATGTGAGGCCTTTTCTGTTTTCCCATGCTCCTCTCAAGCATTTTCCACCCAATTCAGGGTTTTGGGATCCACATTGTAAGAATGGAAGGTAAATAAAAGAAATTCCCAAAGGAAAGCTGGATATTTGAATAAATTCCATGTCCCCTCACGCAAATTAAAAAATGATTCAAATAAGTGATGTGAATACATGTTGGAAGATGAGAATATGTTCAGAGAGTAGTGGTAATATATGTGGACAGTATCTATGTGGAAGATAATGTAAATATCTAAGACTCTTCTTATCAAGTAAAGGGACAAGAAGCTGTATCAAACAAACAAACAAACCAGCAAAAACCTGTTGGATTTAGAATTAGGATAACAGACAGTATTATAAGGTCTAAAGAAAAGAAGGGCAGGCAAACACTCTAGTGAGAATTTCTTAAACACAAACTACACAGGAAATGTTTAAATTTGGTGGAAATATGAGTCATTTAAATTGTCATTTGATACTGATTGGCACAGAGTTGCTGCTAAGGCAGGTGGAGAACAAATTAAGACTATGGATATTCTTGAGAAATGGAGAATTCAAGTCTATAGAATGTGCTATATGAGTTCAAAAATAAGAAAGCAAGCTTGCAAATTAGGGTTGAAGAGGAGAAAAAAAAAAGAAGAAGAAAACAGTGGGGCCGTATAAGCCACCAGTTTTTGTGGGCAAATGTGAGACTAACATTTGCAGCGTAATTGTGGCTTACTTCAGAGTAAAGGGCAGAGGTTATTTCTTTTGTGTACAGTGCTGCGTTCTAACCTTTCGACTACCGAGTGTGGGGCTCTCTCCATTTAGTCCTGTTCCCTGTCAGCGAACATTCTGCTCAGAACCACGCCAGGTTTCATGTTGATCTTTATTAGTTTTTCATTTCCCTGGGAGTTCCTCTCGGACAGAACAATACTTTCCAGTTACCAACAGTTCTGCCATATAAAATACCTTGAAGGGCAATAGCACTTGTTTGTACTTCTTTTCCCCACATCTTAGTGAAAAGGCTGCTGGTGTTATTTCAGATCTTTCTCTAGCCTGGCAACAATTATAATTCCACCACACAATAAGCTGATATGTCTCCAGTTTTCCCATTTCTTGACCATCTTGGCATAAAACTTGGTTTAGTCATTGTCATCTTCCCATGAAATTAAATGCAAGTTTATTCATAGCCTGGGCACTGACTGGTATTTTCCACTAAATATGCTAGATCAAGTATGATGACTCACTCATCACAGGGCCAGAGATTTGAGGATTTCAAATCCTATAACCGAAGTTTGTCTAATATTGCAACCCCATCCCTGCAACCCTCGAGGACAGGTTACTCTCTGATTAAGGGAGATACTACACTGAGCCCCACTGACTGTCTTTGGTTGCAGCTCAGGTAGGACATAAAGATGACACAGAACTTGTCAAAGATGAGTGGGAGAATATCCTATTCCCTGAATCCATAAAGCAAATCTCTGAATCCAAGCCTATATCATCTGTCCTTAAGTGCATAATAGCTTCTTCAGGTTCCAGTTGTCACTGCATTTCTGTATTTTAGAAAAGCTATTGAGGTACTTGGGATATGAAGGATGCTATATAAAACCAAATTTAATTCCATACTATTCCAGTAATTTGCCTCATAAATACTTCTTGAAGTGGTGAAAGACTTTCGGTTAAAGAAATAAAACCTTATGTATTCATGACCTACGAATTATTTCATTCTCTTGGAAGTCAAAGGACTCTTCTAGTGTTTATGCTACTGAAATAAATCTGCTATAGGTGCTTTTATAAAGGTTGTTAGTACAGATGACATTGCTGGAGCTAGAACTATTATGTTATATCTTCCTTGAAATTATTTTTTACTCACCTTTCTTAGTTGTTTTAAATGAATAGGCTTCAACTTTTCTTCATTAATAACTACTTTCATTTATCTGAAACTTCATAGTTTGGTAGATGGTAGGGAGTGTTAACATGATTGGATGGCTGAGAAAAAGGCAAAGGAGGTTTCAAAATCATTAACTGAAGTGAGAGTATGAGCCCTCTTATAAGATGGGGACATAGATTTAATGACTACTCAAATCCATATTTCCCCCATGAAGTGTGTTTTCACAATGCATTTTCTCCTACTCTGAGCATGTCTAAAAGCAACCCGTTTATCTTGCCCTTGTGGAACCCTTGCTGTATCGGGAACATTAAATGAGAAGTTTCACCACCTCAGTTATAAAAGGTAAAAATTATTTTCAAACCTCGTAGCAATGTAGATTACTACTTTAACAGGAAATCTTATTAAAATCTTAAAAATTAATAAATTTTGTTGCACTTTATGTGTAGTGATATCATTGAGGATTATCTTCACATCTCTACACTAAAAAAATCTAATGGGATGAGAATTAGCCACCCAAATAAATACTTAAAGGAACAAAATAAAAGGAGGTTCAAGGTAATCATGTGTGTGAGTGTGTGTATGTGTATTGGGGGTAGTTTATAAATTGATACAATTTATCAGCTATCAGGAACTACTATTTTCCTCACAATAAAATCACAAATATTTTCAGTGTAACATGAAAGATGCCTCATGGTGTTTGAATTGGAATTTATTCATCCAATTCAGCTGATAATTTTCAGCCCCTACTGATGTTGGGGGATAGGGTGTGGGTGTAAACATATATAAGATATGGACCCTTCCCTGAAAGAATTTACAGTCTAATGAATATTACATGTTAACAAACAAAATCACACCTGGGACTCATTTTTTAGGATTATGTACTAGAATATAGAATAGGATTGTTGAACATTTTTAATGGGAATAATCATTTTTAAAGTATCTTTTTTCAAAGGAACTTTAAATATTTGCTTTTATAAACATAGTAACATAGTTTTCACACAGTCTCCTCAAGGACAAAGGCAGAGCTCTGGCTGTTTCTATATGCTTAGTATTGGCCTCAAGACCAATGGTCAAGCTGTAAAATGATGATGATTCCAATTCCTAGGAAATCTGTAGCACCTACTAGGCACCTGTTGGTTCTACTGGTTCTTTCCTGAAATAATTTTTTCACTTTAGAGTAGGATAAAAAAAGAAACTCAGACTTTTTTTTATAACAGTCCTGGAACAATTTAAGAACTTCTATTTAAAGCTTATCTTGAACAAGCAGATCTGACCTACCCAATGGAGCACTAAAGAATTCTAGAGTTGGAAGGAACATCTTCCAAATGTCCAGCTGGTGTAATTGATTAGAAATGAAAAGTTTGGAGGAGAGGATGTAGGAATTGAACTGCTCTCTGAATTCCAATACACTAGAGGTTGGACTGGCTCAAATTTACAAAATATTAAAGACCAACAGGAGACCATACACTTTCTTTTAAAACATTTTTTTCCAGTGCCTCAAGTATTACATAGTCATTAAAGATGATCTGGAAAGTATAGAAACATAAAAGAGAAAAGTCATCTATATTTTCAGTACCTAAAGATAACCACTATTGAAACTACATCTACTTTTTAGAATAACATATTAACAATTCCTCTTAAGAAAATGTTTCTCATGTTTTAGTTACGTACAGCATTTATAATTTAAATGATATATCACATCCTTTCTTGATATGCACTGAACTCATGACAGAAAGAAGTCTTAGTAAAAACATAATGGATATACAATGATAAGCTCCTAAATTTAAAAAAATAAACAGCAAATATAAATTTATTCATTTTTTAATTATATTCTGGGTTTATGTTACTCAACAGAAATACAAAGAAAAGAAAAAAAGACAGTCCAGGCTGAGATAACAATATGGTTTAGGATTTGAAGTTCTAAGACATAAGTGTGAGTCCCGAGCCCATTAATTAATTACTGTATAATCCTGAGTACATGACTTAATCTCTTTGAGCCTCAGTTCTACCATGTATAAAAAGAGGGAGAGGAGGGGATAAAATTTGCTTTAAAATGTATTATGAGAATTAAGTGATACAATGTACATGAAATTGTGTTATAAACTTGAAGTAGCTACTCAAATAATGCTAGCACATAATTTACTTACATTAAACTTAAATTTTAGCTCTTGCTGTGGCCAATGTATTAAGTGGTTAGAGTGTCCATCCATGCACGGAAGGGTCTCGAGTTCAATTCCTGATCAAGGGCACATACCTGGGTGGCAGGTTCACTCCCCACCCACCGTCAGGGCATGCGTGGAAGGCAACTAATTGATGTGTCTCACACATCAATGTTTCCCTCTCTCGCCCTCCCTTCCTCCCTTTCTTCCACTGTCTCTGGAAAAGCAATGGAAAAAATATCCTCAGGTAAGGATTAAGAACAACAATAATAATGTAGCTCTTAAATTTAATTCCAAAAATTGAACTGTAGTTCTTTATATCTGTCATTGCATAATGGTTCATAGAATCTAACTTAAAATTAATATTACCAACAAGGTCTGTCTTCCAAGTTAAAAAATTCAGAGGTGATTTTGAAGCTTAGATTTGATCAGTAAGGTGACCCTTCTATTCAAATAACTGCCTTAAATGTAGTGCTGTTTTATTTTCCCATATAAAAGTTATGGTTCAAAATTCACAAAACTTTAAATGAATATAATTTCAGTCAATGTAAATAGTGACAAAGTAATTAAATGTTAGCGATTTCTAATTAGCCTAGCTTATATTGTGAAACAGTAAAATTTCCTTATGGATGGTTGAATTTTTTAAATGTTTTTATTGATTTGAAAGAGGGAGAGAGAGAGAAACATCCATAATAGGTCCTCTACCGGGGATTGAGCCCACAACCCAGGCATGTGCCCTGACTGGGAAATCAAACCTGCGATCTTTTGGTGCATGGGACAGCGCTCAACCCACTGAGCTGCACCGCCCAGGGCTGGATGATTGAATATTTGCATTAACTCTCATACCTCTCCCAGCCTTGATATCGCAATAGTCAATATGAATTCTGCTATGATCAGGTTCAAATTGAGGGAGCCACTCAAGTATCTAACACCTACATCGCATGGGTAGTGTAGATAATAGCATGATACCTCCGTATGAATAGTACAGGGACTAGGTATGAAAGCATTATGCTTTCAGACTATCTCTGTGACAGTCTCACGTTACTCTTTGACAACTCAAATAAATTTGACAAAGACACCGCATCAAAACATAAGCCTGCTGAAAAGGGGAAAAAAATGAGAAGTAATGAGATTTTTATCCTATGCCCTTTTATTGTGCAGTTGTCACTGTAATCGAAGATTTCAGAAAGCTCTTCGTGATGTAACTTAGAATGTTTCCTACGATACAGTTGGAGCCAATTGTATAACTTACATTTCAGTTGGGGCTCACCTTAACCTTCTTTGTGTTTTTGTCAGATAGTGTTTGTTGGAAGCCTGCCCTGAATCCATTGGGAGACCTTGCCCTGCCACCTGCTTTTAGAGTTTTCTGCTTCTGGAATGTTACATCAACTTCTCTAATCTCTCTCAGCCTCTTCTTATCAAGGAGTTCTCTTATCTGACAGGGTGTAAGGAACAATGGCTTTTTTTTCTCAGCAGGCACTGCAAACCATCTCTTTCTTCTAAGCTCTGTAAAGCCTTACTTCTATCCTTTCAACACTTCTATCTTTCAATACTGACTAAAGGCCCCAAATACGAAAATTTCTAAATAACCATTTAGTGACCGGTACACAACCCAGCTGGACAAAAGGAAAAAGCTTATATTGTCCTTCTTTAGGGTCATATTTTTCCTTCCCATAGGGTTCACGTTCAGCTCTGGGAAAATGTCAAAAAATGCAAGTTTACTGAAGAATCTCCTCTTTTAGTCTCCATGTAAATGTATGCTTTCTTCTACTTTTAATTTTCATTTATTGATTTTTAGAAAGAGAGGAAGGAAGAGAGAGAGAGAGAGAGAAAGAGAGAGGGATAGAGAGAGAAGGAGAAAGAGAGAAAGAGAAACATTGATTTGTTGTCGCACTTATTTACGCATTCATTAGTTGATACTTGTATGTGCCCTGACTGGAGATCGAACCCAAAACCTTCACATATCGGATGAAGCTCTAACCAACTGAGCTACCTGACCAGAGCTTTGCCTTTATTCTTTATTTTTAATCATTCCTTGTGATAGGAGACATAATTTCTGCAATCAAATTGTATTAATATTCTTGTAGTATTTTGAAAAGGAAAAAACCTTACAGAAAATAATGGTTCATTCATTTACTCACTCAACAGACTTATACCAAACACTTTGTTGGGCCCGTTCCAGGCACTGGGAACAGAAAAATGAGTAAGACATTAGTCTCTGCCTGAAATTTCACAGTCAATTAGGGAGAAAAATGTATAAACAGGGAGATAAATATGACTTGTTTTCAAATATTTGGGGAGCCCAGATGGTGGAATCAATTGTGCTTATGAAGGTCAGAGAAGGCTTTACAAAGGTGTATAAACTGAGATTTAAAGGAGTCAGAGTTGAAAGAAAATAAGGGAGGCAAAGTCATTCTAATTGTGGAAGAGTGCTAACCCCTGGCTCTTTAAAGAATGTTAGATGATTAAAGGAAAAACAGCAACCATATTATTCATGGCTATGTATGTTGGCCCAAGGGGTTTGACTTTTATCCTAAGGCATTGGAATATTTCTACCTGGGAAGTGATCTATGTCAGTGTACACTGGTAGAGATACCTCTGGTAACAGGAAGGAGGGCATATTTCATGGAGGTGGAACAGGCACTGTAGGGATACCAGTCGTGAGGATAATGCAATATAAAACAGACTCCAAGGAGTCACATACAGTGCAAGAAGAGATTGTGGTAGAGAAATACTGGGTATGAAACCCTCATACTCATAGAGTCAGTAAAATGTAGTAATTATTTTTTAAATGTTATTTTTATTGTTTAAAGTATTACAAATAGTAGTACATGTGTCTCCTTTTTTTCCCCATTGACCTTCTCTCAGCCCCCCCCTACACCCCAAGCACATGGCCTCACCTGCCCCCAGTGTCTTGCGTCCATTGGTTATGCTTATATGCATGCATACAAGTCCTTCAGTTGATCTCTTACCTCCCCCGCCACCCTCCCCAGCATTCCCACTGTAGTTTGACAGTCTGTTCAATGCTTCTTTGCCTCTGAATCTATTTTTGTTCATCATTTTATAATGTTCTTTATATTCCACAAATGAGTGATATCATGTGGTATTTTTCTTTCACTGACTGGCTTATTTTACTTAGCATAATGCTCTTCAGTTCCATCCATGCTGTTGTAAATGGTAAGAATTCCTTCTTTTTTACAGCAGAGTATTATTTTATTCTCAATGATCTTCAAGTCTTTTGAGCATTTATTTATATTCAAAATTGGAAAAGATCATATTTTAAATACAGGAATTTAGATAGTTAATTACAAAGAAAACACTAGGACAAAATTATTTTGATAATTAAAAAGGTAGAACACATATTATATAGCCTGATTTTTAATCATACCTTAGAGGCAAAATTTCTGAATGGAATTTTGCAATATAGGCCAAACTTGAATATGCTGGTTAAATGGATCCTTCTATTTGGGACTTCATAAGATTCAAATAAATCATGTATTTTACTATGATGAGTTGGTAAATAAGTAAGTAAATAGTTGAAGATAATATTAAAAAGTGGTAATGTCTCTATTCAATAATATGATACAATATAATAAAAAATAAAAAGACAAACCACTTGTCCAGTTGTGGAGAATACATATATTCAACAAAGGACTTGTATATTGAATATATAGAAAAATTCCTATCCTAATATATAAAAAGCCAGGGGCCATCACAACTGAAACAACCGGACAGATGACTAAACAGCAGGCTGCCTGGGGTGACCAGGCCACCAGGGGGGTTAGTGTGGGATGACCAAATGACTGAACAGCAGGCTGCATGGGGCAACTGGGCTAGCAGGGTAGGCAGTTGGGGGTTACCAGGCTGGCAAGGGGAAGTTGGGGGTGTCCAGGATGGCAGGGGAGGGACACTTGGGGGCAACAAGGCCGGCAGGGGGGGCACTTGGAGTGACCAGGCTGGCAGGGGGGAAGTTGGGGGCAACCAGGCCAGCAGGGAGGGGGGGCAGTTAGGGGCAACCAGGCCAGCAGAGGGTGGCAGTTGGGGATGACCAGGCCAGCAGGATGGGCAGTAAGGGGTGACCAGGCCAGCAGGTGGTGGCAATTGGGGGCAACCTGGCTGGAAGGGGGTCAGTAAGGGGTGACCAGGCTGGCAGGGGGGGCAGTTGGGGGCAACCAGGCAGCAGGGGTGGCAGTAAGGGGTGACCAGGCCGGCAGTGGGGGGCAGTTATGGGTATCCAGGCTGGTGGGTGGGTCAGTTGGGGGTGACCAGGCCAACAGGGGGGCAGTGGGGGCAACCTGGCCGACAGGGGGGCCAGTTAGGGGTGATCAGGCTGGCGGGGGGGGGGGCAGTCAGGGGTGATTAAGCAAGCAGGCAGGTGAACAGTTAGGAGCCAGTGGTCCCAGATTGTGAGAGGGATGTCTGACTGCCAGTTTAGGCCCTATCCCCGAGAGGTCCCTGATTGGAGAGGGTGCAGGCTGGGCTGAGGGGAATCCCCCCCCCCCCCCCCCCGCCCATGCACAAATTTTGTGAACTGGGCCTCTAGTAAACAAATAAATTATGGCTAGACATGCAAGCAAAAAAATCAGTTAAAAAAAGTGAATAAGTACTTTACACAGACCACATCCAAATAAGCAATAAATGTACCAAAAGGCACTTACTGTCATTAGTCATCAGGCAATAAAAATTAAAACTACAATTTGAAACCTCTCCAAACCAAACAGAATGGTTAAAATGAAGATGACAGAGTGTAATGGTTGGTTAGGATCAAACAAACAAGACTCTTTTTTTTTAAATATATTTTATTGATTTTTTACAGAGATGAAGAGAGAGGGATAGAGAGTTAGAAACATCGATGAGAGAGAAACAACCATCAGCTGCCTCCTGAACACCCCCTACTGGGGATGTGCCCGCAACCAAGGTACATGCCCTTGACCGGAATCGAACCTGGGACCTTTCAGTCCACAGGCCGACGTTCTATCCACTGAGCCAAACAAGTTAGGGCAAAAAAACAGGACTCTTAAACATTTGTGTAAGAGTGTAAATTGGCACAGCCATTTGGGAAAACTGTTAGGCAGTATTAATTTAAGCTGAACATACTCTTACTCTATGTCCTAGCAATTCCACTTTTAGATATACCTATAGAAATAAATAATAGACAGCAGATAAAGACACCACACACACACAAAAAAGAAAACTACAGGCCAATATCCTTGATGAACATAGATGCTAAAATCCTCAACAAAATTCTAGCAAATCAGATTCAGCATTACATTACAAAGATCATACACCATGACCAAGTGGGATTTATTCTGGGGATGCAAGGATAGTACAATATCTGCAAATCAATAAATGTGATACATCACATAAACAAATGGAGAGACAAAAATCACATAATCATATCAATTGATGCAGAGAAAGCATTTGACAAAATCCAATACCCCTCCTTGATAAAAACTCTCAGCAAAGTGAGAATAGAAGGATCATACCTCAACATACTAAAAGCCTTGTACAACAAACGTACAGCCAACATCATACTCAATGGGCAAAAACTACTAGTAAACTCATTTCCCCTAAGAACCAGAACAATACAGGGATGCCCACTTTCACCACTCCTGTTTGATATAGTACTGGAACTGCTAGCCATAGCGATCAGACAAGAAGAAGAAATAAAAGGCGTCCAAATTGGAAAAGAAGTAAAACTGTTCTTATTTGCAGATGACATGATACTATACATAAAAAACCCCAAAGACTTCATCAAAAAGCTACTAGACCTAATAAATGAATTTGGCAGTGTAGCAGGATACAAAATTAGCACCCAGAAATCTATGGCCTTTTTATACACCAATAATGAACTCACAGAAAGAGAAACAACAACAACAACAAAACAATCCCATTTACCATTGCACCAAAAAAATGAAGATACCTAGGAATAAACTTAACTAAGGACTTAAAGACCTGTACTTGGGCTCCTCCTTCCGGGGCACCTGAGCTGAGCCAACTGCTTGGCCAAGTGCGGGTAGCTGCAGCGCTCCCCTGAGCCAGACTGTGGAGCCTCCACTGCTTCCCCGAAAACTGTGACCCGCGACCCCAGACCCCGCCTCCTTTTGGCTGGGCCTGCTCGCCCCAGGCCTGGTCCCAGGGGCGTGACGATAGGATGAGCGGAGGGAGGCGGAAGGAGGAGCCGCCTCAGCTGCAGCTGGCCAACGAGGCCCTCAAAGTCTCTGTGTGGAGCAAGGTGCTGTGAAGCGATGCGGCCTCGGAGGACAAGGATGAATTTTTAGATGTGATCTACTGGTTCCGACAGATTATCGCTGTGGTTCTAGGTGTCATTTGGGGAGTGTTACCATTGTGAGGTTTCTTGGGAATAGCAGGGTTCTGCCTGATCAATGCAGGAGTCCTCTACCTCTACTTCAGCAACTACCTACAGATAGATAAGAAGAATATGGTGGCACATGGGAGCTCACAAAAGAAGGGTTTATGACATATTTTGCCTTGTTCGTGGTCATCTGGATTATCTTTTACACTGCATCCACTATGACTGATGGCGTACAGTCCCCACCTGCTCCCTGTCAGGTCCGAAGGACCCTCTTAGTTACAGCATGAAACATGATTATAGGGGCACCTCAGCCACATGAAACCTGGAAGACCCATGTTTCCTGGACCGAGAATCAGTGTGTTGGGCGTCAGTGTTTTCTGCAAAGATGTGACTTGAAACTTTTTAAAGAACCATCCTCCTTTGGGAAAGCATTTCTAATTGTCCATCACCAATCATTTCTTCTTGGATACCATCATGAAACACTTGTTTGCAGATTGAAGCTGTCATTTAATTTGATGCATCTCTGGATCTGGATGAAACATTAAATTGTCTTCCTCACTTCTCCATCAGGTGTACAATTTTTAAACTGTCAGTGGCATTTCAAGTCTTCCAAAAACATTATGGCAATATGTGTGTGGTCCATAGCACAGTATAAGCAGCATCTGGTAACAGTTTCCATTGTAGAATGTTTTCAGATACTTGAATAAATCAGATCTTTAAATGACAAAAAAAAAAAAAAAAAAAAAAAAAAAAACCTGTACTCGGAAACCTACAGGACATTGAAAAAAGAGATAGATGAAGACATAAACAAATGAAAGAACATACCATGTTCATGGATTGGTAGAATCAACATCATTAAAATGTGCATACTACCCAAAGCAATCTACAGATTCAATGCAATTCCCATTAAAATACCAACAACATATTTCAAAGATCTAGAACAAACTCTCCAAAAATTCATCTGGAATAAAAAAAAGACCCTGAATAGCTACAGCAATCCTGAGAAAAAAGAACAAAGTTGGAGGGATCACATTACCAGGTCTCAAGCTATATTACCAAGCCACAGTTCTAAAAACTGCCTGGTACTAGCACAAGAACAGACATATAGATCAATGGAACAAAACAGAGAACCCAGAAATTGACTCAAGCCATTATGCTCAATTAATATTTGACAAAGGAAGCAAGAGCATACAATAGAGTCAAAACAGTCTCCGTAATAAATCGTGCTGGGAAATTTGGACAGATACATGCAAAAATAAATGAAACTAGATCACCAACTTACACCATACACAAAAACAAACTTAAAATGGCTAAAGGACTTGAATGTAAGACAGAAAACCATAAAAATCCTACAAGACTCCATAGGCAGCAAAATAGCAGACATATGTCGTAGCAATATCTTTACCAACACAGCTCCTGGGGCAATGGAAACTAAGGAGAAAATAAGCAAATAGGACTACATCAAAATAAAAAGCTTCTGCACAGCAAAAGAAACCATCCACAAAACAACAAAAAAGCCCACTGCATGGGAGAACATATTTGCCAATGATATTTCTGTTAAGGGTTTAATCTTCAAAATTTACAGAGAACTCATACAACTTAACAAAAGGAAGATAAACGATCCAATCAAAAAATGGGAAAAGGATCTAAAAAGACACTTTTTGAAAGAGGACATACAGAAGGCCAGAGACATATGAAAACATGCTCAAAGTCACTCATCATCCAAGAGATGCAAATCAAAACAACAGTGAGATATCATCTCACACCTGTCAGAATGGTTATCATCAACAAATCAACAAATGACAAGTGCTGGAGAGGGTGTGGAGAAAAAGGAACCCTCGTGTACTGCTGGTGGGAATGCAGACTGGTGCAGCCACTTTGGAAGACAGTATGGAGTTTCCTCAAAAAGTTAAAAATGGAACTCCCATTTGACCTAGTAATCCCACTTCTAGGACTATATTCCAAGAAAGCAAAAACACCAATCAGAAAGGATATATGCACCCCTATGTTCACAGCAGCACAATTCACCATAGCTAAGATTTGGAAACAGCCTAAGTGCCCATCAGCAGATGAGTGGATTAAAAAACTGTGGTACATCTACACAATGGAATACTATGCCACTATAAAAAAGAAGGAACTTTTACTATTTGCAACAGCATGGATGGAACTGGAAAGCATTATGCTAAGCGAAATAAGCCCATTCGGAGAAAGATAAATATCACATGATCTCACTCATATGTGGGATATAATGATCAACATAATTTGATGAACAAGTATAGATCCAGAGACAAATGGTAGGGGAGGGAGGGTTAAAGAGCAACCAACGGACTTGTATGCATGCATATTAGCATAACCAATGGACACAGACCCTGGGGTGGTGGGAACTTGCCCAGGGTGGGAATGACTGGAGGTGTAGGGGGGGGGGTCAATTTGGGAAAAAAGAGACATATGTAAAACTTTAGACAATAAAAAAAAGAAATAATAGACATATGTTTACCAAAAGTTATATACAAGAATGTGCAGAATAATGTTATTCATAATGGCCCAAATCTAGAAAGAACCCAAATGTCCATCAACAGAACAGATAGTTTAGTATTATCTTTATACAATAGAATCTTATTCAGAAATGAACATGAATGAGCTACAGTTATACACACTATCATGAATAAATTTTGCAAACATAATAAACATAATATTGAATGAAAATAAGCTAAACTTAAAAGAGTATATATTGTTTGATTCTGCTTATTTCAGGTTAAAACATTGCCACAATTAGAAATCAATATAGTGACTACTCTTAAAAATCAGGACAGTGGCCTGGTTGATATAGCACATTGGCTGAGCATCAACCCATGAACCAGGAGGTCATGGTGTCTGGGCACATGCCTGGGTTGTGGGCTCAATCTCCAGTAGGGGGTATACAAGAAGCAGCAGACCGATGATTCTCTCTCATCCTTGATGTTTCTATCTCTCTCTCCCTCTCCCTTCCTATCTGAAATCAATAAAAATATATATTTTTAAAATTGAAATAGTTACCAGAAGGGGGCCACAGTTCCTTCATGGGTGCTTCTTGATCTGGATGGTGGTGGCATGAATATATTTCCTTTGTAAAAACTCTTTAAGCTATACATTACAATTTATGCACATTTCTGTTCTACTTCAATTAAAAGTTTACATTAAAAAGAAAAATAAAATAAAGTAATAATGAATACCCAGTGTCTGTTCTGAACAAACAACAATCTAATATGGCCATCTTTAATTAAAATCACAACATGCCAACTAAATTTGTAGTCCCTTAAATTTGTCATAGAGACATAATCCATGTAAAACATGTCAGTTTTGAATTATTTCCCCTTCTCAATAGTGTTGTGCACAATTCTTAAAAGTCAATCTTGTCAAAAATAATTCATTTTACTTTCTCAAAATAATGAGCACATTGCAGAGGCTGCTTCCTGATTTTATGAAACAATCACTATTTGATGACATTTAAGAAACCTCCCCGGCTTTGTTTTCTGAGATGGTTGAGACAGGACAAAATAAACAGAAATCTATTTGGTACACAACTGATTTGAAATGCCTTCTATTTCCTCTTCCTCATGGTTTTCTGTGAAATGACTTCCAATGAGTTCATCTCAAGTGAGGAAGCGTGGCTTCTCATAAGGAGAAAAATATCTTCTAATGTGGTCATAGATGCTCTAAAGGCCACATGAGGTCCTCTGCACTCAACTCTTTACAGCAGCATGATTGAAATTTTACATTCTAAGTTGCTTTGACTATTTCACCAGCAATAGTAGTGTTCATTTTAGTGTTATTTTGACAATTCCTTACAAAAGGCTATTCTAATAAGTAATGTGAAAATATGAGAGGGGCTTTGAAAATAAAGATACAATATGATCTCTTTTCCTTCTTGTACTTTTCTTTTTAATTCTTACAACAGAAAGCTAGGACATTCAGTGACAGAGATTTTACACTACAGAATCACATTGCATAGAGCATTTGCTAAATGTCCTTGGAGATATCCAGTAGGTCATATAACTATGACTGAAACACTGTACTTGACCATTGGACTTCTCCCATGCAGGTTCTCATCAGGAAGCCAACTGCTTGCTGAAACATAAGAATAAGCATATTGAAGCATTCCATTTTTATTTAAAGCCATGAATATTTCCCATCTTATTCTCCCAGTATCATAAATTGAATTCTTCTCAGGTATCCACAGTTTAGATTGAAGTTTCTTGCTTTGAGAACTTTACTAAAGTCAGAACACTCAGGAGTCAGACTCTAAGCAAGATCACTTACTCTATCCAGTCATAATTTCTAATTCATTTTTATGGTCTATCAATTTGCTACTCCATAACCATAAATCTTCAACTAACTTCAAGTGCAACAATATTTAGAGATATTTATGTCTAGGGCTCCATAGAGAATTCTAAATTTCTCTAATTATATTCTCCTATTATCGAAAATATTTGCTTTAAAACAGTTTTGAAGCCTTAACTCATTAAAAAATATACTGGGGCTCTGTCTTAACCTTGAGCTTGTATTTTTCTCTTTAATTCATTGCCATTTCTGAGCAGACAAAGTTTAAGCTTTCTTCATAAGTCATTAACCCCAACTAGAGTTTAAATGGGCAGCTTGCAGCCTCAAGCTTAGACAACCCTAAAATAAAATTGTTGGTACTGCTTCTGTGATTTCTAATTTTGCTCAGAAGCCAGAAGTATTTGTGGGACTCATTTTGACTGTACATTACCTTATGCATTGTGTGTGCACATGTTTATTTGTTATTATGTGGCTCTCAAACAGAAATGTAAATTCCATGAGGGTGGATATTATGCCCATTTATATCATTGAGCTGTAGTAACTGGTGCCTAGAACAGTGCTCAGTACATAGCAACTGCTCAAAATACATTATGTGAGTTCATGAATATTATTATGTTATAATGTGTGTTGCTTTGGGGCAAAAAAAATGTATTTTATATTGTACTTTATACAGAATTTAAATACTTACTGCTATTTGATGGAAATATATTACTATCTAAACCAAAGATTGGCAAACTTTTTTTAAAGGGCCAGATAGTAAATAGTTCTGTCTTGTGGGTTTATGTTCTTTCTCACAAGTACTCAACCCTGCTGCAAGGATTTAACTCTGCAATAGTAGCAAAAAAGTAGTTACAGATTTTTAATGAATGTTTCTATATGGTCCTTCAGCTAAAAAGGGTTTTCAATTACTAAATATTATTTAAAATGTCTTTTTATTTATTTCAGAGAGGAAGGGAGAAGGAGAGATGAAAGCATCAACGATGGGAGAATCATTGATGGGTTGCCTCCTGCACACCCTACACTGGGGATTGAGCCCACAACCCAGGCATGTGCCCCAATTAGGAATCGAACCGTGACCTCCTAGTTCAGTGGTCGGCAAACCGCGGGTCGTGAGCCACATGCGGCTCTTTGGCCCCTTGAGTGTGGCTCTTCCACAAAATACCACGTGTGGGCGCGCACATACAGTGAGATTGAAAGTTCGTGGCCCATGCGCAGAAGTCTGTTTTCAGCCTGGGCGAGTCTATTTTGAAGTGTTTCTAACGCCGAGCCATACTCAAGGGGCCAAAGAGACGCATGTGTCTTAGTTCATAGGTCAATGCTCAACTGAGACATGCTGGCCAGGCACTAAATATTTCTTTTAATCAAAACTCATGACACTTGAAAATTATATAAGATTAAAATGTCCATTTTCAGAAATAAAGTTGTATTGAACATAACCATGCCCACTGATTTCTTATTGTCTATGAATGCATTTGTGTTCTAATGACAGAACTATTAGACTATACAGCAGAACATTTAAAGAAGGGGACTGGAAATGATGGGGAATTTGTCCTTACATTCTCTGATTATAACAATTTCCATATCTTCAAGCCATGGGATTCCTATAGTTAAAACTTAGTAAAGGGTACAAGTAGAAAGAGTAAGATGTATTTCCACACATGTTGGTGAGAATCTGTAGATACAGAACACAATTCTCAGTTACTGATAATTATTGATTCAAGAACCAAAAGCATAAGTGATGTCCACAGATGATGTTAAAGGGTCACAGAAATCAATAGGGCTAGGCTTTCATCTTTCTATCAATTTACAACAGTTTTTTTTTTTACAACAAAAACTGAAGTTTACTTCTCATTTTAACCCTCTAACACAGTCAAAGGTGCTAGTGAAAAAAATCTAGAAAATCTGTACATCATTTAATCAAGAGTTGGCTATATATTACCATCTTCTAAAAACTGAAAATAAACATCAAATGAATATTGCTTACATCTATTAGAAGAAAGTACGCTAGTATATGTTTCTCACAAATCATAAAAAAAACTGTTAGCATTAGGTGAAATACATCCTATTTATAAAAATACACGATGTGATCTTTTTCTAATTAAAATATGAGCTTCACAAGAATAGACACTATATAATTTGATGAAAAAATTAATGAATAATGCTCACAAAGCTATTCATTTATTCATTCATGCATGCATTTGATCAACAAATTATGTTGTCTATTACCTGCTAAGTGCTATGGACACAAAGATATATGAAGAACTCCCTCTGCCCCTCAGCAACTCTTTAATTGTAGAAATAATAAAAGTGGACCCAATGAAATGTTTTGATATAATCTATATATATATTAAAAAACAGCGACCATAACGGCCATAACAACCAGTCGCTATGATGTCCACTGTGGCCAGTGAACCAGGCGATCAGGGGGTGGGGCCAGCCGGCCAACCTCATGCCCCTCCCCCTTGCCAGCCTGCCCCGGATCAGACTCTCTGACCCCAATGAAGAGCTGGCGGCTGACCAAACGCCTTTTCCCTTCCCCCCCAGCTGGCCTGCCCCTGATCCCACCCCTTGCCCCAATGGGGGATGGGTCTGGGCGGTCAACCACCTGCAGCCCCTCTCCCCAGCCGGCCACGCCCACTATGGGCCCCCACCACCCTGATCAGCCCACAGACCCTCCCTTCCAGCCAGCCCCACCCCTAATCACCCCCCCACCCCAATAGGAGGCGGGGCCTCCGGCCAATCTCCCATGGCCCCTTGCCCTGGATGGTCAACCTCCCACTATCTCCTCCTCCCGACAGGCCCAGCCCCACTGTTGGGGCTGGGCCGGCTGGACCCCACCCATGCACAAATTCTTGCACTGAGCCTCTAGTCTTAAGATAAAAGGCATTCAAAGGCAATGTCTCTTAAGTGCCAAATAAGTAATATAAGAAATAGGGACTAGAATAGTTGTGGGAAGAAATGGATCATTAAGAGCTAATGATCAGTGAAGGCTTCCTGGTAAAGAAGAGATTTACAAAGGAATTTCAAGGATAAATAACACCCAGTAAATATTTGATGCATAACTATATATCTAAGATTTACATAGCTGAAGAAAGATGGCAAAATTGTCAGCTTTCTGGACCCTGATCCTAGACCCACAAGGAGGTTCAAGGTAAACAAGTATTCACTCAGTGGCAAAAATCACCAATTCTGCCCTCTTTCTGCCTGCTATCTGAGCCTTTCAATGTACAGGTAACAGATTAACTTGAACACAGTAGGATCCTGAATAGGGGGGGAAAGAACATAGGATTGTTTCTGTAAAAATGCTGTAACATCTAGGAAGATGATTGTCTACAACAACCCTCAAGTGTTTCTGACAAAAGGTCAGAGTCAGCCATAACCTTCTATCAAAACAAGGCCCAGTAGACAGATCCCTAATGTTGTTTCTGAACTGTCCCACATTTTTGTTTTAAAACTATTTCCCATTACCCTGGCCTACTGTTACTACAGTTTTAAACATTTGCTAGGATTGTGCCACATGAAGTTAAAATGTCTAATTATTTCATAGCAGCAAATTGTTCATGTGTTATTTTGGAAAGTAATGTAAAACTCTCTAAAATATTTTAAAATGCTTCATATCTAAATGCTCATGTAACATGTGGAGTTACTATTTGCTAAACATTTATTAGTATATAAAAGTGATATTTCATTCAAAGTAAATCATTGAAATGTGTTTCCTAACCTGGTAAATGAACACATCCATTTTGTAATTCCATTTCTTTTATAGGATGTCATAATCAGCAATTTTAAAAAATTGACTTATAAATGGCATGTACCTATTTCAGTTACCACTTGACATATTTACCAAATATCAATCTTGTGATAAGCATAGGGAGTATTCAGTGTTGGGTAATTTAGATTCCCATCTTCAAGGACCAAAATTTAATAAAGATGTGGTCAATATAAACAATATTTTTTCAGGGTTTTTCCCCATCTGATTATTATCTTTTTGTAAATGCTTGTCCAATGGTATTATTGATAGCATATTAACACACAAAACCATTTCAATTACCACTTGACATACTTACAAATCACCATCTTGTGCTTACATAGAAGAATTCAATGATAGATAATATAGATTTCCATCATCAAGGGGCTATAAAAAATCTAGATAACATGAAAACAGATAGCTATGCTAGAAGGTAGAATGGGATTTCTTAAAAGCCCACCATCACTAAAAATATAATCCAATCTATTACAGTACTGTTGTCTACAGGACCCTGAATGCTCTGACTTCTGCTCATCTCCCCAGCTTCACATAGTGCACTCTTGCTCATCACTGTTCACCAAGTTCTTTTGATGCCTAGTGTCAGAACTGGTACAGTGCCATTTCTATCTTATATCATTGGCTCAAGCAAGTCTCACGGCTGAACTAAAGTCATGAGGCAGGGAAGTACTACCTACGGTGGGAGGCTCTGAAAAGTACATGGCAAAGGGTATGGATACAGGGAGGGCTAATGGATTGGGGCCAATAGCACAACCTACCACACCATGTTATGTACATGATTGTGTTTTTCTGATCACTGACTCCTTTGTGTACCCAGTCACACTGACTTCAAAGTAGTTGATAACCTCACTTTACTTCCAAGTGTGGTTGATCACATGGCACATGGGTCATGTGGTTGACCACAGTCTCAGACATGGCCATGAATTTTGCCTGGGAGAAATGTATTCTGGACTAATTTATATAACAATGACTTTGGACATATGTCCCCTAGATTCAATTGTTTATATCTTGAAACAAACGTGCCATCCAAGGAATATATTTATTGGTAATAGCCTGGAAAGCCTCACCTAAATTTTTGCACACAGTGAGCACCCTATAAATGCTACTTTGTAACTGACTGTTTTATCCCATTTCAAAATAAAGGTGACCAATATGTTTCCATGATTCTGATCATGTGGGAATATTAATATTCAAAACCTTACTAAGCTCCTCACCTGCATCAGCTAAGCTGATTGAGTTTGTAGGACCAATCAAAAACAGACACAACAAGACTTTATTCTTTTAATTCTGTAAATATGACATTTCTAATTTCCTTGATAGAAATAAAGACCTAATGTGGTGCCTCTCAAACTTTAATGTGCATTTGAATCATCTAGGGATTTTGTTAAAATGCACACTTTAATTCAGTAGTCTGGGCTGAAGCCCAATATTCTGTATTTCTAACAAGCTCTAACTGATGTTGATGCAATTGGTGCTCAAACCACACTGAAATGGCAAGGGTCTAAAGATAGACCTTTCTGAATAAAATCCTTATCCATGAGTCTTGTAACAACTGCATTGAAAGTAATGAGAAGTGAACTCAACATGTAGACTACTAAAGATTTTTTTCATGTACCAAAAACATGTGATACTTTTGTATGCTGAAAATGAATAGAAATTATAATTTGGAAACAGATCCGTAATCAAAATAAAATCATATTCATCAAATAGCAACTACTTTATTACTCTATTACAGGCTGTGGTTGTTGGCAATGAATACAGAATTACACCTGGACAGGTAAATTGGATCAATGCTCATGAGACTTTACTGATAATTCAGTATGTCTCACTTCATAATAAACCATCAGTCATTGTGTTCATCCACTAACAAAATGTATTGATTTACTTGTAGAATAAGGTGCAATATATTTTGAATAAAGGCACTTATTTTATTCACTCAAAAATATTTAGCACCTACCAGGATATTACCTGGTGGTAGATATTGTAGGTGAATCAGTGATAGTTGATGACACAGGACACCTATTTTCAATAGGCTTACAAACCAGAGAACAGAAATGGATCATCAAATAACAGTAAAACAATTTGGGAAGCAGACAGAAGTGCTAAGAAATTCTAAAAAAGGGAAAAAAGGAATCTCTCACCCAGAGTCCTGCTTAGGACCTTTAATGAGCCATGGAAAGGACATGGTGCATCAATGGAAGTACTCAGTATATTTTAAAATTTATTGAAGGAAAGGTAATATGATAAAATTCCATTCACACCCTAGAAACCCAACCAATAAATAACAAACTTGACACTTTTGCTCCTATTTGAACATTTATGATTCTCATTCACCTTTCTCAGTTTTTGCTTCTGTAAAATGATTTGATCTTCTTATCCACAGAGCCCTACTCAAAATTGATTACAGTGCTATACAGAAGTTACTCAAATAACTGCCATTTAGTTCAACATTGTTTCATTATAACACTAACTAGAGGCCTGGTGCATGAAATTCGTGCACAGAGGGGGGGTTCATCAGCCCGGCCTGCACCCTCTCCAATCTGGGACCCCTCGGGGGATGTCCAACTGCTGGTTTAGGGGCATTAACTCCAGCCATTAGGAAAATCACAAAGAATGTTCTTGACATACAAACAATTTGGTTTTATGAGTTGTTTTCATAATAATGGGCATTCCTTTAAATAATATCTGCTTACATACAATACAGTTGGTATTATGTGAATTCAGAAAGTTAATATCACAAAATCATAGAAGGTTGTAGTGGAAATAACCTCGAATTGTCTAGTCCAAACTTTTATAAATATTGGAATTCCCTTTCAAATATTTTGAATGCTTTTTGTCCTAAGAAGCTTAACCAACTTTTGAGGCAACCTATTTTCTGTGAAAGGACCGGGACCGGGGGACTCCCGCTGGGCTGAGGGGACTGGGCACTGCCATCTTGTGGCTATGGGCACTGGCATCTTTGTGATGGTGTGATGGTCAATTTGTGTATTCCCTCTTTATTAGATAGGATGAGGGGGGGAAAAAAGAAAGAAAGAAATTCCTGCCTGGAACAACTGTCTATGCAGAGTTTGCACGTTTTCCCCATGTCTGCCTGCAATTTCTCCAGGTGCTCTGATTTTCTCCCACGTCCCAAAGATGTGCATGTGGGGTGAACTAGCACATGTACATTGGACCAGTCTGAGTGATTTGGGGTGAGTGCACCCTGTGATGGTAGTGTGTCCTGTCCAATATAGGTTCCCTCTGTGCACCCTGAGCTGCTGGGACAGGCTCTGGCCAACCAGGGCCCTGAACTGGAAGAAGCAAGTTAAGAAAGAATTATCTCACTTGTTTTTATTGATCTTCCTTAAATGTTTGTGTAGTTCACATTTATTACAATGTTTAGTATTAGAAGCATTTTGGATTCTTATTAAGAAGTTTGGTGATGTTTTTGTGACCAAAAATATGCCAAAGGAACTTGACTCTTGTTTATATCAGTTAACTTATGGGGAAATTGGTTTCCTTAGACATCATTTTGATTAAAGCCACAGTTCTAAGAACCTTGACAAATTAAGTAAAGGCTTATTGTATAGTGCTTGGAAGACGTGATTAATTAGAGTAGTTTGGAGAAGAATAAAAACAGTGATAGAAAATGTAATCAGGAGTAAAGAAAGAAAATGGGATTTGGGGATTTGTTTGGAAAGTTATGTAGGGGAACTTTGATTTTTGTGGGAATTTTAGACTAAGGGTAATGAACAGCTAACTACTTGCTGGTCAGGGCAGAACAAAAAGAAATATAATCCAGCTAGACACAAAAGTAATCACCACTTTTTTGCCTCTGACCCCTGGAACCTGCTCTTCCTGTGAGCTATCAAGAAGAGGCAGGTTTCCACTGCTCTGTCACTGGCCCGGGGCACTTGCCAGTGTTTCAGATCAGCATATTCAGGTCCTGGCCATAATAATGCCAAATGGGGCCAGGTGCTTGCTCAAGAGTGTCTGGCCCTATTTCACTTTCAGTATTCTGTTGGAGATGTCTAGGTTCCTTTGACAACTAGAATTATGAGCTTGGATTGAGACCAGTTCATCACAGCACCTAATCCAGGGCCATCTTTTGTGTGGTGCTCCAAACCAGTGCAAACTACTAAACTACTATTGTGCCTAGGTACTTTTTCAACCTAAAACAAAACAAAAACAAGAAAAAATATTTTCTTTATTGCATTATAATTTGGTAGGTAGCTGGTTTGAACCACAGATTGGTAGCTATTGCTGATAAAAATAAATGAAGAACCATGTCCATCAGGGCATGCAATTCCTGTAAGAAAATTGATTTAAAAATTGTTAATAATGAGAAGTCTTAAAGCCCATAAAAAGTGGTGCTGCTTTAAGAAGAATATGTTCACTATAAATCTTCCTTTGACTTAAGAAAGTCATACTTCTTCTTGATGCCTGACCTGATGAGGTCTCCTTGCCTGAAAATCACCATAAGCACAAAGGATACTTCAAACAGATCTTGTAGACATATGTTAGACAAACACAAATTCAGGCACTTAATTTCTATGGAGTAGTTAATTAATGATAAGTGGTAGTCAAATGATGATTAATGATACTTTTTCTTTCCAACGAGTTTGTTCTCAGCCTGACTTCCCTTGTCCCCAATTTTCTCATAATTATTCATAAATGCAAAGTGGACAGAAAGTTTGTAAACATTTTCATATTTGGTGCAGAGCATTTTAAATTCTTGACTCACTAATGTGTTAGATTTTTTTAAACATGAATTTATGTGGTCATGGCTTTATTATGAATGAGTAAGACTTTATCCATCAGTTTCATCATCATTTGGGAAGGGGGGAGGTAATAGCTTTTTTGAGATATAATTTGCATACCATACAACTCAATGGTTTTGAGTATATTCAGAGTTGTGCAGCCATAGCCACAATCAATTTTAGAACATTTTTATCACCTATGAAAGAAACTCTATACCTTCTAGCTATCACCCCCAAAACATCCCATCCCTTTCAGCCCTACAACCACTAATTTTTCTGTCTCTATATATTTTCCTATTCTAGACATTTCATATAAGTGGAATAATAATGTTTCATAACAATTTTATTGATTACTTTTATGCAGCTAAATATATTTCATATTATTAAATATTTTGTTTTTCTGAACCATATATTTACAGTCATTGTGTACCTACAATGTTTGTAGAACTATTAATATAGCTTATATTTAAAGCTCTAAAAATGAACATATAGTTTAGAATATATATAAATACACTTTGAAACAGGACTTATTTCTAAGTTATTGGCTCATTACTGATTCAACAACCTCAATATGATTTCAATTCTTAAAAAAATGTATTTGACTGAAAACATATTTTTAGTCATTTTTTCAGTCGTTTCTGTTTGCTTATCAAGTTGTTTTGAAATATAGAGAACCACCATGTTTATTATCCGTAACAACAAACCTTTAAGCTTGCAGAGAATAATCTCTCTCTCTGTCTCCCATGCACACTGGGCTCCAGGAGTCATACTTCTGTATTGCCCGGGACAGTTATGGAACACTGTGGAGCCCAGTGACTGTGTCTACTTTGAAGAGTCCTTAAAAGCAACTGCAAAAACATATGTCTCACTTGGACTATGCCTATGGACTCCTAATTTGTCTCCCCAGCTTCATCTACTCTTTACCACAAATAGTCCGAGTGATACATTTAAAATGTGTCATTCCTTTTTTTTTTTTTTTGTGATTCTACTTTTATTTATTATTTATTTTTTATTGTTTAAAGTATTACATATAGTAGTACATATATTCCCTTTTTTTTCCCCATTGACCTTCCCCCAGCCTCCCTACCCCCTGTCGCATGCTCTCATCCCACCCCCCCCCACCCCCAGTGTCTTGTGTTCACTGGTTGTGCTTATATGCATGCATACAAGTCCTTTCTGCTCAAAACCATCCAATAGCTTCCTGTCTCACTGAAAATAATATCCAAACTCTCCACCGAGGCCTGTATGATATTGTCCCCAGTTCTATAACCTCATCTCTTACAATTACCCTCTCACTGGACTCTCCTACTGTATTTCAGCTATTCTCATTTTATTTCTGTTTTTAAACACATCAAGCATGCTCCTGCCTTGGGGCCTTAATGCTAACTGGTCCCTCTGCTTAATACAGTTTTCCTTCTAATATCTTTATGGCTCATGTTGTTACTTTATTCAACTCTCTAGTCACAAGTCTCCAAATTCATGACCATACATAAAACAGCACCCAACCCTTCCATTCACTTTCTATTCCCATATTCTATTTTTTATTTTCTCAACACTTATCACCACCTAATGATTGATTAATTGATTTTTTTCTCCCTTCCCCTGCCCAAATAGAAGCTCCCTAATTGCAAGAAACTTGTGTGTTTACTGCTGTAGTGTGTGAGTAGTACCTGGATAATAGAAGGTTTTGAATAAATGTCTGTTGAATGGATGAGTGGATAAATAATTGGACAAATGGGTGAATGAATGAAATATTGATCCTTTTCTCTTCAGATAAAATGTCTCCAATATAGAAGCGTGGAATTTCTACATAACATTCTTTTTCTGAGTACAATTGAAAATTATCAACTCTGCTTTTAGGGCTATAAATTAGCTTTTGTCCTAAAATTATTCCTAATATTGTATAACATCAATGCAATCCTATATTAATTTAATTAGGTAAAAAGAATGCCTGATTTTATTTTGACCTGAAGAAAACTTTGAAAGATTCAAAAGATGAGAGAGTTTTCTAATCAGACAAGCTGACTATAAACCTGCTTTTACAGCTGACATTTTATAGTCACTGGATGAAATATTTGAAACAATGAGGAGGCTTGATCGTGAACATCCTTCTGTAGGGTCCTACATACACATCTTTCATCGCTTCTTCTTCCATTAGTGCATGTTTTACTAGAAAAATTAGAATCTTCTAGCCATTTTTTACCTTATCCAAACTGTACTTTTTCAATATTAAACTGAATTCATGATTTATAGCTGCATCATATTTCCAGATACATTTTCTTTTGCTTTCAAATCAGTATTTGTGGGTTTTGAATACATCTAAACAATGCCAGGAAATATGTATTTATTGCCTGAACACAAAAAATAATCACTTCTATCTTTATTCTTATGTGGAAAGTCACAGCTATAAAAAAGCCATAAGACACACCATTTCCGAAAATTTAGTGATATGTATGAATTATATATTTTCTGTATCATCAAGCTGAAATTTCAGTGTTTTACAAGCAATTCTGTGTTATAAGGACTTTCACACATCTAAGAGTTTTACAGTGAAAATACAGTATGACTGCATTAACTACACAGTATTTAGTTTCATTAAAAAATCTGAAACACAAAACTTAATTTTAAATTAAAACAAGGAAAAAAGGCACATTATATTTCCCAGTTACCTAGTGAAGCCTCAAGACAAAGCAGCAGAGAGCTGCAGGTAAAGGGTGTATTAGGGCAAAACCCGGGAGCAGAGGTCAGGTCAGGACAGCAGCGGAGGCCCAAAGGAAACCAAAGATCTAACAGGTATCTCCCTACTCACTAAAAGGGAGAAAAGGCGTCTTCCAGCTAATGGCCAAAGTTTGCCGAAAGGTGCCAAACAACAAAAGTGCAGAGATGAGTTGCCCAAGTGGTTTAAAGGGACATTGTCCCCTTTTGAAACTGCAGCACGAGGCCATAAACAGTGTCCTTGGGGACTTGGTACTTGTGTAGTATTTTTTTAGGCATTGGTTTTCCCTGCCCTACTAGGCAGTTGGCAAAGAGAGACCAGGGCTGGCAAAGGGCCTCTAACATACGGTAGGCACTAAACACACTTCACTGAATAATAAATGTAAATCACTGCACCCCCCCCCCCAACACCACACACACACACACACACACACACACACCCCAGTGAATCCTCCATAAATGAGCACAGGTAACCCAAAAGATGTATTTTCACTATAAAACCAAATACACCTCTTAAATATTTCACTCACAGAATCACTTTGAACTGAAAACAAACACAAAGTTTCCATCTGAAAGTTTTAAGCATCACAAAGCAACGTGTGTTTTTTTAATGGAAGGGCCTTCTCAACCATGCCATAGTATATCATCCCCACCACGATGTTCTAATTGCCCCCATTTGTCTGGCTGCAGAATAAAGAGGTGGTGGCGGGGGGGCGGGGGGTGTCTAGGACTGGCTAGAGAGCTCCCAGGGTGAGAACAAAATGGCACGCTCTGTACAGTGGGCCTGACAGATGGATAAAGCCCCCGATGGATGGCTCTCTGTTCAGACTGCCTCAGAGGCCACTGGCTCCGGGTGATTTGGCTCAGGCTATTAACAAAAGGAAGTTTTACTCAGCCGGATTTTCATCAGTAAGGATTTTATCTTGCAATCCACTGAACATTTTAATTAAAAATGAAATACAGTTTAGACTTCACTTAATCTTTCAGACTTTATTTTTTTCATTTTTCCTTAAAAATAATAAAAACTGCTGTGGTATAAGGCAATGTATATTCCTGACTTGTAAAAGAATCCATTTAAATACTGGGTGTTAGTTTGTTCCTTCTTTAGAAATAGATGGTACAATGAATCTAAGTTCATTGAAAATAACAAGGCTATGCTATAACATGGTATCAGCAATTCAAGTCAAGGTGGTTTATGAAAAATATACTGAAACTACCCAGATGTTACCTCTTAACCATAAAACCAAAGAGAAATGATGTGTAGGTCATGCAAAGGTTTCTCCTTACTTCATACTGGTTTGTTTGTAAAAGAGACATCTGAAAAGGTTTTAGCAGTACCTAGGCTCTAGGTGCTAAATATTTTTAAAGTGCTCTTTTCTTTTTCTTTATTTGACTCCAAAGGTGGTTTTGTTTGTGTGTGTGTTCGCTTCTTTGCTCTTAATGATAGATCTTATTCTAAAAATGTTTTACCTTTGTATTTTTTGCTTATCTCTGAGGGCAGCATGACAAAGTGGTTAAGAGCAAAGATCTTAAAATCATATAGACTGGGTTAAAAACAGATCTGCAGCACTTACATGTGTGAGCTTGTCCCATCTATAAACTGGGGTGAATAAGACTGCTGCGAGGAGTCAATAAATTCATATTTGCAGAGTTTTTAGAACAACAGTTAAACATAGTATATAGGTCTATGAAAGAATCAGCTATTCTCCTTACTTTGTCCTAAGTCCAAGAGGTCCTCAAACATGTAAATTGTTTTATTTTCTTTAGCCTTGTCTTTCACTGACATTATGTCCCCAGCACTTGACATTATTAGGGCTTATCCTCAGTGCCTTAACACTGTAGTTGTTTTATGGATAAAAAGACAAGTCCTTTTTATTTCTGTGAACCTTTGGCTTGGTCACTCCATGTCTGCTATTGAGGATGAGACTTAACACGGCCTGCCTTTGCAGCAGGTGTGTAACCCTTCTGCCCACAGGCTAAACACGGAGCTCAGCTTAATGTCATCTAGCCAGAAGGGCAAGCACCAAGAGCTGGCATTGCCATTCATATTTTCAGCTGTGAAAACACAGGAGGATGCTCAGAGTCTTTTGGGGCACTAGCCTATACACACAAATGCTGGGGCAGTCCCCCTCCCCACCCATAATGATAATTCTGTCTTCCTTTGTCCCTTTGATAAGTGTCTATGAGTGTCTCTGAAGCAGTGGTCTGTATGAGAAGTGTGTGTGTTGTCAGTCTGTGTGTTCTTATGTATGGCTGCACAGTTCCCTTTGAGCACATCTCTATTGGTTTTCCTACACTCTTTGTTGCATATTATTCTTGTAGGGCTCATACCATATTGAAGTGCAACATTACTCTCTTCATGTCATTGTCTGTCTACCACTTAAAACTCTAGACATTTAGAATGGAGTATTGACTTATTTTACAATTCACATGATTCCTTAATATAGAAATAAAATTTATATTTTATTGCTTACTGAATTTGATGAATACAATTCATTTATTCAACAAACACTTAAACATACTATATGCCAGGATCTGGAAATAGAGCTGGTTTTTAGTATGCTCATTTTTAAAAGGTGCAGGACATACTATGCATCCCTATTAACTAAAACATAGCTAGTAATTTAAATGTTTTTTTTAAACCTATTGATTTATTTCCCTTGGTCAGCTCTTCATAGAAAAAGTAAAGGATTTTCTCTCTTGCTATAAACACAAAGTAAGAAATAATCAGTGAAAGAATATATAAAGATCAGACATATATTTACAAAAAGATTAAGCTATGTTAACACAAATGAATGCAAATCCATGATAGGAATGAACTTGACTAATTAACCTTACCATCAAAAGATTTTCTTCTTCAGAGAAAAAAAAAAAGGACAAATGAGGACAGTCCATCCATTGGCATGCTTGTTGACTTGAGATGCTTGTGCAATCTGGCTCACAAGGTCTGTCTTCTCTACACTGGAAAAGCAGACTGTAGCCTGGGCCATGCAGGGGGCTTGCGTGTCTATAAAGAAAACAATTTCTGAGTTTGGACTCAGGTAAATACCCAACTATTGCATGTGCCTACATGCCTTTGAGTTTCAAGGCTTGGGCATACAGGTGCAGACATTTTTAGGTGAGCTTACAAAGTAAATACCAGTTATTCTAGAAATCAACCTAAACAGGCCCAAAGGAGATGGGGTGGAGTGGTGCAAACTAGGGTACAGAGGAAGAATTTCAGCCTGGCTGCCAGGTAGGCTTCCAGCTCCTCACGGGCATGTCTTTGATATGTAATTTTCAAAGCTGGCGCTATTCTTATTGCAATCACACTCCATTATGAGGAAGCAATTGGCTTAATTATAAGCTCATAATAAGTAAAGAGGTGATGTTTGGTACTTTTTTAAAATTTCACACAATGGTTGATTTGTTAGCTTTTGAAAACAGATAGGAAATTTTCAATTACACCCTGCAAAATACCCTTTTTTTTTTTCCTCTCTCGTTCTGAGTGTTTGAAAAGCAAATGTATCTTGGATCCAGTGCTTTTGTGTTTACAAATCTGGATATGATTTAGTAAGCTTTAAAGAGATAGCAAATGCCTAGTAAGGAAATCAGATTTACATAATTTTCTGCTTGCTTACAGAACACTGCAGTTGAGATTATCTTTTACATTTGGGAAGACTGTTTTAATATGATAAGATGAAATGCCACCTATAGTCCACTTGATCTTGTGAGTTTGACTTCTTAAAATAAATTATGGGCTGATTTGTCATAGTGACTTTTAACATAAATTGCTATTATAACCTAAAGAAGCAATTCTAGAGGAGACTGCTTTTCACCTCATCTACATAAAAAGATTTCAGTTATTTCTACATTTATTCTTTCCTCTGTGTAATTTATTTGCTGTAACTTTACAAGGCAGGAACAACGAAAATCCATGCTTTGTTCATTCCATCCTTTCTTCTATTCATGCATGAAAAGAAGCAAATAGCAGCTTAAATGGAGAAATTGTACAAGTGAAAAAAGCGTCAGCTTTACTTTTTGTCTATTAAAAAAGCATTTTTAGGGGAGTGTTTGTGTGCCTTTTCCCGCACTGGAAACACAATTAGATTGTAACCTTGGGGAAACAGGATGAGCTCAGAGCTTTATTTTATTTATGTACTTATTTATTTTTTATTTATGTATCTATTTATTTACTTATTATTTTTATGTATTTACTTACTTATTCTTGTAGCCTCAATAGCTACTGTAAATAATGAGTGTTATACTACAAACATCTTTTATCTGTACGAGTGTGCTTGCTAGAAAAATAGAGGGCGTTCTGTTAAAACAAGAGACTCCAGATACAGACTCTTCTGCAATCATGAGCCACTGGGGACTGTTTGATGTTTTGTTTTGTTTTTTCATCCAGATTTTTGCTTTATGTTTTGTTAGCCTGATGCTTGACAAAGCTTTCTGTCACTGCCTCTAAATGCTATTTGTCCAAATTTGCCATGGTGCCTATTTTCTGTAGCATCTGTATTCATTATTTGATCACAAAGGGGTGAGAAAATGAGCATGGTTATGTGCTTACTAAGATTAGTTATTCATTGATAAGTATGCAGTTGTAGGCCTTTTACAATTAAAAGGTGTGAGGCAGGTGCACACACAGCTTCTGGTCAAGCTACGTGCAGTCCTCTGGGTAGAGATTACATAGATGTACGTATTATCTCATTCAGGACACAGCGTGGAATTGGAGTAATCTTGGATTTATAAGTGGCTCATGATTATTTCCTTTCAACTCAATGGGACAATAGTACTGACCCCTGGAGTCTCTGATTGGAACCTTTGTTTGTATTGTTTGCAAAACTGAGGAAACACAGAAATCAGACACAGCATAGGATTCTAAAATGTCACCTAAAAAAAGCATGAATTAAAGATAGACAAATTGGTTCAAAGGGAGATTTATTTGACGTTATAAGAGAAATTCTGCCCTGCCAAGCATTCCCATGCTTTAAACCCGCCCTGGTCTAGGAAGAACTCAAAACAGTCCCCCCTTCTGTGAAACAGCTTTCTTGGAACTAAGAGCACTTATTATTATGTGCTGCTCATTTGATGTTCAATCATTCCACATTTTGGTTTCCTATTTCTAAATCTTGTCTCCTTAACCCTTGCATTGCTTTTTATGTGATGTGTCCCAGTATGGAAGGAAATCGTTGGTTGCATTTGTTTTTTATCGCTAGGAAATAATTACCGTGAATAGTTTTTTATACCACAAACTAATTTATTGTATGTCAACTATAAATAAAAAATTAAAAATATATTTTAAAAAAAGAAATGGAAGTTTTTGGCGAGATGCATGTATAATTTTGCAAGGCATCTTCAGGCATCAGGAAAGAATCCACTTTCAGGTTTATTCAGGTTAGTGTCAGGCCCCAGTTCTTTGGGGTTATAGGGCTGAGGTCCTCATTTCTCTGCTGCTGTGAGAGTGAGGCTGCTCTCTGCTTCTGAAGGTCACATGCATTCCTAACACAGGGCCTCTGTCCTCAAGCCAGCAGGAGCAAGCAGACTGTCCCTCTGGGTTGTAGTCTCTGACTTCCTCTTCTGCCACCAGTGGAGAAAACTGCCTACTTTTACTTTTCTTTTTTTTTTTTCTTTATTGATTAAGGTATTACATATGTGTCCTTATTCCCCCATTATCCCCCACCTCCCATTCATGCCCCCACCTCCCTGTGGTCTGTGTCCATTGATTAGGCTTATATGCTTGCATATAAGTCCTTTGGTTGATCTCTCCCCCTTACCTACACTGTCCCCTACCTTCCCTGAGGTTTGACCTTCTGTTTGATGTTTCTCTGCCTCTGGATCTATTTTTGTTCATCAGTTTCTGTTGTTCATTATATTCCACAATACTTTTCTTTTTGGTTTTTAATATATTTTTATTGATTTCAGAGAGAAAGAGAGAGGGAGAGACAGACAGAAACATCAATGATGAGAGAGAATCATTGATTGGCTGCCCCCCACACACCCCCTGCTGGGAATCGAGCCCGCAACCCAGGCATGTGCCCCAACCTGAATGGAACCCTGCATGACCTCCCGCTTCATAGGGCCACCCTCAACCATGGAACCACACAGGCCCAGCTTATTTTTAAAGGCGTTCATAAGACTTGAATAGGTCAACCCAGATCATCCCATATTTTAAGGTCAACTAACTTGGGACTTTAATTATATTCACAAAATCCATTCACAGCAGTATCTTGGTTAGTGTTTGATTCACTAGCCAGAAATGGGACTCTTGGGAGATGGGGTTTACCTGTCACACCCAGAGAATTCTTGCAGAGTAGATGCTAAGTAAATATTTCCTAAATTAATTCACAAATGCATGAACAAATGAATGATAAAAGAGATACTTTTGGAAGTCAGATAACATCATACCAATTACTAATAAATAAAGCTGAGCATCTAGGTAAGAAGATTTTGATGGTCATTATAATTCACCTTATGGCCTTGAGTGGGTTGATTGATCACCTGAAGAGTACCATTCTTCGTTTAAAAAATGACAACAAATATAAAAGGAACTTTTTTTTTTTAAAGACCCAACTATTAGCACCTGAGAATTATGCCTTGGAACCAAATTGCTTTTATAAACTGATTTATACACTATAAAGCATAGTCATAAACATTATCTCCCCCAATACTCACAATAACCCATGGTTATTAATACTGTAATAACCACTCTGTATTTAACAGTGGAAATATGTCTTATTAGGAATTAAAATAGTAAGTTACCTATGTCAAGTAGAAGAGTCTAGTTTTTCCCCACATTATGTCTTACCAGCTGGAAAAGGGCAACTGATCATTACTACCAATGTATATATATAAAAAGGCAGTGACTGTGACAACCGAAATGACCGTTCGACTGGTCACCATGCGGTGCTAGCATAGATGCACAAATACGGGTAAAGTCTATGAGTGAACTAAGAATGAACAAGACAAATGCTTGCCTTCACTGAGCTCGCACTGTAAGAAAGTTAGGTCAGGGATGAGAATTCATAATTGCCACCAGCACAGACCTGAGGTGCCGCTTCTCAGAGCAGCCAGATATACACCTGGTAGTGGACTGGGGGTGTGACTGAAGGGCTGGTGCCAACATGAAGGTGGGGCTGTTCTGGATTTCCCAGAGGAGCCAATGGCTGCCTAGGAGGCGGAGCTTTTGATGCTGACTGGCATAGAAACCAACCAATCAGAACCTAATCTTGGTGAACTGCGAAGGCAGAACCTAAGGTGGGGGCTGAGGAGGGGTTTTAAGGGCAACAGCTATTTGATGTAAGGTGTAAGAAAGCAGTTCAATTTTTTAATAACCAGTTTGGCAGTATAGTGTATATGGCTGGCTATCAGTCCAGATATAGGGGTTATGTATTTTTGTCTGCCAAGAACATTTCCTCCTGCTGAAAAAGGCTTTTCCCTCCCATTTAAGCAATCCTATTTTATATAATCTATCTACACTAATAAAAGGGTAATATACTTATTAGATTGGGTCGACAGGCCATCTTCCGGACATCCGGCTTCCTTCCAGACAAAGCCATGGTGGTGGGGGCTGAGGCAGAGGCAGTTAGGGGCAATCAGGCCTGCAGGAGAGAGCAGTTAGGGGCAACATCAGGCTGGCAGGGGGTTAAGGGCGATCAGGCCGGCAGGGGAGGGCAGTTGGGGGCGACCAGGCTGGCAGGGGAGGGCAGATGGTGGTGAGATCAAGCTGACAGAGGAGGGCAGTTGGGGGTGACCAGGCCTGCAGGGGAAAGCAGTTGGGAGTGACCAGGTCATCAGAGGAGGGAGTTGGGGGTGTCCAGGTTGGCAGGGGAGGGCAGTTGGGGGCAAACAAGCTGGCAGGGGAGGGCTGTTGGGGGTAACCAGGCTGGCAGAGGAGGGCAGTTGGGGGCATTAGGCAGGCAGGCGAATGGTTAGGAGCCAGTGTTCCTGGATTGCGAGAGGGATGTCTGAGGGGTCCCAGATTGGAGAGGGTGCAGGCTGGGCTGAGGGACACCCTCCACCCCCCCGTGCACGAATTTCATGCACCGGGCCTCTAGTGAACTGATAAAAAGCTACTCTCTTCAAATAAACAACAGACAAATATGTCTCTAATTAGTACCTTATTAATGTCTAATTAATACTGACATTCAATTTTTTTTCCAGGATTTGTAGTTTTCTCTTTTACAAATACAGCTTTTGAATCTATGTTCATGAGCCAGTGATCTAGAGATCAAGCCATATTTACGGATTTAAGATTCCCTTTATGTAACTTAACAAACCCAAATGTAATTCAATAGTGTAACATGTATTTTGGGATGGATATTCAAAGAATGGTTGGAATTACCAGACTCATATAATTTAGTAAACACATCCTTAAGTAGAAAAGGACTCAAAATGTCTAATGTGCAGAGATGTATTTGCAAGTTGCCAAAATGAGTATAATTGTCTTTCTGCTAATGCTTTTAATCATGGGATCTCCTAAACAACTCCTTCCCCAGAATTGTTTATGTTTCAATATGTTTTTAAAACTCACTTCGTTTCTTCTCAGCCACTTCCTTTCAATTAAAAATCCTCTTCATGTTATATTTTACTTCATTATCAGCAAACAATAAAAAAAGGCTTTCCATGGCTTATTTTTTCCGTAGCTGTTAACCCCAGATTTAGTCTGATTTAGTTTTCGTAGTCCTATAAATGACTTTGAGCTTGACCTAGGACTCTACGTTTAGCATTGGACTCTGAGATTTCACAGGAATTGTTACTTAGTTCCTTATGAAATAAAAATGACATTGTGGCTATCTTAAAGAAGAAAAACTCTCACCCAAAAAAAACATTAACACAAATTAGGGAATACTGAAATTAGTCATTGTGTGCATTTCATGGAAATTCTAAACCATACAAGTTTGAGTGAAGCTTTCAGTACACAAATAAGCCAGTTCTGTAACAATAGACACTGCCATTGTATATCAGCCAGCTGCATCAAAGAGATGGAGAATTGGGATTTGTTTTCAGTGTTAAATTGAAATCTAAAAAAAAAAATTGTTATTGTTGCTCTGTAATAAACAGGAATGCTGCTTAATGAAAAAATTCTATTTATACTATTGGTGAGTTTCTTGTTCCTAATTCAGACATGTAGATAAGGCTGCTCTATTATTTTTTTATAATGTGGTATCTGCCATAATGCTTAAACAAAGGATCATATTGTTCATATGTGAAGGATATCAGAACAGTTTAAACAGGGTAAGCAAGAAATGGTTTAATATATGAAGAGATTCTGGTAAGATTAGTAGAAATATTCACAGTGCTTATTGCAACCTTTTTATATCCCATTTCTTCAGGGGGGGAGTGGAAAGTGTAACAATGCGATATTAACATTTAATATATTTTTCCTTTTTGGTGAAGGGAGAAAATAATCATCTGTTTTTTTCTAATTTTAAGACTTTTAAAGTACATCCAAGTTCAATACATAGCCCAAATCTTTTTATATTAAAACATTTCTCTAAAAATACAAAAGAAATGGTTTTATGGTTGCTTTCCTTAAATCTTGCACATAAATTTACAGGGAATTTTAAAAACTTTTTTTGACCATTAGAATAATACTAAATTTTCTTATTAATTGCAATTATATTTAAATTTACTGTGAAATAGAAAATGTATATTAGAATACATATATTTACATGTGACTTTCTGATTTCATTAGCAATGGTTAGGAATTGATGTACAGAAACTGTTAATGCAATAAAACCAAATTGTCACATTTATTGTTTTTATACCAGACCTTACTTTCTAAAAATCTATAGTGCCCTTAATTCCTTTTCCATTTCTCAAGTTTTTAAGTCCTGACCTCAAGCATGAATAACAAACTGAAACTGTTTTTTTACTTAAAAACAAAACAAGCAAACAGAAAAAGCACTGCATTTTATGCAGAGATATTCTGAATGCTACTCTTCTGAATTCATGTGTACCTTTGGGGAACTGAAGAATCAACACATAATCTAGACATTCTGCAGAACTTTAGATACCTATTTTTTTGATTCTAGGTAGTGTTCTCATTCTTCTTTATACAAATAAATTAACCATTCATATTAGGTTTCTAATATGACAATTATTCAGATGCCACTAATATTTGATCAAGAAATACTATGAGCTTCAATATGCTTGATGCATTAAAAGGTACAAGTTGAACACATTGTGATAGGTGTAAATAAAGCATACATTGACTACATTTCTTGGAAATTATTTCAAAGATTTGATATTTTGAAAAATAACTATCACTTCTAGCATGTATATAGAACAAACTCATTTGTGTTTTGTTACTTGAAATGACTAATTAGAGTGATGTGTAACTATTGGATAATTTAGTAGATTATGAAATTATTTTGATCATATTTTATTTAGAAATATTTTCAGATGGTATTTGCTTCATTTAATATTAATAAGCAGTAAGAGTTATAGAAACCTGAAACACAATACTAAATAAATTAATGTGGGCAGTGCAATGTGCTGGAAAGGACACAAAACTCAAAGTCTGGAGACTTAAATTAATTCTCTGTGCAGCTCTTCCCTGTCTAGGCTTCAGTCCCTCTGGCTTTAAAATGGCATAACCCTATAATGCCTTCTCTAACTAGATTTCTGATTTGATTATACTCGACAAAGGGGAATAGAGTCTCTCAAAGTTTTTTTTTAAACTTGGAATTATAATAATACATGATTTGGTAAAAAATCATCCCTTTTCTTCCAAGGAGAATATTTTGTTTCTACTTGACTATGAAAATTCCTCAAAGCCAAGGAGTAAGTCTTATTCATCTTTGTATATTTAGCAGTGAGCACAATGCCTAACACAAAGTAGATGCTCAGTAAGCATTTGTTGAATGATAATGTGATTGATATTATAAAAATCAATTCTTCTTAAGTTACTCCTTTTCTGAACCTGAGCTTAATTTTCCAGTTTGACGTTTAAATGTATATACAGTTGACCCTTGAGCAACACTGGGCTTGGGGCACTAACACCCTATGCGGTAGAAAATTCACGCATCATTTTTTACTCCCCCAAAACTTAACTAGTGTTCTGTTGTTTACCATAATCCTTATTGATAACATGAACAGTCAATTAAAACATATTTTATATATTATGTATTCTATACAGTATTTTTACAATAAAGTAAGCTACAGAAAATAACATATTAAGAAAATTATAAAAAAGAGAAAGTTCACTTACAGTATTTTTTGAATAATATCCTCAATTGGACCTGTGCAGTTCAAGCTTGTATTGTTCAAGGGTCAGCTGTATTTTGATTAAGGATAATGGAAAATACTGTTAAAGTGGTGGCGTCTGTTAATATATTAAAGGCTCTGTCTAATGAAATGACAAGTCTTCTCCTTGTGATTTATGATCAAAAGAACTGTGGATATAATTTTATCAGATGATTGACTGAAAAACTTATTAATGTAGTTCCAGGAAGCCTTACTTCAGCTATAGTCAAAAACTCTTTCAAACAATAATGTGATCAAATTTGCCATATCTATAAAAAAAATGAGGCAGAGATAAGGTTTTCCAATATAATAGTTTGGAAAATTCCCACCCTTTTTTTCTTTTTCTTAAATTTTATTTTATTTTACTTTATTGTTGACAGAATTATAAATGTCCCCCAATTTTTCCCTTCTTTACCCCCTCTCCCCCTTTTTTAAAAAATAGCTTGACTAGTGTCCAGAGAAATTATAAGCATCATATTGTCTCTACTTGGAGGGAAGAGTGACGAAGCATCCTTAAAAATCAATATTAATCCATAGTGGGTAATGTGTTCAGTGCTAGAATCACGATGAAAAGGTATTTATCTTTTTTCTTTGTGTCCTCTGATAGCCCATATTTGCACTAGGGTTCCCTAAATACCTTATTTTTGTGCACACGTCCTCAAGCTCCTTTCATAGCAGTTGTACTTTCCACTTTCCCCTTTTACAAGTTGGATCAACTTAGGCAGAAACTATAAGGCAGTCTGAAGCCTTGAAAATGAGCTTTTCAAGGTTGTAGGGAGATGAGTATTTTATAGTTGAAATCATAATAAAAAATATAAGAGCCATGAGTGTGTTTAAATATTTAAGAAATACAATAGGAGACAGGACTTTCATTAGGCAATGTTGCTGGGGTAGCAGAAGCCAAAATGATGATGGTATAAAACAGTGGGTAATATTCCTGGGATAAATATCTATGAGAGAAAAATAATCAGATTTAATTAAGGCCCCTTTTACAGTATTAAGAGTATGTGCCTGCTAACAATATAATTAATACAGACCTCATAAAAGCAATGCAAGTGAATTATAAGTGAAGAAAGTGGAGATGAAGCTATAGGATGTTGACTTTCTATCAATTTTTCCAAAATTAATTTACTGCGCATCTACTATGTGCAAAGCATTGTGCATTGTGGGGGGATATGAATTGCATTAGACACAGTACTTATAACCTGCTGTCCTCTGCTTCATAGAAGAGTGTTATCTTTGTCTGGGTCCTCCCAAAATGAGCAGCTCACTTATAGTTGATTATTTTGGAAAGGAATTTCAAGGAGATTGGGACAAGTTAAACAGGGAAGAAGGGAAAGCCAGTCCAAGAACATATTATTGAGCTGGTCCCTGGGTCACTGGGCCCCTCCCTCCTGGGGACCCTCTGAGGAGCCATATGGAATATACTGTATCTCAGAATTGTTTGCCTTGCACACAGCTGGTTGTCATAGCAGTAGCTAAAGTAAAAAGGTAAATAAATAAGAGGATGCAAGGCAAGACACAAAAGTTCTGTGAAACATATATTCTGCAAATTTATCTTATGTGGAGGTAAAAGAAGCAGTTATTCATTAAACCATTATTATGTGCAGTCATTGTGTTAGCCACTGGGGAAAAGAAAAAGAGAAGGGGGATGGAAAAATCAAGGTTCCTGCCCTTTAGGAACTTACCATCTAGGTGAGGAGGCAAGTCAGTGAGCAAGGCCATGCGGGAGGGGGTTGAATTCCAATGGGGCCTCAGCAGAGAGAACAAGTGGTGGTTAAAGGGCCAAATAAGTTATCATAGAGATAACCTTTGAATTGTGCCCTTAAAGAGAAGTAAACGCATTCTATATGGAGGCTTGAAATTTGGAAGGAAGTAGAAGAAGGTGATTCCAAGTAGAAAAAAAAAGATGAATTGAAACCCAGGGGGTTAATAGGTATGGTTTGCTCAGAGCATTGTGTTCTACTTAGAGGGGTTATATATGAAGACTGTATCCCAGCCCACAGAACAGCATACAGAGCACAAGAAGTCCTCAATAAGTATTTGTAGATACTCAGGCATTTTAGTTTAATAAGTGAATTTTCTGGTCTTCATTTTTACAGCTGTGCTTTAGAAGGAACGTATTGTTGGTATGGTAGAATTTTGAGATACACATAACCTCATTTCAACAACTGAATATTTCTTCTGTTTTTTTTTAAAAAAAAATATATAGTTTTATTGATTTCAGAGAGGAAATGAGAGAGAGAAACATCAATGATAAGAATCACTGATCCGCTGCCTCCTGTATGGCCTCTACTAGGGATCTAGCCTGCAACCTAGGCATGTGCCCTTTACCAGAACCAAACCCGGACCCTTCAGTCCTCAGGCCAATGCTCTCTCCACTGAGCCAAATAAGCTAGGGCTAGATACTTCTTCTTGGGCCAAAGTAGGGGTTTGCATTGGTCTGTATAAATACTAATGCATCTTAAAAGTTACCGTCTAATGAACACTTAAATGAGCACTAGCTAACTAAGCACTTTCTTCGCTCATTTACTTATCTCAGCAACACTGTGAGGAAGATATTTTTCCCCCTTTGTTCGCTGAGAAAACTGAGGCTTAGAAATGCTAAGCCTGTACATGATGTGCTTGAAACAAATAAGGTCACCATCCATAACTAATGCATTCAAATAGAAGTCACAGATAAGAGTGATTCTCCAACAGTTCTCTCAGTGTGTGTGTGTGTGTGTGTGTGTGTGTGTGTGTGTGTGTGTGTAGTTCTGCTTGTTTATGCTATGATGTCATCAGAGGCATCTAAAGAACACAAGATTCTTCTTTTCAGTAAAATAGAACCAGTCTCCCTCTACAATGGTCATCAATGTTTCCAAATCTCGAATTCTTCATTGATGATATTACCTTCCCTATAGTATGCCTTTCTTTTTCTTGAACTTTATAGTAAAATCTCATTAAACTGTAGAAATTAAAAAAATTTTTTCTATAGTTCTCTGTAATAAATATTTTGCAGTGCCAGTCACTTGATCAAGTGTTGTGAGTGATACAAAATTAAATTAAATATGATTTTTGTTTTTAAGAAACTTAGACTCTACTGAAGGAAATTAACACGGGAGTGATAAATATAGGTAAAAGCAAATGGCTATTAAGAGAAAAGAGGAAATGGCAGATTAATTCCAACTAGATGTAGGTAGTAAATCAGGGGACTTCATAGAAATTGAAGCACAAAAAGTCAGCATACTTGAATTCTAGTCTTATTTTTGCCTCCACATTAAGCACATCATTCATTCTCCACCAGCCTCATCTCCTCATCTATAAAACTGAAGGGTTGGTCTGATGCTGTTGTTGTTATATAACAGGAAGGGAGTGAAAGGGAAGACCAGATAGATACATGCCCAGTAAGGTCTGAGTGACATGGGAAGGTACTTGCCCATCAATCAAACCTGGGAGCGAGTCAGTGGCCAGGATAGGCGTGGCCACTAAATATATAAACTTCCAAACAAAGGAAGTTCTCTCTGGGCTCTCACACTCCTGTCCTCTTGGAACTCCTGCTGCAGGGGTCTGCGCTCCCTGTGTGGGCATGGTGCAGGGCCATGCTGGGCTCCACAGATGACTGACAGGCTTTAATCTGGCCTGAATGCTGACCCACACCAAGCTGCAACATGGGGCAGAAACTCTGGACACTGGCCCAGCTTCTGGCCCTGCTGAAGTCCCAGCTGCTTCTTAGGGACTGGCTTGGGAGAACTGGGACATGACAACTCCATGCCAATAAAATCTTCTACCACGTCTCATCCTCCCGTGGGGCTTCTGAAGATGCTATTTTAGTGGCTCCCCAAGAACCCCACAAACAAGAGGGTTCCCACTCCTGTACCCCTGTGGCAGCAGATTAGGCTATCCTCAATAATCCTTAAAGTTTTGCCCTAGCTAGTTTGGTTCAGTGGATAGAGTATCAGCCTGTGGACTGAAGGATCCCGGGTTTGATTCCAGTCAAGGGCACATGCCCCAATTCGGGCTCAATCCCCAGTGGGGGGCCTGCAGGATGCAGTCAATCAATGAATCTCTCTCCTCATTGATGTTTCTATCTCTCTCCCTCTCCCTTCCTCTCTGAAATCAATAAAAATATATTAAAAAAAATTTTTTTTCAATAGATAATCCTTAAAGTTCAGACAGATTCTAATTTTGTGAACAGTTTGCATTTGAGATGGGCATAGAAAGATGGGTTCTATTCCAACATGTGGGACACAGACGTCAATCCCAGAGGAAGGCAGTGTGTGAGCAAACCACAAGTGCCTGGCCGTTTTCTGAGAATGGAGAGCCTTCCTGCCTCCTGTGACTAGAGGACCTGTCAGAGGGCAGTCAGCGATAGGGCTGCAGAGGTACTTTCAGGAAGATTACAGAGGGCCTTGGATGTTATCAAGGTTTTTTAAATAGCCAAAGTATAATGGAAATGATTAGAGAATCATTGAGAGTCACTGAAAATCAACCTGGAGCATAACAAGTGGAACAATTTCAGTGAATCAGAACTACAGGCCAGATAATCACTGGCCTTTATTGCATTTGAAAAGTTAAGAAAAAAAACTGGAAGGTAAATGTTGTATTCCCTCTCAAAATAATGGGGGAAATAATCAAACCTTCTGAAATTCTTTTTTTCATTCTTAAAGAACAGTGTTGCAGAATAACAGAAAAGAAGCTAGTTTAGGATAACCTTCACAACACAAAAGAGGTAAAGAATAAAACTTAATAAACAAGACAATTTGATCATCAAAGCTCCAAGTTTAAACACTCATATCAAAATAATTTCACACTCACATAGCCTCACATGCAGACCTTAAAAATGCCTTCAACTTGCAACAATGTTTACGGGTTTGCAACTTCTCCCCCTTTTTTTTTTTTAACACACTAGCAATGTCACATTGATGATACAGCTGATGGCAGTGACAATTAGTGACCTTAAGAACACAGCTGGGTTTCTATTTTTATTGTTGTGAAAACCTCTTTTCTTCACCTAGATGATTCCTTAAAGGCCCAAACTAAAATCTATGTAGTCAAGACAATTTGTATTGTATGTCTGTGTAAATATATCACACACAAAAAAAAAGCCAGCTTTTAAAACACACATACTCCCTTCCACACACATAGACACACATACTCCAAAATATGTAATAGCACGTATATAGAAACCCATCTGCAAAACTACCTGGACTGAACAACTGTGCTTTACTCAAGTTCAAAGAACCAGTTTGGGTTCTACAAAATCACCTCTTTTGGCAACACACTTTTTATATACAGATGATTGTAAATCACTTCTGACTTGCTAAAAAAATAAAACAAAAAACATACATTTACAAGATATCAGTGAACAATTCAATTCAAGCTTTGAAAAATTTTCAATGAATATGAAGGACAGAAAAGGGCAGCAGAATTTGTTTCTATTTGTGTAAGATTGCACACTTATCCTCCCTAGCTCGATTTAGAAGTTATAGTCTTGAAGAGTTTTAGCTGGCTATTTGCAGATAAAAGTATTTATCTGCAAATAGGCAGATTTATAAACATAGGTAATAGCAGAATCAAACAAATGCTTAATGTTCCTAATGTAGTTGACATTGAGTAAATAGGACTGTGTACCATGAACTTTGGCAACATGGCTAGTCAGCAAGCAGAAAAGATTCAAGGCTGGGGGTCTGCCAGAGAAGCAGCTTAGCGGTGGCTGGGAACAAGCTGCCAGGAAAATTCCATGAGTCGGAGAGACAAAGGAATGGTGTGATTTCTCTAGCCATTCCCCTCACTGTTTATAAGTCAAAGCGGAAATACTTTCAGTGAAAATAAGGACTCTATATTTTTATGCCGGTGAAGGCTTGGTCTGTAAAAGATGTTGGAATGTGTTAAAGATAGGCATTCAGTTTTTGACCAAGTGAAAAAGTAAAAATGTAAAATGTTAGAATAAGTATCTTTTTTTTCTGTGTCTCTGAGTTTGTTTTTGTATTTTTCTTTTCTTAATCTGTTCACCATTTTCACCCAGCCCTACAACCTTCCTCGCCTCTGACAGCTGTAAGCTTATTCTCTATCAATGAGTCTGTTTCTATCTGGTTTGTTAGTTTATTTTGTTCATTAGCGTCCACATATAACTAAAATTATGCACCACTTCTTTCTCTTTCTGGCTTATTTCACTTACCATAGTGCTCTCCAGGTCCATCCATGCTGTTGCAAAGGGTAAGATTTCCTTCTTTTTCATGGCTGAGTAGTATTCCATTGTGTAAATGTACCACAGCTTATTTATCCTCTGATGGACACTGGGGCTGCTTCCAAATCTTGGCCATTGTAAATAATGCTACAATGAACGTAAATAAGCATCTACATACAGATTTTCTATAACCTAGACCTCTAATTTCAGAAAAATGTACCCATGTACACTGGTTAGCCTGATACTTTCTAAAAATGTTAAAAATGAAGGCTGACTGGCAGGAATTCAAAGCTGGCTATGATAATAGCAGCTCATAAATTAAACCTTAGTCTACCAGTCTGAGAACTGCTTATAGTACAATAAAGGTGTCTTGTGTAAAAATAATCCATAAGTATATACATATTGGTGTCCCGACCACATGACAGCTCTGCTACTCAAGCATTCCTCAACCCCAAAGCCCAGGGCAAGCAGAAGATCTTGAGGGTCTAAGTACAGGAGCATGCAATGTCCACACAAACAAAGCCCTTTCCTTGGAAGGCACTGTGCCCCAGATGTGACATGTCCATGAGAAGAAATCATTTGTTCTGTGTTTTTAACACATCCCATCTTAGGGCCTGGGCCATATTATTGCCCAGGAAATAGTATAAAAAGGAATAATGAACTGATGTTATCTGTGCTGAGACTTGCCTGATTCTTCCAAGGTTGTACACCTTATTGTTAAGCATAACCTGTTCTAGGGCTCTTCCACTCTCCTAATCTCCCCGCAGTGTTTAGGCAGAATTAAACAATACAAACAAGTCTGGGGGTCATCTGAGGTTCTGGGTATCTCCTCCACCTACTGATGGGGTTAAGGGGCAGATGTCACCAAAGAGAGGACTCAAATATCTGTTGAGCAAACGCCTCCCACAGTATGGAATGAAATGGAGTTTCACTCTCTTTTGGATAGAATCAGTGGTGCATAATTTCTGAGTAAACTAATGTGCACTGTATTTTGAATCCACGTTAATCTCTTTTATATGGTCTAATCTAATTTAAGTGTAAATCATTCGCTTTTCCATTAAGGCATAACCTTCCTTGTAAAACGTAAGTTGAGGCCGGTTTTTTCTTGTGGAAGCAAAGTTAATGTAGCTTAAGTAACTCTACCTAAGATTACAACACAAATCTTAGCAGTTTGGTTAAAGCTTGAGTAATTTAAGGAAATTGCCTAGGCAAGTAATTGGTATTATACCAAAATTAAATATTTCACAGTTACATTGGCTTTTGCCTAAAAATAAAAACTGGAGCAATAAAAGGGAAAACTGCCAACTCTGAAAATAATATGCAGCAGCTGTAAGTAATTGGGGGTGATAATTATAATTAGACAAGATGTAAGATATGTGTTAAAACACAGATTGGATCTTCCTGTTGACAACTGGGAGAGATCCCACAGGCCTGGACTCCGCAGCTAGCCCAGGCCCTACTGCTCCAGGCCTGGGAGCCCTGCCAAAACCGAACACAGCACTGGATCAGCCCTGGAACCACTTCTAAAGGCCATGCACCGCACTGTTCTCTTTGGGGAAAGACAGAGGAAGGGGAAAGGAAGAGGTCATGCTCCCTGCCTTCAAGGAGCCTGCAAACCAGGAGATTGGCCAAATATCTAACAGTAAATGGCATTAAATAAAATAAAGAGAATACATATTTTTGCAGTAACTTGGAGGACAGTTTGTATAAGCAGAGAAACATTGACTTCTTAACCAAGTGTAGATTAAGATTGAAGAAAAATATGCTTGTTTCATGGAAAACATCTTAAGCTAAAGAGAAAGCTCTATGGGGACAGAGGCCACTTCTATTTTGCTCAGATAATGCCTAGCACATAGCACACTCCCAATTTGCTAAATGAATGAGAAAATTCATTCTGTGTGTGTGTGTGTGTGTGTGTGCTTTAAATATCTCCCTATCCCTTCCTCTCTCTCTAAAATCAATTTTAAAAAAATGATGTAGTAGAAAAGAAAGAGAGCAGTTTTCCTCTCACACACTTTGTCTTAAGAGTGAAAAAAAATCATAGGAACAACTAATGAAATAAGGTATTTTATCAAAGTTGTCTTGAATTAGACAAATGCATATTTAAGAACATTTTTCCATATTCATTGTCACACACATCTATTGAACACATTTATAAAAGATACAGATGCTCACATTATAAGGAGGAATGTTCCATGACTTCCATATGCTTTATAAACCAAAGAGAAAGCTATACATTTATACATATCTACACTAATAAAGGAGAAAGATGCAAATTGACCATACCTTCACAACACCCACCTGACAATCAGGAGTGAGTATGCAAATTAACCCAACAAAGATGGTGGGTTACTTTGCATACATAGATGCCAAGCAGCCCAGGGCAGGGTGGGACGCTTGTGTCATTGCCATGGCAACAACACAGGCATTTTGCATCGCCCCAGCAGCTCCAAGCCTCTGGGCAGCGTGGGAAGACAGAAAAGCGGCTCCGGGCCAGAACAAAGGCAGAAAAGCAGTTGCAGCCTGAGCGAAGGTGGTGCCGGCAGCCAGGAGAAGGAAGTCCCATTCTTGCACGAATCTTAGTGCATCGCACCTTTAATATATATATATAAAATCTCATAAAAAGTAATATGCAAATTGACCATACCTCCGCTATACCCACAAGCCACGCCAACCAGCCAATCAGGAGCAAGTATGCAAATTAACCCAACCAAGTTGGCTGCGGCCACAGAGAGGGCGGGAGGCTTGGGTTTCCCCGGGAATGGAGGAAGCCAAGCTTTACACCTGCCCTAGCGGACCGAGGACTCCGCTCAAGGCTACAAAGTTTCAATTATAGAAAATAAATAAATCCCAGATACCAGGGCCTCCGCTTGGGTCACCAGGGGGTGTGGCCGGCCTGGAAACCACCACAGGACCCTCGCCCAGGCCTCCCCACACACCAAGGGAACCCCCACCCTGATCCGGGACACCCTTCAGGGCAAACCAGCTGGCCCCCACCCGTGCACCAGGTCTCAATCCTATCTAATAAAAGAATATTATGCAAATTGACCATCACTCCAACACACAAGATGGCTGCTCCCATGTGGTCAAAGATGACTGCCCCATGTGGACACAAGATGGCTGCCACAAGATGGCCAGCAGGGGAGGGCAGTTGGGAGGCACCAGGCCTGCAGAGGAGGGCAGTTAGGGGTGACCAGGCCAGCAGAGGAAGGAAGTTGGGGGTGACTGGGCCTGCAGGGAAGGGCAGTTGGGGGCAAACAGGCTGGCAGAGGAGTGGTTAGGAGGTGATCAAGCTGGCAGGCAAAAGCGATTAGGGGCAATCAGGAAGGCAGGCAGGTGAGCTGTTGGGAGCCAGCAGTCCTGGATTTTGAGAGGGATGTCCGACTGCCTGTTTAGGCCTGATCCCACTGGGTTTGGGCCTAAACAGGCAGTTAGACATCCCTCAAGGTGTCCCAGATTGGAGAGGGTGCAGGCTGGGCTGAGGGACACACACACACACACACACACACACACACACACACACACACTGAGTGGCCAGATTATTATGATCTCTGAATGTATAACAATCTGGCCACTCAGTGTATATAGCTATATATATTAGAGGCCCGGTGCATGAATTCATGCATGGGTGGGGTCCAGCCAGCCTGGCCAGGGGGAGGGGACATGGGCAGTTGGCCAGCCTGCCTACTGGTCGAACTCTGGTCAAAGGAACAATTTGCATATTAGCCTTTTATTATATAGGATATAAACTGAATGGCCAGATTATTATGCGTACAGAGATCATAATAATCTGGCCACTCAGTGTGTGTGTGTGTGTGTGTGTATATATACTAGAGGCCTGGTGCACGAAATTTGTGCATGGGGACATGTGTCCCTCAGCCCAGCCTGCACCCTTTCCAATCTGGGACCCCTCTCACAATCCAGGACTGCTGGCTCCCAATTGTTCGCCTGCCTGCCTTCCTGATTGCCCCTAACCGCTTCTGCCTGCCAGCCTGATCACCCCCTAACCACTCCCCTGCTAGCCTGATTGATGCCTAACTGCTCCACTGCCAGCCTGATTGCCCCTAACTGCCCTCCCCTGCAGGCCTGGTCACCCCTAACTGCCCTCCCCTGCAGGCCTGGTTCCCCCACAAACTGCCCTCCCCTGCAGGCCTGGTCCACCCTAACTGCTCTCCCCTGCAGGCCTGGGTCCCCCCCCCCCCAACTGCCCTTCCCTGCAGGCCCAGTCGCCCCCAACTTCCCTCCTCTGCCAGCCTGGTCACCCCTAACTGCCCTTCCTTGTAGGCTTGATCACCCCCAACTGCCCTCCCCTACAGGCCTGGTGCCTCCCAACTGCCCTCCCCTGCTGACCATCTTGTGGCGGCCATCTTGTGTCCACATGGGGGCAGTCATCTTTGACCACATGGGAGCAGCCATCTTGTGTGTTGGAATGATGGTCAATTTGCATATTACTCTTTTATTAGATAGGATTAGTACCTATCTATATAATAGAGGAATATGCAAATTACCCAGGATGCCATAACATCACGACTGAACAGCAGGATCTGAGGCTGCATGGCACCTGGATAGGGTAAGGGACCTCAGGCTGCACCCCCTGCCCCACGGGGCTTGATGGGAACCTCAGGCCACATCCCCACCCTGGCACCAGGAGACCTCAGGCTGAACCCCCATCCCAGCGCCAGGCCAGGAGACCTCAGGTCGTGCCCCCTGCCCCAGCACTGGGCCTGGAGGAGCACCAGGCTGGGGACATCAGGCTGCACCCCCTGCTAGGTGGGGCTTGACAGGGGACCTCAGGTCGTGCCCCCTGCCCCAGCACCCGGAGACCTCAGGCCACGCCCCACCTCAGCACCAGGCTAGGGACATCAGACTGCACCCCCTGCTCGGTGGGGCTTGACAGGGGACCTCAGGTCATGCCCCCTGCCCGGCTGCCAGCCAGGAGACCTCAGGCCGTGCCCCCCACCCAAGCGCCAGGCCAGGGGACCTCAGGCCACACCCCTCACCTGGTGGGGCTTGATGGGGGACCCCAGGCCATGCCCCCTACCACAGCACTGGGCCTGGAGACCTCAGGCTGCACCTCACCCCAGCACCAGGCCAGGAGACCTCAGGCCATGCCCCCTACCTGGTGGGGCTTGACAGGGGACCTCAGGCCACGCCCCCTACCTGGAGGGGCTTGACAAGGGTGGGGCCAGCCAGGTCTGGGTCTCACCCATGGGGGTGGGGCCAGCCGGGTCTGAGTCTCCTGCGTTTTCAAAGTGCCTGTGGGTGGTGGGCAGGGACTTGACTCTAGATCCAGCAGCATGCCCCAGACTCTGACAGGAGGAAAATTTTAATATACATTTTACTAATTTTCTTTCATCTCTGATACTTCTTTTATAGAGAAAGGGCAAATAGCAATATTAAAATATTTCTTCTAATTAATTCCCTATTAATGTGCATGAATTTCATGCACTGGGCCACTAGTATATTATCAATTTTAAAACAACTATTTCTGAAATCAGAAATAAGAAGACTAGCACTTCTTATTATAGACTAGAGCCCCAGTGCACAAAATTCATGCATGGCAGGGGGAGGTGCTCCTCAGCCTGGCCTGCACCCTCCAATCTGGGACCCCTCGAAGGATGTCCTACTGCCGGTTTACAGGGATCGGGCCTAAACCGGCAGTTACACTTCCCTCTCACAATCCGGGACTGCTGGCTCCAGCCATTCACCTGCCTGCCTGCCTGCCTGATTGCCCCTAACCACTCTGCCTACCGGCCTGCTTGCCTCCAACTTCCCCCACCACCAGCCTGCTCGCCCCCAAATGTCCCCCCGCCAGCCTGATCACCCCCAACTGCCCCCCCCTGCTGACCTGCTTGCCCCCAACTGCTCCCTTGCTGGCCTGCTCGCCCCACCTTCCCTCCCCACTGGCCTGCTCACCCCCAACTGCCCCCCTGCTGGCCTGCTCACTCCAAACTGCCCCCCCTGCTGTCTTGATCACCTCCAACTAACACCCACTGATGGCCTGCTCACCCCAACTGGCCCCCCTGCTGGTCTGCTTACTCTCAACGGCCCCTGCCATCTCATCCTGGCCTGATCACCCCCTGGCAACCCAAGGTCTCAGCCACTCCTTTTCTTCTTTTTCTTTTTTTTTTTCTCAGTGCCTCCTTGAGCGGAGGCCAGGGCCAGCTGGAAGCAAGTATCTAGAATTTATTTATCTTCTATAATTGAAACTTTGTAGCCTTGAGCAGAGGCCAGGGCCAGCCAGGAAGCTTGGCTTCTTCCATCACTGGGGGCAACCCAAGCCTCCTGCTCTCTCCAGCTCTGTGGCTGCCACCATTTTTGTTGGGATTTATTTATCTTCTATAATTGAAACTTTGTAGCCTTGAGTGGAGGCCAGGGTGGGAGGAAGCTTGGCTTCCTCCATTGCTGGGGCAACCCAAGCCTCCTCCTTACTCCAGCTCTGTGGCCGGCCACCATCTTGGTTGGGTTAATTTGCATACTCACTCCTGATTGGCTGGTGGGCGTGGCTTGGTGGAGTGGAGTGATGGTTAATTTGCATGCTTCTCTTTTATTAGTGTAGATATTGGGGGGTGGGGCTCTTGGAGGAGGTGGTATTTTAGATCTTTAAGAATGAGTAGGACTTTGATACATAGAGAAGAGAAATAGGAAGGAAGACCATTTAGGCTTAAAGGTATGGGGTGTGTAAATGACAGGGAGTAATAAAAACATTTATGTGTTCAGAAAATGGTTCGCGTGACTGGATCTGAGTGTGTATGAGTTTGGATAAGTTGACTAGAGCCAGATAACAGAGGTCCTGAATACTGAGCTACAGAACCTTGGCTTCCCACAATAGTAAGTGGAGACCCCTGAAGGTTTCAGGCCAACATAATCTTCTACTCACATCTGCTAGTACAGTCAGTTGGTCACAAGATACCCAAGCAATCATTTAAAACTGTCAGCTAACCTCCCCTGCTCAAAATTCTCCTAAGGCTTCCATATCACTCAGAATGAAACCAAAACCCTCACATGTCCTATTCCACCTAATTTTACTTAGGATGAGAAGCAGTGTGATATTCTCAGGCAACTAAAAACATGGCAGAGAACATACAAAAGATATGACCATCCCAACGGCACAGCTGGATGTCTCCTAAGAAATTTAGATGTATATTAAGGGTCATAAGTTCATCTATACTCCCAGTCTCTTGCTGAAAGAGGATGAGGTATAAAGTTGGATGCATGCTCTTCCCTTATATAGGCTGCCTCAAGATCTATTTCTTGCTCAAATGCTAAAGGGAAGTATTCTGACTCTGTACAAGTCTTAGAAAGTAAACAATGAATGGTGAAAGGCAGTATTCTTCTGGGAAAAGTGCTCAAGGCATTGTACCTCCTTGTATGTTTATGGTGATAGTTTGGGAAAGGGACTATCAGCATTCAATAAATATTATTGAACATTTACTAATTATCACACTCTGTGTTCTATACCAATGATAAAGATGCATATCATAAATCTTGGCTTGAAGACATTCTTGGTCTAATGGAAAAAAATTGATATGTAAATATGATGTGATTGATATGTAAATAGGATATCAAAAATGATGCCAAATTAATTTGGCAAGTGGGATTTTATAAAGAGTTTTCTCTTTTAGAGGAGAGGATACTTGAACTGGGTCTTGAAGCTAATTTCTAATAACTAATTACTAATAACTAACAGTTATTTTCTATAATTTCTTATGTAACTGATTGGGATTTAATATGCCAAGCAAATCTAATTAGTCCAAATAGTACTGAGACTCCTAAGTTTAGTGCTATTGGCCTTGTGCTCCAAATCACTGAGTTAACAAGACACACACACACACACACACACACACACACACACACACACACACACAAACAAACAAACAGAAATAAATATCAGTCAATGGAACTAAGGTTATATGGTAATAGGATACGCCAAGTCAATGAACCCAATGCCATCATTTTTTTTATAGTGAGATATACATGTACTAGCATGTGTATATCATTGCATTTTGTGAAAAATAATTGTATTTGTATCTGCTGCCTAGACTACTCACCTCTACCATGACTCTTTGGAGAGCCCTCTCATGTTTGTTCACTATATATATATCCTAATGTTCTATATTTGATTTTTCATTTATATATTCAATTAGAATGAACCTTTCCTAGAGTGGAGATTTTATTTTTTTATTTATATATTTTTTATTTATATATTCAATTAGAATGAACCTTTCCTAGAGTGGAGTTTTATTAATTTTTAGCTGTGTTCAATCCCCAGAACATAAAAGATGTTCAATATCTACTTAAGGAGTATGGATCATGATATATGACTTGGCATTAGGTAATTGACCTCACATTCTCTTGACTACTTACACTCTGTGTTTTGGCCTACTAATTGTCAATAGCTATTCTACAGTTCATTTCTTATAGTAATTGCATGCTAACAATGCAGCAACAGGTCCCTACTTTATTTTAGGACTAATAGAAGTATTGCATTCACAAAACTAAAAAGTACATCAATATGAGACATCCATGAACAAACATATACTCTGTTAGTTGCAAAGTAGAATTTAATTTTTAAATATATTATTGATATACCTTTGTCTAAAACAATAGGAAGCTGGGTAGAAGGTAAAAACACATAGGGAAAAAAGATGTGTTTGGCATTGAAGGTATAGGATAAAAAGGAGTATATAGAGTATATATGGCCATATATGGAATTAAGGAACAAAAGAACCATATTTATCATATTAGCTTTTGTATTCCCAGTACTTCATACAGTGCCTGGTACCTAGTTCAGTACATATTTGCTGGATGACTGAGAGAGGTGTTTTGAAGATTCTCTAGCCTGTAGGCAAGTGGCTTGCCTTAGAAGAAATTCCTTTTATAAGAGAAAAATACCCCTTTTAATTCTGACCTACTTATTTATTTAACCGAATTGCTCATTCAACAGACATTTGTTAAGCATCTACTATGTACCAGATTTTGCAAGACTTTGTGTCTGGAAACATCAAAATAAATAAAACATGAACTAGAAGAGTTTACAATCTAGCAAAATAGATTATGTACCAGTATAAATATATTAGCAGTGCAGTGTTATAGTTGTATAAAAAGAAATATATATGGTGACCTAATGACACACTAGGGTAATCTGCTCAGCTTGTTGGAGAAGAGGAGATTTAAAAAAGATTGCCCCCCAAATGCACTTTAAAGTATAGATATGGAGCTTTGAGGGCCCTTTATACTCTACCCACTTAATGTACTATTTAATTAGTCAAGATAATAAAATTTTATCTTTGTTATACATGCTTAGTTTTTGAGATTTATTTCTCATTTATGAAGTCATTTTATATGCTTTGTTTGTTATTAGTCCTTTACTGTTTTACTGGTTTGATTGCACTCAAGATTCTTTAAAAACCACAGCAAAAATAACTCTGAAATAGCTGTCACTGAGAAGACAACAAACCAATTAAATATTTACTTATATTTTTAAAAATACATCTTTCTAGGCTTGAACAAGAGGAAGTAATTTAAGGAGTTTTGTGTTTTTACATTAGACTTGTTATATATCAAACCGTTATCCAATGATAAAGACGTATTTTCTTCATAATCTTTTCATTCTTTAGGACTAATTTGTGATGCAAATAGAGCATTAAATAGTTAATTTTGCTCTGTGGTTACTAAAGAATAATAATCTTAGCCCTTGAATCTCATTCACCTGGAACCAACAATTGTAATGTGAAGAAAACTTTCCACTGGCAGGTTCCAATGCATCTGTCAGCCCCTCTAATTTCGTAGAGGTATAAACAAGGCAATTTATTCTTCTTGTAACATGGAAATATAGTCTTTGGTGAAAGTTCCATTAAAAACTACCTGCTGGTAATTCAAATTCAGTGACTAAAACTGCTTCCTGGTTTGAGTTATGGAATTGGCGGTGAAATAATACATTTTTATTACATTATTTATTTTGTATTAGACAACAGTGCTTGAAATCCAGGTTTCATTAAGAAACAGTAGTTAAAAGTATGTTGGTAAGGTCTCTTTTATTGTTGCTGTTATAATTATTATGGTAAGTGAGAATCAGTCTCAGGCAAGGCTGAGCATGTCTGCAACATTCAATGTCTGGAACACAATATAATTCGCATTCAAAGAGGTAACTATTCTCTTGTGAAATGAAGTGGAATTCATTCAGTAGACTCCCACAATATCCCAAGTGTGGTCAGTCTCTGGGTGAAACCTCTCAGTAAAAATTCAACATGTCTGTTAGCCAATTACCACATGAGCTTCTCATGTATAAAACAGTGACCTTTCTAATCTATATTATAAAGAGGTAATATGCAAATTAGGCCAGGACTCCATAATGGGTCATGACCAGACAGGAGGAGGTTGTGCATGCAGGTGAGGCCTGGAGCAGAGATGGAGACAGAGGCAGTGGGGCCTGCCCGAGCCGGCGCGGTGGCTCGGGTGGCCCTGGAACAGACACAGGCAGGGGACACAGGGGATGCTGAGTCAGGCTTGGGTCCCGGCCCCCGCTGGGTACCTCCTCGCACAGCGGGAGAAAGGGCGCCTCCTCGCGCAATTTCAATTATGCACTGGGCCTCTAGTGTGTAAATAAATGTAATCATACCATTCAACAGCTCCAAATTCTTCAAAATTTCCTTTATTATAAAGAGCTAAACTCTTTTTTATTATAGTCAAGATCATTTATCCGCCTAGAGTCCCACTTTTAATTCCCTCTACTTCAGGCCTCCATTTTCATGGTGCAACAATACTAATCTACTTTTAGATACTAGAATATATGTTGTGCTCTCTCTTTTACTCATGCTTTTAAGTATATTGTAACCTCTACCCAAATGACCATCCCCTTTGGTAAAATTCTCTGTTAAATCATCCCTCCTTTGCACAGACAGATTTAAATAACAATTTTCTGTGTCATTGAAGTTTGCACATGCAACTCTGATATTTCTAGGGTTGTATTATATTTTTGAGTATCTTTCCTCACCTCCAAAAACATTGTTGGAAGAGAGAATTTATTGTTTGTTGTTCTAGCATTTAATACAATATTTTACCAGTAAAAAAGATTCACAAATATATGTGCAAATACATGTATAATGTCACTCATATGTTGAATCTAAGAAAGCTGAACATATAAAAATAGAGAGTAGGATGGTGTTTACCAGAGGCTGGGGATGGGGAAATTTGGGATTGTTGTTTAATGATGCAAACTTGGAACTCGTTGAGAAAGTAAGTCCTGGAGACTTAATGCATGGCATAGTAATTATAGTCAAAAATACTGTATTATAACCTTAAAAGTTGCTACTAGACTAGATCTTAATTATTCCAACCACAGGAAAGAAATGATAATTATATGATGTAATAGAGGTGTTAGCTAACACTGTGGTGGTAATAATACTGCAATATATAAATGTATGAAATCAACACTGTTGTACATCTTAAATTTACACAGTGTCATACGTCAATTTTATCTCAATAAGAATATGTTTTTGAAAAATATGCATGAGTGAATATTGTTCACTAATACAAATATTAACAGTGCATATGAGAGGAATAATGTTAGCTGCGAAATAGTATTTTGCATGAGTTCAGCCCAGTGCAATGTGTTATTATATGTGCTTCATCTCCAATTCTCACTGCAGCCCTGCTAAGTGGATTATATCACTTCTATGTGTTTTTTCCTTAAGAAAAATGAAGCTCAGAAAGGGTTTGTCAAATAGGTCACACATTGTCCTACAGCAGAAACAGATGTGAACCTAATTCTGTCTGACTCCAATACCAGGGCTCTCCCCAATATACACAACTGCCTTTTGATCATTGTTAAGATCCTGAAAGACACGAATTATATTTTGATTTAGTCTTTCTCCATTTCTTTCCAGCTCCAAGTACAGCCCAGTATGGAATTACCGGGAGCGCCGACGTTCTTTTCTCCTGCTGGTACCTTGTGTTGACACTGTCCTCTTTCACCAGCATATTCCACCTGAAGAATGCCATTCTACAATAAATGTAAAGACCCATACAAGGCTCTTAAGAATTCTCTGAAAGTGCTGATGGCTGGATCCAATCTGGTACAGTTTGTTAAAAGCAGCGTGGGATATAATCAGCAGTGCTTACAAGGGGATGATCGCCTTCTGTAGAATTGCTCATTATGTAAATACTTTAATTCTACTCTTTTTTTTTTTGATTAGCTACATTACCTTGTGAAGCAGTACACATTGTCCTTTTTTTAAGATGTGAAGGCTCTGAAATTACTTTTAGAGGATATTAATTGTGATTTCATGTTTGTAATCTACAACTTTTCAAAAGCATTCAGTCATGGTCTGCTAGGTTGCAGGCTGTAGTTTACAAAAACGAATATTGCAGTGAATATGTGATTCTTTAAGGCTGCGATACAAGCATTCATTTCCCAGTTTCAGTAAGAATCAATCCACATTTACAAAGATGCATTTTTTCTCTTTTGATTAAAAAAAAAGCAAATAGTATTGCCTTCAGATCATTTCTTCAAAATACACACATATCTAGATTTTTCTGCTCGCATGATATTCAGGTTTCAAGAATGAGCCTTGTAATATATCTGGCTGTGCAGCTCTGCTTCTCTTTCCTGTAAGTTCAGCATGGGTGTGCCTTCATGAAATATTTCTCTCTTTGTCTTCAACTAATAAAAACATATTGCCAAACCCTACAATTGAAAGCAAAAATGAACTATAATGATAAAGTTAAATCATATTCTATCTCTAAAGAGTAAAGTAGCTATAGGACTGTAAAAATCTCTTCATTACCAGTGGGGTTTGCGAAATTTGCCCCACAATAACTCAATTTTGTGATGAAAAACAATTTAATTAACATAATACCAGTACCTTTAACATATGATTTATTTCAATGTAGCTAAATATTAGATCCACTTTGGGAAAATCTTCCCTTTAAAATGGCAGCACAGTCCAGCCAAGCGATTGCTCAGCAACCCATCTTTTCCTTTCACCATTCCAAGCCAAAATTGCTAAGATGGTTTTTCAGAAAGGACACAAATTCCAATCATCTAATATTACCTGTCTTAGGAAGCACTCAAAATTAATTTGGTTCTGTGGCAAGAGAGGTGGTATGAGAAGGTGCTCCTGTTGACAAGAGCATTTTGCATATTTTTCGTCTGAAAACATCACTCAGTTGATAGTTTGGAATGCATGTTATATAAAATAATTGTTCAAAATATATTATAACAAATATTTCATGCTGGTCTGTAGCAGATCAATCCCGGAAGTAACTAGTTCTATAATAAAATCTTTCTCTATAGCCATGTCAACCCAAACAAGTAAGACAAAAAAAAAATTTACCATGTTTTATCTTTTTCTTACATGGTATAAGGATGATATGATCAAATGAAGACAAGACCAGTGATGAGAATATCTTAAGATATTAACTATTGAATTATCATAAGTATTAAAGTATTTATATCACAGTGAAAACTACATTTTTTAAGGAAAATGCTGTTACTTTAAGAAGTATTTTATATTACAGGAATAGTTTGATGGTTTTATTCTTTACTAAAAAAGGCCATAGTCTTGAAAGTCATTTTACAAGTTTAACAAAGTTACCAATTTCACTACACATACAAAGATTTGTGCAAATAGTCAGTCCCCTTTGCAAGCCATAAAAACAACAAAAACTTACTAATAAAGATAAATACAGGAAATTCCATAGAAATTATACATATTTAGGATATCTAATATTTTACCCAGAAAGAGATAAGTTGGAAATTGTGTTTTTTTCCAAGTAAAATTTAGTCCCAAAGTACACCATAAATCTATTTTAATTAGAAAAATGAATCTTAATTGAGGAGGCATAAATATACAATGTTTTCACAAAATGGCAATAACATGGCATGATGCTATTAAATTTACTCACTAATAATTTATTACATTATTTTGACTGATGTATTAAAAATGTTCTTTTAAATACATATGGCATTCTAACTTTGATTATTATTGACTTGTTTTTCAAAAATACCCTTTGTGGAATTTGGGAGCAAATTAAAAGGTTTTTTTGTTTGTTTGTTTTTTTGTATTGCAGCTTTAAAGTGGCACACTCCATAATAATCTACTTACTAGAAATAGTGGTGCTACCACAAAAGTGTTAACCATCAGTATCATTGTTTGGGAGAAAGAAACAGATCAAGAATACATATTATACAGTGACTGCTTTCCTAGAGTTAAAAATACCTCCTCTGTGTAAGGTTTGTAGGGTAAATGTGAGGTAAATCGAGATATAAACTATGGATGAACCAAATAATTAGTTCAAAGTGTTGTCATGATTCCGAATTTGTGGAGTCTGGTGTTATTACCATAGAATGTGACAGAAGTACAGTCATAGCTCAGTAGCTATATGTATTTGCCTTTATGTTAGAAGAGACGTTCTTGAGTGATATTTTTAAATAGAGGAGGTATTCACTATGTTTTTCTGTATCACAGCAGCATTCCTAGTCCTTAGACCCCTGGACAGAGTGAAATCATGAGTATTTATGAGTTCAATATTGTTCAAATAAGGCTACAGTATTTGCTTTTTTGTGTGAATGTATTGCATATAATGTTCAAGTAGATGATTTTACATTTATGGACATATGAAACGTCTGATTACTTCATTTTATCAGTCCTGACTGTACAAGATTGTTGCAATTTCAGAATAGCAGTTTTATGAAATTGATTTATCTTTTGATGTATAATAATTTTTTCTAGCTATTCATTTCAGCATTATATTTCCACAACTTACATTTGTGGGATTCCTTTTGTTGCCCTGAATTTCTTTTTCAAAGAAAGAAGAAAGAAAAAAATAAAAAGCAGTTGAAAAGAAAGGATAGTAGAAAGAAAAGGAAAAGACAGAAAAGTGAAGGAGGTAAAGACAGTGGGCTAAAAAGGAAGGAAGGAAGAAGGAAGGGAGGGAGGGAGGGAGGGAGAAATGGTGGATGGGAGGGAGGAAGGGAGGAAGAAAGGAATGAAGGGAGAAAGGAAGGAAAGCAAGAATAGGAGGAAGGGAGGAAGAACTGGAATATTAGGGTAGTTCATTTGCATTCTTGGTTTAATTGAAAATGGTGTAATTATGTTTTACAGTGATCCTATTCAAAACAAAAGTCCTATTACACCATGAAGTCCCTATTATGCAGCAATTATATAATGAAAAGTACTACCCAAATTATAGTATTGTATATTATGGGGGACTCTAAAAGAATTGAGAGAGCGAAGTCAAACTTAAAGCTACTTTTGGAGGATTTAAAATTTAACTGAAAAATTAATGCTTCTTCATAACATTTAAACTATATCTAGAAAGTAGACTGGAGAACTGAGAATATTAGCCAGATAATTCAGGACAAATTATATATACATAAATACCCCAATGTGTGAACTCAGAGAAGTTTATCAAAGCCAATCATCTATATTGATCAAATCTATTGAATATTGTTAATTTATCCATTGTGTTTAGCTTTGTGACACAGCCAAAAGTTACCTATTTAACCTTTTCAATAAAAATTGTTTTTTGAATTTCAGAAATGATTTAAAAAGAAGTCAGGTTTTTAACTATTTATTGAAGTATGTGGATGTACAGTATTTCAATAGATATGAATATGAATAAATGGTATGCCTTAAGATCCTCTGAATATGTATTTACTTTAAAGACTTGGAAAAACTCTTCCTGTCTTTTAGTAAAACATCCATATTTCATAATCTGATGTAAAATATGTTGTACTGTTTCCAATAGGTGAATATAAATTCAGTTTATCAATTAAAAATGTATTTGATTTATTTTTAAACTCTATTAGTTTAAGAGAAAAAAGAAGAAGAAAATAGTTTAAACATATTTCTGCTATTCCCTTCTTTGTGTTTCATCACTGTACCATACTCACATCTTTTAGGTACTCCAAAGAAATACAGGGTAAAAATGTGGGATGCAACAGTATCAAAGAGCTCCACATTGTAGCCTTTCCAAAAGGTCTGACAAATTGGACTACATCTATCCTAAAGAAGAAGTTTTCTGGAAAGATTTTATTATCATTATTTAGAACTTTTATCTGCTGAAAAGCAGCAGAGTTCCCACGAGACTGATGATAAAATCTTATTGGTTTTTATGGGCTAAGTATTCAAAAACTCAAATGCCTGTAGGATTCAGACAGATAGCATAATTTTATAAGACAGCTGGGTATAAAACAGGGAGCATATACTCCACCTCAAGGCATTCAGATACAATTTTCTTAAAAAATTTGTTTTCCAAGTAAAACATGATTTTTCTGAGAGCTCTTAGTTTGTGAATACTGTAATATACAAATGAGAGCCACCCCAAGTGAATGATTTAAGCCCTCTTCTCCAAATCTGCCCATCTATGGTGGTCAACCAAATAAAAAGGAACATAAACATAAACAAAACAGCAAACCTTTGAAAAGATACATGGCTTGGTGAAATAAGCTGTTTTGAAATATGCATGTCATTGCTATTTTAGGAAAACCACATCTACCAAACCCCTTCCACCCATAAAAATAAAAACACACTAATAAACATCTGATTTTCCCACTGGCTCATTATTTATCCCTTTGTAGCTTTTATACTGCCCTTGATCACATGGAAGCAGAAGCATCAAGTCTCAGACCCTGCAAGTTAGCATGTGAAGCAGAGCTATTTTCTCTTTGAACATGACAGGATTAGAACACAGATACTTCAAAACCACACCCAGGTATTTGGGAAATAGTTACTTACTTCAGCCTGTCAGGCCGAAATTTAAGAATTTTAAGAGAAAAGTTTCCAAGAATAATTCATTCAACATAGTGAAATTTGAACCAAAGTACCTCCCTTGAACTTCCCAAAATGAATATGATTTCACCTTCATATGCACCTTTTTCTAACAATTCTATTTACTGAAAATATTTAGGGATTCACATTTCTAGAGGATAGAGAACAGATTGACAAATGAATCAAATAAGTAATTTTCAGTCTTGTGGGAGAGGAAGAAAGAAGGAACACTGTTCAGTCTTCTCCCTAAACGCTCCCCCCACAATCATACTAAGGCTAGCATGACTCTCCCAACACCTTCAATCTAAGAAATGTGCTTTGCCTCAAGAGATAGATGCAGCAGCTAGAATTACTTCTGAAGGGCCACAACTATTTTTACCTTACAATTACCAATGGCAGAGCACTTTAGCAGACATTGCTACGTATTGATGAAAAAGAGATTCAGATATTTTAAGTCACTTGCTGAAGATTATACTTCAGTGAGAGGCAGGTTTGAGCCAAATATGCAATGGAAAATGTGTTTCTATTTCCATTAGCCTCCTTAGGAACAGAAAAAGGATGTGATTACATCTCTAGCTTTACAAACAACTGTAAGTATATTTATATTTACATATAAGTAACTTTTTTTTTTTCTTTAAATCTATCTCTTTATTTTCCAGTGTCTTCAGAGGGTATGTGGTGTAAAGGCAAGTCATAGTATACATCTCATCTAAAACTTTTGGGGTATAAAACATATAATGCAATTGCCTTTGGACACACAGCCCTTGCAATGTTAGGCCCATCACATCAAATGGAGGATATTGTCATCATCATATATATCTTTCTAACAGAGCATTTTGCAAAAGACCTGTTAATTTTGGGATAATCCACTAAGATTATTTCCCAGGCATCTTCAATCAACAGAATTCTTAGGGAAATGGAGATCAGAATACATGAAAACATTTTTTAAAATTCATGATAGAATACTGATTTTAATTTTGAGTTATGTTTCAGACAATTTATGTCAAAATACTAATTTTATGCACATCTGCTTGTACTGGGGCAGTAAAACAAGAGGGAGATTCTAATTTTAGAAATTAAATATATATTTAAACATATATATAAATTAAATATATACAATCTAAGAAATACATTTGTATTTTGTTGTAAAAACACAAATATAATACCAATCCTGTGGACATAATTTCGTAGTTTGAAGAAAAAAATGAAAAGAGTGACTTTCATATACATACAAAATGAACACAATTAATGAAGGCCACGGTAAGATGTTACAACCAGCTAAAAGGACAATATGTAACAGACTCATATATAAATTTAGGATATTGAAATTAATTTGCTAATGGAACAAAACTGGCTTTTCCCAGAGAAGGAGGAGAATTCACTTGAATCTTTAACCAACAGGATTTATTTACATGTCTATAGACAAAATACAAGGTGGGGCAAAAGTAGGTTTACAGTTGCTAGTACATAAAACAGAGTTTATTTTTCTATTATTATGTATTAATTATTTTCCATACCAACAACTGAAAACCTACTTTTGCCATCCCCTTGTACATTTTGCCTTAGTATCATTTACCTACACCTTGTAAAATAGCTCAAATGAATAAAAATTAAAGTCCTCATAGAATTAGGTAACCTGGAAGGGTGTGTTCTAAATAATGCAGGGTTTTTTCACTGTAACACAAAATTATCCCTAAAATTATGAGATGTAAAAATCTTCAAAATAGTTGAGTTAAATGTATTGCTAATATTTTGATACATAGTAACCTTTATTGTAATGAATCAAAAAAAAAAACCCGTTACCTATATACCTAATATTCTATTTTCTGTATATTCTAGTTACTAATTTTCTTCCTTATTTAGTTGGGGAAAAGTAAACAATTAAAATATAACAAGAACCAACTTGCATCAAGAACGTACCTTGTTGAAAAATGAATATATTTTGGATACATGAAAAGAAAAAGTATGTTTGTCGTTTGGAGAGAGGGGCATTTAACTTGTGGGATTTTATTTATTTATTTATTTTAAATCTTTATTGTTGAAAGTGTTATATAGGTTCTCCTTTTTCCCCCATTTACCTCTTCCATCCTGCTCCTGTATCTCCCCTTCCCCAAGCCCTCACCACCCCATTGTCTGTGCCCACGGGTTATGCATATATGCATAACTTTTGGGACTTTAAATCAATGTTTTCTATTTACATTAACAACAAGAAGAAATATGAAGTAACAGTTGAGAAAGCAATATTTCAGCAACCAAATGCAAGGGTAATGGTGAAAATATTTCAAGAAGCTATTGCACGAGTTGAATGATCTGTTTCCACTAAATGTTAATGAGCCCAGTCCTTGCACAAATCTGGGTTTGGTAGAAGCTATAGGAGGTTGCATGGCTCATTAGGCTTACAAAGCTTTACAGTGTCTAAGAGGTGGTTTTCCTCTCCATTTTAAGTGAATTGCTAAAAGCATTGGAATGTCTTCAGTGGAACTTAGAATTTGCTAGTTTCTTCATTAATTTTGACCTTTTCACATTAAAAAAAAAAAAGTTAACTTCACACTTAACCACAGCAGACTTCTATCTCCTGCAGTTTTGAGTTGTGTTTAAACAAGTATTCCAAGCTCATGGAATTTCCTGGGAAAATTTGGGAACTATCCTATCTAATAAAGAGGGAATATGCTAATTGACCCTCACATTGTCGCAAAGATGGTTGCGCCCACAGCCAATAAGGAGGGAATATGCTAACTGACTGTCCTGCCCTCAAAGATGGTAGCATCCACAGCCACAAGATGGCGGCACCCAGTCCCTCAGCCCCGCCAGGGCAGCGGGCCTGGCCGCTCCACGCGCCTGCCTTGGAGTTCCCCAGGCCCCTCAGTCCCCCAGCCGCCCAGGGCCAGCCTAAGGTGCAGGCAAGCCTCAGATGGTGGCTGCCCAGCCACCCAGGGCCAGTCTGAGGCTCAGGTAACCAGGACCAGCTGAGACTTGCGCTGCCAGCAGTGGCAGCAGCAGAGGTGTGATGAGGCATCGCCTTCCCCTGATTGCCGGGTCACCTCCCGCCCCTGAGGACTCCTGGACTGTGAGAGGGGGCAGGCTAGGCTGAGGGACCCCCCTCCAGTGCATGAATTTTCATTCACCAGGCCTCTAGTATTTTACAAAAAAGACTCATAGAATATTCTTTGGAGGCTATAATATGCTAATAATAAATAATAAAGGTTTCTTGCTAGTTCTAAAGCAATTGGTAAGATCCACAGAACTCCTACATACTTTCTAAGTAGTTTCTTAAACGTGGACTGTGGTTGTCCCCAAACTCGACATCTCCCTGCCAAGCGTTTGACAAGTGACCTGGCATAAATGTGGCCACTAGCTCGTTTATGACATACTCCTTAAGAAATTGTTGCTAGAGATTCGAAACTGCTTCAAGCTGATGTCTTTCAAAACGAAGCATATTCACACAAATATAAAACCACAATGCTATCAGTGGTCTGGAAAATAAGCTTGCAAGCCAGGCATGTGGTGTTCTGGATAATTAAAAAAAAAAAAAGGGAAGAAGAAGAAGAAGACGACAAGAGTGCAGCCAACAGTTTCTATTTAAGATTCATTTTCTAAGATTGTAGCGCAAGTAACATGTTGTGTTTAATTAATCAAAAAGTAAAAACTGCTTTAAATGCTGACATGGAGGAAATTTTGAAAACATTTATTTGCAAAGATATATGCACCCCTATGTTCACTGCAGCATTATTCATGGTGGCCAAGACATGGAGACAACCAAAGTCTCCATTTATAGATAATTGAATAAAGAAGATGTGGTACATGCAATGGAATATTACTCAGCTATAAGAAAAGATGAAATACACCCATTTGCAACAACATGGATGGGCCTTGTGAATATTATGCTAAATTAAATAAGTCAGTCAAAAAAAAGAGAAGAATCATGAATCCTATAATTTCACTCATTTGTGGGATATAAAAGTGAAACTCATAGACACAAACAATAGTATAGTGGTTACCAGAGGAAATGGGTCAGGGGGAGAAAAGGGGGCCAAGTATATGGAGATTATTTGACTTTGGGTGGTGCACACACAATGCAATATACAGATCATGTATCATAGTAATGTGCACTTAAAACCTATACAATTTTATTAACCAGTGTCACCCGTATAAATTTAACTTTAAAAAAATAAAATTAAATATTGCCAAAGAAAGATTTCCTTCGTGTGTGTGTGTGTGTGTGTGTGTGTGTGTGTGTGTGTGTATGTGTACTTCCTGCTCCCTGGAACTATCATGAAAAATAATATCTTCTCTTTACAATGTGATTTCAGTTTCCACATTTATAATTAGTAAATACAGTGATGTGAATAAAGGTTGGTATTCTATATTTTCCAAGTTGCCACTCCTCTTGCTTCCTTTAAGTTTTAAAATTTTAGTTGTTATTCATCTAAAATTAGATTTTGACAGCAGTGAACCCATTTCTCAAGAAAATATTTTATTTCATCACATAACATAATGAAAGAAATAAAAATTCCATTGGTCTATGACTTTGTTAATGATGAATTCTCCTAACAATTGCTAAAACTGCTCAGTAAGAAAATAACATCTGAATTTGGATAGGTCAGCACTTTATAAATATTCACAGTGAAGTAAAGTCAGATCTATAATAGTCAGGTATAAACTTTTGGTGATGTCTGTAAAAAAGAAATCTCCAAAGCCTTGAGAATTTAATTCTTAATTTCAGGCTTTAAGGAAAATTGAAAAATGTTTTCCAAAACCATGTTAAAGTAAAACTTTATTTTAAGGGGTGTCAGTGTTTCATAAATTTATGATATCAGTATATCCACATGTCATATTCTATCAGTCTTGGTTGCAAACAACAGAGACAGATTGGCTAACTTGAGCAGAAAAGGAATTCACTGAAAGAATTTTGGGTAGCTTTCACAATGATGGAAAACCAGGAGAACAAGATGACACCAAGACAGAAAATGCAACCAAAATGCAGCCAATAGGCATCCAAACACAGCTAAGGTAATGCCACAGGTAAGGGCACTGCCTTCATGGACATCTGTCACCTCCACTTGAATCTCAGATCTATTACTGCTACCCTTAGTAATATCTATTTGCTCCCATTCTGCTTCACTTCCCCAAGATCCATAGTCCTGAGCAGGTGGCCATATCTAAGCTTATATACTCAAAAATAAGCTGTCAGACGCATGCAATATCTACCCCACTGGAGTTTTAGAATCAGAAGACAGGGCTCTTTCTTCCACTAAAATCCATTCATAGGAGACATTTAGAAAGAGGCAGGGTGTTCAGATACAAGTTAGCCAAAATATGAAAATTGTCCATTATACATGCCTGTAAGTGAGTGTAAAAAATTCTACATAGAATACCATTATATATTTGCTGCCATACTAATTTATTAAAGTTTATCTATTTTAATGTAATTAGAGAAAAATATTCAATTATGCTGCATATTTAGGGTGTTCCACACCAAAATTCTTCAGCTGTTCATTAAAATGAATGTATTAAAAAATTCATCAGAATTTTATATTTTATTTGATGTAGTCTTGACAAGTACAGTGTAGTTGATATAAAGTCTGAAGTTAATAGTTCATAAAGATGAAAAATTCAACTTGGGGAGGTAAGATGGATGGATAGATAGATGATAGATTATAAATAGATGATGACGATGATGATGATAGATAGATAGATAGATGATAGGTAGGTAGATAGATGACAGATAGATAGATGATAGATAGATAGATAGATAGATAGATAGATAGATAGATAGATAGATACAACTTTTCTTTCCTCAAGATAGACATTTTCTAGTAGGGAAAAAAATGAGTAAGCAATTTCTTTGCTTAGTTTTCTTTTAAAAAACAGCAATCTAAACACACAGATAAAAAGTCTCTCTCACTCAAAATATCTGTCTAATGTTATTTAGAATAGAATTAGCCATATTATTTTAAACCTATACACTTTCAGTGCATAGTTCAAACAAGGGGTTTCTTAATATTAGTTTGGTGTTCATCACAATTAAAGTGTAGAGAAGCATAAAGGATTTTATATATGTGTTAGATACTTTAGTCTTAATAGGCATTTTTCTTGTATTCTAATTCAATGCCTAAAACAAGATCATGTGTGTGAGCAAATTGTAAGAGTCATATTAAAAATTTATGTCAAAGCTAATCACCCTTGGGAAAGCAGCTTCACAGAACAGCCTAGAATTCCAAATCAGATCAACTGTTCTCTTTTAAATTGAGATTATAGTAATGTTAGTTTGAACACTGATAAGCTCTCATAACATGGACATTTTCAAAAAGTCTTTGAACCAAATTCCAAATTTATGCCAAGAAAATTGTATCTAAACTCTGTTCTCTATGAAGGTGTTAATTCAATAATTTGAATAATATTAATAACGAGAAAAGGTTAACATTTATAACCTTAAAAATACAAATATAAAAGCATAATTATTAGTTGAATGGCACATTCATGACTAATTATTTTGTAGGTCCTTTATTTCATAATGTCAACGCATGGCTACAGTCAGAGAAAGAGTTATCGTTATTTCCCTAACCTATCAGGCTTTCATCTTCAGAAAAGTGAATGAGGACCCTATATTTACTGGTAATTTTTAACAATCAATAAATTTCCTTTTTGTATTGCTCTATATCATTTAGACTGACTTATACTGTGATATTCATTCATTCATTCACCGCATGTTTATTGAGTGTACACTTTTACCAAAACACTGTGCTGTTATGTAAGGATGAAGAACTCACAATCTAAAGAAAGAGTTGGAAACATAAATAAATGATTACAACACAAATTATGAAAATGTTGCAACATAATATTACAACACAAATATTGCAAGTATGTTTATAAAGTATTTGTGGTGAACAGAAGACACAGTAATTAACTGTATGAAGAAGGTAGAAAAGACTTCAAAGAAGTGGCATTGAAGTTGAACTTGCAATATGTTTCATGTTGATTGTAAATTGCAATAAATATTCCCCTGCAACTCTCCCTCCACAGTCATTTAACTCTAGTCTCGTGATCCTCCTTACTGTTCCTCACACATGTCAAGTATGCTACTTATTCAGGTATTCATACTTGCTCCTCCTCCTACGTGGAATGAACTTGCTTTCATATCAGTGTGGATAGGTCTAAAACTTCCTTTATATCTTTCCTCAAATTTTACCTTTTCATTGAAATCTTACTCTTTTAAAAATTTCTATCTCAATTATTTGTATCCTCTTCTCTCTCTCTCTCTTTTGCTTTTCTCTTTAGCATTTTTAGCTAACACTATATAATTTAGCCATTTATCTTTCATAATTTCTGTCTTTCTCATCAAAGTATGCTCTATAATGGCAGAATTTCTTTTGTTCACTACGTATCTCTGATATTTATAAGCAGTGCCTGACACAATAGATGATCAATAAACATTTTTAAAATAAATAAATAAATAAATAAATAAATAAATAAATAAATAAATAAATAAAATACAACATAGGGTCTTAGGATTATAGAAATCAATTTCTATAATACTGAGTATTGACTCACCTTTGTCCTCAGGAAACTACTAAAAAGGCGGAGTGAATATACTAAATATGTATATTTCTTGCCAAATCAGAAGTCCTTACAACTGGGAGGAGGAAAAGAGCAATACAATACATAAGGCAAGTTTCCAGGTCCCACAGTCTCCACTGCTTTCTTCCCAGGATAGAATTTCAGCTGCAGAATTGAGGTGGTGACTTTTCTGAAGCTGAACCTTAATGGATGCCAGCATTCTTGATATGAAAGAATGTTTTCCAATTTTTCTTCTATTTTCCCTAAAAACTTACCCAGTTTTAACCTTCTCCGCAGACTCATTTTATTTGTCTTGATGTTTCTAATTGGAATTTTTTACTCTACTAAACAACTTCCTAATACACAAATGGTTGATGTTGTATGTAATGTGATTTTTGCAACTTCATGTTCTATTTCCTTCAAAAAAAATTCATGCAAAATACTTTCATTGGAATATTAAAAAAAGAACTCTCTTGGCTTTCCATGCCAATAAGATTGATCCTACTGAAAACAGAATAGTTGTTTAGTTGTTGAGATTATAACATAACCTAAAATTTTATAATTTTTATCACTTGAAACACAACCTCAATTAAAATGAGCAATATGCTATGTTGGATTTCTTAATATTAAAAATACTATTTTAAGTGGAACTTTTAAAAGCTGTGTATTTTGACAAGATAGATAGATAGATGATAGATAGATAGATAGATAGATAGATAGATAGATAGATATCAGATAAATGCTGAAATCTCAGTGGCTCATTTCTATTGAAATTTATTTCTCATTTATGCAAAATCATGGTTGAGGTGAGGGGTACTTTCCTCCATACAGGAGTTCAAGGGCCCAGCCTGATGAAGCCTTTGTCATCTTCAAATATGGCTTCTACAGTCAACTCAAGCATTCAACATCAACTGCGAGGCAGAAAAAGAGAAAGTATAAAAGAACATGTGAAAAGTTTCTATATGCCATGTCTAAGCATGATAAGAAAGACCAGAAAATGTGGGCCAAAAAGAAAGGGGAAACGATTTTTGTTAAATTTAGCCAGTTTATACCTCAGTCTTATAGTCACTAAATGTTCATTTTAGTTTTGTTCCCACAACAAAATATAGAACTCATTCTCACATTTCCCTAAAGTCTTGTCTATTCACTGCATCTAGCTAGAAGTTTAGTATCTTCTGGTGATGCAAAAACTCTCCATTAAATCTGAACGTGGTTCCTTATGGACTGATAACACTATGAATATAAATCAGCATATTTCCATTCCTTACTCTCAAAACATACACATGCCCAATTTACAAAGTTAGTAAAACAAAAAAAGTAAAAACAAAACAAACAAACAACAACAACAACAAACACACTACAATAAAAGCTTCCATTCAGGAAAAAAAAAATTGAGTGACTATGGTAAGAATTTATGAAATCCTGCCAAGCGGACATTCTGAAGGTTGCTAAACATGGATAGAGTGGATATTTCTTGATTAAACTCTGAATTTAGTTTCTGAGAACAGCTCTCATCCATTTTTCTCCCTGGCCCTTCCCTTTACCCTGTGGAAATGTCTATCATCCCCATCACCATATCTGAAGTTGGTGTGGGAGATCAGGTCCTCTTTTGGGACTGTGGAGGCCCTTAGAAGTCTGATTCCTGCTTTAATAAGAATTCCACACCCTTGGTCTGGTCTTTGTCATAGCCATTGGATTCTCCAGAAGTATTTTAATTTTATTTTCTATTTTTAGAAGTGTAGTAACAGCCATTTTCCCATCTCTTTCAATTCCAAAATTTCTCTACTTCATTCACTTTGATTTTTGAGCCACGTTAGAAGTAGGATACATTGCTTCTACTCACAATCTACAGGCCAGTGAGCCAGACATCAGACATGTGGTCCCATCCAACTTCAAGATAAGCTTATAAATGATTACTAGCTGTGGATTCAGCAGAAAGGAAAACCTGTTTGGTTAGCAGCCAATTTCTGCCATAGCTATTAACTTTGAAGGATTGTTACTATCTGGAGAGAATATTTTTATTTTGTCTTTTTTTCAGGTTATATGATAGCGAATATGATGATGACAAAAATGTTTCAGAACTTTTATGAAATGTATAATGTTTATGGGTATTCCATTTTCTGAGAACTCCTGCCCTAATATTAGCAGCTTGATTTCCAAAAATGAAAAATAAGCAACAAGTAGTATAATTTGAAGACATAAAAAACTCACTCAGGCCTATCTTTTTTGGTATGGGTTTAGAATCATGCCTTCTGAGCATGCTTCTTATCTCATGGAAGACAGTTTTCACTATGGTATACCCATACCAAACTTGGCAAGTGTTCAAGACTCAGGGAAGTAGAAAAGGATATGAATTCATTCTTATAAATTTTTTAAGAAATTAACTAATAATTCACAATATCACTGAGATCAACCACATGTCTTTAATGAGCTGTTTAAGCATTAGATGAAACATGTTTCCTAAGACAAAATTAGTTTTTCTTTGTTGAAAGTACAAAATCAATGAGTTAAATTATATTTTTAATTTATATATGAATAACTAGTGTGTAGAATTCTTTTCATGCAGAAGTCCCAGGAGCAAGTTTAAGATGCAGACAGAGTTTTTATGGTGTTGGTATCCATTGCATCAAATTCCAAGGTAGTTTTTCCCATAAAAGCACTACAAATTCCAGTTCCCAGGAGTAGTTCAGCTGTGAAAATGATTCAGGTCAGGAATACTAATCTGAGCTTACTCTACTGGGAGATTTTACATACAAATAATTCCTTCCTAATGGTTAAAGATGAAACCAGGAGTAGAAATTAAAATATCACTAGCCTAAATATTCTAAAATTTTTTCATGGAGGTTGCCCACAGCAAATCTCTTAATGGAATAACTTAGACCCGTGGTCGGCAAACTGCAGCTCGTGAGCCACATGCAGCTCTTTGGCCCCTTGAGTTTGGCTCTTCCACAAAATACCACGGCCTGGGAGAGTCTATTTTGAAGAAGTGGCATTAGAAGAAGTTTAAGTTTAAAAAATAATTGGCTCTCAAAAGACATTTCAATCGTTGTACTGTTGATATTTGGCTCTGTTGACTAATGAGTTTGCCAACCACTGACTTAGACCATTACCTCTAGTTTTAGCCTCTAATTATCATGTTAGCCTCTTTAGTATTCATTTCATTCTCTAGAAGATAATCTGTGCAAAGCTATGGCAATGGCTTCCTTGTGAATCATCTTCAGAGTTATCACAGTCATATATAATGGAAGTTTGTGTCCCCCAAATTAATATGTCGGAATCCTAACCCCCAATGTGATGGTATTAGGAGGTGAGGCCTTTGGGAGGTGAAAGTCATTAGAGCAGAACCCTCATGAATGAGATTAGTGCCCTAGAAAGAAACCCCAGAAAACTAGCTCTCTGGCCCTTTCCAACACATGAGGACACAGCAAGAAGACTGTCGTCTGTGAACCAGGAAGCAGCTCTCACCAGACATTGACTCTGTCAGCACCTTGAGATTAGACTTCCCAGCCTCAGGAACTGTGAAGAAATAGATAATTTTTGTTTAAGATACCAAGTCTATGGTAATTTCCCTGAATGGACTAAGACATAGCCATAGGAGTCAGACTTTTGTCTATGAATATCTTCTCAAAGTTTTTTTCTGAAATAGAAGGACAACCACTTGGTATCGATGTGAAAACACAGTGCTTTTCACACTTCTGCCCTCCTGGAAAGCATATATTTTCTCAATTACTCAGCGGATAACATTTTTTATTTCATTTACTCTGAATAACAAAAGACTCAATATTCTTTTTCATACATATTTATAATGTCTGCTAGGACCACTTCAACAAAATTTCTATCACCACACTACAAATTGGATAAAAATCTTAAAGAATCATGCTAATTTTTTTTTTAAATAATGAGTTTTATTTCCCTTTGACTAGCATGGACTTAGGAACTGAAGTTGGTTTTTTCTTTTTCTTTGAGTCATTAAATCTTGGAATTTATCATCTATTTAATTTTATCCTCATTATATACATTTTATTTTCACTAGTTACCACAGACTTAATGATTCCAAATATATGGTTCTGTCAGCTCAGGACATTTGCAATAAGCATTTTTCTTCACCTTGATTATGGCATAGAAAACCTCTAAAAAATTACACAAAGACTATACTATTCATTCCATTTTTAATTCATCCCTCCAAATTAATGGTTTCTATTAATTAAACAACAAAAATTGAAAAGGGGAAAATGCGGGGTGCAGTTTTTTGTTTTTTAGGTTTTTATCTAAAGGTGCACTGCTGTAAGGGATGTTAAACAGTTGATCTAATTTTAATGAATTCTGAGATAGGTTTTAATTAGGGTTGACATATAAACTGAATAATTTTATAGTATTCTATACATTAAGGGCTCTTTTAAAAACTAAAAACCTAGAATTATTATATGTAATTAGAGCTACAAAAGAAAATGTGAATGGCACATTTTTGTGCTAAGAGAATACTAATTCAGACCTCATTCCTAATAGGCTTCCAGCTCATTCTAGCTGCTGTTTGCTAACTGTGCCATATTTCACAAAAGTCAACATTTGGACATCTAAATGGTTAACAAAAGGTACAAGGACAATAAACTTGTTGTCCTATTGATAATTTAATTTCTAATTAACTTAATTTCTAGATCTACATAATTTTTGTATTTTGTGTTGGTCTTAAAAATATTCCACATGTGCCTACGACAGAGCCAACCTGATCTGAAAAGCAGTGAAGAGTCTCAATAACCACAGAGTTCAGCTAAGCTTCATTGACATGGTGATGCACATACTCCAATTCTGTCAGCTTTGATGAGAGCACCTGGCTTGTTAATTAACCAATAAATAAATGACTCACTTTAAAAGAGAAATTTATCTGGCCTACTGCACCTTGAGATTGAATTTCTGTAACTCCTTTGATTCAATAACAAAGAGACAGCATGAGGTTGTTTTAAAATATTACTCTACCCCACACTTTTAAAACATTCAGACAAAAACCAAAAACTGCTTTCAGGGTTGCCTACTAATTTTTGTTAGAGAAAATGGAAGCAGTATGGTTCTTGAAGAAAAATCTATTTTTATTTCATATCAAAATTAACTTGAATAATTGCATGCAAATGTATATTGTTGAAAAGATAAATAACAGTATATTGTTGAAGGACTAAAGATCTTCTAGCACTTTATGATGGAGCCAAAAATGTGACCTGGAAGAGATTTGTCAATAGGAAACTAAAGAGTGGGTAAATATATCACCAGAAATATCATCATTAACATCAGCATTATAATATATTAGTGGCCCGGTGCACAGATTCATGAACATTGAAAGGAAATTAATTAGAAGAAATATTTTATATCACTATTTGCCCTTTCTCTATAATAGAAGTGTCAGAAATGAAAGAAAATTAGTAAAATATATATGAAAATAATATATAAATTGGTTAATAAATAAACAATAACAACATGATATAACAACAAAGATATGATATAAAAATAAAAAAACATGATATAAAAACAACATTGATAAAAACAATGACTGATAAATTGATTAAACTTATTCTAATATCTCCCTGTATATCATATTAAGAGTAAAAACACTTTCAGAGCGCTTGACTAATTTCCCTTGGGATGAAGTATTTACAACTTTAACTTTAATGTCACACGCTCTTTGAACTCGAGAGAAAGCAACATATAACCGAACATGTCTGAAAACTGGTTCAGGTAGGAATATTCCTGCTCTATGTAGACTTTGTCCTTGTGATTTATTAATAGTCATCACAAATTCTGGTATCACGGGAAACTGTCTTCAAATTAATTTAAATGGGAGGCCATTGTCAGACGGGGACAAATCAATTCTTGGAATCAGAACAACCTCTCCTCCCACAGATCCTGTTAATAAATCAGCTTCGCTTCTGTTAGGTCACAATCTTTTGATGATAAATCTAGTACCGTTACAAAGACCCCATTTACTGTTAAGATTTCTTAGTAGCATGATGATTGCACCTACTTTCAATTTTAATTTATGACATGGCATTCTCGAAGGAGTAATACTATTAAGAAATTCGATGGTAAAAATTTCCTTTTCTGCATCATCTGTTGAATCAATGGAATCATCACTCAAGTAAGTGTGAAAATCTCCATCAAGCATATCCAAAATTCACTGAACTCACGATCAACAATGACACGTCAAAAAACAAGCATGCGATTGACACCAGTGAGAGCTTTATGTGTATCGCACATGTGCAAGTTAACATTTATTTTTAAATTGCCAGTGTGCATCATATATACCAGCTGGTCGGTCAGACAGTCGGACAGGCAGATGGTCAGTCACATAGTCTTTTATATATCTACTCTAATAAAAAAGAAATATGCAAAGGCCTGGGTCCCAGGTGCCGGAGGAAAACTGGTGCCGGCAGCCAGGGAAAGGAAGGCCTATTGCACGAATCTTTGTGCAATGGGCCTCTAGTATAGATAATAATACATACAAGTATTATTTGTAGATATGCCATTTTCATGGGCACTATTATAAGAAAGGATCCTGCCCTATGGAAATGAATTTCCTAAATTGGGCCAGGTTTAGGATTACTCTACTTCAGGGGGCAGTATCCTTTTTCTCTAAAGATTCAAGCAGTAAATAGCCTAAGCAATTGGTGAGTTGCAGCTATTCAACTCTGCCACTGCAGTAAGAAAACAGCCAGAGACCATTTATAATGATTTGATGTGACCGTGTTCCAATAAAACTTTATTTATGAACACAAATTATTTTATACCCTCCAAAAATTCATCTGGAATAAAAAAAGACCCCGAATAGCCACAGCAATCCCGAGAAAGAGGAACAAAGTAGGAGGGATCTCAATACCAGATATCAAGTTGTATTACAAAGCCACTGTTCTCAAAACAGCCTGGTACTACTGGCACAAGAACAGACATATAGATCAATGGAATAAAATAGAGAATCCAGATATCGACCCAAACCACTATGCGCAATTAATATTTGACAAAGGAGGTATGAACATACAGTGGAATCAAGAGAGTCTCTTCAATAAATGGTGTTGGGAAAATTGGAAAGATACATGCAAAAAAATGAAACTAGATCACCAACTTACACCATACACAAAAATAAACTCCAAATAGATACAGGACTTACACATAAGATGGGATACCATAAAAATACTAGAGGAATCCACAGGCAGCAAAATCTCACACATATGCCGAAAGAACTTCTTCACTGATACTGCCCCTAGGGCAATGGAAGCCAAAGAAAAAATAAACAAATGGACTACATCAAAATAAAAAGCTTTTTCGCAGCAAAAGAAACCATCAACAAAACAACAAGAAACCCCACTGTATGGGAGAACATATTTTCCAACGTTATCACTGATAAAGGTTTAATCTCCAACATCTACAGGCAGCTTATACAACTTAATAAAAGGAAGATAAATGATCCAATAAAAAAATGGGCAACAGACCTAAATAGAATCTTTTCGAAAGAAGACAGAAGGAAGGCCAAGAGACACATGAAAACATGCTCAAAGTCACGAATTATCCGAGAGATGCAAATCAAAACGACAATGCGATACCATCTCACACCTGTTAGAATGGCTATCATCAACAAATCAACAAATGACAAGTGTTGGCGAGGATACGGAGAAAAAGGAACCCTTGTGCACTGCTGGTGGGAATGCAGACTGGTGCAGCCACTGTGGAGAACAGTATGGAGTTTCCTCAAAAAACTGAAAATGGAACTCCCATTTGACCCAGTAATCCCACTCCTAGGAATATATCCTAAGAAACTAGAAACACCAATCAGAAAGGATATATGCACCCCTATGTTCATAGCAGCACAATTTACAATAGCTAAGATTTGGAAACAGCCTAGATGCCCGTCAGCAGATGACTGGATCAGAAAACTATGGTACACCTACACAATGAAATACTATGCTGCCATAAAAAAGAAGGAATTCTTACCATTTGTAGCAACCTGGATGGAATTGGAGAACATTATGCTAAATGAAATAAGCCAGTCAATGAAAGAAAAATACCACATGATCTCACTCATTTGTGGTTAATAAAAAACATAATAAATTGATGAACAAAAAGATAGATACAGAGGCAGTAAAGCATCAAACAGACTGTCAAATTACAGCGGGAAGGTTAGGGAGAGGTGGGGGAAATAAGAGATCAACTGAAGGACTTATATGCATGCATATAAGAGTAACCAACAGATGCAAAACATTGGGGGGTGAGGGCATCTATGGGAGTGGGGTGGGGGGGCAATGGTAAGATATGTACACATATAATACCTTAATACAAAAATTATTTTATATAATTTCCACATTATGAGATATTATTCTTCTCTTGACTTTTTTCCATTGAAAAATGTAAAAATTGTTCTTAGACTGTGGGCTCTTCAAAAGCAGGTGTTGGCTTGTATTTGGTCCATGTTCCATAGTTTTCCCAGGATAGTTCCAATTTGTATCTATTGGCATGGCATAAATATTAATAGTTCTCCCTTTCAATCCAAAGTATTTTGTTGTGGACAATAAATTATATGGTCACCTAGCTATGACAAAAATGTACTAAAAAAAAACCAACAAAGTATGTGAGAAACCCAACTTTACATCAGAAATCCATTGAAAAAATTTATAAATGTCAATAAATTAGCATTATTGAATGTAAGTGCTATATGGTATCTGACTTACATAATGCACATTTGAAGGCATAATTGGATAAATTAAGAAAAGTGTTCAGAATCCCTAACTGGTTTGGCTCAGTGGATAGAGCATTGGCCTGCGGACTCAAGGGTCCCAGGTTCGATTCTGGTCAAGAGCATGTACCTTGGTTGTGGGCACATCCCCAGTGGGGAGTGTGCAGGAGGCAGCTGATCGATGTTTCTAACTCTTTATCCCTCTCCCTTTCTCTCTGTAAAAAATTAATAAAATATTTTTTTTAAAAAAAGAAAAGAAAAGTATTCAGGAGCTGAAGAAAGAATCTACAGCTAGAGAAAACTGCAGACAGCAGATAATAATTAGGTTTGTCTGAGATGAGCTGAGTAGGTATTCAGAAGAACAAGAGAAAATGAAACATAAATTGAACCAGTCTTCTATTTTTATGTTGATAGAATATTATTTGTGAATGCCATCTTCTAACACAGGTCAAGCAATACTGATTAATATCTGAAAGCATCACTCCAGAGGTGGTAAAACCTGACATGGTAAGCTAAGCACAACAGAAATTTGGGCTAATTTTTTTTTCATGAGTTAAAAACTGGACCACATACATAACAAATAAATAACAGACAGCAAGCCTTTTTGGAAGTCTCACACATCAAGTGTATTTTCATCCCAAACTGCATAATTAATCCAACGCTGATTTCACAGTAATCAACATAATGTACAAGATATTTCTTCCAATCTCAGTATTCTGCAATCACATTTGCTGGTTGGACCCAAAGCACTACTGTGAGTTTTCCTTTGAAAGGTTTCATTTGTCACTAAAAAATGACCAATAATGACAACATAAACTTTAGGTTTACAGGCACAACTTCATCAGAAAGATGCACAATTCAAAGAGCATATTTTCTTCTCCCAGCTCAAAGGCTAAGATGTACCATGGCAGATAAAAGCAACACTTTGTCCCCCATGAAGACACGAAATAATAGCCATGCTCTAGGCCCTAATAATAGAGTCTAGGGAAAGCATGCTATGTGGTTTTGCAACCTATAGTAAAAACTCACAGGCAGCCCCATGAGGTATCATGATAACTCCATAATTTACCCTTTCTCACTGGTGTTTAAATGGGTACAACTCTGTAAAGGGCTTACTAATAATAAATAAGAAGAATTTCTGTCATCTTTTCTCTCCCACAATCTTTATTTCATTTCTTTTTTTCTTTATCTGAACACGAGGCCCCTTTGCTACATATTTTTAAATATGTTTTTATTTATTTTATTTTATTTTTAATTTCTTTATTGATTAAGGTGTTACATATGTGTCCTTATTCCCCCATTACCCGCCCCCTATATTAAGGGGAACAGAATCTGATGAGCCAGCATAAGTCAAGGTCATCACATAGCAAGGGATCTAACAGTGCATTTGGTTTGGACACCAAGCAGGAGCTGGCAGCGGCTGTGGTGGCACAGACGAGAGGCAGGAAAGGGCAGGCAAGGCGAGCAGGTGGACTCGCTGACCAGACAGCCAGCCAATAACAACGAACTAACCTAGCAGTGTACCACTCACACACCTACCCAACCCCAAACAACTTAGCAGAGCCTCGTCACCATCCACTCAGGTTCAGCGGCCCTGGCCTGCCTTCCGCAACAGAGGTGGCAGCCCTAGGAGAACACTGGCGTCCTCTTCCTCCCATCCTCAGAATTTGAAGATGCCTGCACCCAGAGTTGTGCTTAAATGCACCACCAAGATGTCTCTCGATGAGCGCTTTACTAATAAGCTGAAGAACAAACAGCCGGTGCCCATGATTATTCGGGTTTCGATGCAGCAACAGCAGCAGCGAGCCAGTGCCAGAAACAGAAGACTGGCCCAGCAGGTGGAGGGCAGACCCTCTGTCCTGGCAGCATTGACGCTTAAGCAGGAGAGCTTAAAGCAGTGCCTGGGTAAGAGGAACCTCCAAGCACAGTTAGGCCGGCCCACAGGCCCTGGCCAGGGCTGCGATTGGGGACGAGGTCTGCCCAGAGGAGGACTACGGGGGGGACGTGCCACAAGAACCCTACTTAGGTGTCTCTCCAAGGTCAAAACCTGCTCGGAGGTGGACAAGCCTTAGCTCCCCAAATGGATTAAGAAGAGATGGTATTCAAGGTGGTGGAGGTCTGGGAGAGGCGGCAGAATCAGTGGTAGAGGTCAAGGTATGATAGGTCGGGAAGAGGGAGCTTTGGAGGCAGAGGACAGGGTGGACGAGGGAGAGTTGCGCTGGCTCCCCTGTCCTGATCAAGGAGCAGCTGGACAGCCAGCTGGATGCCTACATGTCAATAAATAAAAGAACACCTGGGGGGAGGATCCAAGATGGCGGCATAGGTAAACACCTAAATTGCTGCCTCACACAACAATTTCAAAACTACAACTAAAAGACTAAACGTCTATCACCCAGAACCACAGGAAAGCTGGCTGAGTGGAAGTTCTACAACTAGAAGGAAAGAGAAAAGAGCATTGAGACGTGCACAAGCACTGAAAAGCGGAAGTACAGAGGCACGGGAATCGGGCTGGCGGCGGGCAACTGGGGGCGCTGCTTTTTTCAACCCGAAGGGAGACAAGCTCCCGATTACTCCAAACTCCAGTTTCTGGGGAGACTCGGGGGACCCAAACTCCTACGGGGAGAAGCTGGACTGTCTGCCATGGGATCGGAAAGTGAGGGTGGCTTGCTTGCAGGGCTGCGCGCAGGAATAATTGTTTACTGTGCTGGGGCGCAGGACGCGGGGACGCAGAGCCGGCTTACTGGTAGCCATCGCTGTTTGCCACACCCTAGCCTAGTCACGCCCTGAGACCCTGCTCCGCACAATCTACAAACCCACCCAAGCTCCAAACAGCGGTTTTAGCATATGAATGACCTGCCCTATCGCAGCTTAACCTAGCAAACTTGCAGCCCGGGTCAGACAGCTCCAAAACCTCCAAACCCCAAGCAAAGAGGAGAAAACTGTAGTTCTCACTGTAGCGCCTGCTGGGTAGCCTCAGACAGTAGCTGACCTGCACCCCATTGGAGATCCAGAAGCCAGTGTACCTAGTGGTCAGTGTGAGACACCAGATTTCAACTCCTCACATCCATAAGTGACATTCAAGAGGCAGACTCAGTGAGCACCAAAGCCCCACTGAAACAAGTCCTACACCATAAGCGTGTCTCCAGCACAGCAGTTCTTCCATTATAGACACAGCGGGTCCTCACAGCCAATTGGCCTGGAGGTCAATTCCTCCCAGTGTACCAACAGCAATCAAGGCTTAACTACACCAAGACTTTGCACTCAGCCCACAAAGGGGTGTACCAAAGGCGTCCACCTCAGGTGATTGGGGAGGCTGAGCTACTGGCCCCTATAGGTCACCTACCACACAAAGCCACTCCATCAACACAAGGAAGCAGCAAAATGTGGAGACAAAGAAACATGTCACGAATGAAAGAAATGGAGGAAAGCAAACTACTGGACAACATAGAGTTCAGAACCACATTTATAAGGTTACTCAAGAATCTTCTAAAAACCGCTGAGGAACTTAGTGAGACCTTTAAGGATCTTAATGAGAATGCCAAAAAAATGGAAAAGGACCAGTCAGAAATTAAGCATACACTGTCTGAAATAAAGAATATACAGAAACTCAACTGTAGATCAACGTACCCCAAGAATCAAACCAAAGGTCTGAAATATGAGGAAACAAAAAACACCCAACCAGAAAAACAAAAAGAGAAAAGAATCCAAAAATATGAAGATAGTGTAAGGAGCCTCTGGGACAACTTTAAGCGTACCAACATCCGAATTTTTGAGGTGCCAGAAGAAGACAGAGAGCAAAATATTGAAAACCTATTTGAAGAAATAATAACAGAAAACTTCCCCTACCTTGTGAAAGAAATAGACTTACAAGTTCAGGAAGCACACAGAACCCCGTACAAGAGGAATCCAAAGAGGACCACACCAAGACACATCATAATTAAAATGCCAAGGGCAAAAGACAAAGAGAGAATCTTGAAAGCAGCAAGAGAAAAACAGTTAGTTACCTACAAGGGAGCACCCATACAACTGTCAGCTGATTTCTCGGCAGAAACTATGCAGGCCAGAAGGGAGTGGCAAGAAATATTCAAAGTGATCAACAGCAAGAACCTACAACCAAGATTACTCTACCCAGCAAAGCTATCATTCAGAGTTGAAGGTCAGATAAAGAGCTTCACAGACAAGAAAAAGCTAAAGGAGTTCATCACCACCAAACCAGGATTACATGAAATGCTGAAGGGTATTCTTTAAGAAGAGGAAGAAGAAGAAAAAGGTAAAGATAAAAATTATGAACAACAAAATGACATCAAATACATACCTACCAACAAGTGAATCTAAAAATCAAGTGAATAAAAAATCTGAAGAACAGAATGGACTGGTGAATATAATAGAATCAGGGACATAGAAAGGGAGTGGACTGACAATTCTCAGGGGGAAGAGGGTGTGAGGGGTGCGGGAAGAGATTGGACAAAAATCTTACACCTATGGATGAAGACAGTGGCGGGGGGTAAGGGTATGGGGTGGGGTGGGGAATCAGGTGGAGGGGAGCTATGGGGGGAAAAAAAGAGGAACACCTGTAATAATCTGAACAATAAAGATTTATTTTTTAAAAAAAAAGAACACCTGGATGCCGAGCTGGGTACCTACAAGGTACAAACAGATCCCGAACCAATGATTGAAGCCTGCCTGCCCTCCTGTGAGAGACTCTTGCTAAAGTTATCACCTCTGTAAACAACCTTGAGATAACAGCTCAGAAGACACCTACCTGACTGATGCTGGAAGGACCTATCCCAATGTTACCTGCCACCAGCTTGTGCCTTTTGTGTGTTCCTATTACTTTTTTGATATTGTATTGTATGAAACCTTTTTTTCCTCCAACTTGGATTTGGTTACCTTTTGTTGTTTTGTTTCTTTTTCTTTTCTTCTTCTCCCAGACTTTTTATTTTTATTTATTTATTTATTTACTTACTTACTTACTTACTTATTTATTTTATTGTTTGAAGTATTACAAAGAGTAGTACATATGTCTCCTTTTTTTTTCCCCCCATTGACCTCCCCCCTGGCCTCCCCTACCCCCCAGTACATGCCTTTACCTGCCCCTCTGCCCAGTGTCTTTTGTCCATTGGTTATGCTTATATGCATGCGTACAAGTCCTTTGGTTGATCTCTTACAGCCCCCCCGCCCCAACCTCCCCTGCCTTCCTGCTGTGTTTGACAGTCTGTTCAATGCTTCTTTGCCTCTGTATATGTCAGCCCTCTTTCCACCTCTGCCTCCCCTTACCTGCCATATATGGTGTGGTGTTCTAACATTTCCTCTGTGCCTCTCTGTACCCCTGAAAAAGTCCCAGAAAGCATCCATCAATGTCCCTCCCTAATGCCTGGTTTTCCGAAATACAATTCTGATCTACATCACTTTAATAGCCTCTTAGAAGTATTTAGGAAATCTGGGGTTCAAAAAATGCATTCTGCCATGTTGATATTTTAATATAGTAAAACTGGCCTGGCTACAGGGTCACATAACAGGTTACACATGGTAGCAGCTCTGATTTGATTAAAGTTGCTGCCATGTGCATTGACACCACATAATATGTGCTGGTTTGAGTGTGTGAATGCTTTCTATCCTGGAATAAGATTTATAAACTTTCCTCTTGGCTTTGCATCATGAAAAAGGGTACTGTTGGGTTGGCTTATACCTGCAATAGAGAGGGAAAAGCCATTTGGTTAAGCAGAAGCTTCAGAAGGGATGAGAGAACTACGGCAGATACCTGCTGGGGAGGGTCAAAAGATACCCATGCTCCCTGGCTGGTGTTCTCAGTGGTTAGAGCATCAGCCCTGTGCACCAAAGGGTCTCAGGTTGTATACCTGGGTTACAGTTTGGATCCCCAGCCCTGTTCAGGGAGTGTGCGGGAGGCAACCAATCAATGTGTCTCTCTCACATCAATGTTTCTCTCTTTCCCTCCCTCCATTCTCTCTGAAAATCAATGGAAAAAAATATCCTCAGTGAGGATTAACAAGTAAAAGAAAGATACCCATGCTGGATGTAATTCTTATGTTTATTCCAAACCAGTCTTGGGCTTTTCCATACATTGGCTTTGTTTGATCCTCTTATTTCCCTTGAAGGTTTGTAAGTTCAACTGTATTTTGTCAGCAGTTACAGTTTCAGTAGAATCTTGTATGTCTGGCTTATTATAATAAGAAATCATTCTCTCTCAAAAAAAAAAAAAAAAAGAAAAGAAAAGCTAAAAACCAGAGCTCCCTGTATAAACTGCATTCTATTAGCTCTACAACTTTATCTTTTCCTGACTCCAAATTTACCCTATGTTTAAAGGAAATAATTATTTGATAACAATGAAATTATAGAATTATCATATTAAGAAGAAAAAATGGATAAAAACATAAACTGACAAAACAATAAAAGAAAATCCATATTAGTAATAGATAAGACAGTGAGATTTATAGCCTAATCAAAAAGACATGGAAAGGATGTGTAGGTACAAAGACAATATCTAGGTAACTCATTCTATAGCTGAAAATAAGTCACACTAAAATGACCATTTTCTCTACTTCAAATCTTACATTCAGATGAAGTACCCAGATTTTGGTGTCTAATCCCTACTAACAAATGTCTCCTTTCACTGACTTCCTGATGTGATGAATTGGCAAAGCACATACACTTGGAAAAGTTTTCACACAAGAAGCTAGTCTCAGTGAATCTTATTTCCTACTTGGATGTAGTGTTAGGTGTTAAATATATTTATACTCATGGCACTACTTGAAGTCCATTTATATAAGCAAATATCTCTTTAAAAGTTTATTCCATAAAAAAGAAAGCTAAATTCAACATAAAAGTAAAAGTTTAATGAAATGAAATTTTCAAAGTCTATAATGCACATATTTAGTTAATAAAATTTATAAATATCTTTAGTATCTTTACTGACATCTTTGAGTATTTTTACATAAAATTTCCAATTAACAAAATCATGCCTGTTTTTTCTTCAAGCTTTAAGACTAAAGTTGATGTCCATTAAAACAAGTACATAATATCTAATTTTTTGGACTTCTTTAATTGTGAGTAAAATTTATAAGTTTTTTTTTTTTTTTTTTTTTTAGCATGATCTAATTCCAGGGTCAGTTCTTTTAACCATCACTCTATACTACCTTCATGCATTTTATTTTTAAAATGGCATGTTTGAAAATCTTAAAAATTCTAGGACATTATATTGATTGATATGATTCATTAAGATATAACAGAGCATAAACCATCTGTGTCAAATCTGTGTATGAATTGCCATTTATACATAACTCATTATATTTACTGTATTGAACAAAGAGATGATTAATTTCATTTAGGTATTGAATCTGTGTAATTTCTTATTATTGAGAGCTGAGAAACAAATTGTAAACATCTGCTGCTTCAACCACACCATCTCTCTTGAGGAATGCATTCATTACTTTCATATTCTATTGAGGTCATAGGATTTCAGGAGAGTCACTTGTTCTTCTATCTGTTGAATCTATTGCTGATATCAGGAAACTATTGGCTGAAATTTTATAAAAATGACACGGTTACTACTTTAGCAATGTTCTCATTATATGTGACTTTTCAGGTCAATATCTACAGAGAATGCAAGCGACAAGGAACTTTCATTTACCAGATTTCAGGTTGCAGGAAGAAAATGGTTCAGTAGGGAAATTGAGTTTCTGTCTAGTATTAATAACTTGAGATAGAAGAACTTGTATTTTAACATTTATTAACGGATTAAATCTAAAAAGATTCTAAATTTGAAACCATAGTACAGATGTCCAGCCTCTGAATCACATTAACTCTTATCTAATTATGACCTTTGGAAGTATAATTTTAAGGCACAATATTGTATTAAAATATCATTCAAATACGTCATTCCTTTTTGTAGTCTCACTTTAATACTATTTAAAAAGTCAAGCCAGGCTGGCATGGTTCAGTGGTTGAGCATCGACCTATGAACCAGGAGGTCAAGGTTCGATTCCTAGTCAGGGCACATACTAGGGTTGCTGGCTGGATCCCTTGTGTGGGGCTTGTAGGAAGCAGCCAATCAATGATTCTCTCTCATCATGGATGTTTCTATCGCTTTTTTCTTCTCAACTTCCTCTCTGAAATCAATAAAAAAATAAATAAATAAAAAGTCAAGACAACAGATTTTCCCCTAGAGCCTCTAGGAAAAAAAAAAAAGGCAGCCCCGCCAACACCTTGAGTTTAGCCCAATTAGTCCCACTTTGGATTTCTGAACTACAGACTGTAAGAAAATAAATTTGTGTTGTTTTAAGTAATTACATTTGTGGTAATAAAGCCACAATAGGAAACTAATACAATATCCAATTTAATTCTCTTTATACTGCCCTTGCCCTTATTTATATATATATATAAAGAGCCAGGGTCTATAATGACCGAAGACTCGAACTCAGTGCTGGGTTGCCATGGTGACCCAGCACTGACTGCAGCCGGTGCCGGGGCAGTGACCCAGCACTGACTGTAGAGGGGGCTGCAGATTAGGCCTGGAGAGAGGCCTGCAGAGAAAGAGGCAGTGTCTGATCTGCAGCCTCAGCGGCAGCTGTTGATCAGCCATTGCCTCTCTCCCTCTGAGCTTCACCAGCAGCTGTGCCTCTGTTTCTCTCCTGGTCTCCTGGGGGCTGCTGATCAGCCCCATCTCTTTGACCAGGCCCAGAGATAGGCCCAGAGACACTGACTGGCGAGGAAACTGACCAATCAGAACCAAATCTGGGTGAAGTGCCAGGAGCCAATGGCTGCCTTGGAGGCAGAGCTTTTGATGCTGACTGGCATAGAAACCAACCAATCAGAACCAACTCTGGGTGAAGTGCCAGGAGCCAATGGCTGCCTAGGTGGCAGAGCTTTTGACACTGACTGGCATAGAAACCGACCAATCAGAACCTAATCTGGGTCAACTGTGAGGAGCCAATGGCTGCTTAGGAAGTGGAGCTTTTGATGCTGACTGGCATAGAAACCAACCAATCAGAACCTAACCTTGGTGAACTACAAAGGCAGAACCTAAGGTGAGGGCTGAGGAGGGGTTTTAAGGGCAACAGCTGTTTGGTGTAAGGTGGAAGAAAGTGGTTCAATTTTTTAATGACCGGTTTGGCAGTATAGTGCATATGGCTGGCAATCAATCCAGATATAGGGATTATTTGTTTTTCTCTGCCAAGAGAATCTCCTCCTGCTGAAAAAGGCTATTCCCCCATTTAAGCAATCCTATCCTATATAATCTATCTATACTAATAAAAGAGTAATATGCTAATTAGACCGGGAGACCTTCCAGACATCCTTCCGGACATAGCCATGGTGGTGGGGCAGAGGCAGAGGCAGTTAGGGGCGATCAGGCTGGCAGGGGGTGGCAGTTGGGGGCAACCATGCCAGCAGGGGGGGCATTTAGGGCCAAGCAGGCTGGCAGGGTGGGGCAGTTAGGGTGAGCAGGCCAGCAGAGGGAAGGCAGGTGGTGGCAATCAGGCTGGCAGGAGGGGGCAGTTGGGGGCAAGCTGGCTGGTGGGGGGGGACAGTTGGGGGCCATGAGGCAGGCCAAGAAAGGCAGTTGGGGGCCATGAGGCTGGCAGGGGGGGGGGCAGTTTGGGGCAATCAGGCCAGCAGGCAGAGTGTTTAGGAGCAATCAGGCAGGCAGGCAGATGAGCAGTTAGGAGCCAGTGGTCCTGGGTTGCGAGAGGGATGTCTGACTGCCGGTTAGGCCCAATCCAACAGGGATCAGGCCTAAACCAGCAGTCAGACATCCTTTGAGGAGTCCCAGATTGGAGAGGGTGCAGGCCAAGCTGAGGGACACCCCCCACCCCACCCCCGTGCATGAAATCCGTGCACCAGGCCACTAGTATATCTATAAAAAGAAAGGGAGAGAAAGAGAATAGGGAGGGGAGTGGAAACTATGGGTTTTCACAACTGGGAATACATGTTCTTATCAAGTACATTTTAGGGTCCTAGGGACCTACATCAACTTTATTTGCTTCTGTCTGGTAAATAATGTGCAATCTTAAGAGGGGGCTTTAAAAATTATAGTTAAGCAGACTTTAAAACTCAAGTTAATAAATGCTTCTTTTAGATTAATTAACTATACAAAGAGAGCAGACTGCAAATCAGCTGGGCCTCCTGTAGGATGCTGTTAGAGAAAAAAATGTTGCTGTCATTTTCACTAGAATGAGATATAATTTCGTTTCTGTCTGCTCACTCAGTTTGTAATACATAAGAACTCAGACACCATTGTATTTGAGTAATAACTTAATGCCTTACTTAAAAACACAATAATGGCAAATTCTGATAAATTAAACCAATATCTATTGAAATTAAAGTTTAGGAAAAATTTTCCCACGTGATTTTACAAAATAAGCTATTGCTAGCAGTAAATTTTACCTGTTATATCATGAGGGCAATTAATGGTCCTGTTGAAATAATTTTGTAGCTATAAAATGTAATTGCATTTTGTTAACCCAGTATGCACCTTTTTTCTCAAATGAAAAGTAAGTCCATATTGTTAGTTTTATTGTTTTATTTCAAGCAAAAGGACTGAACAATTAATAATTATGTGTTGCTTAATTAACAAGCTATCCTATCTAATAAAAGAGAAACATGCAAATTGACCATACCTCCATTATGCCCACAAGCCAATCAGGAGCGAGTATGCAAATTAACCCAACCAAGGTGGCGCTGGCCACAGAGCTGGAGCAAGTATGAGGCTTGGGTTGCCCTGGCAATGGAGGAAGCCAAGCTTCCTGGCTGGCCCTGGCCTCCACTCAAGGCTACAAAGTTTTAATTATAGAAGATAAATAAATCCCAACAAAAATGGCTGCAGCCACAGAACTGGAGAGAGCAGGAGGCTTGGGCTGCCCTGGGCGATGGAGGAAGCCAAGCTTCCTGGCCAGCCCTGGCCTTCGCTCAAGGTTACAAAGTTTCAATTGTAGAAGATAAATAAACCCCAGATACCAGGGTTTCCGCTTGGGTCACCAGGGGGCATGGCCGGCCTGCAAACCACCATAGGCTTCTTGCCCAGGCCACCCCACACCCCAAGGGAACCCCCACCCTGATCCGGGACACCCTTCAGAACAAACCAGCAGGCCCCCACCCATGCACTAGGCCTCTATCCTATCTAATAAAAGAGTAATATGCAAATTGACCAGCACTCCAACACACAAGATGGCTGCCCCTATGTGGTCAAAAATGGCTGCCCCCATGTGGACACAAGATGGCCACAACAAGATGGCCAGCAGGGGAGGGCAGTTGGGAGGGACCAGGCCTGCAAGGGAGGGCAGTTGTGGGCGATCAAGCCTGCAGGGGAGGGCAGTTAGGGGTGACCAGGCCAGCAGAGGAGGGCAGTTAGGGGCAAAAAGGCTGGCAGAGGAGCAGTTAGGCAACAATCAGGCTGGCAGGGGAGTGGTTAGGGGGTGATCAGGCTGGCAGGCAGAAGTGGTTAGGGGCAATCAGGAAGGCAGGCAGGCGAGCAGTTGGGAGCCAGCAGTCCTGAATTGTGAGAGGGATGTCCGACTGTCTCTTTAGGCCCGATCCCACCATGATCAAGCTTAAACGGGAAGTTGGACATCCCTCGAGGAGTCCAGATTGGAGAGGGTGCAGGCTGGGCTGAGGGACATCCCCCCAACCCATGCACGAATTTCATGCACCAGGTCTCTAGTCTGATATATTTTTTAAATTCCTGTACTAAATTTCAATTTACATTTGGTACCTTAATAAAGTAATGATACTTTGATTCCCCATAGAAAGTTGGTATAATAAGGCTATGAGGTATAAAAAAACAATAGTGTTATTGAAACTTGCATACTTACTCTTCATATGTGGTGCTTTTGAAATCGAACCTATAGAAATTTAATAGTAACTTTCATGTATGCCATATTCATAAATAATCCGGTTAACTCATTAGCATTTGCAAAGGTCCATTGCTAAAATATCATCTCAATGAGGTTTCAATCATCTTTAGAAAAAGTTAACTTTCTAGAAAAGGCAAAATGATGGACACAGTAAAAGGATCAGTGTTTGCCTGGGGTTTAGGGAAAAGAAGGAGTGAATAAGCAGAGTGAAGAGGATTTTTAGGTCATTGAAACTATTCTATCTAGAGGCCCGGTGCACAAAATCTGTGCACTGGGGGGTGTCCCTCAGCCCAGCCTGCACCCTCTCCAATCTGGGACCCCTCAAGAGATGTCTGACTGCCCATTTAGGCCCGATCCCAGTAGGATAAGGCCTAAACTGCAGTCGGACATCCCTCTAACAATCCAGGACTGCTGGCTCCCAACTGCTTGCCTGCCTTCCTTCCTGATTTCCCCTAACTGCTTCTGCCTGCCAGCCTGATCACTCCCTAATCACTCCCCTGCCAGCCTGATTGATGCCTAACTGCTCCCCTGCAGGCCTGGTCCCCCTTAATTGCCCTTCCCTGCAGGCCCAGTCACCCCCAACTTCCCTCCTCTGCTAGCTTGGTCACCCGTAACTGCCCTCCCTTGCAGGCTTGACCGCCCCCTACTGCCCTCCCTTGCAGGCCTGGTTCCTCCCTTCTGCCCTCCCTGCTGGCCTGACTGCCCACAACTGCTCTCCCTTGCAATCTTGGTCCCTCCCAACTGCCCTCCCCTGCTGGCCATCTTGTGGCAGCCATCTTGGGTTCACATGGGGGCAGGATCTTTGACCACATGGGGGCAGCCATCTTGTGTGTTGGAGTGCTGGTCAATTTGCATATTATTCTTTTATTAGATAGGAGGATAGAGGCCTGGTGCACGGGTGTGGGCCAGCTGGTTTGCCCTGAAGGGTGTCCTGGATCAGGGTGGGGGTTCCCTTGGGGTGTGAGGCGGCCTGGGCGAGGGGCCTGTGGTGGTTTGCAGGCTGGCCACAACCCCCAGCGACCCAAGCGGAGGCCCTGGTATCTGGGATTTATTTATCTTCTATAATTGAAACTTTGTAGCCTTGAGCAGAGGCCTAGGCCGGCCAGGGTGTGTGGAAAGCTTGGCTTCCTCCATCGCCGGGGGCAACTCAAGCCTCTTGCTCTCTCCAGCTCCATGGCTGCCACCATTTTTGTTGGGATTTATTTATCTTCTATAATTGAAACTTTGTATTCTTGAGCAGAAGCCTAGGCCGGCCAGGGTGTGTGGAAAGCTTGGCTTCCTCCATTGCTGGGGAAACCCAAGCCTCCTTCTCGCTCCGTGGCTTCAGCCATCTTGGTTGGGTTAATTTGCATACTTGCTCCTGATTGGCTGTTGGGCATGGCTTGTGGGTGTGGTGGAGTGATGGTTAATTTGCATATTACTCTTTTATTAAATAGGATTATATATAATGGTGAATACATGTTATACATTTGTCCAAGTCCATAGAATTTACAACATCTTAATGCAAGCTTTAGATATTTGGTGCTGTATCTCTGTAGGTTCGTGTGGTGCAGGATATCCATAATGCGACAGGTTGCGGGGAGTTGGTGGGAGAGATGGGATTTATAGAAACTCTCTACTTCCAGTTTAATTTTGTTGAATCTAAAACTGCTCTAAAAAGATTATTAGGTTTTTTAAAATGCCTTAAAGCAACAGTATGGCTGTCCAGGTCGAAAATGGCAGTAGCAGGCCTGGGTTTCTAGACTCTGGTTTGCTCTAAGCCATAGCTGGGTTGACTTAGTGTTCATTGGCACCCAGGGTGAGAAGGGCTCAGCTTACTTGGTCAAGCTCTCCCCTAAATGTTTTCTTGAAGTCACAGGAGGGAGCATGAGATCCAAGTTCATTGCCCACTTCCAGTTCCACATCAGGCCCAAGCCCTTTCTCCAGGGAAAAGGTAACCATACATACTCTATTCTATTGAGAGGGCTAATTCCAATGTAACCCTGATATTTGGAGGGCTAGCAATCTGAATCTGTGCAGTAATGTAATGTACATTCTTGATAACCTATAATTAAGTCACTGCCCATTTCTCGACAATCTGGTCTTGCAAGACCTGTTACCTAAATGCTCACATTTTACAGAAGCCATAAACCATGAACAGTACACAACCCCCGGAGGGGGTTATCAGCACTGGTACCAGGCCAGGTCCTTAGATATGATCTCAAGACCCCCATCCCAATCCATGGGGCTTTTTGCAAAACCCATGAAAGGTCTGGAAGTCCCCATCCATATTTGGGGGACAAAGAAACCAAAAGGGCTTCCACCATATTGGTTTGCTCAAACTTTGGAGGCAACTCCTCTGAGATCACTGGCATAATAAAGCTGTGTAACTCCATTTCTCTAAGCATCACTTGGGTTTCTTCAGTCTTCTAAAACATCTGGTTCCTGAACCAGTAGGCCCAACCACACTGGTCTTTTTGGCCTCCGGTGAGTGGACCAGGTGTGGGGCCTGGGGACATGGGATAGGCCTCCAGGAGGTGCGCCCTGCTGATTTTAGCAGAATTGAACCAAGGGACTCTGGGCGCTCCCAGACCTCAACCTAGGACCCAGCTGGCATATGGAGAAAGTGGACGGACACCTCTGGATGTGTTGACAGAAATGGTAAGGTAGGGGCACCATGCCAAGAGAGTGGAAGGGGAGCTTGATCACCTCCTAGGAAGTCATACGACTTCATCAGGTAAATTAATCAGGAATCAGGTGGACTGTTTAACCTCTGAGTGAATGACTGGTAAAAGTGTGTGAGTGTGGAAGGAGAGAGCTTGTGGTATCCTATCCATTGTGTGGCTCCACGACCTCTGTTACGGAATCCAAGTGGGCCCTCACCTGTGGTTCTGTGATTCGTCATAAGGCATAACGGTGACTCACCACCACTTCGAGGTGACCAGGCCCAGAGTTTATATGGTGCACCTTAGCTAAGATGAATCAAAGCTCCTGCGAGGGACGCGGCCAGGCAGGCATCTGAGTGGATCGCCCTCTCCCTTGTCTGTCTCTCGCCACCAATCATCATGGGGTGGGGACAAAGTAAACCCACTGTCGTCAATTGTATGTTGAAAAATTTTTAAAAGGGTTTCAGTGGGGATTATGGTATTAAAATGGATCCCAAAACACTGAGGAAATTTTGTGAATTAGAATGGCCAGCCTTCGGGATCGGCTGGCCCTCGGAAGGTTCTTTAGAGGAAGAACTGGTCAGGGCAGTCTGGAATGTAGTCACAGGAAACCCCGGACACCCAGATCAGTTTCCCTACATAGACAGCTGGTTAGAAATTGCTCAAACCTTGCCGCGTTGGGTCCAGTTCTGTGTCAATAAAAAGGGACAGTGTAAGGTTTTAGTAGTAGGAAGAGCGGAGCAGGCACCAGAGAAGAAGGGAACCCAACCCCTGTTCTGCAAGGACTTCCTGAGGAAGCCCCAACAGTTTCACAACCTCCATTTGTGCCACAGGTGGCACCTAGTGCTCCCCCCGCTGGTCTGGAAGGTCTGGAAAGTCTAGAAACACCACCCCCCCCCTCCAGAGCCAGTTGGGCAGCACTTGCGTTCAGCCAACCAAGGGCCCAAACCACAACCGACACATCAGATGCCTCTCAGGGAGATTCGGGATGCCCAAGTACTTGGCAAGGATGGGACCTTGCAGGAGGGAGAGCCGGTCTATTATTATCAGCCCTTTACGACAAGTGACATCCTGAATTGGAAACATCACACCCCAGCTTATACTGAAAAACCTCAGGCCATGATCGACCTCCTAGAAACAATCTTCCAGACCCAGAAGCCCACCTGGGTGGACTGCAAGCAGCTCCTTTTCACATTCTTTAACACTGAGGATCACATGAGAATAGTATCAGAGGCTCAGAAGTGGCTCCAGACCCAGGCCTGGCAGGGATATTAGATACAGACAGATGGGCCAGGGACGCATTCCCAGATGAGAAACCCAATTGGACCCTGAACTCAGAAAATGGAAGGACCAGGCTAGAAAGATATCAGCTGGCCTTCCTCCAGGGGATCAGGGCCGGAGCCAAGAAACCCACCAATATGGCTTAAATATCCGAGGTCTTCCAAAAGCCTAATGAAAGTCCAGCAGCTTTCTGTGAGAGACTATGTGAGGCATACTGGATCTACACCCCCTTTAACCCTGGGCCCCGGAAAATCAAATGATGGGTAAATGCGGCCTTTGTGGGCCAAGCTCAGCCTGACATAAAGAGAAAGCTACAGAAGCTAGAAGGATTTGCAGGAAAAAACGCAAGTGAGCTGCTAGAAATCGCAAACAAGGTTTTCATCAACTGAGACATGGCAGCAAGGAAGGATGAAGAAAAGAATACAAAGAAGGGCCAATATAATAGCGGCGGCTTTTAGAGGCTCGGGCTCCCAGACAGATCAGAAAAGGAAGCAAGAATACGGATCAGGGGGAAAAGGAAGAGCGAGCCTGAAACGAGACCAGTGTGCCTATTGTAAGGAGATAGGACACTGGAAGAATGAATGTCCCAAACGACAAAGTAAGAAAACTGGACCCCCTTTTCCACCCAGTCGCTATCAATCAGAGCCACCTGAAGCAGATCCCATTGGGCTAGCAATGGCTGATTCCGACTAGGACAGACCAGGCGCTTTTCAGCTGGGCCCCTATGAGCCCATGGTCAGAATGAAAATTGGGGGCCAGACTGTGGACTTTATGGTTGATATGGGAGCTGAGCACTCTGTAGTCACTCTGAAAGTAGCGCCTCTCTCAGGAAAGGAGGTCACCGTTATTGGAGCTACTGGGGACCAGCCTGTAGATCATTCTGCCAACCTTGCTGATGCCAACTTGGCAGCCACCAAGTAATTCATGAATTTCTGTACTTGCTAGATTGTCCAGTACCTCTGATGTGTAGAGACCTTTTAGCCAAAATGGGGGCAGAAATCACTTTTGCTCCAGATGGCTCAGCACAGCTTCACCTAGGTGAGGAGACCTCCCCAATGATCCTGTCCTTAGCAGTGCGAAGGGAGGAAGAATGGAGACTTTATACCCCCCAGTCAAAGGGCTCACCATTAGAACCTGAATTAGAGAAAGAATTCCCGCTGGTCTGGGCAGAAGGAGAATCCTCCAGGCCTGGCTAAGGACCATGCCCCTATGCTAATCAACTTAAAGCCTGGGGCTCAGCCTGTTAAAACCTGCCAATATCCAATTCCAAGGGAAGCACACCTAGGAATCCAGGTCCACTTAGACCAGCTGCTCCAGTGGGGACTTCTTAAATGATGCCAGTCACCATGGAACAGTCCTCTCTTGACTGTTAAAAAGCCTGGGACTAATGATTACCACCCCGTGCAGGACCTGTGGGCTGTTAATGAGGCTGTAATAATACTGCATTCAGTGCTACTGAACCTCTACACTCTTCTGGGACTCATTCCATCAGAAGTGGAATGGTTTACATGTCTAGATCTGAAAGATGTCTTTTTCTGCCTTCAGCTGGCACCCTCCAGTCAGCCCCTGTTCGCCTTTGAGTGGAAAAACCCAACTACGGGGGCCAAGGAACAGTTCACCTGGACCAGACTGCCACAAGGATTCAAGAACTCCCCTACTCTTTTTAGTGGAGCACTAGAATCTGATCTGTCTAAATTCCCAGGACAGGACTTGGGGTGCATTCTACTTCAATATGTAGTAGAAGTACTACCTCCTACTGGCTAGCTCCACGCCAGCTCAGTGCTGGGAAGGAACTCGAGCCCTCTTAAATTCTTAACTAAAACAGGTTACTGGGTGTCCAAGAAAAAGGCACAAATCTGTCAGAAAGAAGTCAAGTATCTAGGCTTCCGAATCACCCAAGAGAAATGAAGGCTAGGGACTGAAAGAAAGCAGGCAGTATGTGCCATCCCAGTTCCTAGCACCCAGTGGCAGATTTGGGAATTCCTGGGAGCAGCTGGGTTCTGTCAAATTTGGATCCCAGGGTTTTCAGATCTGGCTAAGCCTCTCTATGAAGCTTTAAAAGGGGAAGAGAAGGCACCCATCAACTGGGGTCCCAAGCAGGAGAAAGCCTTCATCACCATAAAGGCAAAGCTCACTGAGGCCCTGGCACTAGGGCTACCAAATGTGACACAGGACTTTAACCTCTTCATTCACTAGAACAGCGGGGTAGCCCTGGGAATTCTAACCCAGGAGTTTGGACCCTGGCAAAGACCAGTAGCTTATCTCTCCAAGCAGATTGACCCAGTTGCCTCCAGGTGGCCCCCATGTCTCAGGACCCTTGCAGCCACAGCATTATTAGTCAAAGAAGCAGATAAGCTTACCCTGGGACAAACTTAAATGTAAAAGTACCTCATTCTGTTGTTACCTAATGGAAGCTAGGGGATAGCACTGGCTGACTCATGCTTGGATGACACAGTATCAGGGGCTCCTATGTGAAAATCCACAGGTACGACTAGAAACAGTGAGAACTCTTAATCCTGCCACCTTTTTACCCATTGCTGAGGGAACACCTGAGCATGATTGCCTAGAAGTCCCAGAGGAGGTTTACTCCAGCCGACCAAATCTAACAGACAGGCCCCTACAGAATCTGGACTTAGTATTGTTCACAGATGGCAGTAGCTTCTTAGATGAAAGAAAAAGACGAGCCAGATATGCAGTGGTATCAAACTTTGAGACAATCGAGGCACAGGCCTTGCCTGAAGGATGATCAGCACAGAGGGTAGAACTTTGGGCCCTAGTCAGACCCCTAGAACTCAGTAAGGATAAGCATGCCAACATCTACACTGATTCGTGCTATGCCTTTGCTACCCTGCATATCCATGGGGCTATATACAAGTAAAGGGGGCTCCTGAGGGCTGGAGGAAAAGGAATCAAAAATCAGAATGAGATCTTAAAGTTACTAGAAGCAGTTGGGGAGCCCAAGGAAATAGCCATCATCCATTGTAAAGGTCACCAGAAGGGGAAAGACTCATGTGCTGACGCAGCGGCCAAGCTGGCTGCTAAAGAACAAGTAGCACCGTCACAGATCATGTTGGCCCCCAAATTACCTGAACCTCACAGGAAGAGGAATGGACCCAGCAAGAAGGGGGAAGAGAATGAAGGAAGCCTGGTGGATACTCCGAGGCTTCTATGTCCTAGAACAGTTAGCCCATAATGTAGTCCTCCAGCAGCATGAACTCATTTAGGGAAGACTGCCCTAGAAGCTTTATTAGGCAGATACTACCTAATTGCCCATCTTCCCTCTTTGTGTGCCTCAGTCTCTCAGCATTGCCTCCTGTGTGTGCAGAACAATGCCAAACAGGGTCCTGTAGGACCGATAGGAGTTCAGCACTGTGGGTAAGCTCCCTTTGAGGAGACTTGGCTCTGCTCAAGGCAACAAAGTTTCAATTGTAGAAGATAAATAAATCCCAGATACCAGGGCCTCCACTAGGGTCGCCGGGGGGCGTGGCCAGCCTGCAATCCACCACAGGCCCCTGGCCCAGGCCGCCCCATGCCCCAAGAGAACCATGAAATTTTGCAAAGCCCATGAAAGGTCCGGAAGTCCCCATTCATATTTGGGGACAAAGAAACCAAAAGGGGATAAAGTAAGGGCTTCCACCATATTGGTTTGTTCAAACTTTGGAGGCAACTCCTCTGAGACTGCTGGCATAATAAAGCTGTGTAACTCCATTTCTCTAAGCGTCGCTTGGGTTTCTTTGGTCTTCTACAACACTATAACCTTCATATGAATTGGCTCCCAACCAGCTAAGAAGGTGACTAAAGAGAACCTGGACTACTACCAAGGCACTAAAGGCCATAGGTCTGGTTTGGATCATTATTACTCTCCACAAGGACCAGGAAAGTGTATGGGACTTTAAATGTCCTTTATTTGTATCAAATGATGACCATTCAAAAATAAAGATCCCTAATAGCCACAGCAATCTTGAGAAAGAAGAACAAGGTTGGAAGGATTACAATACCAGATATCAAGGTATAGTGCAAAGCCACTGTTCTCAAAACTGCCTGGTGCAGGCACAAGAACAGACATATAGACCAATGGAACAGAACAGAGAACCCAGAAATAGAACTAAGCCATTATGCTCAATTAATATTGACAAAGGAGGTAAGAGCATACAATAGAATCAAGGAGGTAAGAGCATACAATAGAATCAAGACAATCTCTCTAATAAATGGTGCTGGGAGAATTGAACAGATACATGCAAAAAAATGAAACTAGATCACCAACTTACAACATACACAAAAATAAACTCAAAATGGATAAAGGACTTAAATGTATGGTGGGAAACCATAAAAATCTTAGAAGAATCCATAGGCAGCAAAATATCAGACACATGTCATAGCAATATCTTTACCGATACAGCTCCTAGGGCAATGCAAAATAAGGAGAAAATAAACAAATGGGACTACATCAAAATAAAAATCTCTGCACAGCAAAGGAAACCATCAACAAAACAACAGGAAAGCTCACTGCATGAGAGAACATATTTTCCAACGTCATCTCTGATAAGGGTTTAATCTCCAAAATTTACAGAGAACTCATACAACTTAACAAAAGGAAGATAAACGATCCAATCAAAAAATGTGCAAAGGACCTAAATAGACACTTTTCGAAAGAGGACATACAGAAGGCCCAGAGACATATGAAAACATGCTCAAAGTCACTAATCATCCAAGAGATGCAAATCAAAACAACAATGAGGTATCATCTCACACCTGTCAGAATGGCTATCATCAATAAATCAACAAACGACAAGTGCTGGAGAGGATGGGGAGAAAAAGGAACCCTCTTGTACTATTGGTGGGAATGCAGACTGGTGCAGCCACTGTGGAGAACAGTATGGAGTTTCCTCAAAAAATTAAAAATGGAACTCTCATTTGACCCAGTAATTCTACCTCTAGGAATATATCCCAAGAAACCAGAAACACCAGTCAGAACGGATATATGCAGCCCTATGTTCATAGCAGCACAATTTATAATAGCTAAGATTTGGAAACAGCCTAAGTGCCCATCAGCAGATGAGTGGATTAGAAAATTGTGGTACATCTATATAATGGAACACTACGCTGCTGTAAAAAAGAAGGAATTCTTACCATTTGCAACAGCATGGATGGACCAGGAGAGCATTATGCTAAGCAAAATAAGCCAGTCAGAGAAAGACAAGTATCACATAATCTCGCTCATTTGTGAAATATAATGAACAACATAAACTGATGAACAAAAATAGAACCAGAGACATAGAAGCATCAAACAGACTGTCCAACCTATGAGGGAAGGTGGAGTGGGGCGGGGTGCGGGGGGCGGGTGGAAGGGGAGTTAGAGATCAACCAAAGGACTTGTATGCATACATATGAGCATAACCAATGGACACAGACAGTAGGGGGTGAGGGCATGTGCTGGGGGAAGGGAACTGCAGGGAGAGGTCAATGGGGGAAAAGGGAGACTCGTAATACTTTAAACAATAAAGAATTTAAATTTTAAAAAATAAAATAAATAAATAAATAAAAGAAACAAACAAAAAATGATGACTATTCATTTGCTTCTGACATAGCATAGCTTAAATAAATAACATTTTTAATGCCTTACAAAGTTTAACTAATGTGCTTATTTATTCCTTTTAATAATTGGCATGGATCACTGGCATTGCCCCTTTTTAAACACCCTTATGTTTTGGGGGATGCTACATAAACTGAGGGTTTTGTAGATCATTTAATTTAGATATTAAATACTTCCACAACACAAAATTGTTAAATGTATTCTAATTTAAAGAATGGTAACTTTGTCATTCTCTAGCCAGTCGTGTGAATACCATAATGCCCCACTAAGGCATTTTTGTTTTCTGCTTAGACAGTGGTATCTTCAATAATGTGACCTTTTATAATAAATTTGGTTGCATCCCCTGAAGTCAACTTGTATGGAAGCCAAAATAGCATAATATATTACTATGGAGAGTAATTTTCTAACAGCACTATGAATGTAGGACACCAATAATTAGTGTTAATCATTTCAGTCTGCCAAAATGTTCTTCGAAGAACTATTTATCTAGTGCCTTCCCACGTCATTTAAACACTGCGTTGTTAATTGTTTTGCTTTAAAACCAAATAATTTTATAGGATATCAAATAACTATAAACAAAGGCAAATTAGGGGAAACAAAATCAATTATTTAACTCTCGAAGTAACTGTCATTAAACTACTGTTAAAAAGTGTGCAACCTAACTGCATCACACACATGCACATACATACTCAAAAGATGAAAGGAAAACTGCTATGCATCATAGTGCTCAAGCCAAAGGGAATTCAAGGGGAAAAATTTAAAATATGACTACCTACATTTCCAACGAGTCATTGAGGAAGTAAGTGAGGCACATTGCTGAGGGCATTAACACTTTTGTGGTCATTACCCGCCATAATAATTTTAGAAACAGTATCTTAGCAGCAGACAAAAAAAATGATCTCAAATGAGCCGAATTTATTCCTTGACTGGATTTAACAATTCAATCATGTTACTAATGGCACCAGATATAAAAACTTTTCTATATGCAAATAGAAATTGAAAGTAAATACTGTATCTAATCTATAAATCAAACACAAAATACTTATTCAAATCATAGAGATTTGGGCATTGGGTTGCAAAGGAGACATAACAAAATAAGCTAAAAGCATTTTCACACATTTTTTGCCATCAGCTGAGCTCAGTTACTGTTCAATCTCAAAACAACACCTTTAACAATAACAACAGATAATTAAGCTATAAATAAATTTAAAACAGTAGGAAGTGGTGTATCACCATATGTTGCTTTTACAAATTATACCGAATGACTTCATTATTAGCACACAGCTTGCCCAATGATCATTATAAATCATTTCATTGATAGAGAAAATAATAATGGCTTATGATATTATCCCCTTGTCTGTTGTCACAGCTTTCCTGTAGGGATCAGCAGGTAGAGAAAAACATCTAACTGATTTATATCTTTCCTTTGGTTGTATATTCATAGCAATCTGCACTCATAAAAAGTTTTATAAAAGCAAAAAATATATAGGACCCCTCCAAAAGATTTCTTAAGAAATAAATATACATTTGTCGAAACTGTTGATCAGGATCATCTGAGACAGTTTCAGCTATGCATTTTAAAACTGAGCTTTCTCTATGGGGTTCAGAGGAGAAAGGAAAGGAAAAGGCCAACCTTTCTCTCTTTGTTGAGCACCTGCTATGTTTCAGGTACTTTGCATAACCTACACCCCTTGGTACTTACAGCGACCCTGCAAGAGAGACTACTGAAGTTACAGAGATAAGAAAGTTGAGCCTCAGCAGTGAGGAATGGAGACAGGATTGAACCTACTAGTAGATCAATATTGTTCCAGATTTCACTCAGCACTGTCTGTCATCTTTTCTAAACTAACCCATCTTAATAAATATGAGACTAAAGGCTGAATTAAAAATTAATAACTAGAGTTCTTACAGAGTACTGACATCTGTGAAGCCAGGCATCCAGTAGCTTAGTGTCACCCCTGACACTTGCCTGGTGGATTCTGAAAAGAGGGTAACAGAACTCAGGGCCCCAGGTGGTTAACATTTAGGTCGGTCCTTATCAAACCTTGGGGAAGAACCCTTTTGTTTTGTTTTGTTTTAATTTCCCATCAATTGTACAACATCTCCTTGTGAAATGTGATAAAATAAATTACAAACATGAAATGAAAATATGAAGCGAGATAGCAGAAAATAAGCTCAGTTACTTTTGATTAGATTTAATAGACAAGCGCACTGATCACGTGCTCTGACAACTCCTAATCGCCCACATCTCCTCTGAGTGTGGACTGGTCCACAGCCCACACAGTAGGTGGCACTGAACTGAAGAGCTTGATGAAGGCTATATCACTTGTTTCTCCTCTATTTGGGTGCATACCCAGCCAATAGTTCAAATTTCAGAGTTCTGGGTATTTATGTGTGGAGGCTTATGGAAATTTACCAATTTTCACAAACATTGCTGATTGAAAGTAAATGGAAACATTCACAACTTTTTAGTCATTTTATAATAACACAGCCATTGGGATGTGTTGAAATGGCTAACATACCAGTACTATAGTTGTTGCACTTCCTCCACCAAGAAGTCATTAAACTCTTTTTTAGGGAAAAAAAAATATTATTTAACAATTTGAGCAGTGGACAATCTACTCCCTATGCGTTTAATTTTAAATGAAACCATTGAATGCTTCTTTGCCTTAAAATTAACCTTTAGAAATCAAGTTTTGAAATGTGTCCTATATTCTTGCTACTTGGAGTTGGCATTTGGCTTCATTATGTTATTAACACTTTTCCATTCTAATCATCAACAAAGTGCTTTGATATATTTGGACAAAAAGACTGATAGCAGATGCTGTGTAGGCAGGAAATCTATGCTTCCCAGCAATGCACACATGCAGACCCTATTTTGGTCATACACTATCAAAGTCCATTCTGTTAGCATTTTTCTATTAGCACTTAAAAAAAACTAACATAATGAACAGGTGATTGGAATAAAGACAACATCAACTATATCATGCTATACATACTTATATAACTCATAGTCTCCTTTTATAAACTAGACTGCTAATTGACTTTAAATTTGCATAAAAATGGCTTCATAATCAGGATTATTTTCCTGAAAATTTTGGAACACTTAGTAGAACAAAGGTAAAATAGCAGGCAACATTTATGTGACTTTTTCTTCTTTAAGTGAACACTTTTAGAGCTGATGATTACGCTGTTTTCAGAGTAGTGCACTTTCTCTTTTGGTGGTGTTTGTGTTAAAATGGGAGTAAAATTTAAATTTTCAAAACTTAAATAGAATTTCAATTGCCCAGTTTTATTATCACACATTTTATTATTCCATATAACCAGATTTTCATCCTACAAAGTCCCAATATCAAACATCACTGAACTTTAAGAGATGACAGGAGAAGAGAATGTGAGATAATGTTATTATTTTACTTTGCAAAAGTAAAATATATATGACAAAATATGCAGTAATAAAAATCCTATCTAATAAGAGTAATATGCAAATTGACCATACCTCTGCAACACCCACAAGCCACGCCCACCAGCCAATCAGGAGCAAGTATGCAAATTAACCTGACCAAGATGGCTGCAGCCATGGAGAGAGCAGGAGGCTTGGATTTCCCTGGCAATGGAGGAAGCTAAGCTTTCCGCCTGCCCTGGCCTGCCTTGGCCTCCGCTTAAGGCTACAAAGTTTCAATTATAGAAGATAAATAAATCCCAACAAAAATGCCTGCGGCCACAGAGCAAGCAGGAGGCTTGGCTCTGCTCAAGGCTACAAAGTTTCAATTATAGAAGATAAATAAATCCCAGATACCAGGGCCTCCACTTGGGTCACCAGGGGGCGTGGCTGGCCTGCAAACCACCACAGGCCCCTCTCCCAGGCTGCCTCATACCCCAAGGGAACCCCTACCCTGATGTGGGACACCCTTCAGGGCAAACCATCTGGCCCCCACCCATGCACCAGGCCTCTATCCAATCTAATCCTATCTAATAAAAGAATAATATGAAAATTGATTGCCACTCCAACACAAGATGGCTGCCCCCATGTGGTCAAAGATGACTGCCCCCATGTGGACACAAGATGGCTGCTACAAGATGGTCATAAGGGGAGGGCAGTTAGGAGGGACCAGGCTGGCAGAGGAGAGAAGTTGGGGGGGACCAGGCCTGCAGGGGAGGGCAGTTAGGGGTGACCAGGTCTGTAGGGGATGGCAGTTAGGGGTGACCAGGCCTGCAGGGTAGGGTAGTTAGGGGCAAACAGGCTGGCAGGAGAGCAGTTAGACATCAATCAGGCTGGCAGGGGAGTGGTTAGGGGGTGATCAGGCTGGCAGGCAGAAGCGGTTAGAGGCAATCAGGAAGGCAGGCAGGCAAGCAGTTAGGAGCCAGCAGTCCTGGATTGTGAGATGGATGTCCGACTGCCCATTTAGGCCCAATCCTACTGGGATCAGGCCTAAACGGGCAGTTGGACATCCTTCAAGGGGTCCTAGATTGGAGAGGGTGCAGGCTGGGCTGAGGGACACCCTGCCACCCCCCGTGCACAAATTTCATGCACCAGGCCTCTAGTTAGAAATAAATTTGAACTTTGAAACATGAAAGAATGTAGGACTCAAGCTTCTTTTCTTCTTTTTCTTCTTCTTTTAAAAATTTTAATTTGTTTTTATTTAAGTATAGTTGGTATACAATCTTAAATTGTTATATTATTTTCAGGTGTACAATAAAGTGATTCATCATTTTTATACCTTACAATGTGAGCACCCTTCTAATTTTAGTAATCATCTATCACCATGTAAACTTATCACAATATTAATGATTACATTCACCTTTGAATTTCCACCCATTCACTCATCCCCACTTTTCTGCTAACTACCCCTTTAGTCTCTGTTTCTACAAGTCTGTTTTTTATTTGTTTTGCTTTTATATTCCATATAACAGTATAAGTGAAATCATACATCATTTGTCTTTCTCTGCCTGACTTATTTCATTTAGCATAATACCTTCCAGTTCCATGGAACTGGCAAAAATTCATTCTTTTTTATGGCTTTGTAATATTCCATTGTATATAAATACTAGAGGCCCATTTCACAAAGACATTCGTGCAATAGACCTTCCTTCCCTTGGCTTCCAGCACCAGTTTTCCTCTGGCACCTGGGACCCAGGCCTTCGCTCCAGCCAGAATCTGCCTTCTTTGTCTTTACTGCAGACTCAGGCCGGAGTCTGCCATCTTCACTGCAGACTCAGGCGGAGTCTGCCATCTTCATCTTTGCTGCAGACTCTGGAGTCTGCAATCTTGTCTTCGCTGCGGCACTCTGCTCCTGAAGATCCCTTCTCCCCCTGCCCTCCCTCTCATAGCAGGCGTGCTGCCCTGCCTGGCCACTCCGAACCTGGAGCAGCTGGGTGGCCGCCATCTTTGGCCTTCTAATTTGCATATTCACTCTGATTGGCTGTGGGCATAGCAGACGTACGGTTAATTTACATGTTTGTCTATTATTAGGTAAGATACACTGAGTGGCCAGATTATTATGATCTCTGAACACATAATAATCTGACCACTCAGAGTGTGTGTGTGTGTGTATATTCAGGCCCGGTGCATGAATTTGTGCATGGGTGGGGTCCAGCTAGCCTGGCCAGGGGGAGGGGACATGGGTGGTTGGCTGGCCTGCCTGCTGGTCAAACTCCTGGTTGAGGGGACAATTTGCATATTAGCCTCTTATTATATAGGATATACACTGAATGGCCAGATTATTATGTGTTCAGAGATCATAATAATCTGGTCACTCAGTGTATACTACATCTTCTTTATCTATTCATCTACTGATTGACGTATAGGTTGTTTCCATATCTTGGCTATTGTAGATAATGCTGCAGTGAACATATGGGTGGATATATCTTTTCAAATTAATGTTTTCATTTTCTTTGGATAGATACCCAGAAGTAAAATTGCTGGTTCCTGCGATGTATCTATTTTTAGTTTTCTGAGGAATCACCATACTGTTTTTCAGAGGGGCTGAACCAGTCTGCAGTCCCAATCACAATGCAGAAGAGTTCCCTCCTTTCCTCATCTTCCCCAAAAACTTATTTGTTGGCTTTTTGATAATAGCCATTATGTCTAGTGTGAGGTGATTTCTCATTGTGATTATGATTTGCATTTCCCTGATGATTAGTGATGTTGATCATCTTTTCATATGTCCATTGGCCATCTGTATGTCTTCTTTTGAGAAATGTCTTTTCATGTCCTATCCCCATTTTTCTGTTTTCTTTTCTTTCTTTCTTTTTTTTTTAATATATTTTATTGATTTTTTACAGAGAGGAAGGAAGAGGGATAGATAGTCAGAAACATCGATGAGAGAGAAACATCGATCAGTTGCCTCTTGCACACCTCCTACTGGGGATGTGCCCGCAACCAGGTGACATGCCCTTGACCGGAATCGAACCTGGGACCTTTCAGTCTGCAGGCTGACGCTCTATCCACTGAGCCAAACTGGTTTTGGCTCTTTCTTTCTTTTTTATTGTAGTTTTTATTAAAGAGTAAGTACTACTGAAAAATCTAGAAATTGGTATTGTCCATCATGTTTTGATATTTAAATATATAATGGTATTTTTCATTAATCCCATCTTAAAAATCAAATTTGTATTGAAGACCTTAAACAAATTGATCAATTATAACCGTGTAAAAAAAATAAAACCACTTATTTTTCAGAATTTCTGCTGACATCCAGCAGAGAATGGTCTTAAATTAGAAACACTTTTTTAAAAAAACAAAACAAAACAAAAACTGCTTGCTATCTTAGCTAATGAGATAATAACAACTCTTATAGTAGTGTATTATCATTTGTAAAGGAAACAACATTTGCACATTTGTTGCCATTAACAGAATGACTTTTTAATGGATATTGCAATAGTTTATATCAGATAATCAGATTGAGATTCAGCCTGTCCTGCCAAATACAAAATTAAACAACATGTTTCTATCTTATGGAAATGTTTATTTCATTTCTTTAAAGAGCTGAAAAAGGAAAGCATCACTTCTTCCCAATCAGACTTTTATGTAACAAATATCTTTGTCATATTTCTGTGATCTACACAACCTCTGCTCAAGTTAAACACAGAAACATTATTTAGATTTTTCCCATTATAAGCTCTTATTTATTCAAAGGCAAACATATTTATTTAAAGAAAAACATGCAACTGCCATGTAAAAGTTTTAAAATATCAAAGAACAGGTAAGTTTTACAAACAGATGCAGGGTTAGAGTAATGGAAAGAAAATCTATTAGGGAGGCACTGTATGACTTAAAAGTGGGTTATGTGAAAAAAAATCTGGATATTCTAGTAGACCACACTGAAATGAGGTAATGAATGATAAAGTGGCAAGAGAGAGTAGTACCTAGGCTGAATTAATAGAACTGACAATTTTATGATCTTAGCATCATAACATAACTGGTTTCAACTCCATGAATTATATTTTAAGAAGGTGATGGATAAATTACAGGACCTCCAAAGGAAAAAGACCAGGAGTATGGATATCTTTCAATGTTAGAATTATTAAAACACAAGTCAGAGGGGGAAGTGGACGAGTAGAATCTGACCATTCAAATGACTTTTGTTTGGCTTAGACAGTGCTAAAATACACAGTGCTTTGAAGTTTAGAATGTATACTAATATTTAGAAATCAGAAGATTTCTCATACAAACTAGATTTCTAGATTTTTCTAAGAAACTAAAAGATCTGGCAGCATAAACCCCACATATTCCCTTTGATGACAATCTGGGATGCTGCTGCCTATCTTCTTTAGATAAGATATGGATATTCTCCATCTTAGCCTAGCCAACTTTACACACCCATGCCACCAGCTAGTCTCCATAGGTGTGTCAGTTTGTGACGTGACAGATCCCTGGATGAGGCTCTGGTTGTATGCGGTCTAAAAAGACAGGAGAAGCTATAGCTGTGCTTTTCAATCATTTAAGAAAATGAACTTACTCTAAGTTTTCACAGTAAGCATAAGTAGAACCTAAATGTGGAATTTATAGGAAGACAGCTTTTAAGAAAATGTAGAAAAATTTGTATCATTTGAAATACAACTATTTAACAACTGGAGGCCTAGCGCATGAAATTCATGCATGGGGGGGAGTCCCCTCAACCCAGCCTGCACCCTCTCCAATCTGGGACTCCTCAGGGGAACCAGCAGTCAGACATCTCTCTCACAATCCGGGACCACTGGATCCTAACTGCTCACCTTCCTGCCTGCCTGATCACCACTAACTGCCCCCTCTGCTGGCTGGTTGCCCCCAACTGCCCCCCTGCCGGCCTCGTTGCCCCCAACTACCCCTCCCCCAGCTGGCCTGGTTGCCCCACACAGCCTGCTGTTGAGTCGTTTGGTCATCCTTCACTAATGCCTCTGCTGGCCTTGTCACCACAGGCAGCCTGCTGGTCGTCACTGTTACTGTGACAGGGTCCTGGACAATTTGCATATTCCTCTATTATTATATAGATAGAATTGTCTTTTCAGAGAGAAGAGTGCACCCTTTCATTGGAGATATTCAGGCAAAAGTTGGGTGACTAATCGTATTGCCCTCTTAGTTTGAAAAATTAAGGATTCTATTTAAAAAGGGCATTGCATTATATCTGTGTATATGGAAGGAGTACAACTTCGGATGTTACATAGCTACTCAACTGGAAAATTCTTCTTGCTCTGCTTTAAAATCCTCTCTGTCTTTCAGGTGTCATGTAGGCAAATAAAGTACAACTTTTACAGGATAAAGGTAGTTGCTCCAAGTTTTCCTGCTTTTAGTCTTAAACTTGCACACACAGATGTATTTTCTGTTAGTCTTCTCTTTATTTTATGGTCATAGCTATAATAAGATGCTTATGAGCAAGAAAATGTTGATTTGAAAGTTTGTCCATACTCAGATCCTGAAAGTGATGGCACTTTCTATACAGGCAGTGAGTCCATATTCAGAGAATAGAATTGTGTCATTTGTTGTCAGACCATCCTATGTAATAAAAGGCTAATATGCAAATTGTCCTTGACCAGGAGTTCGACCAGGAGTTTGACCAGGAATTTGACCAGGGGTCAGGGCCAGCCCACCAACTGCCCATGGTCCCTTTCCCCAGCCTGCCCAGCCCTATCGGCTGTGATCAGGGTGGGCCGGCCGGACCCCACCTGTGCATGAATTCATGCACCGGGCCTCTAGTTGCAAAATAAAACCAGTTAAGGTGTTATCTTTAGGAGACAAATAGGAAGACCTCAGCAGCATATAAAGTATTTGCTTTAGAAAAAAAAATCTGAAGTTAAATTGAATCAGTTCTCTAGACATCAATACCAGTCTACAAGAAATAAGGAAAATAAAAGTTCAAGTTGAATACAAAATAAGGAAAGGATCATTCTACAAGGTAATCGATCCAATTTATGTAAAAAAGCAATGAAAAATATGAAAGAGAGATAGTGTGAGGAAAGTGGGAAGGGGTACTATTAGAGAAAATGTGTAAACTTTGTCTGGATCATAATTTAAATTAAACAACTCAAGATATTTATAGGCAAAGAGGAAGCTTTGTATGAAGATTATCTACTAATTTTTTGGTGAAAATTTGGGGGACATAAGATATTAACATATTATTTAAGTTGTATTCTTCATATTACTTATTATTTATAATGAGAAAAACTATAATGAAGAAATATGGTGGACACAACCTTAGCCAGATGAGCAAATACAATATCACCAATAATGGAACAAATTTATACCATACTAAAGGCCTGGCGCATGAAGTTCATGTGCAGGTACGGTCCCTAGGCCTGGCCTGAGATCAGGGCCATCTTCCCTGGCTGCCCACAGCTGGCCCAGCCCCCTGCCACCACCCACCCCCCGTTACCCATTCGCCATCAGGCAATCGGAGCCTGACAGCCGGGGAGAGATACCAAGAGATTGGCCGTTCCCACCAACTCTTTGGCCCTACTCCCACCACAGGTCACCCTCTGTGTGTGGGGTGACCCGTGGGGCAGGGGCCTTGGCCTGGCGCCACCCGTGTCCCCTGCCACCCATCCCCAGATCCCCATTCACCATCTGGCAATCAAAGCCTGTCAGCCGAGGAAAGGGACCTAGAGGTGGTCAGTGTGCCTCATAGTGACTGGTCAAGCAGTCATTCTGGTTGTTCAGCCATTAGGATCAATTTGCATATTACCCTTTTATTATATAGGATAGAGATACAGTGCACAGGTGGGGGCCGGCCGGCCTGGCCTGATGGGGGCCCCGGATCAGGGTGGGGGTCCCCACTGGGGGATGGGGCAGGCTGGGGCGAGGGGCTGCAGGTGGTTTGCAGGCCAGCCACGCCCACAATCAGGGCAGGGGTCCCCGCTGTGGGTCAGGGCCATCTGGGGCAAGGGACCACAGGCCGGCCATATGCCTGATCAGGTGCCCCCGCTGGGGGGCGGGACCAGCCAGGCCGCAGTCTTTCTGGTCTCTGGTCGTTCTGGTCATTTCTTCATCTTGGTCACTGGGCTTTTATTATATAGGATACATCTTGAATATTACATAAACACCATGTAATGTTCCTGACAATCTATATATATATATATACATATATATATATATATATATATATATATATGTATATATATATATATATTGCCTTAGCCAGTTTTTTCAGTAGTTAGAGCATTGGTCTGCAGACTGGAGGGTCTCAGGTTCAATTTCTCATCAAGGGCACAGGTACCTTGATTACAGGCTCCATCCCTTGCCTCAATTGGAGCACATATGAGAGGCAACCAATCAATGTGCCTCATAGCAATGTTTCTCTCTGTCTCTCCCCTTCACTTCCACTCTCTCTAGAAAAATCAATGGGAAAAAATCCTCTAGTGAAAATTAACAATAAATAATAAATAAATAAATAAATAAATAAAATCTAATTATGAGGCAACAATCAGGCCATTGAAGTCCAGGCAAATTGAAGGCCATTTTGCAAAACAATTGGTCTGGACTATTTTCAAACTTTTATATCATGAATGACACACACACAAAAAAAACAACTACAACAAAAAAACACACAAACAAAAACTTGGGAAATGTTCTAGATTAAGGGAGACTAACTGCAAAGTATTATTCTTGATTAACCCCTACATTGAGAATAAAATAAATACAGTAGGTCCTCGGGTTATGTTGGAGATCCGCATTTCTACGGTGCGATTTAACGCGATTTTCGCTGTAAGTCAGAACCCACCTACATAAGCACCTACATCACTCACATGGAGCATATACACAGCAGTAATGAAGTGAAACAGTAAACAAAATTTAAAAGAAAGATAATAATTTCTGACCTTTACTTGTGGTAAATAAATAAAAAACATAAAGCACATATGTACATACGTAGAAATGACAGAACTTTTTTTTTATATAAATAAATGGGAGATGGCCACAAAACGATGTAAGTCGAGCCCCACATAACCCGAGGACTGCCTCTAACTATAATGGGTAGTCTTTGGACAATTGAGAGACATTGAAACTTTTAACAATTGCTAATTCTAAATGAAGGAAGAATATGCAGGTATTCATTTCACTTTTCTTTAAATCTTTCAGAAAATTTGTTATTTTTCAATAGCTAAACATTGAAAAATAATTATTTTTGAATTGTTTAAAGTATGAAAATTGAATGGCAGTTAAAAATAAAATTTCTTATCAACTTAAAATGTATACTGAATTGTTTGTGGTACAATAGCATGTCTTTTGAGATTTTTTTTAAATATTTTTTTCTTTAAAAAAAGTGAGGGAATAAATTAAACAAAATTGGCAAAATTGCAGAAGCTAGGTGATGAATATGTGGGAGCTAATTCTATTTAAATGCTAATTTTCTAAATGGCTCATTAAAATAATATTTTAGCAATTTTTTAGTGTTATTTTTAACTATAGCTTCAAAAGCACTTTTGGATACAATTTTTGATATGTAAATAAAAATTTATAGCCAAATATTGGCAAGTACATAAAGTAACACATTTTCTGGAAGTATTCAGAAATCTGTTTAAAGGTAACCTCCAAGAAACTCTGTCAGCCTTCCAGATTCACAGGAAGAATAAAAAAAAGATGTTTAAAGTCTTTAAGCTTAAGAATATGGAAAATAATCCTTATGTAATTGTGAATGGTACCTTTTTCTGATCTAGTAAATATTCTAATTTTAGGGTAGTATTCTGTTGATATCAGATGGTTGGAATCAAAATTAGTATCAGAAGATGCATTTAACTTCATCATACTCACTATTTTTAAACCTCTCTAAATATACTGTTTCTAAAGTCAAATTGGGCATGCCCAATTATTATGCATTATCATGGTAAATTATCAAAGTAATTTGTTCATAATAGTGTTCATAATATAACAAAGCTCTTCACACTTAGCCAGATACAGAACAAAATTATCTGTTCCATAAAAATATAATACAAAAGGAAACATTTTGTCTGTCTTTCAGAAATACTTAATATATTTCAATAGTGTAAAAACTGAATACAACTTTCTCTAATTAAATGCAAAATTTAAAATGTTGTATAAATGATTGAATTATGTCTATGTAATGGTCTTGACTTCAGTTTTATAGGAAACATAATCCTGATTAAACAAGATTTTCTGTCAACTCTTTGTACATATCCTGATGCTCTTAAGTTGATAAATTCATCTTTTCTTTCCTTTTGATGACATGTGGTTAGAACAATGACTCAGAATAAAAAAGATATTCTTATGCTCTCTGTACAATCAGATACAAGGGACATTTTAACTATCTGCATATAAAAATATATGGTGTGTTTCAGTGGTTGAGCATTGACCTATGAACCAGGAGGTCATGGTTTGAATCCTGTCAAGGTACATGCCCAGGTTGTGGGCTTAATCCCCAGTAGGAGTTATGCAGGAGGCAGCCAATCAATGATTCTTTCTCATCATTGATGTCTCTATCTCTCCCTTCCTCTCTGAAATCAATAAAAATATATTATAAAAATACAAAAATAAAAAGACAACAAAAATCAGTAACAAAAGCAAAAGCATCTAATGGGAAAGACATATAATGTCACAACATATAAATCAATATTTTTGCAGAATATGTCTCTATAATTCTAATAGTTCTAGGTAAATGTTTAAAAATTTTTTAAGAATATGTAACCTTTGTGCATGTATTAGTGATATTCAGATATTTCCTGAGATACAGTCTACAGCAATTATTTTTGAATGGTTAGACTAGATATTAATATTAAAATACTAGAGGCCCGGTGCACGAAATTCGTGCACTGGGGGAGTGTCCCTTAGCCCAGCCTTCACCCTCTCCAATCTGGGACCCCTTTGGGGATGTCCAACTGCTGATTTAGGCCCGATCCCACAGTCGGACATCCCCCTCACAATCCAGGACTGCTGGCTCCCAACTGCTTGCCTGCCTGCCAGTTTGATCACCCCCTAACCACTCCTCTGCCAGCCTGATCGATGCCTAACCACTCTCCTGCCAGCCTGAACAATGACTAACTGCTCCCCTGCTGGCCTGATTGCCCCCAACTGCCCTCCCCTGCCGGGCCGATCGCCCCCAATAGTTCTCCCCTGCAGGCCTGGTCCCCCCTAACTGCCCTCCCCTGTTGGCCTGATCACTCACAACTGCCCTCTCCTGCCAGCCATCTTGTGGTGGCCATCTTGTGACCACATGGGGGCAGCCATCTTGTGCAAGTGTGTGATTGTCAATTTGCATATTACTTCTTTATTATATAGTATAAGTACTATATCTATTTTAAGAATAAACCTTAAACTTTCAGGCAAGAGGGTGGTATAGTTAGAGGTGGTACTTACCTCCTCCCACAACTACATAAAAATTACAACTGAACTACAGAATGAAACATCTGAAATTTGTCTGTATGGAAGTCCTACAATAAGGGAATTAAAGAAGCCACATGGAAACTGGTAGGAGGGGAGGAGACTTGGAATAGGCTGGTTCTACACCAGATAAATATTGGGAGGGATATCTCAGCTACAGAGGTCCACCCTGAGGAGGAAGGAGTCCCAACCTCATACCAGGCTCCCCATCACAGGGGTCCAGTGCCAGGAAGAGAAGTCCCCATAACTTCTGGCTGTAAAAACCAGTGGTGCATGGACTTATTCAGACTCACTCCCTCTGAGCTCCTACACTGGGACAGCAGCCTGAAAGGCACCAGAAATATACATGAAGGAACTGAACATTTGGCATCAAGGTGAGAACTAGGGGGAAGGGGTGGCAGCAATCTCTGGGACAGAAGAGCTGACAGAGACCATCATTCCTTTGACAAGCCCTTCCCCCATCGAGCTGGCAGGTGGGCACCATATCTGAGACTCCATCAACCTGACTCACAGGTGATTCCCTGAGACCCTGCCCCACCCAACTTTCAGGCGCACCCAAGCTGCTGCCAGTGGCTTCTCCATACGGATGGCCTGTCTTGTCTCATGCTTCAAATTTTTCTAAAATCTCTCATACAAGCAGCATTTGGACTCAGTGTGCCCCATACGTCTTTCTAAGTGGCCCAAGCCCTGGCACTAACAGCAACCAGTCTTGGTTCATAGTTTTGCCTCGCATAAGCTCAGCACAAGTAGCAGCCATCTGCAGATTTCTTTGTAGCTCATGCCGGGTGGCCTTGGGCAGGACACAGGTGGTGGTTGACCTTGGCCTGCACCTCCCAGGAAGCCTCAGAGCCAGTGCACCTGCAGGGGTGGGCAAACTTTTTGACTCGAGGGTCACAATGGGTTCTTAAACTGGACCGGAGGGCCGGAAAAAAAGCATGGATGGAGTGTTTGTGTGAACTAATATAAATTCAAAGTAAAGGAGCGGAGGGGAGAGCAAGAGAACCGGATAGAACAGCTGGATCCGGCCCGTGGGCTGTAGTTTGCCCACGGCTGCAGTAGACAGTTTCAGTCCATGTCATAGCACCACCACACAATCACCTTCACAAGTGACACACTCAATGGGTAGACTTAGTGGGAACCAGAGCCCTACTCTGGTAAGTCCTGCTCTGTGGTGTGGGCCTCTGCACAGCTGATCTTCCACAGTGGTAAGAAATCAGTGGTCCATGGTCAAAGCCAGTCCTTGTAGATGATTAGCCCAGGGGTAAATCCCTCCCACTGACATGCTTACAGCAGTCAAGACTCATTTACAACAGGAGGGTCTACACAGCCCACACAGTAGCTGAAACTCGAGTGCCCAGCTTGGGTGGTCATGGAGGCTGTGCCACTGGACCCTCCATGAATACTGATTACATTAGGCCACTCTACCAAGCTTGGAAGATATAGCAGCTCTAGATAATAACACACACACACACACACACACACACAAAATGAGACAAAGAAACATGCCCCCCCTCCAAAAAACAAACAAACAAAAAACAGAACAAAATTCCAGAAAAAAAAAATGGAGAAAGGCAATGGGCCTACACTCTAACCACAGAACAATACCTGCCAGGACTTTTATTTTTTTAAAAACATCAATAATGTGAAAGAATCATTGATGGGCTGCCTCCTTCAAGCCCCCTACTGGGGATCAAGCCTGCAACTCTGGCATGTGCCCCGATGGGGAAAATCATCCATGACCTCTTGGTTCATGGGTTGACGCTCAACCACTGAGTCACAGTGGCCAGGCATAGATGCAGAGTTTAGGACACTGGTATAAGTTTGTTTAATAAACTTAGTAAGAATCTCAACAGCATGAAAAAGGACCAGTCAGAAATGAAAGATACACTAACTGAAATGAAGAATAATTTACAGGAAATCAAGAGTACTGTAGATGAAGCCAAAATTTCCATCCATCATTGCACATAAATCAAGGTCTTGCTGATATTAAATTATTAATGGGCTTACTCTATAATACTTTCTTACATTACCTATCACCCACAAGTAAGGAGAATAATCAAAATAATTATTTTTAATTATTAGAAGGGATAGAACTAGGAATAGTAATATATATATATATATATATATATATATATATATATATATGAAAATATATTTAATCTCAACATAAGAATTTAAAGAAATTGAATATTATTCATCATGGAAAGTACTCACATTCAGTTTGTAAAGCCTGAGATGGATAATCAAGTTCATACATCTTTGCAGTTATCTAACAAAAGCGTTGAACATTCTTCCCAGATGAATACATGTATGGATTATACATAGAACTTATCAGGAAGCCTTGTCATGGACTCATTCATTATGAAGACTTAAGGTAGAAGATATCAATGATCAAGGGAAGAAATGGAATTTTAAGATATATACCTACTCTAAGATAATTCTCAAATTCTAAGTAAATGAATAAATAATCTAATGCTCTTCTTCTGAAAAGGTAATGTGGTATGAATAATATGATTATTCTATCATATTAGCACCTGGATCATTTAAATTTAATTCAGAATGTTCTCAAAGAATAACTGGAATATTTCTTTTTTACCAAGAACCATTTATATAAAGAGCCTCATGGTCCATCTGATAACAAGATTGCCCAAGATTGGTTAAGCTTTGATTTCTCTGGAATCTCCATGGTACAAGGATAACATGAAATAAATAAATTAGTATATGCAAACATGTTTCCTTGCATGTTAAAGAAAGTTAGAAATAGTTATAAATCATTGTACCCATTTAAAAAGAGCTAAGATATGAAGAATAAGTCAGCTAGGATCATCCAAATTTTTGGTCACCAGAAAGGCATGGTATATTTCTACTGTGAAAGCAACCACAAAGCAAAAATCAAGGTGTATTTACAGGGAAAATTGTTAAGAAGAAAAAAGCAGCCACCAGCTACAGTGAACAGTCTTATTCCTGACTAGGTTGAAAATATCTAACAGGAATGTGTTTCTTCCGTGAATATTCCAAAAAAAAACTGAAGGCTTTTTTTTTAATTTAAGGATTTGTGGAAAATTCCTTTATAGTAACAGGAAGCTGCCAAACTTTGTTCCAGAGACTAGAAATTTCAATTGAAACATACGTGATTTTTTTCATTCCTTATGCAGATTTCAGCTACAAAGAATAGAACCCTAAATCCACCTAGCATTTGCTTTTGTGTATTTAAAATGCCCGACCTTTACACCACATGAGTTTACAATTTAATTATATGATGGTACTAGCAAGACTACAAAATAAAATCACTCGATAGTAAAACACATGCAATATAATGTTGCACACTGTGAAGACTAGCCAATATTACACAGTAGGACTCCTCAAGCATTTGAGAAATCATTCAACAGAATTGCAGCCTTTGAGAGCAGAGGAAAATTTTTTAAAGAGCAAATAAGGTCAAAATTTTATTAAAGGGCATGAAACACAGCCTGGGATTATTAATCAGTATAGAATATAAATCTTTTCATGACAGCTCTTAGCAATAAAAGCAAACATTTGCATAATATTTTACTTAAAATAGATCAAAATAATAATAGAATTATTTGAGTTCTGCCAAATGGTTTCATTACAAATAAGATATCTGTGAAATTTTATAAAAGAGGGAGGGTGTGAAAAAGGTCTCCAATGTATATTTTAGTAAAGATTTCAAAGTACTTTGGAAATAAACAGCATCAAAATAAAAGGAATGCATACTTATTTTGGCTTTTAATGTCATGATTTTATGCAAGAAAGCAAAATTTATCAAATCTTACATGATGTGTCTTCTCTATTGCTGAATAATAAGCCATTCAAAAACTTAGTGCCTTAAAACAACAGAGATATATTACTTTTCATGTTTTTGAAGTTGATTGGGCTCTTTTTCTGCTCCATATAGTATCTGTCCACTGGGGTCACTCTGAGACTGTGTGTATCCAAATAGGCTGAGCTAGTTATGTCAATTACACATCAATTTTAAAAATGTAACTGATCTAAAAAAAAAAAAAAAGTTGGCTGAGCCAGAAAATTTAAAAAGGCCTCTCTCACATATCTGGGCCTTGAAACTGACTGCCCCTGGGGGCCTAGGTTATCCTCATTGTTGCTAGCTCTCCATGTGATGTTGTATCCTCCAGGGCACCTCCACATAACTTCTCTCCAGTAAGGGAGTAGGACTAACTTAAAACATGGCTACTGAGTTCCAAGAGGGAGAATTCTGAGAAGATAAGCTTCAGTGTGGAAGCATATGTCAAATCTCTGCTTCTATCATGTTCGCTAATGTCTCCCTGACCAAAACTGTGGTATGAGCAAGCCCATATAATTGTGTGAGGGCACCTACAAAAGATATTAAGTGGGGGATCATAGGCATTGCTCTTTCTCAGTATGATAGCTTAGCACACATCAGCTATCTTTGTACATTCACTTAGAATCTATGAGATTGAATTTCCATTTTTTTGCATTACTTTGTGGTAAGAAAAAAATTGTTATTCCCTTATAATTCAAGCAATTTCATAAGAAATACTGCAAGTGAAAAGTACTAGTACTTTATTTTTTCATTTTTCTCAATTACAGTTTGCATTCAATATTATTTTGCACAGTGGTTAGACAATCACATACTTTACAAAGTGGTCCCCCTGATATTTCCAGTACCTATTTAGCATAATACATAATTATTATAATATTATTGACTATATTTCCTATGCTGTCCTTTATATACCCATGACTATTTCTAACTTCCAATCTGTATTTCTTAATCCTTCACCTTTTTCAGTCCCCTAACTGCCCTTTCTTCTGGCAACCATCAGTCTGTTCTCTATATCTGTGAGTGTTTCTGTTTAGTTTGTTCATTCATATGGTTCTTTAGATTCCATATATAAATGAAATCATATAGTATTTGTCATTCTCTGATTGGTTTATTTCACTTAGCATAATAGGTTCATCCATGCTGTTGCAAATGGTAAGATTTTGTTCTTTTTTATGGCTGAGTAATATTCCATAGTATACATGTACCACTACTTTTTATCCATTCATTTATTGATGGGCACTTGGGTTGCTTCCAAATCTTGGCTATTGTAAATAATGCTGCAATGAACATAGGGGTTCAGATATTCTTCCAAATTAGTGTTTTGGGTTTCTTCTAATATATAAATCCAGAAGTAGAATTGCTGGGTCATAAGGCAGTTTCAGTTTTAATTTTTTGAGGAGCCTCCACCCTGTTTTTCATAATGGCTGCACTATGCATTCCCACCAACAGTGCACAAGGGTATCCTTTTCTCCACATCTTGGCCAACACCTGTTGTTTGTTGATTTATTGATGATAGCCATTCTGACAGGTGTGAGGTATTATCTCATTGTGATTTTAATTTGCATTTATCTGATGATTAGTGTTACTGAGGATCTTTTCATATCTGTCTGTTAGCCATCTCTATGTCCTCTTTGAGAAGTGTTTATTTAGGTCCTTTGACCATTTTGTAATTGGATTGTTGGTTTATTTCATGTTGAGTTGTATGAGTTCTTTATAAATTTTGGGTATTAACTCATCAGATTTATCATTGGCAAATATGTTCTCCCACTCAGGGGGTTGTCTTTTCATTTTGTTGATGGTTTGATGTAGTTCCATTTGTTTATTTTTTCTTTTGTTTCCTTGCCTGAGGAGATATAACAGAAAAATATTACTAAGAGAAATGTCCAAGATTTTGCTGCCTGTTTTCTTCTAGGAATTTTATGGCTTCAAGTCTTACATTTAAGCCTCTAATACATTTTGAGTTTATTTTTGTTTATGGTGTAAAAAGGTGGTCTAGTTTCATAGTTCTTCATTTTCAAAGAAACAATTATTATTCTATAATAAATCCAGGAGAGAATATCTAAAATTAACTGGTAAAGTAAATTTTAAAAACAAAACCATTTACCATATTTGCCTTATGTAAGAATAATTTTTCCAGAGTTATCACTTTCCTTTTCTAAGAAACAGTTCTTAAACAAAAGGAATGCCAAAATTTACAGAGCTAGGTCTTAAAAACCTCATTCACTCAAAAATACTTTAAAAGATTAAAATTGCTGGTGTGCAGGCAGGCTAAATAGCAATCTCAAGTAGTTAAGAAAGGAAAATTAAATTTATTTAAAGAAAAAGAGATGGATTTACCCAAAGGGAAGGGCTACTGTCCCAATTATGCCCCAATTAATTAATTATCTGTCTAGACTTAGTGGGACAAACACAGGTGACCAGGAGTCAGCAATAACGGCCTATCCTCTGGTACTTTAATGTCTAGACAGCTGAGCCAAACCGGAACACATGACACACAAGACAGAATTAGTATGCAATCACACAGGGTTTATTTACCTATTCCTAGTGGGTCCTAGGCTCCAGCAAAGGCCACCCGGCATGCACACTGAAGGACAGACGATGAAAACAGAGACAGGCAGGCAGCCGCAGTTGGTTCAGGCTCACACAGCAGAGCAATCAGGGACTTGTCTCTCGGAGCGACGTGGAGTTCTCCTCTTATCGGGCAGGAGACCTCAACTGAAGATGGTCTCAGGGTTATATAGACCGAAGTAAACAACTTGTGTCCTTAGTGTGGGCCAGACGGTGTGCCTTATGCTGGGAGCAGGGCGTTTACACTTTAAGGGCTCGGAGCTTTACATCAAGATAATGGGGTGTTCATTAATTTTGGAAGTTACAAAGTATTGGGGGTTTCCATACAGCAAACATTTCACACAATAATTATTTCATACATTAGAGGGGTTACATTATTATAACATTCCACCTGGTGGTCCCCAGGGGACATATATGGAGAGGGATCCGAGGGGGCCAAAATTAATTTAGTTCCAATTAATGTCTAAGTTTTGTGCTTGTTGTTGGACTGATGATGTTGTGAAGTGTGTGTCTTGGTTTGATTTAATGATTTGTGGTGGACTATAGAATGAGAATCATGTTGAGAGTGCTTTCATAGTGGTTTTTGTATCTGGATGTCTTGAGGCGTAAGCATAAAGCATTCTAGTTGCTGTGTTAATAATAGTGCATGTATATTTGTTTGCAAAGGGTACATGAAGTGGTCCAATAAAATCAATTTGTAAGACTTGATTAGGCACAAATGCTTTAGTCAGTTTGGGTGGTGTAAGAGATTTAAATGTGTGAATGCCTTTGCATTGTTTATAGGAATTGATTGTTTGTTTAATGAGTTTAATGGATGTCTTCAGGTTTCTTTTAAGGAACCAATGGGCAAGTGAGGAGTGTCTTAAATGTCCTAATGTTGTATGTATCTGTTGTATGAATTGTGGTGTAAAGGTAAGTTCTGGGGTTGGTGAAGATAATTTGTATTTGTTTCCTTTTTTTTTTAATATAAGTTTTGGAAGAGGGGTGATGGACCAGTCATTATTTTCATTTTTTATTAATTTTAGATTAATTGCTAATGATTTTGAATTGTCCGTGATGGTGATGTTATTTCCTGGTGTAATTTTTTTTGTTAATGTATTTGCTATTGTGTTGTGCAGTGTTGTGGGTGTTTTGTCTGTAGCATGAGCGTTGACATGTGTAATGTATATTTTAATTTGGAGAAGTCATGGAGTTTTATTTAATAGTCTTGTGATCATAATGGTTTGCCATTAGTTAATCAGTCTGATTGTTGCCATTTGCCTGACCATTCAGTGATTCCTTTACAAACTGCCTATGAGTCGAAAAAGATGTAAATTTTGGGCTTATGATTGTCAATTGAGTCTTTAATGGTTAAATATGTAGCTATAAGTTCAGTATGTTGAGTAGATTTGGATTTACCGGTTGTAGTTAGCGCCCTGGATGTCGCTGGGTTGAAGGCTGCTGCTCTCCATTCGAATTGGTCACCGGTTACGGAGGCTGAGCTGTCTGTAAACCAGGCATTTTTAAGTTTAGGGCTATATTGTGGCCCTTTCACACCGATTGGATCGGGTGGTTGGACAAACTTGTTGGCACAGGTAGGTGGTTCTACCTCAGTTTGTTGACCTCCTCGGTGAGGAGGGCTGGTTCACCAGAGCCAGAGGTTTCTCGTGTGTTAATGTACCACTTCTACGTGAGAACCTTTTCGTCAGTTTAGGAACCTGCCAATTTTCCAGTTGACATTTTGAGCCATGCCTTAAGGGGCAATGTGCTGCTCATGGTTATTGGGTTAGGTTCGGTCAGCGGCTTTACATGCAACAGTGCCACATATAGTGTCCAGATTAGTTTCTCAAAATGAGAGAATTTGTGGTAAGAGTAAGGGAATCTCTGAGTCCAGAATCCTACAGGGATTAGCTTTTTGTCTTCTGTTTCTCTTTTGTATAGTCCCTAGTTGCCATGTTTTGCTATGAAACTAATGTTTAGTACTATTTTGTCTTCTGGTTTGATATTTTGTAGGGATTGAAAGTGGTTATCTAGTCTTTTAATTGTTTAAATGCCTGTTCCTGTTCTTGGGTCTATATGACATCTACTGCCTTCCTGGTGACTTTGTATATGGGTTTTGCAATGTCTGCTAGGTATGGTATGTGTTGTCTCCAGTATATGAAAAGTCTCATTAATTGTTGTGCTTCTTTCTTGTTGCTTGGGTTTTTTAGGTTTAGTAATTTGTCTATTATTTTGTTTGATATGTTTTTACCTTCAGAGCTTCAATGTATACCTAAAAATGTTGTTTTGGTGTTTGAGGGCTGGATTTTATCAGGATTAATTGTCCAGCCTAGTGATTTTAGGTGTGTTACTAGTGACTCTAGATTAGATTGTAGAATCTTTTTGTCATTGTTATAGAGTAGAATGTCATCTATGTATTGTATGATTGTGGATTTGTATTTTGTGGGGTCAATGTTGTTAGCAAGTAGGTTGTGTGCGATTGTGGGAGAGTTTTTGTATGTTTGTGGGAGTTTTTTGAATTGGTATTGTTTGCCTTGCCATGTCAATGTGGTAATGGGTCTTGATTTTTCAGCTATGGGTATTGCAAAGAACATGTCTGAGAGATCAATTGCTGCCATAAATCTAGGGTTGTCTCTCTGGATAATATTGATTACTTTTTGCGCATTAGGCAGGCAGCCATCTATTTTTGGTGAGGCCTTATTCAGGTTGCGATAGTCAATTGTGATCCTATAGGTGCTGTTAGGCTTTTTTACAGGCCAGATTGGGCTATTATAAATGTGTGATCTGCCTGGTTCTATTATACTTCTTCCAAAAGTTTTTTAAGTGCTTTGGTTACATCCTCATGTCCTCCTTTTAGAGGGTATTGAGGTCTGAATGAATTTGTATTTGGTTCTGGTAATGTTAATGGAGGTATTTGCAGTGCAGTGAGGAAAGTTTTGATTTTATGTAGCCTGGGTGTGTGGGAGATATGACAAAATAATGTTGGTAGGATGTCCATACTTAATATGTTTTGAACCTGAGGTGAGACTAGGAATGTGATTGGGATTTGTTTGCCTTTGTATAGTATTTTTCTTCGTGTTGGGTAGGCTGGGGTCACATTTCCTGTGACTCCTTCAATATGTACTGTAGGTCCTTTCTTTGGTTCTGCATTTAAATGTTTTTGTAAGCGGTGGGTTTCTTTTAGCAGGGAGACCTACGAGCCGGTATCTATTAAAAAGATTTTATATTGTAATGGCCCACTTCCCAGGGAGATTTGGAGGGATATGTATGGTTTGTTGTCATTTATTGTGTTGACTGATGTGTCTATAACTAATGGGGGGGTGTTACTGAATATAGGTACTTTAGGTGGGATTTCTTCAGAGTCTGTAGTGTAGAAGTAATGTTCTGGCATTGGTGTCTGGTATGGCCCTCCTATTGCCTAACTTGCTGTGGTCGGCGGGGGCCTCTCCCGTTTCCCTGATTCTGTCTGAAGGGGTTTTGACTATTATGGAATGGGTTGTTGATTTGAATCTCTGTCCTGAAGGGATTTCTTTGATTTTGTGGTTGGTTGGGTGGGTTTCTGTTGAATGGGTTGTTATTATTTCTAAATGGGTTGTTTCTAAATGGGTTATTATTATTATTATTTCTGAATTGATTATTGTCTTTGAAGAATGGATTGTTCCTTCTCCGATAATAAGCTTGTTCTTGTCTGTTATTGGTCATTCTGCCTGTTTTGATTGGTTTGGGGTGTTTTTAAGGGCTTTAGAGGTCCTCTATACTGTTGCATGGGGAATGAATATTTCTTTGATTCCTTTGTCGTGAAGGTGAATTTTTTTTTTTCTGCTAATAGGTCTTGGTGTGGTTGGATTTATTTTTTTAATATTCTCTGCAGTGTTGGACCTTGTGATAAGGTTTTGAAGCTGCATTTTGTAGCCATCTGGAGCGTTTTTTATTAGTACCTTGATTATCCCTTCTACATCTGAATTTTCCGATGGTGAGCTCAAATCTGGTTTATAAAGGCTAGTTAGGATCACCAGTTTCCTTAATTGGGTCTGTAATTGTGTAAGAGATTCCCAGTGTTCTGAAAACTGTCCTGAAGACAGGTCCTCTGATGGAAATGCTCTTCTCCATGCATCTCCTATCCAGCTCCATAATGATCTCACTGTATTTGAGTGTTGTTCTGCAGTTTCCTTTAGTGCTGTTTTTAATTTGGCTAATTCTATTGCATCTATCACTGCTGTGAGTTCATCTGCACTTAACATGGACGTGTGGCCTCCAAGTTCATCTATATTTTACAAGCCACTCTACGTCCGTTAATTCTTCTTTAATCAATAGTTTTCTGAGTTCTGCTAGTTCCTGCCTTGAAAATGAGGTGAATTCTACTGTTTCCTCAGTCCCTTCATTTTCTGATTTTATTACCTTCTTTTTTACTACTACTGGCTTGCTAGAGTATTTTGCAACTATCTTCGATGCTAGTGATCTTCCCTTGTCAGTGTCCTCCTGCAGGTGATGGATTGTCTGTAGTAATATTCCTACTACCTCCTGTGGTGGCACTCTTTCTATTATTGGAATCAGATTGTTAGGATCTACTATGTTTTGGTTGAGGCCTGGGGCTGTCTGGATTTTATATTTGGCCCTCAGGGGTCCTCTACCGGCCTCCATTTGCTTTCTGATGATATGTTAGGCTCGGTAGGGTCATTTCTTTTGAAAAGCTTGTTAAAGTTGTTTTTAACTTTTTGCATGGTGTTGAGTGAGATGGAGTCTTGGTCGGTACCTACCAAAAGGACAGAATCCTTGTGTATGCGGTGTGTTCCTATTGCAGTATGTGGTTTCTAGATGGAGAGTTGTTAGGGTTTGTTGTTTTTTTTAGAAAATTAGAGTTTTAGCTAGTTTCTTCAAAATTTTGTTCATAAATTCGGCTCTGCTGTAAATTTATTCTTCAAAAAGTTTCATTTTCCTTTACTTTCAGTTTCCCTTAATTTAATTCCTCTAATTTAAAGGGGAGTTTCGATTTTGGACTAAACCTAGGCGACCCAGTTATGCTCCGGTGTCGAGTCTCCGGAATGGGAATAGGTCAGTTGGTATAATCCTCCAACTCAGCTCCACTTGGACAGAGAGACTGCTAGGACCCGCCGGCACTCACCGTCAGGAGTCAGCCTCTCCTGGGTATGCCCTCATGGTGGACGACCACTGACCCGTGTCCTCAGAGACTAGTTCGCTTTTGGTTGGTGCCAGATTAATCCCCTTTACACTCGGTGGTCATTTCCTTAATACTCTGACCAAAACCTGAGTGTTTTTTGCCAATTTTAAATACTTATCCGCCTGCGCTGTGGAGAAATTTGTTTTGGAATCCTGCCAACTACACCAATTGTCCCAATTATGCCCCAATTAATTAATTATCTGTCTAGACTTAGTGGGACAAACGCAGGTGACCAGGAGTCAGCAATAACGGCTTATCCCCTGGTACTTTAATGTCTAGACCAGTGGTCGGCAAACTCATTAGTCAACAGAGCCAAATATCAACAGTACAACGATTGAAATTTCTTTTGAGAGCCAAATTTTTTAAACTTCTTCTGACGCCACTTCTTCAAAACAGACTCACCCAGGCCATGGTATTTTGTGGAAGAGCCACACTCAAGGAGCCAAAGAGCCGCATGTGGCTCGAGAGCCACAGTTTGCTGACCACGCGTCTAGACAGTTGAGCCGAACCGGAACACATGACACACAAGACAGAATTAGTATGCAATCACACAGGGTTTATTTACCTATTCCTAGTGGGTCCTAGGCTCCAGCAAAGGCCACCCGGCATGCACACTGAAGGACAGACCATGAAAACAGACAGGCAGGCAGCCGCAGTTGGTTCAGGCTCACACAGCAGAGCGATCAGGGGCTTGTCTCTCAGAGTGACGTGGAGTCCTCCTCTTTTCGGGCAGGAGACCTCAACTGAAGACGGTCTCAGGGTTATATAGACCGAAGTAAACAACTTGTGTCCTTAGTGTGGGCCAGACTGTGTGCCTTATGCTGGGAGCAGGGCGTTTACACTTTAAGGGCTCAGAGATTTTACATTAAGATAGTGGGGTGTTCATTAATTTTGGAAGTTACAGAGTATTGGGGGTTTCCATACAGCAAACATTTCATACAATAATTATTTCATACATTAGAGGGGTTGCATTATTATAACAGCTACACAGCACTGAGCCAAAGGGTTTTGGGTCCATGATGGCAGCAAAAATGTACTCAGGACAATGAAACAAGGAAGGACAGAGAAGAAGAGAGTCTAGTCTTGACTGGGCTGCTTTGGCTCACTGAGAAGTCAGAGAAAAGGGAGCCTTGGAGACAGGATCAGGGGGTTTGCCCGGGACAAACTGCCACTGCCCATTGCTCCCTGTTGCAAGTTTCATGGGGTTCCTTAGAGGGAAGATAGGGTAAGGAATGGCACTAGCGTGCTTCCCTGGGGACTGTCACACTCTGGGTCCTTTGTCCTGAGGGTATTTATCTCTTTCTTGAAGGTGAAAATCTTACGGGAGGAATAAGGGGAGGTCTTAATAGAATATTCATCAGCTTTCCATGTTTGCTAATTCAGGCTCGTGGTCTCCATGGATTGGTCAATGCCAGGGTAGAGGGTCATTAGTCAATGCAGCTGATCCTGAGGCAGCCATAGCATCACTAGTCTGGTTTTGCTGATTTTCTGGGCCTGGAGCTGCAATACAACTGAGGCCTGCATGTTATCTTTAGGGAGGAAAAGGTCAGGGGGTCTAAACCTCCTGACCAGTGATATGCTAGAGGAGGATAAATTACCCTGGGGGTAAGGTTCTTGTTTTCCCAGTTTGGACCCTTGCTAGTGAATTTCTGTACCTGATCCATCATCCTTGCTCTGCTCATGTCTGTCTAATTTGCTTCTTGTTGTTTGTATATGAGAACGGCAAATAATAATAACAATGATAATAATAATGCATGTGAAAATAAAAATCAAATTAAGCATAGTGACTGATCCTCCCGCTGGGGCGGAGGGGGAGGAGGAACAACATCTGCATCAACCATTAATTTGCTTAAACGTATTGATAAAGTTAAAATAATATTAAGTATAATTAGACCAAAAAGTAGGTGAAAGTAGGATCACTTTATTTTGCTGGGCACTTTATTTTGCTCTCGTCTTGATAAGCAAGGTGAACTTGAACTTTGATTTTTAAGCCCACAGGAGGCATCGAGAACATTATACAAAATCTGTGGGTCTACAACCTCATTATAGGGGTGAATTAACAATAAACCAACCCCTCCTCTAGAATACCACAAGGAAAGTTCTGTCTTGAATTTTGATGCTAAATAGAGAGGAGAAAATGTCTTCTTTAGGAATTCCTAACCCAAAAACATTTCTTCAAATCTTTGGCATGAAAATGAATATTGTGTGGGTGATCCAGAAAACTTTACATAAAGAATTAAAAATGTATTAACCCTAGACCAATTCTCCAGGTTCCTAGAAGAAGCAAATCAAATATACTCTAAAGTAACCCATGTTCCTCCTGGAATGCAAATAATTCTTACAGTTAAGCTGAAAAATATAACTTCACAGTCAAACCTGAAAGGAGAACAAAGTACTATGACTGAGAAGCAGATGGCAAGTAATACAGCAGAATATACAGAAAGTTTTGATACTATAATTATCAAACTATGAATAAATGAAAGGAATTGAAATGTAAAGATTGGCAATCAAACTTTAAAATATGACTCATTATATTAAAAGTAATAATTAAAACTTTTACAAATGGAAACTATATTTATTAAAATTTAAAACTCTATCAGTGTGCTTACAGGAAAGTAGCTATAACTGAAGAATAAACTCTTAAGTTTGAATAGAGGTCATAAGATAGTATGGGAAATGCATGGGTAACATGATTTAAAATGTGAAAGAGAGGAGGTTAGAAGACATGAATCTAATACATGACAAATTTGGGTTTCAGAATGAGAGGAAAGAGAAAGCGAGGTAGTGACAATTTTTGAAGAGATAATGACAGAATATTCCTGAACTGGTGAAATATCAAATATACAGATCTGAGAAGCTCTATGTATCCCAAGCAAGAGAAATAAAAACTGACTCAAACCTGAAGAGAAAAAAGTTAGAGGGAAAAAGACAGATTCCGAAGAAGTGAAAATTAGAGGGTTAAAGAACCTGAATCAAAGAGTTTAAACTGTATTTTTTGTTGTTTTTTGTTTTGATTTTTTAACTGCAGTTGACGTTCAATGTTATATTATTAATTTTAACATCTGCTGAAATTCACCAATTGGCAAAGCTTCATGGTCTTGATCATTATGGGGGCTGCAATTACAGTTATTCCTGGAAACCCCTCTAAACTTAAACAAGGTACACTTATAACACTGGGGGAACTACTAAACATAAAATAGAGGATAAACAGGTATGCCTTACCTTAAACTTTGGAACTATGACTGTCTTGCCTACATTCTCTAGTCATACTGCCCAATTTTCTGAAGTATGTCATAGTGGTTATGGCTTGTCTGAATCAATGAGCAGTAAATTAAAATTAAATGAATTATTTGACACTTAAAATTAGCCTGATAAAAGAGACCCTATGGAGCTTCCCCTAGATAAAATAGCGCATACTCCCCAATACACAGGCATTCCTCAAAGATAGCACAGATTTGGTTCAGAACACTTACATAAAGCAAATATAGCAAAAAAGAAGTCACACAAACTTTTTGGTTTCCTAGTTCACACACTACACTGTAGTGTATAAATGTGCAACGGCATTATGGCTAAAAGAACAATGTACATACCTTCATTAAAAAATACTTTATTTCTAAAAAATGAAAGCCATAATCTGAGCCTTTAGCAAGTTGTAATCCTTTTGCTGGTGGAGGGTCTAACCTCCAATTTGTACAAAAGGCAGTGTCTATGAAGTGCAATAAAGTGAAGAGCAATAAAGCGAGGTGTGCATGTAAATGAAAACTGGGCCTTCAAGGGTTGAAACCCATTATATAAGATCTATTTAGAGAATGGGAGATCATCCTCACTGCCTCTCTAATTAACAGCCCCAAATGACCTGATTTTAACCTGAAAAGAATGAATGGTGCCTCATAGCTGGATCATTGTCATGTTAACACTATAGTGACACCAATTAAGGCCCCCATACCCAATCTTATAAAAATTATTGACTCCATCCAACAAGCAGTCATAGGTTTCGCTAATATGTCCAGTGTTTATTCCAATAGTCTTTCAGACGCAGTTTGCTTTCACCTGCTAAGGGACACAATAATACATGCTCATCTGGCTACCCTCTACCCTTTGGCTACTTCAACATCCCTGTGATCAGACATAATCTTTGCAGGCATAATCCTTTTTTTTAATAAGTTAATCTTTTTTAAAATAAATCTTTATTGTTCAGATTATTACAGTTGTTCCTCTTTCCCCCTGCCGCCCACTCATAGCTCCCTTCCACCCGGTTCCCACCCCACCCTCTGCCCTTACCCCCCCCCCGCCCCCGCACTGTCCTCATCCATAGGTGTACAATTTTTGTTCAGTCTCTTAGTGCACCCCACACCCCCTTCCCCCAAGAATTGTCAGCCCACTTCCTTTCTATGCCCCTGATTCTATTATATTCACCAGTTTATTCTGTTCATCAGATTTTTTATTCACTTGATTTTTAGATTTACTTGTTGATAGATATGTATTTGTTGTCACTTTGTTGTTCATAATTTTTATCTTTACCTTTTTCTTCTTCTTCCTCTTCTTAAAGAATACCTTTCAGCATTTCATATAATACTGGTTTGGCAGTGATGAACTCCTTTAGCTTGTTCTTATCTGTGAAGCTCTTTATCTGATCTTCAGTTCTAAATGATAGCTTTGCTGGGTAGAGTAATCTTGGCTGTAGGTTCTTGCTATTCATCACTTTGAATATTTCTTGCCACTCCCATCTGGCCTACATAGTTTCTGTTGAGAAATCAGCTGACAATCGTATGGGTACTCCCTTGTAGGTAACTAACTGTTTTTCTCTTGCTGCTTTTAATATTCTCTCTTTGTCTTTTGCCCTTGGCATTTTAATTATGATGTGTCTTGGTGTGGACCTCTTTGGATTCCTTCTGTTTGGGGTTCTCTGCACTTCCTGGACTTGTAAGTCTATTTCTTTCACAAGGTAGGGGAAGTTTTCTGTCATTATTTCTTCAAATAGGTTTTCAGTATCTTGCTCTCTCTCTTCTTCTGGCACCCCCATAATTCGGATGTTGGTATGCTTGAAGTTGTCCCAGAGGCTCCTTACATATCTTCATATTTTTGGATTCTTTTTTCTTTTTGCTTTTCTGGTTGGGTGTTTTTTGCTTCTTCATATTTCATATCTTTGACTTGATTCTTGCGATCCTCTAGTCTGCTGTTGGGTCTCTGTATAATATTTTTTATTTAGTCAGTGTATGCTTAATTTCTAGTTGGTCCTTTTTCATATCCTCTAGTGTCTTGCGAAATTTATTGGCCTTTTCTAGGAAATTCTTGAAAAATCTTATAACCGTGGTTTTGAGCTCTATATCCAGTAGTTTGCTTTCCTCCATTTCTTTCATTTGTGACCTGTTTCTTTGTCTCCACATTTTGGCTGCTTCCCTGTGTTGATAGAGTGGCTTTGTGTACTAGGTGTCCTATAGGGCCCAGTGGCTCAGCCTCCCTAATTACCTGAGGTGGACACTCTTGGTGCACCCCTTTGTGGGCTGTGTGCAAAGTCTTATTGTAGTTAAGCCTTGATTGTTGTTGGTATCACTGGGAGGAATTGACCTCTAGGACAGTTGGCAGTGAGGATCAGTTGTGTCTACGATGGGACAACTTCTGTGCTGGAGACACCCATATGGGGCAAGACTTGCTTCAGTGAGGCTTTGGCGCTTACTGAGTTTGCCCCCTGAGTGTGTCTCTTATGGATCTGAAGAGTTGTAATCTGATTGGTCTCACTCTGACCACTGGGTACACTGGCTCTTGGATCTCCAAGCAGGTGCAAAGTCAGCCACTGCCTGAGGCCACCCAGCAGGAGCTACAGAGAGATCTGTAGATTCCTCCTCTTTGTTTGGGGTTTAGAGGTGCCCAGATGAGGCCCAGCTGTGAAGCAATGCAAGCTGCTGTCCAGCTTTGGGCCTTCTTTAGGAGGCTCTGGAGCTCTCTGTCCCAGCTGCAGTATGTTAGGTTTTAGATTGCAAAGAGCCAGGCCATTCATATGCAAAAGCCTCTGTGCACAGCTTGGGTGGGGTTGTAAATTGGGTGGAGCAGGGTCTCAGGGAATCACCAGGGTGGAGCAAACAGCAATGGCTGACCGTCAGCCCTGCCCCGAAGAGGTCCCCAGGTCTCTGTGTCCCACGGCACTGTGCAGGAACAATGATTGCTGCAAGCACCTCTGAAAGAAAGCCGCCCTCTTTGTTCCACCCCAATGCCAGACAGTCCAGTTTCTCCCTGTATAAGTCTGGGTCCCCAGAGTCTCGCCCGGAACTGGAGTTCAGAGCAGTCAGGAGCTTGTGTCTCCCTCCTGATTGAAAAAGACAACAGCGTACTGAGTTGCCAGCCCCTTTCCACGCGTGCCTCCATACCTCCACACTTCACTTCCGCACCTCAACACCTCCACACCTCCTCCGAGTCTCAGTGTGCTTTTCTCTTTCCTTCTAGTTGTATAAATTCCACTCAGCCAGCCTTCCCGTGGTTCTGAATGATGCCCATTTTGTCTTTTAGTTGTAGTTTTGAAGTGGTTGTGCGAGGCAGCAAGTTCAGGTGTTTACCTATGCCGCCATCTTGGTTTCTCCCTGCAGGCATAACCTAAACTGCATCCATCTTTTCCAGGATCACAAGTATTCCATTACACTGATGACATCCTCCTCCAATGAGATTCATTGGTACATTCATTCAGGACATACCAATACTCACAAAATGGTTTATAAAAAGGCAATGGGTTAAAAAAAAAAAAAGGCAATGGCCATTGTCCCACACACAGCACAAGGACCCAAATCCTGCAAATTATTGATAAACTGAGATCTGCTCCATCCCTAACACTGTAAATAGCTATTGATCTTCTCAGCACCCATGATGTTAAAACAAGCCCAAGGTTGATGTTGTTGTTTTTCTTTTTGTTGAAGCTAGGCACTTTATTAGTGAGGAGCCTTGGCTTGGGGGAGGAAGGTTGGGCCGTGCTGGACCAGTGCCCATTTCAGTGAATTTTTCTGGATATCAGGCGTTCCTCCATGAAGATTTAGAGGGAATACCATCATGGAAGAAATTCCTCTCACCCCCAGAAGGCGACTGCCAAGCTACAGGAGGGTTAGGGATAATCTCAGCACAGCTGGGCCTCTGGGACAGTATCACTGATTAGAAATTCGGTATCTCTTTCTCTTTTAGGGTTCTCCTGAAGCCCGAATTGATTTCAGAGGAAGCCAAGCACAACCAGCCCCTGGCCAGCCTAGGCACCGTAAAGCTTGTTTATCTGGGTGCAGTCCCAGGCCCTTATTCCTCAGAGAGAGGCCACGTTCCCAATGAGCAGCCCCTTACCTCACAGAGAGCCCAGGTGCCCAAGCAGCGAGGTCCAGCTTCCTGAGCTGAGTGGGTCACATGGTATGGGTGCGGTAAGAGAAAAGGGAGAGCTTCCGAGTAGGACAGCAAAAACAAACCCAAGATCTTTTAGGATTTGACTTTTATAAACAACATATTCCTCCTTTACAAATCTTATATTTATACTGTTACACACATATCAGTCTAAGAATGGTGCCTTCTATAACGCAAAGCTCTGGAATCTGTCCAAATTGCAATATAAACAGGCACTTCTCTTAGTGTACTATAAAGACTTCTGGGATTTGGCAACCTCCTCTCATTCCTTTTGTGGTCCTTGGTCCACCCACCATGGTCATAATTGCTTATGGGCTTCCTGTGCAAGAAATCATCCTCCTTGGCCTCCTACTACATTACTCCTTAAGGTAGTAATTGCTGAGTGCACACTGAAATTTCCTGTCCTCATTCCTTTGCCAAATGTCATAGTGATAAAGGAGGTAACCCTGTTCTGTGCTCCTTAGCTTCTAAGCAGCCTCTTGATATCAGTTAAGTGAGCATCAAAGGGAGTTCATAAAGGAAGGGTTGCAGAGCCACCATTATAAAAGATGGAGCTCCCTGGGGAGTTGCTGCTCTTGATCCTTTAATTCCACCTTCCAGATCAATAATGGAAGCCAAGAGTCAGCAAAATTGGCTGAAGGTTAATCAGCCATCTTAACACAGGATACCTTGGACAATGATCAGCTCATCTGCATTTTTACTGATTCTTGGGTGTGGTCTAGTCTACTGGCAACAATTCCTTAACCAAAAATTTCCATTTGAATAAAGAACTCCAGTTATCTCTTGCCTCACAAATACCCAATATGTAAATGAAGGTCACTATGTTCCTACACATGCCAAAGCCACAGTACAAGGCCTTACCAAGACACACTCCTGATCCCCTTGGGAGTTCTGGACATTATTGATAGTGACCAAGGCCCTCATTTTATTTCTTAAAATATACAGTGCTGGGTTCTTGGACAAAATATTCAATAGAACTTTCAACACCCTTACCAGTTGCAGGCTACGGGCCTCCTAAATCACCATAATATCTTACTTAAATGAGATAAAATTCAATTAAATGAAACATGGCACATTTTAGTCATCAGTCAAATATCAGGAATAAATTATAACAAAAAATATTAATCCAGTTTTGATGCTGACTGTTCAAGTCTTTGATCCCCACACTCTGCCCCCTATCAAGTTGATAAGAAAGCCCACTTGTTCCTTCCTTTGGCACTGGCAGGAAGTTAAAATCACAAAAACCCAGGCCAGCACACAGAAACCCTTACCCCAGCCCCAACCCAAAATGAAAGCTTACCCAACACAATGTTCAGCAGCAAAAACCCAGTTGTAAACAAATTTACAAAGTATGATTACATTATAATTTAAAAGTTATATTATAAAGGCATAAGTAAACATTATTGTATATTGTATAGAGATACAACTATATAGCAAAACTAAAGGAAAGGTAAAGAATTACAAATGCAAAATTTTGAATGAGGGTGGAGGAAAAAGATTAGGATTTGAGAGATCACACAGGAGATTGCCAAACAAATGGCAGTATTTCTTCTTCTGAAAACTATGTGATGGGTACATATGGATTGTCTTTTATACATGTTTTATGAATATTATTTTATAGACTCAACATTTAATGTGAGTAATTAAAATTCAGAATTCTTGAAATAAAAACATTATTACAAAATGTTTTGGGTTTAGGCTTTTAATACAAGCATGGGAATAGAAGAAATAAATGAGTAAACAGCTGACAATTGCCTTTGTGAGACCATTGAGTACCAACTTCTTATCTCACTACCTAATTATGGAGAACACTGTCACTTCAGTCACTAGGAGCTATAGTCATGTCACATATATGTGTCGTTGACCAAAACTGTTTAATTAGCATTAATCATTGTTTGAACTGATTGCATTGTTATTCTATAAGGATTTTCTAGGGCATCTTGGGCATAAATACATACAGTTAATGTGTATATGTCAGATATTTTCCTCTGCATTTACACTATAGAACTTCAAGAAGCTCTAATTACAGTATATTTTATGTTTTGTGTGTGTGTGTGTGTGTGTGTGTGTGGACTGTACATTGTCAAGTAAATTAGACTAGTAAGTTATACTCATAATTATTTTTAATTTTGATAGAAGGAAACAGGAACCTAAGGAATTAATATTTGTTTTATATTTATGTGTGAAAGGTGTCCAAAAGTTTCTAAGGATGGAATATCTCAAGACAGATCATCACTGAGGTGAATAAATAATGCTTGTTATAGAAAAATAAAAAATTCATAATTTGTTATTAATATACAAACAAAAAATTAAAGACACTAGGAGAACCAAATATAATAAAAAGTGAATGTGTGACCCATGCACTGTGAAAAAAATCAACTTAATTATGGTTTGTTACAATAGTGCCTCTTTTTGAACAAAGTCCAGCTTTAATTAAAATCTTCACATTCGATCAGATGGAATTGCAGATGAGATTAGTGGAAACTCTCTATTGTTCTTATTCATTTTAATGTACTGCATTTCAGCAGTAAGGAGATATACAAAAGAAAAGCAATTCACTAGCTCTTAAAAGGGGTCTGTTACGATTCTAAATTTAATTAAATTAGATTAGTTGTACATCATTTATATTACCAGAAATCACAGGCTGTTTCTAAGATCCCCTCCTCCTGTCCCATCCTTACCCTCATCTATCATGCCCAATTCAAAATTACAAAAACTTTGTTGAACTCCTGTTATTTTTTTTTTTAGTAAATGAGAATATTTCTTATAAAATTTAGTCTTTCTTTCCTTTCAGCTGTCCAGCAAATATAAAGAAGACTCAATAAGCAAATCACTTAATGTCAATGGTCACAGAATAGACAGCTCACCAGTTTTAGAGAGTCCATTTGCAGTTATGAATTGCAATAATGACTAATCCCTCATTTCTCTATAGCTTCTGAATTTTTAAAAAACTCACACATTATATTTTGCACATTTCTCTGACTTCCTGTGAATACAGTTGGACAAAATAGATCCAGAAATAATTCATTGTGTGTATATTTCTATGACTAAAAGTTAACCTAGCTGCCTCCCAGGCTATTTCAATATTATCTTTCAGCTATAGGACAACGCGATCTCAAAAATCCAATGTAGTATATCTCTATGTACATGTTGGCTGAAAATGTAACATGTCAGTATTATGTTTTCTGTTGTTTTTAAGTTACTATATTATGGAGAAAAGTGTTATACAGCACTAGATAACAAATACTAATTTTGATTCTTGTGCAGTGTAGAAACTGGGGGACTTGAAGGAGAGTTTTAGTAAAAATGCAAAGTGCCTTGAAGACATTATTTGTGGAAATACGATGGCTTTGAGGAGTTTGTAGTGAGAGCTTAGAGGATAGTACAAAAACTTTTATTGGAAATCAGAGCATAGGGTTTCCTGTATGCAGTAGTAGAAAGTTTAGCAATGCTGTGGCCTACGCTAATGTAGAAAATAGAAAATGTATCTAATTCGCCAAGTGACCTAGTTAAAAAAGATTTCAAGGTAGAATGCTGAAGGTGCTACCTGGTTTCAAGTTTCTTGTAGTAAAACCTCAAAAAAAAAAAAAAGATCAGAATTATTAAACAGAAAATATCCAGGACCTAGTAGTTTTGAAATTTTAGTGTCTTCAGATGGCAAACAGTAATAAATTAAGAGAACAGCTTCAGAACAGAACAAATCCTGGGCACTCTCAGGAAAGAACAATTTAAAGACGTGAAATAAGTAAGACAGAGAGAGAAAAATACCACATGATTTCACTTACATATGGAATCTAAAGAAGAATATAAACAAACAAACAAAGCAGAAACAGTCTCATAGATACAAAGAACAAACCAATGGTTGCCAGATGGAAGAGGGCCTAGGTGGAAAAGGTAAAGGGAGTAAGAACTACAAACTGGTAGTTACAAAGTATTCACAGGGATGCAAAGTACAGTGTAGGGAATATATTAAAGTCAATAATATTGTAAAAACATTTTATGGTATCAGGTAGGTAGCAGACTTATCTGGGGGATCACTTCATAAATTATATAAATGTCTATCCACTATGCTGTACACATAAAATTAATACAAAATAATATTGAATGCCAATTATAATAGAAAAAAATGTTACATTTAACCACCTCCCTCAAACTAAAAAAAAAAAAAATAATCAGCTCTTGTTACTGTTCTGGCAATTAATAAATAAAGCTGCTATACACATCTGTTTATAGGGTTTTGTGTGGATATAAGTTTTCAATTCCTTTAAATAAATACTAGATTCTGCCTGGCAGGCATGGCTCAGTAGTTAAGCATTGACCTATGAACCAGGAAGGAGGTCATGGTTCAATTCCCTATTAGGACACATGCCCAGGTTGAGGGGTCGATCCCCAGCTGGGAGGTATGCAGGAGGCAGCCAATCAATAATTCTCTCTCAGCATTGATGTTTCTATCTCTCTTCCCCTCTCCCTTCCTCTCTGAAATCAATAAAAATATATATTTTCAAAAAATGATGAGAGAGAATCACTGATCGGCTGCCTCCTGCACACCCCACACTGGGGATCGAGCCCACAACCCAGGCATGTGCCCTGACCAGGAATTGAATGATGACCTCCTGGTTCATAGGTAGATGCTCAACCATTAAGCCATGCCAGCCAGGCTCTCTCTCAGCATAGGAAAGATGACCCATGCAAGCACCCCCGTCTGTGGTAAAGGTGCCAGACAATCCAGTTCCTCCCCATATGTCCCTGGACCCTCCCAAGCCTTTGCCCCAGTGCTGGAGCTCAGAAGGAGAGACTCCCAGTAAGTTCGTGTGCAGGCGCTTTAAGAGGAACTGCCTGGTTCTCCAGCTGCCTCCATATTATTCAACCACAAGCCCCACCAGTTTGCACAGCCTGAAGTACTGGGGACTTCTCTTCCCAGCTCTGGAACCCTGGGCTGGTGGGCTGGTGTAGGGCTGGGGTCCTTTGCTCTTATAGGATTTTGTGTGATTAAAAAAAACACCACATGTGAGTGTTGGACCAGCCTGTTCTGTGCCTCTGCACCTTCTACCAGTTTTGGTGTGCTTTATTCTTTACTTCTCTAGTTGTAAGACTTCCCTTCAGCCAGATTTAGGTGGTTCTGAATGACAGTTGTTCCATATTTTAATTGTAATTTTGATGTGGTTCCAGAATCTTTTTTATGGTTACAGATTATGGGATACTTAACTAAAGTAACTTATCTTTTAATTGATTATATCTGTAAATCACTTCCAAATCCCAGAAACACTCCATGAAGAACTATGGCACATGTTCTTCTTTATCTATTGTTTACTTATCAAATGAAAAACCTGTTTATACAAAGCTGATCTATCTCCAGTCCCTAGAGATTTAAAGTATATTTACATTATGGAAACACTCGATGTTATTGATCTGTGGGTAGTAGCCGAGTAGGAATCTCTCTTCATAAAAGTTTTCTCCTTCCATATCTTCCTAATAGTCGGGGAAAAAATGACATGACTGAAGATCTTTAACGTGCCATCCATTTAAAAACAAACTGTATGCCTGCAAGCCACAAAAGAAAGGTCAAATGAATAGTCTCAGTGTCATATTGCCAACGTTCTCTACTACTTGAATATTTAGGCCATTATTTTTAATTGCATCTCTAGATACAAAGAGGGTCAGCATGCAATATTTTCAAAGCGATGCTTAAAACTTAATAGAAAGTAATGTGTGAACCATGAACAATTTAACAAGCCCATACTTCAAGTAACATATCATTTATTATAAAACATATAGTATTTTTAGAAGCAAATAATATAACATTTGCACCACTAGCAAAATATTACTGATTTCCCCATCTATGTAACACTTTCAGTAGGCATAGTAGATATGAACTCTATTGTAGATTGTTGTAAAATGTTTCTTTTCTCAGAGATACATTTGATACAAAATACATTAATTTATATTTATTATGAGAGAAAATATATTTTGTAAGTGTAAAGGTATATAAGTGCAAAAAATGTCAAACTATTTAAAGTATAAATGACTATGATTTTTTTTAAAAATTTGTCTTTCACACAAAAAATTATAGCTGTATTGCTTTAAAATATCACATTTTTAAAAAAATTAAGCAATTGTGTAAATTGATTATAAGTACAATTATTCAATCATGACTATAGGTGTGTTTGGTGTATGTTTAGTTATGATATTTACTTAATTTAGTTATGATATTTATTTAAAGCCAGTTCTTGTCAAACTTTGATGTACACATCTAGGGTATATAAAAAGATGAGAATAATATTTATTTTTATTTACATTTATATAGTATATGTGATTTATTATATGTGAATATCTTTATTATAATTTATTTTTATTAAAAGAATAAAAATTTAGGCATACTCTTAAATAAACTCTTGGTTGTATACACAAGTGTACATATATGTTTTTTAAAAGTGAGTTCTCAGCAGGTTTATTTATAATAGCAAAAACTAATTTTCCCTTAGCATGAGATAGATATATATTGTGTTGAATTTATATAATGTTATGCAATAGTAAAAATGAATAAACCAAAGTTGCATGAATCAATATATGTGAATCTCATGAACATAATGTGTTATGGATAAAGCTACAGAACACTTGAAGAATGATATTATTTATATACTAGAGGCCCAGTGCATGAAATTCATGTATTGGGGGGAGTCCCTCAGCCCGACCTGCGCTCTCTCTCACTCCAGGACCCCTCGCTCCTCACCGCCCACCTGCTCACTGCTCCTTACCACTGCTGCAGAGGTGGGAGAGGCTCCTGCCACTTCCGCTGCGCTCTCCAGCCATGAACCCGGCTTCTGGCTGAGTGGCACTCCCCTTGTGGAGTGTCCTGCATTGAGCTTCTGCCCCTGATGGTCAGTGCACATCATAGCAACTGGTCATTCTGGTCCTTCCACCATAATGGTCGCTTAAGCTTTTATTGTATAAATAAGTAAATTCAAATAAACCAATATTTCATAGGTATTTTATATTTAAGAAGATTAAGTAGGATATATATATATATATATATATATGTATTTATATATATATATCCTACTTAATAAAGAGGAAATATGCTAATTGACCACCATGCCCTCGCAAAGATGGTGGCTCCCACAGCCAATAAGAAGGGAATATGCTAACTGACTGCCATGCCCTCAAAGATGGCAGGTGCCTACAGCCACAAGATGGCGGCACCCAGTCCTCTCAGCCCCGCCTGGGTGGCAGGCACATGGCACAGCCTCCGGAGTCCCCCAATCCCCTCAGCACCCCAGCCGCCCAGGGCCGGCCTGAGGCACAGGCAAGCCTCAAATGGCGGGTGTCCAGTTGCCCAGGGCCGGCCTGAGGGACAACCAAATGGCTGAACAAGCAGGCTGCGTGGGGCTACCAGGCTGGCAGGGGAGTTAGTGAAGGGCAACCAGGCTGGCAGGGGGGCAGTAAGAGGTGACCAGGCCAGTGGGGGGTTGCAGTTGGGGGCAACCAGGCCAGCAGGGGGGGCAGTTGGGGGCAATTAGGCTGGCAGGGGGAGCAGTGAGGGGTGACTAGGCTGGCAGGGGGGGGAAGTAGGGGGTGACCAGGCCAGCGGGGGGGTGGCAGTTAGGGGCAATCAGGCAGGCACACAGAGGTAGTGAGGGGTGATCAGGCCGGCAGGAGGGGGCAGTTAGGGGTGACCAGGCAGGCAGGCAGGTGAGTGATTAGGAGCCAGCAGTCCAGGATTGTGAGAGGGATGTCCGACTGCTGGTCGATCAGACTGTCAAACCTCAGAGGGAAGGTAGGGGAGAGTGGGGGTAAGGGGAGAGATAAACCAAAGGACTTGTATGCACGCATATAAGCCTAACCAGTGGTCACAGACAACAGGGGGTTGGGGGCATTAGTGGGGGGGGGAGGTTGGGAAGGTAATGGGGGGATGAGGACAAATATGTAATACCTTAATCAATAAAGAAATTTTAAAAATAATAATAAAATAAAATAAAATCATGTCACAGGAACAATTGATTGTCTTTCAATATGTAGCTGAGCTTCCTCTTTAACAGAAAGAGAACCCAGCCAATTAGATATATGCAGGACTTTGGTATGCAAATTCTAAGTGGTCTCTTTAAGAAAAAGAATGACCTTTCTTGATTTCTTCTTCCTATTTGCTGGAATGGAAACATAATGACTGATTTGATCAACCACTTTTAATCATAGTCAATATGCTAAAGATGACAGAACAAGAGAGAAAGAACACATATGTTTCTTTTGAAAGTGCTGCTCAACTTTGGACTAACTCACTGTAGACATCCTAATATATAAAAACCCTGGGTCCATAACAACCGACCGGAGGCTCAACTGACCACCAGAAGTCAGTCCTGCAGGCAGTGCTGGGTTGCCATGGCGACCCAGCACTGATAGCCGCTGGTACAGGCGCAGTGACCCAGCACTGACTGCCAAGGGGGCTGCAGATCAGGCCCAGAGAGAGGCCCAAAGAGAGAGGCAGGGTCTGATCCACAGCCTCCATGGCAACTGTTGATCAGCTGTTGCTTCTCTCTTTCTCTCCAGGCTTCGCCAGCAGCCGTGCCTGTTTCTCTCCCAGCCTTCGTGGGGGCTGCTGAAGCCCTACCTCTTTGATCAGGCCTGGAAATAGGCCTGGAGATGCTGACTGGCATAGAAACCGACCAATCAGAACCAAATCTGGATGAACTGTGAGGAGCCAATGTCTGCCTAGAATGCGGAGCTTTTGACGCTGAGTGGCATAGAAAACAACCAATCAGTACCAAATTGGCCTGCAGGGAAGGGCAGTTGGGGGTGAGATCAGGCCGGCAGGGGAGGGCAGCTGGGTACGAGATCAGGCTGGCAGGGGAGGGCAGTTAGGGGTGATCAGGCCGGCAGGGGAGGGCAGTTGGGGGCGAGATCAGGCTTAAACCAACAGTCAGACTTCCCCCAAGGGGTCCCCAATTGGAGAGGGTGCAGGCTGGACTGAGGGAACCTGCCCTCTGTGCATGAATTTTGTGCACTGGGCCACTAGTGTTTAAATAAGAGAAAAATGTCTATCTTATTTAAGCCAGTTTTGGGGCTGGGGTGAATGGTTTAGGTCTTTGTTTCTGGCCTAACTAACCTGGTCTTAGCTAATATAGAAGTAGTATCATTATTCTAACATCTACTTAAAATTTAACCTTCAGGATAACTGAATAGCCAAATATTTGAAACCTTGGAATTAAGAGTCTTGCCCTTTTATAAATCCTTATGGCAAAACTCCATGGGAATTTGCCTAATCTTTTGGAGGAGTTGATCAAATTACAAGCTTCATAGCCCTTCCAAGAGGTATGTTGTCTTGTTTCCAATCTACCAAGTTACTCAATATTATTTTTATAAATTCTACTCCAAAACCAAATCCATAATTGTAAAAAGTCCATCAAATGTTAACTATAGTATACAGATTATTTTTAGTTCTTAATTTTACTTCCCTCTTACTACAGGTACACAGTTATTTTTCTATTTTAGTTATGATATTTATTTAATTCATTAAATTATTAATAATAATTGTTTAATTTTAAAGATTAATGCAAACTTGAGCTGTGCTAGGCACTGGTTTAAGTGTTGTAGATACGATGAAGAGAATAATCCATTCCACAGGATGAGCTCACAGTTTAATGGGGGGAAATGGGCACATGAACCTTTAGCATAAATTTTTATAAGTGCTACCATATGCTATTATTGAGGTACTAAAGTGCTAATTGGATGATCACATTCTACTAATAGCTTATTAACCTGTAGGGCTTTCACTCTGACTTCCAGCACTTTTTAAAAATTTCTTAAAATCATGCCTATCTATTTCCCCCTATACTACAACTATATATAGGCTGGTACATCTCTATATATATGCTACCATTTTTTATGAGTTATTTATAGTTAATGTTTTTAAAATATCAAAGTTATAAATTCTATTCCTATTTTTCCCTAGATTTTTTTAAAACCATCTTAAGCTTGTCTCTAATACTTAGGTAAAATAACACTTAAAAATATACATTGATATTTAGCAAACATTATCCATTTTCTACTCATTGACTATTTATTTTATTATTATTATTATTTTTGTTAATCCTCACTCAAGGCTATTTTTTTCCACTGATTTCTAGAGAGAGTGGAAGGGAGGGGGAAAGAGAGAGAAAAACATCAATGTGAGAAAGATACATTGATTGGTTGCCTCTGACCTGCGCCCTGACCATACTGGGATTGAACCTGTGACCCTTCAATGGGCCAGCTGACTCTTTTAGCACTGAGCAACACCAGCCAGGGCTCATTGACAGCATTTAAACCAAGTCATTTAGATTAGTTAAAAATAATTGCCTTCTCTGTATCTATAATTATTTTGTAAATAGTAAACTCACATTTTAGAAGAATGCTTTCTAAGCCATTAATTTTTAGTTTGTGAGTGAAAATATATGAGGCAGAATCAAATGCTTCTGAAAACTAAATATGTTACATCTATTGTTTCTTCTTTGTTTATAAGGATTATCACTTCATCACTATACAAAATAACTTTGCATATGCATTTGATGGCCTGAGTAGTATATTATAGTATACTAGAGGCCTGGTGCACGAAATTCATGCATGGCAGGGGGCAGGGAGGTGTCCCTCAGCCCAGCCTGCACCCTCTCTAATCTGGGACCCCTCGAGGGATGTCTGACTGCCCGTTTAGGCCTGATCCCCAGGGGTCGGGCCTAAACGGGCAGTCAGACATCCCTCTCACAATCCAGGACTGCTGGTTCCCAACCGCTCGCCTGCCTGCCTGCCTGCCTGATCACCCCATAACTACTCCCCTGCCAGCATGATCAGTGCCTAACTGCTCCCCTGCCAGCCCCATTGCCCCTAACTGCCCTCCCCTGCTGGCCTGGTCGCCCCAACTGCACTCCCCTGCAGGTCTGTTTGCCCCCAACTGCTCTCCCCTGCAGCCTGGTTGCCCCTAACTGCCCTCCCCTGCCAGCCTGGTTGCCCCTAACTGCTCTCCCCTACGGGCCTCATCACCCCCAACTGCCCTCCCCTGCAGGCCTGGTTCCCCCCAACTGCCCTCCCCTTCTGGCCTGATCACCCACAACTGCCCTCCTCTGCCAGCTGTCTTGTGGTGGCCATCATGTGTCCACATGGGAGTGGCTATCTTTGACCACATGGCAGCAGCCATCTTGTGTGTTGGAATGATGGTCAATTTGCATATTACCTCTTTATTATATAGGATTGGGGGGTGGAGGAGATTAAAGTCTTTAGTCTTAGATCCAATATCAGGCCTAACTTACTTTTTTAATGCAGCATAACATTAATAATCACATTTAAAGTAGGAAATTTCTCAGGCCGTTATGAGAATTAACACAGTATTGAAGAAGTTGAGTACTTCAGCAAGACTTAGTGTGTGTGCACAGTCATGCCTGACTACAAACACAGTCATTCATCTCTTATTCAATAAGCCATGAAGATGCATTATAGTTTAAAAGCCAGAAGCTTGGGGACAAAACAAATGGCTAGCATGGAAGGGCTAAGCCAGCAGATATAATCACATAGTGAAAAAGTTTAAGAAAAGAAGTAGAATGTGAATTGTGTATCTATCAATAAAAGCATAATATTGACACACTGCTTCTTTGGGAAACAGTGGGGAGATTTCAGGAGGAATGGTAGGCTAAGAAACCCTAGATCTCAGAAATCACAATGCAGCTGCATGCTAAATGCATCAAAGTTGATGAAGTATACCCTCAGGTAACCTAGCAAATAATGAATTGCAATCATCTAACAGAGGCTAAAAATAAGGAATCAACCCAATTTTCCCTTCTTTCCCATTGAGCCTAATGCTGAAGGCATTCTGCGAAAAGAAAAGAACTGCACTACTTAGAATAACTTTCAGGTTACAAAAATCCTATTATAATAGGTTTTATATATTTGTGTGACTTTAAATATCATTGAAATAGTCATTGTATGTATTAAGAATTTAAAAACCAAGCACTGTTATCCAACAATGTTGAAAGAAAAAATGTAAGATATTGTCAATAATTCTCTGTCTGCCAAATTCACTTGGAAGATTTGGGATGAACTACTTCTATTACTAGTAAATACCATTTATGAAAATAATAAGATGAGCACTCACTATATATATATATATATATATATATATATATATATATATATATATGATAAAAAGGTAATATGCTAATTAGACCAAACGTCCTTCCAGGTGTCATTCTGGATGAAGCCAAGCTGGAGCAAAGCCTGGATCCCAGGTGCCAGAGGGAAGCCAGTGCCAGCATCTGGGGGAAGGAAGGAATTTTCGTGCATCAAGCTTCTAATATATATATATATATATATATATATATATATATATACACACACACACACACACTAGAGGCCCAGTGCACAAAATTCATGCATCGGGGTGGGGGGGATGTGTCCCTCAGCCCAGCCTGCACCCTTTCCAATCTGGGACCCCTCAAGGATGTCCGACTGCCTGTTTAGGGCCAATCCTACCAGGACTACTGGCTCCCAACTATTCGCCTGCCTGCCTTCCTGATTGCCCCTAACTGCTTCTGCCTGCCAGCCTGATCACCCCCTAACCACTTCCCTGCCAGCCTGATTGATGCCTAACTGCTCCCCTGCTAGCCTGATTGCCCCTAACTGCCCTCCCCTGCAGGTCTACACCCCCCCAAGTTCTCTCCCCTGCAGGCCTGGGTCCCCCCAACTGCCCTTCCCTTCAGGCCCAGCCGCCCCCAACTTCCCTCCTCTGCCGGTCTGGTCACCCCTAACTGCCCTCCCCTGCAGGCCTGGTTCCCCCCCGCCAACTACCTTCCCCTGCAGGCCTGGTCCCCCGTGCCAACTGCCCTCCCATCTTGTGGCAGCCATCTTGTGTCCACATGGGAGCAGCCATCTTGTGATCTTGTGTGTTGGAGTGATGGTCAATTTGCATATTACTCTTTTATTAGATAGGAGATAGATATATATATATATGTGTGTGTGTGTGTATATATATATATATATATATATATATATATATATATACACACACACACATATATATATACACACACACATATGTAGTTGGGTTTACTTGCAACGTACATACATGCAACATAAATTTTTCAACTCCTATTCCAGATACTATGTTATGTTCTATAGAGGAAGAAAGTTGTGAGAAATGTGAATCCTGTGTTACAGGAGCTAATTGTACAATGCAAGAGATTATATGACCAACAAGACTACAACATAAAATATGATAAATGTCATTAGAAAGACATAGTAAAAGTGCTAAGGTGGATCAGATGATGAGGAAAGGAAGAATAACATTTATTTATTCATTTAACAGATATTCTCAAGGACTCTTCTAGGCTTTGGGGATAGATAAGAGAGACAAGGACCAAGCCCTTCCATGTTTTTACAAATGTTAATACACTTTATCTTCATGAAAACTTGGTAAGGCAAGTATTATTCCAGGGGCATGACTATTTTACTGTTTAGTGTATACATAATGGCCTCCCAGTAGTGTTGAAGCCTCAGGGCTTAGAATAGCAGGGAATTCAGTCCCTACTCCCACCCTCCCTAGAATGTAGCCCAAAATGCTAACATATATCACACACCAATGAAGGAAAGCAGTCTTCTGTCAAATGAAGAAGATTAAGAGGTTCAAGGAGCTGCTTTTGGGACCTACTATAATGGGAAGACTTTCTTTGTTGCCTTCAGAGGTTAGGTCTATTTACCTAACACTCCAGCAGGCTTTTCCAATGGGTCTTCCTCCTCCTGGGCCTGATTACTAATTCCTTACGATATCCTAGCTGGAATTGCAGGTGGTTTTTGTTATCCTTCTGTTCCTCCAGGTACTTTCCCATGAAGCATAAGACATTAGTGTCATTGTTGGCAGAAGCTGTGGTCTTCAGGTCTAGCAGGAGCTTCTCCAATTCCAGGGCAGACTCTAGAGCTTTTATGCCAGTTTGTCAGTTATCTATCTCAGGCATCTTAAACATTGGAAGGCATTACTCTCACATCCTCTTAGATATTTTAGGAATTGCTTTCCATTTTCCCTCTTTACCTCAGCTTGGTCTTCAAAGAATGCAGCAAGAAGAGGCTGTCCTGAGTCTTCAATGGAATTATAGGCCATAGATAAGTGGCATCAATGACATGCAGCTGCTAAGATGCCACATGATTAATGGCAACACTACACTCTTCAGAGAGCGGGTGTTTGCCTGCCACCTCAGCTTCAGAGAAAACCAGACATAAACAGTGCTCCATTGTTACTTTTTAAAATCTCTACTGGTAAATCTGATCTAGCTTAATGGAGCAAAACCTGTCAAATAGCAAATTAAATGCAAGACACTCCAGTATCTGAATTGAAAAGGAACCTAAAAAAAAAATAATGGGAAGAATTAAAGGGGAAGAAACATCTGTTTTTCTGAGTCTAAAAGAAATAATGAGAGAAATACTGATCGTGGTTCGCATAATTGGACCTTAGATTGTGAACAACACAACTTTCTCTGATGCCAGTCCTTCGAAGGTGAATGTGGTAAGATTACTTGTCTCTTCTAATTAAGAGCAAGTGGACACAGAAGGAAATACTATTGCCTTAATTCTAACTCCTGATCTCTTTCTTTGACTAAATTAGGGGCCAACGCTTGGGTCAATGCATCAGTAGCACTCAAGCCACCGTTCCCTCTGCCTATGCTTTGTCTAGATAGACATGACAGAATGATTGGTGCAGCAAACACATATGTACGCTTATAATTCTTCCTGAATCCTACCATGCAGACTTGGCACTCATGAGCCATGTGTCATTGCTCTTCATTCAAAGATGTTCAAAACATATTTATCCAAGTCTTAAAACATGTACAGTGCTGCTTTTTATTATTTAACTCTTAGTACAAACCTATAAGGTAAATACTATTATTATCTTTATGTTACAGAGGAGGAAACTGAGATACAGAGAGGATAAGCGCATTGCTAAAGGTCACACAGATAATAAGCGAGAGAATAGAGTCTTAAATCTAGGTTCATCTGACTTCAAAATTCATGTTTTTAACCACTAAACTTACTATGACTTCTTTGAGGGTAAGAATATTAACATCTGTCTAAGACCTCGAGAGAGTCCTACATAAAAGCTTTCATCTATTCCTGCTTCATCTTCATAAAGTAAGAATAATGTTGTTTTGTCAGTAAATGAGAAGAAGGCAGGAAAGAAGGAAGAAAGGAAAGAAGGAAGGAAGGAAGGAAGGAAGGAAGGAAGGAAGGAAGGAAGGAAGGAAGGAAGGAAGGAAATGGAGATCAGGAATTCACTACAAAGACCATTTAGAAGTGCACATCACCACATACCTCCATTCATATGAAATTTCAGCTTCACTCAGTAGTCAATACATTAAGGAATTATCAGTTTTCTCACTGCTAATCTGCAAAATCTGATTATGAGAAGGGCTTTGCTGTCTTCTCCAACCCACTATCTCTTCAGGCCCCTCCCATGCAGCAGCTATGATGCCATCTCCAGTTTGGTCTCTGGGCTCCTCTAAATTAATTGGTTTGTTGATTTGGTTGGTTGATTTGCTTTCTAAATGTGATCGGTTAATTTAACTTTCTCCCAGTTAAATAAAACTGAAACAGGCATTTGGTGGCCTCCAGTGGCCTAAGAAGTTTAAAGTGAACTCTGCCATAGCTGCTGTCAATTTCTAAAATGAATATACTAGAGATATTAGCATGTTTAACTAGACTCTGTTTATGTTTGCCAATAAGGTTGTTTGCTCTTATTTAGCCAGATAAGAGTTCATTGCAAAGGTTCTAAGGAGAGCAGTAGGAATAGTGTAAAGGACAGTGAGAAGAACGGAAGTATATTCTTGTGTAATGCTGAGAACCCTGAAAGGAAAAGCAAATGGTAATCAAATTTAAGACAAGAACTTAAAAAGCTGCCTTTAGATTTGTTGTTAGCTGTGAGAATGAAACTTACTTTCTTTTGTCAAAAGTGATAATATGTCTATGCCAAAAAATTTCTGCATGAAAAGAGATAAAAGAAAGTTGTATCCTGGCATGATTATAATAGGAAATGTTTTCACTCTTAATGCTTCATAAAGCAAAATTAAATTGAGGGGGTTTTTGCTAAGAGTTCCAAACATAGTGTCTAGAACATTGTGGGTGTCCAGTAAATATCGAGAACAAATAAATGAATTTTTTTTAATGTCAGGAAAGCATATAGACTGTTGTGCCTTAAGATACCATAAGAAATTATATCAGAATTTCTAAGAATTCATTTTATTATGCTTCAATTAAGGTGAGTGACTAATAAAATGAGATCCCCCTAATATGAATAAGTGTCTTTACCTAATTTCATTTATCTCAGAAGGTCTCCATTACCTACAAAATAGTTACTTTTTTCAAAACACTATAGAAAAGCTCATTGAACTTTAATCAACAATTTAGCGTATTCTCTTCTATTCTGGCTAAACAATTACATTATTTTTTCCTCAGGAAAAAGAAGCACTTCTGGACTTATTTTGATTGATTTTTATCAGGCAAGCTCTCTTGCCTCTTTAAGGAGCATTTTATAAAGGAGTTTCAGTTTTGCTTAGTTTATGCTAATAATAACATTTACATTTTTGTTATTAATAGATTCAAATGTCTCAATCACATTTGAAAACAAAGCCACAATTTTCTTAAATGAGGAAACTATTAATTAATTCTACTTTTGTGCAGTTTGAAAACCAGATTTCAGTTAAACATCATTTGCAAGAAAAGTGATTATTCAGAGGCTATCAGAGCCAAATTGCCTTTGCTGGTTTAACTTAGTTTTCCACACTATAAACAACAAATATTTGCATGTTCTTCTTCAGTAAATCCTGCTATTCTCCTTCTCGTGTGCATGATAAAACAAGAAAAATATGGCATTAGTCTATTTCCTCACATCTGAGAAACAATGAAAAATCTACCCTTCTTTGGAGAAAGGCAGACTGTGATTCTTTAGTGTTAATACCCAGTTGTGGTAATTTTTGTGGAGGAACTGGGGTTCCTGGAGCATACCCAGGAAAGGAGGATTGGGGTGGAGTAAGGGGTGTGGAGAGAGCACAGGCAGGAAGTGAGACTTCCAAGTATTCCCCTGAAGCATGGTGCATCCAAGGCAGGGTCTGAAAAGGGTGACAAAGGAGAGGCAGCTGATTTTTCTCTTCAACAAAAATGCATCTGAATCTAATAATAATCCCGGAAAAGCAGCATATCCAAATTGTACAGCCCTTCCTACATAGTGCTGGGTCATTGAAGCACTGATGTCCATTTGAAGGTAATTCCTCCTTAGGCATTACAATCTTCATTTAGTAGTCACCTGGGTTCTCCAGCTATTACAACACTTCTTAGCCCTGGCACTTGAGAAATGGTTCAATTGCAGGTCTAAAGCAGGCGTTTCTCAACCATGGGAACACAGGATAAAATCTCCTGAGAAATGTTTTGTCAAACTACACATACCTGCCCAGTGCCATGTCTACCCCCTTGAGATTCTGAGGCAGCTCCCCTGGGCATGCTGTGAGCCACAAGCAGAGAATGGGAAAGGAAAAATAATAGGGTCAGTAACCTAGTGGCACTAATTGTATTCCATCCTTTTCTTAATAATTGCATTTGTTTCTTAGGGTTGGACATTCTCTTTGGTTCCTAAGAGCATATCCCTAGCATCTTTTCTGTATGCTACAATGCGTTAGGTCACATGGCTACAGAGTCAGTATCCTCACAAGCTACTAGTATACTCCTGGTAATCGGAGGAACTTTCCCCAGCTCTGTGACCACAGATCAAGAGTTTCACAGTAAGATCAATCTTCTTTTGATCTTACTGAATGACCACCTGACCTCACAGTGGTGACCTTACCCTTACTATCTTCTCTTTCCAATGTCGTATATTTCCAGGATAGCAATAATCTCTAAAACTCCCACAAAATGCTTATCCCAGGAGCTCCTCGTTTCCCCCTATATATTTTGTTATGCATTCTCTGCTTCCTTTTCATCCCACTGTCTCTGATTTTTCCTTAAATATGGTATTTTCTAGGCTTCTATTCTTAGCCATCTTCAACTTTAATTCTTCGTCTGCCACTCTCTTCCAAGTTCCTAATCCAAGTTTCCCTACTGCCTGGTGTATTAGTAACCCAAATATGATACCAGGTAATGAAGCAACATGCTCCAACATATGAAAACTTTCCCCCAAACAAATGCATTCTTTTTCTCGTTTTTCTTCATGCTGGTTCTTTTACATCCATTCCTTACTAAATTGTTATAATATTGTCTACCTAAAGAGTCACAGACACATTGTTAGATCCTCAGCCTCACTCACTCCTCAAATTTAATGCCAGTGTCCTATTAACGTTACCACCTACATTCTCCTCTCTCTTCAGTGTCAAGTTTCATTCATAGATTATAATCTTTTCTCTCTAATGACACTAGTGAGTGCTTCCCAATATCTGGACTACACTCGTTGCTCTAGCTGGAGGTGTTATCTAGCACTTCTCTAGTCCAGCTCTCTTTGCTGAGGTTTTATGGTAGAATTACCTGTGTGATAATCCTAACCATCTGATTACCTAGCTTCCTCCTTCCCAGTGAGCATATGTTTCTATAGGAGGCAGTATTGTGAGAAGAGCTTTGAGTACAACTTTTTGTTGTACCTAAATGACTCCACCTGTAGGCCTGCTGCTGAGTGTACTCCTCAGCTTACACTTGTCTGTTGATTCTCCTACATCATACTTCCTGAAAGTCCACTCCTCCCCGAGTCACGCATCATCCTGCCTCCTTCCCACCATCCTGAATTCCCACCCCCTCTCTGGGTCTATCAGCTGTATCTGTAATGAACTCTAAGTGTGAATGAGTTTATGGACTTTCTCATGAGGCTCCTGAGACCCAGACAAATCAGGCAATGTGGCTGGACATCTGTTTGTGTCCCTAAGCATCCTATCTCGGTTAAGGAGACAGCCTGCCCAGAGCAACTGGAGGGTTTCCAGCAGGTTGTTTCCTAATTCCACTTGCTGGCACACCAGGGAGATACCTCCAGTCCAGCCCAGACACACACTATTACATACAATTTCCCTAAAGCTCTGGGATAACAAAAAGAAAGTTAATTCAGAAATCTGACTCACAGGTCATGTTTTACTCATCTTTTAAATGGTCCCTGAAATACTTGCCCTTTTTAGGGGATAAAGAGCCCACAGAGGTGTAAACTAATCTCAAGGACAACAATATTAGAATCCAGAACAACACAAGAAAAGCCTAACATCTATTCAAGACCTTAACACACACATAATAATCACAGTTTCCCTCCAAAAGCACCCACTGGCTGCTGAATAAAGTCCAAATTCCCAAGCAAGAAAAAAAAAAAGACCTTCTCCATTTGGAAATAACCAAATGTTCTAGTCTCATATTCGGCCTCCCCACCTGATCCTCTCTGCAGGCTTCCCCACCTTACACTCCATCCTGATGAACCACCAAGCATGCTGCCTGACTCACCACCTGTGTACATGCTACCTGTAGTACTTGAGGAGCCCTGCCACATTCTTTCAATGATGGGAACATGCGTGTCATTTCTTCTTCCCAACTTCTCTCAGCAATTTTCCCTTTGTTAGCTAGGCTTCCACACACTCTTTAAAAGGTCCCAGGTAGTAGCTATTAAATTATGTTTTTTGTTTGTTTAGTTTGGTGTGTTTTTTTTAATATATTTTTATTTATTTCAGAGAGGAAGGGAGAGGGAGAGAGAGATGAAAACATCAATGATGAGAGAGAATCATTGATCGGCTGCCTCCTGCACACCCCCCACTGAGGATCGAGCCCACAACCCAGGCAGTGAACTGTGACTTGAATTGAACTGTGACTTCTTAGTTCATAGGTTGATGCTCAACCACTGAGCCAGGCTGGCGGGCTAAATTAAGTTTTAATTGTTAGTATGCACTACTAGATCCTAACTAGTTTGGAGTTAATATCGAGTGTTTTATAAATAAATGACTGGATCTTTCTGGTGTCTTTCCCACAAGATTCCAATATTCCCCTGGTTGTTAACTCTTGGGCCCAGAAAGTTCCTGATTATTCTGTCCTGATGGTTTGAAGCTTAAAGAACAAGAATGGTAAAGTCCTGGCAAAATGTGTCTTGCCCTGGCCCATGGCAGACATGATAAATCAATTACAACATTCTCTTCCTGAACCAAGTGCTGGGGGCTGAGTTCTCTGGAAGCAGACACTGATGCAGATGGAGTGTGGGTGCAGGTTATTGATTACGGATTAACACCATGGGAGAGGAAACAGGATCAGGCCGAGGGAGAAATGGAATGTGATGCAGGCCTGACAAAGCCCCAGACAACGACTGTGCAAACTCCGGAGCATACGCCCATCAGAGTTGTTCTACTGCTATAGGACAAAAATGGCTGGGCCCTCCTATCCTCACCACAATCAATCACTGGATGTAGGCTGCCTTGGGAAGGGCATGACCTTGGTTGAAATGATTCTCTGCAGCTGAGGCAGACCCTGAAGCAGCTGAATGCTGGAAACTGTCTGCCAACTGCTCTCCGGAAGCTGGGGACCAAAAAAGCCTTCCTTAGAGAATGATCTGGATGGTGCACTTGCCAATATCACATCCAGAAGTGGCATAGGGCTCTCTGCACAGCACTCTGAATAGAGCAAGTGATGAGAGTTGGCAGGTAAGATGAAATCATCACGCTACACCCCGCCATCAAAAATTGAGACCCCAATCTCTGAGGTATTTCCTGCTTGAACTTTTAAAGTTTATCCCTTTTCCAAAGATATTGCACTAGGGACAAAACCTACAATTCAAAAATGCTGTTAACGTTGACACAGTTCCTCTGCCAATAAAACAGCACTTTCAGCAGTTTTAAATTTTTTAATCCTTTTCTACCAGCCAGGATCTAAGACAGCTCCTTCTTTCCTCTATAGCCAGGAGGTCTTAGGAGAAATTAACCCTTATTTTCTAATGTAAGTTCTACTCTCTCTGTCCTGTTCCCTCCTCACTTTTTTCCTTTCCCTATCCTCCCCCCTCCCTCTGTAACCCTCTCTCAGGCCTTATTGCCTCTCTCTCCCCTCCCCTTCTCTTTTCTTCTTCTTTCCTCTTTTCCCTCTCCATCTGTAGTTTTGGTAAAAATTAACTAGACTTTACCACTGTGGGTTGATGTCCTGATCCATATCTTTGTCCTAGAAAATATTCTGAAAAGAGAATTTCAGATTAAAATTTTATGAGGGAAGTTAGGAGGAAAAGAAAATAGTGAAAGGAGAGCCCAGTTTTATCCTTCTTCATTTTATTTGGATATTAGACTGGAAAATGTTTTCCACAGTGTGAGATACCACCAGCACATCAAGTAGTTCTAGATACCAAGGGATGTGTCATAAACTGTCCCTGACAAACGATAACCAGTTCCATCCTGGTCAGTGTTGAGATTCGGTTAATGGGCTTCCTTATCCCTCCAAAGGGAATTACAGAGTTTGGTAAGTACGTTTATCTGAACAAGTGCAGGTGTGTGTAACCTAATAGTGCTTTGCTGAAGTTGTCACAGGGAACTTCCAGTTTAAATGTCAGTATCTATTGAAAAGGAGTTGAAAATATTTGCAGTGCTGAATCCCACTTTAAATATTTCTGGGTTTGTGGTTGCATTTAAATATGATGTATCAGTTAGTGGTCATTCCTTCTAACTGATAGGAAGGACTCAATCCTGCCTTCTGTTTACTGGTATCCATATAAAACATTACTTTTTAAAAAGGTTTAGTTTTGCCCTAACTGGTTTGGCTCAGTGGATAGAGCATCAGCCTGTAGACTGAAAGGTCCCAGGTTCGATTCCAGTCATGGGCATGTACCTTGGTTGTGGGCACAACCCCAGTAGGATCTTAGCTGTGCAAGAGGCAGCTAATAGATGTTTCTTTTTCATCGATGTTTCTAACTCTATATTCCTCTCCCTTCCTCTCTGTAAAAAATCAATAAAATATATGTTTTAAAAAAGGTTTAGTTTTAATACACAACATTGCTTTTAAGAATTTTCTTATAGCCTCAAGTGGTAGTATCACTGGCATGAGTGAATAATGTGTGCTGAGTAAATGATAAATATGTACATTTCCCATGTAACTGATCTTCTAAGAAGGCAGGTCCCTTTTATCCTTCAGAGATTAAGAATAAAATAAAAATGGAAGAAAACATGATAAGAGAGTAAATATTTTCACAGAACAAATAACTTGGAGGTACATTGATGGAAATAAAAGGGCTCAGGATCTGGCAGAGAGAGAGAGTAGGAAGGGAAGATGAAGTTTGAACAGCTACTATAAGGAGTGTGACTTTGGCAAGCGGGAAGTGTCTATATAGGATTTCTAGGAATATTTGCTGTGATTAGCTGCAGATTATCCACTGGGTGGTCCGTGAAGAAAATTTCAGGCAAGACCACAAAACTTAGAAGCTTAGAGCAGGGGTCAGCAAGCCCCCTTTTCTGGTTGAGTCACTGTTTTCAATTCTTTTGAGTATATATCAAGGAGTGGAATTACTGGGTCAAATGGTAATTTTATGTTCAGCATTTAGAGGAACCACCAAACTATTTTCTACAGTGACTATGTTATATTTTTATCAGCAATGTTGGTGGGTTCCAATTTTTTCACATCCTCATTGACACTTGTTTATGTGTGTTTTTTAATTATAGCCATCCTAGGAGGTATGAAGTAACACATAATTTTGCGTGGGATGACTGTCTTAATAAAAAAAAAATACATGTGACTATATTCACATTTAAATAATTGTGGCAACACCCCGCTGGTGAAGCTCAGTAGTTGAGCATTGACCTATGAACCAGAAGGTCACGGTTGGATTCCTGGTCAGGGTACATGCCCAGGTTGTGGGCTCGATCTCCAGTAGGGGGAGTGCAAGAAGCAGCCAATCAATAATTCTCTCTCAGCATTTATGTATCTATCTCTCTCTCCCTCTCCCTAACTCTCTGAAACCAATAAAGATATATTTTTAAAAAATTATTGTGGCAGCCCTAACCGGTTTGGCTCAGTGGATAGAGCATCAGCCTGCAGACTGAAAGGTCCCAGGTTTGATTCTGGTCAAGGGCATGTACCTTGGTTGCGGGCACATCCCCAGTAGGAGGTGTGCAGGAGGCAGCTGATCGATGTTTCTCTTTCATTGATGTTTCTGGTTCTCTATCCCTCTCACTTCCTCTCTGTAAAAAATCAATAAAATATATTTTAAAAAAAATTATTGTGGCAAAGAGAGAAACCAAGATGGCGGCATAGGTAAACACCTAAACTGCTGCCTCGCACAGCAATTTCAAAACTACAACTAAAAGACAAAACAGACATCATCCAGAACCACAGGAAGGCTGGCTGAGTGGAAATTCTACAACTAGAAGGAAAGAGAAAAGCACACTGAGACTCAGAAGAGCTGCAGGAGGCAGAGGTACTGAGGTGTGCATGGAGAGGACTGGCAACTGAGTGCACAGCTGGCTTTCTCAAGTGGGAGGTAAACAAAAGCTCCCGACTGCAATGAACTCCAGTTCCAGGCAAGACCCTGGGGATCCAGACTCATTCGGGGAGAAACTGGACTGTCTGGCAGTGGGCAGCACTCGAGGGCGGCTTTCTCTCAGAGGTTCTTGCAGTGATTATCATAGGACACTGAGACCCAGGGGCCTCATAGGGCAGGGCTGATGGGAAACCAATGCTGTCTGCTCTGCCCCTGAGACTCTGCCCCATCCAAGCTGAGCACAGAGGCTTTTGCAAGTCTTGTCTCATAAGAGTGTCTCCAGCACAGGAGGTCTCCCAGCATAGACACAGCTGATCCTTACAGCCAATTGGCCTGGAGGTCAATTCCTCCCAGTGATACCAACAACAATCAAGGTTTAACTACAACAAGACTGTGCACACAGCCCACAAAGGGGTGCACCAAGAGTGTCCACCTCAGATAACTGGGGGAGCCTGAGCCACTGGGCCCTATAGGACACCTAGCACACAAAGCCACTCTATCAACTCAAGGAAGCAGCCAAAATGTGGAGACAAAGAAACAGATCACAAATGAAAGAAATGGAGGAAAGCAAATGACTGGATATAGAGTTCAAAACCACGGTTATAAGATTTTTCAAGAATTTCCAAGAAAAGGCCAATAAATTTAGCGAGACACTCGAAGATATGAAAAAGGACCAACTAGAAATTAAACATACACTGACTGAAATAAAAAATATTATACAAAGACCCAAAAACAGACTAGAGGAACACAAGAATCAAGTCAAAGAATTGAAATACAAAGAAGCAAAAAACACTCAACCAGAAAAGCAAAAAGAAAAAAGTATCCAAAAATATGAAGATAGTGTAAGGAGCTTCTGGGACAACTTCAAACATACCAACATCCGAATTATGGGGGTGCTAGAAGAAGAGAGAGAGCAAGATACTGAAAACCTATTTGAAGAAATAATGACAGAAAACTTCCCCCACCTGGTGAAAGAAATAGACTTACAAGTCCAGGAAGTACAGAGAACCCCAAACAGAAGGAATCCAAAGAGGACCACACCAAGACACATCATAATTAAAATGCCAAGAGCAAAGGACAAAGAGAGAATATTAAAAGCAGCAAGAGAAAAACAGTTAATTACCTACAAAGGAGCACCCATACGATTGTCAGCTGATTTCTCAACAGAAACTATGCAGGCCAGATGGGAGTGGCAAGAAATATTCAAAGTGATGAATAGCAAGAACCTATGACCAAGATTACTCTACCAAGCAAAGCTATCATTCAGAATTGAAGGGTAGATAAAGAGCTTCACAGATAAGAAAAAGCTAAAGGAGTTCATCAACACCAAACCAGTATTATATGAAATGCTGAAAGGTATTCTTTAAGAAGAGGAAGAAGAAGAAAAAGGTAAAGATAAAAATTATGAACAACAAATACATATCTATCAACAAGTGAATCTAAAAATCAAGTGAATAAAAAAATCTGATGAACAGAATAAACTAGTGAATATAATAGAATCGGGGCATAGAAAGGGAGTGGACTGACAATTCTCGGGGAGAAAAGGGTGTGGGGGGTGTGGGAAGAGACTGGACAAAAATCGTACACCTATGGATGAGGACAGTGTGGGGGGGTAAGGATAGAGGGTAGGGTGGGAACCGGGTTGAGCGGAGCTATGGGGGGAAAAAGAGGAACAATTGTAATAATCTGAACAATAAAGATTTATTAAATTAAAAAAAATTTTGGTTACCAGAAGGAATGGGGTGTGGCAGGTAGTCCTATCTAATAAAAGAGTAATATGCAAATTAACCATCACTCTGCTACACCCACAAGCCATGCCCACAAGCCAATCAGGAGTGAATATGCAAATAAACCCAACCAAGATGGCTACGGCCACAGAGAGCAGGAGGGAGGCTTGGGTTTCCCCGGCAATGGAGGAAGCCAAGCTTTCTGCCTGCCCTTGCTGGCCTAGGCCTCCACTCAAGGCTACAAAGTTTCAATTATAGAAGATACATAAGTCCCAACAGAAATGGCTGGCAGCCATGGAGCTGGAAAGAGCAGGAGGCTAGGGTTGCCCCCGGTGATGGAGGAAGCCAAGCTTCTGCAGCCCTGGCCGGCCCAGGCCTCTGCTTAAGGCTACAAAGTTTCAATTATAGAAGATACATAAATCCCAACAGAAATGGCTGCCACCTCAGAGCAAGCAGAAGGCTTGGCTCCGCTCCAGGCTACAAAGTTTCAATTGTAGAAGATAAATAAACCCCAGGTACCAGGGCCTCCACTTGGGTCACCAGGGGGCGTGGCTGGCCTGCAAACCACCACAGGCCCCTCTCCCAGGCCGCCTCACACCCCAAGGGAACCCCTACCCTGATGTGGGACACCCTTCAGGGCAAACCAGCTGGCCCCCACCCGTGCACCAGGCCTCTATCCTATCTAATAAAAGAGTAATATGCAGACTGACCATCACTCCAACACATAAGATGGCTGCCCCCATGTGGTCAAAGATCCTGCCCCCATGTGGACACAAGATGGCCCACCACAAGATGGCCAGCAAGGGAGAGCAGTTGGGGGGGACCAGGCCTGCAGGGGAGGGAAGTTGGGGGCGACCAGGCCTGCAGGGAAAGGCAGTTGGGAGGGACCCAGGCCTGCAGGGGAGAGCAGTTGGGGAGGACCAGGCCTGCAGGGGAGGGCAGTTGGGGGGGGGGCCAAGCCTACAGGGGAGAGCAGTTGGGGGGAGCCAGGCCTGCAGGGGAGGGCAGTTAGGGGTGACCAGGCCTGCAGGGGAGGGCAGTTAGGGGCAAACAGGCTGGCAGGGGAGCAGTTAGGCATCAATCAGGCTGGCAGGGTAGTGGTTAGGGGGTGATCAGGCTGGCAGGCAGAAGCGGTTAGGGGCAATCAGGAAAGCAGGCAGGCAAGCAGTTGGGAGCCAGCAGTCCTAGATTGTGAGAAGGATGTCCAACTGCCCGTTTAGGCCCGATCCCGGCGGGCCTAAATGTGCAGTCGGACATCCCTCGAGGGGTCCCAGATTGGAGAAGGTGCAGGCTGGGCTGAGGGAACCCCTCCCCACTGTGCATGAATTTCGTGCACCGGGCCTCTAGTAAAGAATAAAAGGGGCCAAATATATGGAGATAGAAGATGATTTGACTTTGGGTGGTGGGCACACAATGCAGTATGACGATCATGTATCATAGAAATGTACACTTGAAACCTATTTGACTCTATTGACCAATGTCACCCCAATAAATTTAATTTAAAAAAGTAAAAATATTGTTAATCCTCTGGCAATGGGTAAGGAGATACCTGATTGGTGGTGTTGCTCTTATATAATGAGGGGCAAAGCAGATGTACAGTCCTTAATTCATCCTAGCTTGATGCCTGTGTCGGTGGCCAGAGCTGTTTCATGCCTGAGGCACATTTTTAAAATATTGTTGAAAAGGTACTGCAAATAAAGTCAAAATAATTATGTTAGATTTAGAAAAATTCATAATGTGGAATGATGACAAAAAAGGCTAATATCTATACTATAAAAAACTGCTTCAAAATGTTAAGAAACAGCAAGGCAATTTGACAACTCCATTGAATATACAACTACAAATGGTCAAAAATATGACGAGATACTAAAATTCATTATTATTAATGGAAATGTAAAGCATAATAACAAGGCCCATGCACCTGACTGCTGAACATTGCAAAGACCAGTGATACCTATTGCTGGGCACAGTGAAGAGAAGAGGAGGTAGGAGGATGCCATGTGTAGTTGATAGAAATGGGAGCTGAAACCGTTTTTCTAGAGAACAATTTGTAAAAATGTGCTAAAATCTTCTATTTAGCTACCATATAATCCAGACCTGCTACTTGAACTGGGTGTTGTAGAGAGCAGACCTTAGTCCATATATTCAAGAATGTTTAGTTCCTCGTTATTTTCAGAGGTTAAACATTTTGAAATAAAATAAATTTCCATTAACATGCCAATAGTTTAATATCCCATATTAATACCAGAAACTACTAGGTAGTCATCCAAGAGAATGAATTAGTGTGACTTGAAAAAAATGTCCAAAGAAGGATTGTGAAATGAAAAGAACAAGACAAAGAGAAATAACTATATCATATCTCATTGTTATTAAAAATAACAGAAACTCCATTTTAAGGGTGCATGTACATCAGTATATAATTCTGTGAAAAAATATTAAAGGCTACATGGTAGGTTCAATGAAGCAGAACTTAGAAACAGCCCGTACATATGGGAAATCATGTTATAGAACATAATTACTGATGCGTTGGGAAAGAAAGGATAATTCAATAAGTGGTGCTGAGACAACTGGCTATACATATGGAAAAAATTAGATTACTGCCTTATGCTTATCTAAAAATAAATTTTATGTTGATTTAAAAGCTAAATATAAAAAAGCCAAAGCTTTAAACATTTAAAAGAACATGCAGGCAAATATGTTCATGATATCAAAGAAAGAATTTTTTTAAACAAAACACAAAAAAAGCACAAAAGATAGAGGAAAGGATAAATTTAAATTAACTTCTGTATATCAAGAGACATAAACAAAATAAAAATATAAGTCACAACTGGGAGACTATGTTTGCAATGGAAATTACCATCAAAGAATTATTATCTCGAATATATAAAGAACAAATAATAATAAAAAAGAAAACAAAAATGAGCAAAAAATAATAATAATAACAGGGACTTTATAAAGCTGCTTGAGTAGTCAATAATCAAAATAGATTCTCAACATTTCTATCAATTAAGGGAATGCAAACTAAAGCCATGGTTAGATATTGTTTCACAGTTATAAAACTGACAAAATTTTTAAAAGCTGATAAGCTGAAGAGCTGACAAAGATATGAGAATAGGAGCACATTTACACAGTGACTGATATCTAAATAAGTTGCAGATCTATTCACTAAGACTCAAGAGTTCCACATTAGGTATAAGCCCTAGACAGACCCTCATAAGCAGGTATGAGGAGACATGTATAAGAACACTGGGACAGAGATTGACTAGTAGTTCACTAAACCTATATCCTTTTTTTCCTTGGCATACAGTTAGACTAAATTTCCTCACCTCCTCCTCGTCAAATGTGACCCTGGAAATAAACTGTAGTAAATAATAAGTGAGGATTTACTGTGTAGCACGTCCAGAACTGCCTTATAAAAAAAACAGACAGCCACACATAATCCCCATGCTCTTTCCTTTCCCACTGGCTTGAAGCAAACAAGCAGAGACTTTGAGAGCTGTATGATGAAAATAGTGGAATTTTAACGTGGAAACACCCGGGCCCCTCTTACTTGGAGTGAAGCCTCCACTAATCAACCACATGCATTTTGTTCTTTATGTGATCTGGGAATAAAATTCTATCACGTTTAAACCATGATACATTTGGAGATTTGTAATCAGAGTTGCTAATGTTTCTTTACCAATACAGATGCTTGCCGTGGCATCTACACTAATAAAAGAGAAAGATGCTAATTGATCGTACCTCTGCTACGCCCACAGCCAATCAGGAGTGATATGCAAATTAACCCAACAAAGATGGAAGGTAAATTTGCATATGCAGGCAGCACCTGACGCTGCTGGCCGGATCCAAGCCGCAATCAGGGACCCAGGCAGGCAGCAAGGGCAGCACCCAATGCCACCGGCCAGGTCCAAGCCCGGCCCGGGCAGGCGGTGATCGCAGCCTGGACCCGGGCCAGCGGCGTCCGGGTCCAAGCCGCGGGGACCCGGGCAGCCCCTGCCAAGGCCTGCCTGTGGGGTCCAGCAGAGCGAGAAAGCTGGCGGCTTAGAGGGCATCGCTCCCTGTGGAGCCCCAGCTTCATCATCCCAGCTATGGAAACTGACAACAGGTAGGAGGAAGTCCTACCCCCACAGAATCAGCCAGAATCAGCCGTTGCTCACACAGCTCTCAAAGGCCTGACAGCCAGGACTCTCATTCACATGTATCTCAGACCATGGCAGTAGAGAGGTGGTACTATGTGCAAAGAAAAACTGTTGATACAACACAGCTCTACAGCAGAAAGATGCTGACGTTATCGACAGAAAATGTCTAAAGAGCAACGTGCATCTGATCTTGAAAGAAAGCGGCTGATGTTGCGACGCCTGCAACAGAATGTATCTGAAGAGCAGCTATTGGAAAAACGTCCCTCTGAAGCCGAAAAACACCGGCATCATCAACAGACAATGTCTAAAGACCAACGTGCCTTTGAAGTTGAAAGAAGGCGGTGGCGAAGACAATATGTCTAGAGAACAGTCGTCAACATGTACTAGCAACACTGGTAGGAACTGCCTTCTCAGCGAAAATGGAGTACATGAGGATGCAATTCTCGAACATAGTTGTGGTGGAATGATTGTTAGATGTGAATTTTGCCTATCACTAAATTTCTCTGATGAAAAACCATCCAATGGGAAATTTACTCGATGTTGTAGCAAAGGGAAAGTCTGTCCAAATGATATACATTTTCCAGATTAACAGGCATATTTAAAAAGATTAATGACAAACGAAGATTCTGACAGTAAAAATTTCATGGAAAATATTCGATCCATAAATAGTTCTTTTGCTTTTGCTTCCAGGGGTGCAAATATTGCATCACCATCAGGGTATGAGCCATACTGTTTTAGAATACATGGACAAGTTTATCACCGTACTGGAACTTTACATCCTTTGGATGGTGTTTCTCAGAAGTTTGCTCAACTCTATATTTTGGATACAGCCAAAGCTACAAGTAAAAAATTAGCAATGCCAGAAAACCAGGGCTGCTCAGAATGACTCATGATCAACATCAACAACCTCATGCATGAAATAAATGAATTAACAAAATCGTACAAGATGTTACATGAGGTAGAAAAGGAAGCCCAATCTAAAGCAGCAGCAAAAGGTATAGCTCCCACAGAAGTAACTAAGGCAATTAAATATGATCATAACAGTGACCCAGGTATATATAATTTTCCCCATGTAACCGAAGTTGCTGTCATATTCAGAAACGAAGATGGAGAACCTCTTTTTGAAAGGGACTTGCTCATTCATTGTAAAGCAGATCCCAATAATCCAAGTGCCACTAAAATGAAACAAATCAGTATCCTGTTTCCTACATTAGATGCAATGACAGATCCTATTCTTTTTCCACATGGTGAAAAAGGCTGGGGAACAGATATCGCATTAAGACTCAGAGACAACAGTGTAATCGACAATAATACTAGACAAAATGTAAGGACATGAGTCACACAAATGCAGTATTATGGATTTCAACTCTCTGTGAGGGATCCTATTTTAAATGCAGGAAAATTAACTCAACAGCTTATTGTGGATTCATATTCAAAAATGGAGGCCAATCAGATAAATTTCATTAAAGCAAACCAATCTAAGTTGAGAGTTGAAAAATATAATGGTTTGATGGATTATCTCAAATCTAGATCTGAAAATGATAGTGTGTCGATTGGTAAAATGATAATACTTCCATCATCTTTTGAGGGTAGTCCCAGAAATATGCAGCAGCGATATCAGGATGCTATGGCAATTGTAACGAAGTATGGCAAGCCCGATTTATTCATAATCATGACATGCAATCCCAAATGGGCTGATATTACAAACAATTTACAACGCTGGCAAAAAATAGAAACAGAAGCATTGAACAGACTGTCAAATTACAGCGGGAAGGCAGAGGAGGTTTTGGGGGGGTGGCTGTAAGAGATCAACTGAAGGACTTGTACGCATGCATATAAGCATACCAATGGATAAAAGACACTGGGGGGGGGGTAGGTAAAGGCATGTACTGGGGGGAAGGGGAGGCTAGTGGGAGGTCAATGGGGGAAAAAAGAGACATATGTACTACTATTTGTAATACTTCAAACAATTTTAAAAAAATAATAAAATAAAATAAAATAAAATAAAATAAAATAAAATAAAATAAAATAAAATAAAATAAAATAAAATAAAAAATAAAAAGTTGAAAACAGAACTGACTTGGTAGCCAGAGTTTTTAATATTAAGCTGAACGCTCTTTTAAATGATGTATGTAAATTCCATTTATTTGGCAAAGTAATAGCTAAGATTCATGTCACTGAATTTCAGAAACGTGGACTGCCTCACGCTCACATATTATTGATATTAGATGGTGAGTCCAAATTACGTTCAGAAGATGACATTGACCATATAGTTAAGGCAGAAATTCCAGATGAGGACCAGTGTCCTTGACTTTTTCAAATTGTAAAATCAAATATGGTACATGGACCATGTGGAATACAAAATCCAAATAGTCCATGTATGGAAAATGGAAAATGTTCAAAGGGATAGCCAAAAGAATTTCAAAATGTGACCATTGGAAATATTGATGGATATCCCAAATACAAACGAAGATCTGGTAGTACCATTTCTATTGGAAATAAAACTGTCGATAATACTTGGATTGTCCCTTATAACCCGTATTTGTGCCTCAAATATAACTGTCATATAAATGTTGAAGTCTGTGCATCAATTAGAAGTGTCAAATATCTATTTAAATACATCTACAAAGGGCATGATTGTGCAAATATTCAAATTTTTGAAAAAAATATCAATCATGACGAAGTACAGGACTTCATTGACTCCAGGTATGTGAGCGCTCCTGAGGCTGATTGGAGACTTTTTGGAATGCGAATGCATGACCAATCTCATGCAATCATAAGATTAGCTATTCATTTGCCAAATGATCAGGATTTTTATTTTCATGCCAATGATTTTGCTGAAGTTTTAGATAGGGCTAAAAGACATAACTCAACTTTGATGGCTTGGTTCTTATTGAATAGAGAAGACTCTGATGCACGTAATTATTATTATTGGGAGATTCCACAGCATTATGTGTTTAATAATTCTTTGTGGACAAAACGCCGAAAGGGTGGGAATAAAGTATTAGGTAGACTGTTCACTGTGGGCTTTAGAGAGCCATAACGATATTACCTTTTGCTTCTGCATGTAAAAGGTGCGATAAGTTTTGAGGATCTGCGAACTGTAGGAGGTGTAACTTATGATACATTTCATGAAACCGCTAAACACCGAGGATTATTACTTGATGACCCTATCTGGAAAGATATGATTGACAATGCAATCATCCTTAATATGCCTAAACAACTACAGCAACTTTTTGCATACAAATGTGTGTTTGGATGTCCTTCTGCTGCAGACAAATTATGGGATGAAAATAAATCTCATTTTATTGAAATTTCTGTTGGAAATTGCACCGAAGAGAAGGTGCCTGTGTGAACTGTGAAATGCATGCCCTTAATGAAATTCAGGAAGTATTCACATTGCATGGAATGAAATGTTCACATTTCAAACTTCCAGACTATCCTTTATTAATGAATGCAAATACATGTGATGAATTGTACGAGCAACAACAGGCAGAGGTTTTGATCAATTCTCTGAATGATGAACAGTTGGCAGCCTTTCAGACTATAACTTCAGCCATCGAAGATCAAACTGTACACCCCAAATGCTTTTTCTTGGATGGTCCAGGTGGTAGTGGAAAAACATATCTGTATAAAGTTTTAATACATTATATTAGAGGTCGTGGTGGTACTGTTTTACCCATAGCATCTACAGGAATTGCTGCAAATTTACTTATTGGTGGAAGAACCTTTCATTACCAATATAAATTACCAATTCCATTAAATTAAACTTCAATTTCTAGACTCAATATAAAGAGTGAAGTTGCTAAAACAATTAAAAAGGCCCAACTTCTTATTATTGATGAATGTACCATGGCATCCAGTCATGCTATAAACACCATAGACAGATTACTAACAGAAATTATGAATTTGAATGTTGCATTTGGTGGGAAAGTTCTCCTTCTCGGAAGGGATTTTCAGCAATGTGTCAGTATTGTGCCACATGCTATGCGATCGGCCATAGTACAAACGAGTTTAAAGTACTGTGATATTTCCTGAACCCGTTTTCACACATGGTCAGTTATATGTTGCTTTCTCTGGAGTTCAAAGAGCATGTGATGTTAAAGTTAAAGTTGTAAATACTTTATCCCAAGGGAAATTAGTCAAGCACTCTGAAAGTGTTTTCACTCTTAATGTGGTATACAGGGAGATATTAAAATAAGTTTAATCACTTTATTGGTCATTATTTGCATCAATGTTGTTTTTATATCATGAGTTTGTTATTGTTATATCATTTTGTTATTGTTTATTTATTAATAAAATTATGTATTATTTTCATATACATTGTACTCATTTCCTTTTATCTCTCACACTTTTATTATAAAGAAAGGGCAAATAGCAATATTAAAATATTTCCTCTAATTAATTCCCTTTCAATGTGCACGAATTTCAAGCACTGGGCCACTAGTTGTTAATAAGAAACATAGGAAAAGATCACCATGTGTAGTTGATAGAAATGGGAGTTGAGATTTGGTAAATTATGGGATGTTCATGTAATCACCTGATTCAATAATTAAGTTAATGTGCTTGATCCATATATATTAATATAGGTAGACCTCAAAAATATTAGAATCAATTTAAAATGTACAAATACAGTTTCACATCATGTGTGCACATATATCAAAACATCACATGTATTGGTATGTTTGAAGTCATCTAATTCTCTGTATCAATCCCCGAATCTCTGTTTTATCAAATCAGACATATCATTGGTTATAAGATGTATTATTATTTTATGTTCCATTAAAAAAGTAAAACACTACCAATTAAACTATAAGAAAATACTTTATCACTTTGAAAATGTTTTAATACTATAGAAAGAGTTCTCAGACTTAATTGTGCATGACATTTTTATCATTTATCGTATGCCTACATAAAAAGAAAAATTTAAGCAATCTAAATTGGTTAAGGTCCTTCTAAAAGATCTCCACTTTCAGACTCCAGCTTTTCTGAATCACTTTTTGAGTTGGAATCATTTGCTGTCCATTTTCCCCACACTATATAACATTTTGTGTGCCATCAAAATTATTGGTGGTGCAGCATTCAAAGAAAAAAAATTGCTAAGAGAACTAAAGCCTTTAGTGTTGGGCTTTAAGCACGCCTTACAATTATGTAGAACTATCTTACTTGTGAAACTCGCTTCAACAATGTTGTCAAACATTTATGATACATCCCCTCCTCTACCTTTTCCTCCCAACACTTCAGTTTAGAGTGAGGATTAAAAGAGTGCTCTACTATTATCTCTGGAATTTTCTTCTAAGTTGGTGTCACTCATTCTATGAACTTTGATGCTGGTTCTTTTGATGTTTACAACTGCCTAGGCAACAACTGTGTCATAACTGCTGTCTGACTGACAGTAGAGCTTCCACAAGGAAATTCCTTAGGACATTTATATATGTCTCTGTCCAAAAATTGTGTAGAAAATCATTAGAGAAAACAGGAAAAGTATTATAATTCTCAGGAAAAATTAAAGCTCAACCATCAATGGAAAGCCACCACTAATCAATCATTATTATTGTCATTTCCACGTCATATATAAGTTGTGATCTTGTTCTGCAGCTAACAGTGAGCTATTCTAGCAAATAACATAAGTATTAGGAAGTTAATATGCATAGTATGTTTATATCAATCCTGTGTGGTGTTTCAAAAACTAACAAATTTTGAATCCTTAAATCAGCAATTTTGACATGTAAATCTGTGTAATACTATTAATTCTACTGGAACATCCAAATGCTATTATCATACTACCCAGTAATACTCACTGGCATTTTGTGGTGTTTGAATATTTGCTGTAGGTCCAGTTCCCTATAAATAGTTTAACAAAAGAAATGCAACAAAAATATGTGGACATTGTTGTGGAACACTACAGTATGAAATAAAAACCGGTCTAAAATAACGATATCAAAAGCAATGTTGATTTCAACATCAAAATCAAGGCCAACTAAAAAAAGTATCTTCATTTTTTTAAAGAGTTCATGTGAAGCAACATATACCTTAACAACAAACTTGACAAAGTTGAGGTTGCTTTGGACATAGCATTAATTCAATCAGATCAACACTAGTACAAAATGAAATTATTTTATATCTGGAATATTTGTTACAAAACAAAGATGAAGATTATCAGTTGGAGTAATTAATGCTTTATGTTTTAAAATTTTACTTTAAAAATAATGTAAATATTAAATATCTAGCATAATCATTTTATATTTTAAACTAGAGGCCCAATGTATGAAATTCGTGCAAAAGGCTCAGCCCTCACAGCCCCAGCTGCCTTGGCTGGCCCTCGCAGGCCGTCACAAGCCCCAGCTTCATCCAGAAAGTCAACCAGATGGTTGTCCAGAATGATGTCTGGACGGTCATTCTGCTGTTTGCTCTAATTAGCATATTAGCTCTTTATTATATAAGATGTATTTATTTAGTTTCATAAATGTGTCAGTTAGACATGTATGTATTATTACAATATATTGATTCATGATGTCAATAAACCATGCATTTCCTATTGTTTTTAAATAGGAGACCTCTGAAACTCTTAGTATAATCTTATCACAGAAAAATGATTCATTGTTGATTATTATGGTCACTGGTTATTATTTAAAACACATAATGTATTATGAAAAATGCAGAATAACATAATTAAGCTAATTCTTAATTTTTTCCAGAAATTGTGATTTTTCATTTATGAATCCCTAAGATGAATATCTATTGGAAAATTAGAAACATTAGCCAAAAGCAATAATAAGATACTTACCATTGTTAGATGCACTTCAATTTTAAGGGTGTTAACATCTGGAAAAAAAAAAGTGGTCTTAGAGAATTAAGAATGCAGTATTAAATGAAGACATCATATTAAAAGATAATATTTATGTCCTTCTAGGTCTAAAATATTCAGTGAGCTTATGGTTTAAAATTTGGTAAAAAGTAGAGCACATCAATAATTGCCCAGAATATTAGTCATGTCTCTCTCTTTTCTTCTGTCTTCTTTCTGCATTGTTATCCTAATTGATAGATTTTCTATTTTTGTTATATTTCTATCATACTGTTTTATAAGTTTATGTTATAATCACAATAAAAATATGATGATCTAATTTTAATAATAATTTTCAAAGTAGAATATAAATGTTTTGAAAAATATATTTTTTAATTTTGATTTTTCTTCAAAGCAGCAAGAGGTAAAAAACCAATCATCCAAAAAGTACATTTGTGCATGTGTGTGTGTGTGTGTGTGTTTAATGTATTTTTATTCGTTTCAGAAAGGAAGAGAGAGATAGAAACATCATTGATGAGAGAGAATCTTGATCGGCTGCCTCCTGCATGCCCCACACTGGGGATCGAGCCTGCAACCCAGGCATGTGCCCTGACCAGAAATCCAAAGGCGAACTCCTTTCATAGGTCAACACTCAACCACTGAGGCATGCTGGATGGGCCAAAAAGTGTGTTTTTTAATCTACTTTTTTAAATACTATGGTATAGCCCTAACCGGTTTGGCTCAGTGGATAGAGTGTTGGCCTGCAGACCAAAGGGTCCCAGGTTCGAGTCTGGTCAAGGGCACGTACCTCAGTTGCAGGCTCCTCCTACCCTGGGCACTGGTCAGGGCTCATGCAGGAAGCAACCAATAGATGTGCTTCTCTCACATCAATGTTTCTCCCTGTCTTTCCTTCTCTCTTCCACTCCCCCTAAAATAATAAATGGAAAAATATCCTTGGGCTAGGGTTAACAAAAAATAAAATAATATGGTATTATTAGACTAAATATATATGAGGAATAACAGGTATAATACTTAGTTCATTTGATAACCAGAAAATCAACATTACCCATCCCTGGAATGTCCTCAATCATAATATTCTCAGAGAAAAGATTCTTTTCAAGTATTTTCTGAGGGTTGAGTAGTAGTGAGCTTTGGGATCACTCTAGATTGCAGTAGTGTAAAAAAAGCTTATCATTACTTTAGGGTTTTTGTTAGACTCATTATGCTTTATTGTAATCTCACTCTTAGGAATTAAGGAAACATAAACCTACATGGCAAAAACAAAGCATGAATACACTTAACTAAATAGTCTTTAATATCTTCATGTCTTTATACTCCTTTCCTCATTAGGGAATCAAAATACAAGATGGCTTTGCTAATACAAGATTGTTGGTTTTAGTAGTTGCTAGTCCCAGAATTTTAATCCCAGTCTTGTCCCTCACTCTCCTTTGTACTTATAGGACAAATTTCTTATGCTTAGGCGTTCCTTTTTTAAGAAGGAAGATAACTACAATCTCAGAGTAGCTACGTGAGATTTCCTGGTTAATATTAGCCAAGTGCTTTGGTGATTAAAGGGATTGCCAAACTGACAATCACTGTTATAGAGACCAGCACAGTTAAGGGGGACCAACTGAAAGATCAGCACCTACATAATCTTAGGTTAGTTGCAAGAGTTCTCATTATTAGAGGATGGCTGCTTTCAGAAAAGCATATTTAAATATTAATAGCATTTGGGGAGCAAATACTCCCAGAGATAAACATATGCTTTGAATCCACAATTACTTATGCATCTTCCCCAGGCCTCCTCTATGTTTGTAGTTTTAAAATTCTGTAGGTGAAAGACTGGGGTTCAGTCTCAAGGTCATTGAAGCGGCTGTGATTTTATTAGTATGCTCATTGAATGTGCTATTGAAATGTAATTTAAGGCATTAATATGTACACACTAAATAAAGCCATACAGATTGTAGAAAAAGTTATTTATGATGCTGGAAGTTTACCACTTATGAAAATAAATAATAGAACATGTGTGTGTCTTGAAACAATGTAAACTCGGCTTATTCAAAAGAAGCTGTAAAAGAAATCTAAACAATTCTGTAATTCTATGAGGAGGGTAATTTCACTGATGACAGCTTTTCATAATTTTACTCTTCTAGATAGAAAGCAAGTAATTTTTTATTCTGTATTTTATTACTATTTTGAATTGCACTCCTTGTTGGAGTTTCACCTTTTACTAATAATTCTTCAGGAAATGTGTTTTCACTGTTTTTCATATAGCAGTTACTGCTGGCAGTACCTAGTTGAAACCAACAGAATTACAACTCTCTTCAATATCCCTACATGACATGGGTAATATTTCAGTTTAATCCAGTGGCATGAATTGAGCCGGGAACAACCATTTCTATTTCTACTGCAGTTTGTTTAGGTTTAACATGGACCTCTCTCAGTGAACCATATTAAATTGCTTACAGCGACCTGTCCAGGAAGCAAAGACATGGTTTTACTATTCTCATGACATGCTTTGCCTAATAATCATGAAAGCTATAAAAAGAAATCTACTGCAGAGGCCCTCAAAAAGGTCCTTACTACCACCCAAAGACCAAGTTCCAGGAAGAGAGTTAAATAGCTATTCAGATTTCTTTACTTTTATATAACATTATGTTTAGTACTATATTCCTTAAAAAAATAGAAAGAAAATCTCATCTGCAATATAGACCAGTTCTGTTTCCTTGTAGCCCTGTCCATAATAATATGACTCTGCTATATATTTACCATGTAAAAGACTGAAGTACAATGATTCATATTCTCTATAGTTCTGGAATTAAGGGCATTGGTTTACAAATGACTGCCTGAGGTTAAATGAATTGGTCATAACCAAGAATAAAACAGGTTGGATATCAAATGCAAGGATCTTAAGTAAAGCAGGGTCATGTGCTTTATAAAGCCTATTTCCCCTTAAAACATATGAATGCAGCTCTTTGTATCCAAAACTCATCATTGTTGAGGATATAGTCAATGAACTGAAACAATGGATTTTTCTGAGACTAACACATAGTAGGAATACAGTAAATATTGGTCAAGTGAATGAATGAAGGCATATGGTTATGACACTCCTTCTAGTTGGAGACTAATACCACTACACACAAAGATAAGTGAAGAATCATATAAATTGTCCTGATTTAAAAAAAAAAGTATTCAAAGTGCTTTTTTTGATAAATGAATAGCTGTTGCATATATTGCTCAATAATCCTGGCTTGTTTTTGGCAGGATTGAGAGTAGATAAAGCATGATAAATGCACCAAAAAAAAGGAGACTGGAATTCTAGTCCTAGCTTTGGGCACTGGACAAGACTTCAACAACCCATGCTCTAGGCTCCCAATGGCATAATGAGGAGCTATGAGTTATTTGATATAACCTGTTCTAACATGCTGTGGGTCTGTGCAGGGAGCATGTTTCGCTGTCACAATATAGAAAAATATTTTTGATTCCTTCTTGTCACTCCTTTCATATCAGCCTAAAACTATCAATTAATACTTAGTCTTCAGTGACCAGATTTGAGGCATTAACCTATTATTTACTTAGCAGATATTTATTACCTACCTATAATGTGACCAAGCACTGGTCTATCAGCTACTCCTTTTGCTTAATTTGTGAAAGTCCTATGTCCTCCTTTATTTTCATTTTCTTGTGACATGCCCCTACTTGGTCACATGTACAGTATTCATAAGAAGAAAATATGCTTTATTTTTCTCCCTGATGACATAGCCATGGAAAAAATAAAATGAGAAATCATTGGTTATCACTCAGTAATGCTTTGCAAGGTTGAAAAGTTATACTATTTGTTATATTGAAATGTGTGTGGCTTTTGAGGAAGTCAAACTCTTTAGAAATTATTGAGGCCGGCCTATCTTCACGCCTCTCAATATCCAATTCTGTGCACTGAAGCTTCCTGACTCCCTAAAGGGCTGTTAGTACATTGGTAATGCCACTTCTCTGTACTCAACCCTCTTGGGGAAAAACTGCACCATGTATCATCTGCTTAGTTCTGCTCTCTTCCCTTCTTAAACTACTGATCTCTGCTCCCAATTTTGCTTCAGCAGGAATATCTTTTAAACAGACGTCTTCTTCATTTTCTGTTATTCTAATAATAAACAAAGACACTCCTTAGGTCTTTTACACTGAACTGGCAATTCTTTAAGCCTACATGAAATTTGTTCTAAAACCTTTCCTTATAAGTCTATGTAATCAGTTCTTAAGACACTGCCTTAATTTTAAAAAATAAAAAAAATACCCAGATTACCTATGTCATAAGATAATTAAGTATGATTTTTGGACTTAGAATGTTTTGGTTTGGGTTTCAATTTGGCAGGGTGGGGGGTGCATAATAGTATTAATAGATAGCTCTCTATTTTGTAGAGACTAGTATTTAAATAAGTTTATACTTCCCAATACTAATCAAGTAAATACTGTTACTTGGGAGTTAAATTAAAAACAAATTGGTCATTATATCTGTGTTCTGTAAAATATAAAATTATTTATTATTTTAAATTTAATAAATATAAATAAATGTCAAAAAATAAAAACAGATTTTATTGAGCTCTTGATAAATGGAACAGCACTCATAAAGAACTGACCAGTACTTTCTCTGTTTTTTAGACTATTATAGTCTAGTAAGAAAGATAAACCAAGATCATTCACAACTTGACTGCAGTAAAGAAAGGACCAGAAGTACAAATACTCAGTTCAAAGGAGAGACAGAGTCCTAGCAAGTTTGACTCAGTGGATAGAGCGTTCACCAAAGTACTGAAGATTCCTGAGTTCGATTCCAGTTAAGGGCACAGTACTTTGGTTGCAGGCTCGATCCCTGGCCCTGGTCAGGGCAGGTGTTGGAGGCAACCAGTTGATATGTCTGTCACATTGATGTTTTTCTCTCTCTGTCTCTCCCCCTCCCTTCCACTTGCTCTCTCTAAAAAGAAAAAAAAATCATTGGAAAAATATCCTCAGGTGAGGATTTAAACAAAAAAAAGGAGAGACAGAATATCTAGTTAAGAGCCTCAGAAAAGGTGACTTTTGAGGTTGGCTTTGAAAAGTGAAAAGGATTATAACAAGTGAGAATGAATCGCTCTAAGAGGAAGAAATACACAAAACAAGAGCACAAAGGCTGAAATGTGTGCAGCTTCTTTGGAGAACAGCAAGCTGATGGTTTTGGTAGACTACTAGTATAGGTAAGGTTTGTCCAGGCAATTGATAAGAACTGAAACTGAAGGTTACCTCGAGCCAAATATCCTTCTTAACAACGTAAATGTTATTATGTAACCTGATACTATTTTGTTATATTAACCTAGATTCATATGTAAAACTTTCACCATATTCACAGCAACAAGAGCCAATGTTAAGTATCTACACTAATAAAAGAGAAAGATTCAAATTGACTTTACCTCCGCAACACCCACCAGCCAATCAGGAGTGAGTATGCAAATTAACCCAACAAAGATGGAGGGTTAATTTGCATACACAGGTGCTGAGTGGCCTGGATCCTGGGAACATCCTTGGGACCCAGGCCGCTCCTAGCTTATAGGCCTGCACGTAGGCCCTGAGTGGCTGGGGTCCCAGAATGCCCCTGGCCACTCCAGGCTTACGGGCACAGGTGTCAAGCAGCTGGGGGCAGGGAAGGAACATCCGCTGTGTTGCCATTGCGACGCAGCAGATGTTCCCGCCCCGTGCCTGCTTGCATGTGTGCCGGCACCAAGCAGTGGCCCGGGTCCACGCCCCCAGCCCAGTGCCCACAACGCGGGGCTGGCTGCCGGCCTTGGGAGCATGCCCCCCCAGGCCACGGGGACATTCCCCTAGCCCAGTGGACACAACGCAGGGGGTCCTCTGCGCATGAGCTGCAGAGAAAACACCTTTTCTTTTCTTTTTTAAAAATATATTTTATTGATTTTTTACAGAGAAGAGGGGAGAAGGATAGACAGTCGGAAACATCGATGAGAGAGAAACATTAATCAGTTGCCTCCTGCACACTCCCCACTGGGGATGTGCCCCCAACCAAGGTACATGCCCTTAACAGGAATCAAGCCTGGGATCCTTCAGTCTGCAGGTCGACGTTCTATCCACTGAGCCAAACCAGTTCGAGTGTAAACACCTTTTCTGACCGCTCATTGGCTAAGCTCCCTGTATGCCACCACTTGCAGTGTTCTTGGTAACTTGGGTAATAAGAATCCAAGAAGGTGATCTAGGGTTTTTCCACCACACTCCTGGAGGAAATAATGAAGGTCCGCTGCTGGAGGGGCTAAGAAATGTCATACCCTGCCCTAGCCGGTTTGGCTCAGTGGATAGAGCCTCCGCCTGCTGACCGCAGGGTCCAGGTTCGATTTTAATCAAGGGCATGTACCTAGGTTATAGGATCCTCCCTGGCCAGGGCCCAGGTCAAGGCTCATGCAGGAGGCAACCAATCAAAGTGTCCCTCTCACATTGATGTTTCTCTCTGTCTCTCCCTCTCTCTTCCACACTCTCTAAAAATCAATGGAAACATATCCTCTGGTGAGGATATAAAAATGAAAGAAAGAAATGTCATATCCTATGAACGACACATCTTGAAAATGCCTAAAGAAAGTTGTCATTTTCCATGGTGAAGGGACTGGAGTCCGTGTTGATGAAAACGCCTTGGCGGCTGCGGTGGCTGACAATGGCTGCAGCAGTGGTGTGATGGGGCTGGCGCCTTCCCCTGATCAGCCTGGTCACCTCCCACAGAGGGAGGCCAGACTGTGGCTTAGGCCTGGAAGTGGGCCTAAGCCATCAGTAGGACATCCCCTGAGGGCTCCCAGTATGTGAGAGGGGGCAGGCTGGGCTGAGGGACACCCCCACTCCGTGCATGAATTTCATGCACCAGGCCCCTAGTACTATTTATAATTTCCTGAATAATACCCCTTCTTACATAATTAATTTTAAAAAATATATGTATTGAAGCACTAAGAATGGAAGTTTAGCACAATGAGTAATAAGAAATTCTCTGGGTTTAGGACTTTAAAGCTATATTAAACAAAGCTTAAAGTAACATAACTGACTTTAAATTAAACATGAAACTGTACATTTAGCCCACACCACTATTAAAATGATTGTAAAGGAAGAACAAATGTGTAAAATCAAAATGAAAAATGCATGAAAGAAAATAGCCAGTAACAAATGCCAACAATATTACAGAAGATAGGACATAGATAGATGGCTAGTAACTTAATGTGATTTGACTTTTCTATGGTTTATTATGCATAGTGGAACAACAAATTGATGTTCCTCTCTCTTTCTCTCTCAAATCAATGAAAAAATAAAACACTAAGTGCTTTGCCATAGAAGTGGGTGTGAGAGAAGGCTCCTTCTATTAGGGTGGTCAGGGATACCCTCTTCTAGGAAATGACATTTAAAGTAAGATCTGCAAGTGAGAATAAAACAGTCACACAAATATTTGGAGGAGCATTTTTCAGGCAAAAGGAAGTTTAAGTACAAAGATACTTAGGCATAAAGGAGCATGGTAAATTGGTGGCCAATTAGCGTGTCTGGAGTACAGTAAGGAAGGAAGGAGAATGGTAGTATGAAATAGATTTGGAGATATAAGCAAGAGAAAGGATATCATTTTATCCTTAGATAATTTTTTCATTTCTGCCTAAGTATAGTGAGTCTAAATCTCCTTAGTCAGTAACCTATGAAACATATCAAATTTTATTTCTAAGTCTACTTACATCAATCATCCTGCTCTTATCCTACCATGCTGGCTGGAATTTGATCTCATTTGTCATTGCTCCCCCTTTCACATCCACCCAAAGTATTATGTAAAAGTTCTAGCATCTTGGACAACATCAATGGCTCTGAAAGGCTCCTTCAGTAATCGGTCACTGTCATGAGGTGTTACACCTGAGACACATTCTGTCAGTCCTTAGGGTTTTTTGGGATTTGGAGGCTCAGCAACTTTCATGCAGAGCGTAGAGTATATGAAACTTGAGTGAAGCTGGAGGCTCTTGTGCCTAGCTCCAGCAAAGACCACAATTCCATCCCTTCTGATGTCACTGTCATAAGCATTGAAAAGTCCGTACTACCTATGGAACCCTCACCTGTCACCATATTGAGAGGGGAAAAGAGCTCTTGCTCTAGCTCTCACTCTCACCCTCTCCCTTCTAAATTCTCTTAAAGATATTCCCTTTCCCTGCCCTCCTTTCATAGTATCTTCAAGGAGTTTAGGCTTTCAGAAAAGGTAAAAAGTGCTGTTTTCAAGCAGCTTCTAATTTAGGTCCCACAAATGACCTTGAAGATGATATGAAATAAAAAGAGCCGGCTATCTATATGAAATGAAGAAACAAAGAAGTTAAAGAAGAATAACCAAAAATTAATATTACTATAAGTTATTTTGTCTCGCTAGCTTCAGTGAATTTTTATTACTTGCAAACAACAATAATAACACTTAACTAATGGGAACATAAAGCTTTCTCCTGAAATCTTATAGTGTTTATAAAATTTACTACTTTGGCTTAGCATCTATAATCACCTCTTTGTCACCATTCCTTCTACTCTGACATGTGCTGGCTTTCTTGGTAATAGATCTTTTGGCCTGTCTACATGTTTTAGTGTAGTACTCAGCTGATTTATTCATCTATCCTTTCTCTTGGGAATTGGAGGCTATTGGAGCTGACTAAATCAAACCATTGCTGACTCTTCTTCTGAAATATTTTACATTTTTGTTGAGCATCTTTTCAAAAAGTGGAATACATAAGCCATACAAAATCAAGAACTTCAAGTAACTCCAGAGTTAATAAGATGGAGCACTATAAAAGAGAAGCTATTCTAATTTGGGAATGTGTCCCCAATGAAATATGTTGTGTTTTTTATTTCAGCACTCTTAAATAGGTCTTCGTGCAGAGTTTACGGAAGACATGTTCTCCAGACAGTCCTTGATGTGGGAAAAGCTTTTATTTTAAGACTAAGAAAGATGGATTTTCTAAATTTTCATAGACTTGTAGTTTAGCAGCTGTATTCTGAATGGTCCCTTCGCAGCTTATTCTTCTAATTATGCTGCTGACAACTTCCCCAGTGGATTAATATACACACTCAGAGTTCTCTTATCTTTAACCTTTAATCCCCAGGACTCCCTTCTCCACAGATGCCTCTCCTAATGCCTAGTTCTAAGTATGAGGACTTCTTAGATGGGTACTTGCACAATAATAATTTTTAGAAAAGGTGATTGTAGGCTTTCTCTGATCTTTAACATCTAATTTCTGCATACATGATAAACACAGAAAAATTGAAAAGTCATCTATTTTACAATACAAATGTTATCTGTTCTTCATTCAGCTTTTAGAAAGTGATAAACCTTTGATGATTCTATGTGGAGCAACTTATTTAAAAGAAAAAGCAGGCTCTACTATATAGTAATACCTCATTTAAATGATATAAAAGCAGACCAAAATAACCCAGAGTAGATAATTATTCACACAACGGAGGCTTACTTCTTACCAAGTCAAATCTTTAACATTTTTTTTTATTCAAAATCTTTTAGGAGGTATCCAGCCTCCTTCTCAAGAAGATGCTAGAAATAATTCAATATTCCTTTATTCAAGATCATCATCCACATCAAGACCAGCAAGGGAATACAGTTTGGTTCATTTTGGCTCTCCATCTTCCTTTCTTGATATTTCTCCACCAAATCCAGACTTACTTGTAAGGCTGTATGTACTTTTTTATTGTCCCCATTTTCCTTACCCCCCTACAATGTCCTCAGTTATGATGAGCTGCTGACGGTAGGAAAGAAAGATACACCAGCCTGTTAAGAACTCTATAATAAATGTAGCTAAGTTTGTCAACTTTTAGCAGCTATTTAAAAATGGCTCTTCCTTTAATCAGGCATGGACATTGTTCTGAAGAGTAACATTCATCAAAGTCAGTTATAGTAGGGTTTTCTAGCACCTAATGTGATTAAATAATTAGTATGTGTGCTTTTAAAGTAAATCAGGTTCGCTGGATTTAAGATGACAAATTGGGAATCTGGGAAAAGAGGACTTAAAAAACTCCTCACTTCTTGTATTCGTCTGAATGATAAATTATTTTCTCTCAGAGAAATGGAGGAAAAGAGATGACTTCCAAGGAGGTCAGTAGTATAGAAAGGTAGAGGCACTAGAGAGAATACAGCCCATAGGCAGAGGCTGATGTTTCTTCTCTGACCTCTCCAGGCCTCACAAGGTCAGAGTAAAGGAGAGGTAAGAAAGCTGCAAGACTCCTGGACCCAAGGGAAAGAAAAGCTATGGATCCATTGACACCTCCATTAAGTACTAACCATGTATCAGGCAACATGTCCTGGGCACCAGTCCTTGGATTACTACTATCTGAGCCATCCTTTGCCTTTCTCCTGTTCTCTCTGTATCTCAGGGGAATTGAGTTGACAGGCTGCTGCATTTCTCAGGCTGCCTCCCATGCCTGGTAGGCTTCTGGCTATGTTGAGCTGATGGGAGGCAAGGGATGGAGACTGGAGGATAGGATAAAGGAGAAGCAGGGTATTTCCCCTCTCTGTTTCTGAGAGCATCACTGTCAGTGTGTCCTCCATGGAGACACATCAGCTGCAATTCTGACTTGCCAAGCCCAACGTCATGCCTGTGTTCCAATAGCACTGCCCACTCTCTCTTCCTCTCAGCACAGGAGTGGGACTTGCTGCCCGCTGCGACTAACCCCCAAGTTGCCTAACCATTCCTTGTTTAGCAGTTCAATGACTCCATTACATTTGTTACATATTCTCTGCATTCAATTCCAGTACACTCATGGTATTTATACACTACACTGCAGTTTCATTTTTCTGTTTAGACCCTAATGATAAAAAAAAAAAAAAAACATTTTACGTTTTATTTAATCCTTACAAGTTCTCCGCAGGCCAGTAACCATTAATTCTATTTTACAAGCAAAAGTCAGTGAATTTAAGGTCACTTCTCAAAGTCACAGCCCTAGTCAGTGGTAGAGCTATGATTCAAAGTCACTCTTACATTGTTCTGCCTTCCAAAGGCAACAGCAAAGCCAGGGGAAGCAGAAAAAGAAAACAAAAAATAACCTTAGCCTGAAAGCAATCATTAAACCTGCAGCATAGATGTCCTAGGCCAGCACAGTATCACTATTGAGAGCTTCATCCCCACTGAGCACTGAGGGGTATGGTAGGACAGGTGTCTTACCTCCATAGGGAACTGCCTGCTCTACAGGAGCAATGCTCTATCTACTCTAGACCAAATGAGGCTGTGCGTTACGAGGACAGCACAAGATAAGCCGTATATGTCTGAGCTAAACTCTCTGACAGTCTACTTTTCAACTTGGCCATTTTGAAATATTGTCTGCCTTTGTCATGCTCTCCCTGTCTTGTAGGACTATTTATGAATGGGATATTATATTATTTTAATGGTAATAATTAACCCCATGTATTCACTCTTTCAATTGACTTATCTATACTAATAAAATGGTAAGATGCTAATTAGACTGGGAGACCTTCCAGACATCCTTCTGGACAAAGCCATGGTGGCGGGGCCGAGGCAAAGGCAGTTAGGGGTGATCAGGCCAGTTGGGGAGGACAGTTGTGGGAGAGCAGGCTGGCAGTGAGGGGGGGGCAGTTGGGGGCAAGCAGGCGGTAGGGGGGCAGTTAGGGGAGAGCAGGCCAGCGGGGGTGGGGGGGCATTGGGGCTGAACAGGCTGGTGGGGGGGGCAGTTGGGGGCAAGAAGGCCAGTGGGGGGGGCAGTTAGGGATGATCAGGCCAAAAGGGGGGGCAGTTGGGGGCGATCAGGCAGGCAGTCAGGTGAGCAGTTAGGAGCCAGTGGTCCCAGATTGTGAGAGGAATGTCCGACTGCTGGTTTAGGCCCGATCCTACAGAGATCGGACCTAAACCAGCAGTCAGACATCCCCTGAGGGGTCCCAGATTTGAGAGGGTACAGGCCGGGCTGAGGGACACACACACACACACACACACACACACACACACACACACACCCATGCATGAATTTTGTGCAGCGGGCCACTATGTTACCTATATTACATCAAAGATAGTCTTGTTTAGCTACTGAATTCTGAATGTTGACTTTTTCTAAATGACAAATTAGTACAGTAAAAGAGAGTTCCTTAATGAAATATTGTGATACCACTAAAAATAGTCTAAGAATTCATTACATTCTGATATAGCATAAATAAGAGAAAGTTTGGTCATTACAAAACCAATGCTCATAACAATTCAGACAGGTTGGTTTCCATTCTGTTATTAATACTGGCCTTTCTAAGTGCCAATAAAGTTCCATCTAATAAATGCACCATATAGACTGTTAAATGACAAGTCTATAATAATAAACTCAATTATAAGGATACATGTATGTGTATACCCAACATTAATAACATCATGATTATACAGATGAAAAGGGGAACAAGTTCTTTAAAAAGAAATAAATAAAACAAAACACCGGCACATACCCTGGCCCAGTTTCTATCCAATGAAGTAGGAAACAAGTGAAAAATATAAGAAACACGGTATTATGGATTTTAAATCCTCTGGTGTTTTTTGTTGTTGTTTGTTTTTTTGTTTTTATGTTTTTGCCTTCCACCCTTCCTCTGCCTCCACCAACTCTCCTTTTTTCTGTAAACAAAACAGTCTCTGCTGCTCTGCCAGTCTCTTCTTTTATGTACTACAGAATACCTGGTGGCCAATTGCTAGGTGGAGAATAATTAGCCCCTCAATTATCACCAGTTTATTTTCACCTGTTCCACTACCATTTCCCTAGAACTTGAAGCTGGCTTAATTAGTGTTTTCTGACCCATTCCCCACCATCAGACTCAAGAAATAGCCCTTGCACTAAGTAATTAACCCATGGTAGGCCAATCCTCCAGCTTTTGTTTCAACTCCTGTTGGAATCATTAGAATCAAAAGAACAAAGAACATCATGGGATAGGTTAATAAGAAACTAAAAAGTTCTATCTTCCCTCTCCTTTTTCCAGCTTCCAAATCCAAATTACAGAAACCTTAAGCACGGTGACATTTAGTCAGACACACATGTGCTTGCTGTTGAATGTCTTGAAAGAGCAAAGGAGCATCACCAGAATTATCAAGTTCAGTTATCTGAAATGCCAGAGGAAATATGGCGTTTATTTTATACTCAGAAGGTGAGATAGATCAAAAGGAAACCAAATTTTAAAATACAGGCCAAAATCTCTCTCTTCGTAAAACCTTTTCAGGTTACTATAATTAATTGAATCTAGCAATTTTTCCAAACTATTTATTTTGCTTTATCACACAAGTTGATAGAGAAGTCCAGCAAAGATTTCTGTAAGGTTAAGCAATGTCTTGTGTTTACTCATTCATTCAACAAGTATTATGGGGTACATACTTTATATCATGCACTTGTTAAATCCAAGGGACACAGGAATAATTGAAGGTTCTTGTAGTTTCTTTTTTTTAATGCTTTTTATTGACTGATTTGAGAGAGAGAGAGAGAGAGAGAGAGAGAGAGAGAGAGATCAATTTGCATTCTACCTACTTATGCATTCATTGGTTGATTCTTGTATGTACCCCCTGACTGGGGATCAAACCCACAACCTTGGTATATTGGGAAAATGCTCTAACAAACTGAGCTACCTGGCCAGGGCCAATTCTTGTATTCTTGTATTCTTGAAGCTGAAAGTCAAATGTACCTCAAAATATATTTTTTCAGCCATACACACATGCTTAAAAATTTGACAGAATTTGACATTTTCTATTCCTTCTTTCCAACAGTTCTGCAAGTTCCTTTGAGGAGCCACTTATCTTATGCCACACAAATTATTTAGTGCCAGACACATGATCCAAACTGAGCCAGTGGGAGCCAGGGTCAAAACATTTGTTTCACTGTTGAAGCTCTCCCTGTCTCTGCTGAAAATCAGAGGATGTGACTCTTGAGTTGATGTTCCCATCTTGTAATCTTTTGAAAATAAAGTTAAAGCAAGAGTAAAAAACAAAGCTATAAAATAAGGGAAAGGAACCTATCATTTAAACCCTTGTAAGCCATTTTCTAAGTAGGCCTTCTACTGGATTTCTGTTACAGGGGTCAATATTCTCTCTACCTAAAACATTTGGGTTTGGGAAGTCAGTTGTACCCAAAAGTATTCTAATTAATAGAGATGCCTCCCTTATATTGCAAATAATAGCTTAATATTTAAGGTAGTTATATTTTCTTTTAAGCAATTAATGAAAGACCTGCATCTTATCTAATTTTGAACTTTTAAGTATTCAAATAAGAAGATATATGTGACCTGTCCATATGTATGTTTTACACTTGTTTTTCACCTGTAAACATTCAGGTTCCTTTCTAGTTATACATTTGCTTGTGTGAATCTGGTAATCATTTCATTCCCTAAAATGTGTTCCAAGAAATTGTATCCCTTATTCTTATATCATACACATGTTCTATAAATGTTTTTTTAACACAGCAGCTATTATTCTATCAAGTTGAATAATTTTAGAGTTATCTCCATGTCTTCCATTCACTCCACAAATACTTACTGAGCAATAACTATGTAATGGTATTGGTGATTCAAAGATAAATAAGAAGGATCACTATTTTCAAGGAGGTTCCAGGCTACATGAAAAGCATAAAATGATATAAAGGGATGACTAAATACTGAAGGGCAATTGGTATGTAGGTTTTAATCTTTCAAGTGGTAAATCTAACAAGATGCCATTGTTTTTTCACTTCCCACATCCAACCTCTCAACTACTTCTATTGGTATGGCCCCCAAATCCTACTATTTTTCATAGCTCCATTATTTACACCCATAGTCCAAGTCCCAATTATTTCTCACTTCAACTACTGCAATAGTCTCCTAAGTAGTCTCCTTGCCTCAACTCTTGCAGTTTTACCATCTCCAGTCTGTTCTCTATTCAGCAGCCAAGATCATCTTCTGAAAGCATGAAGCAGATCAATCCATTCTGCTGCTTAAAAACCTTCATGTCCTCTTATCGCCTTTAGAGGGGAAAAAATCTCAACACCTAACTATATCCAACCAGACCTTACATGGTCTGACTCTTACCTACCTCTTTCACATTTGGTCCTATCAATGTTTCAACCTTGTCTATCTCACCCTAGCCACACTAGCTTTCATTTCATGCCTCAGAGATACTAAACCCATTCTCATCTCAGGACCTTTCAACTTGCTGTCCTTCTGCCTATAACATTCTTCCTTTCTTATCCTTTAGGTCTCACCTCTCCTGGCAAGCCTTCCCTGACCATCTTGGCTGAAATAATTGCTCCTGTATCACCACTCCACCAAGTCCTTATCCCATTGTAATATTTTATTTTCCCCATAGCAAGCATCACTATTTTAAATCATTAAAATAGCATCACTATTTGCTTACACAATAGCATCACTATTTGCTTACACAATAATCACTGGCCTTTCTCTACCCTCCATTAAAATGTAACTCCCAAGAAGTCAGGAGACTATGTTTTATTCATTGCTTCCTCCTCTGTGCCAAGAATGCCTGACACATATTAGGCATTCAGTACAAATTTACTAAGTAAATACAAGACTATAGATGAGATACATCTAACTCAAACTTGGAAACAGAAAAGAAAGTTAGAAAAGATAAAATTTGGATAAATATGGGAGCTACTAAATTAATATAATATAGAATAGAATATACAAGTTAATGGGATATTTGGAGGAAGTACAATAACTTGAGGAATTAGTTCAAATGTGCTTTATGCTATATTACTCTACAAAGCAAACTGACCAGTAGACCACAGAGGAAAGCAATGATGAATAGGAATAAATTAAATGTAGGAATGTTCTAAGTAGTATTTCTAGGGTTGTTGTGACATTTCTGCTTATTTAACATTGTTATTAATAATCTGGGAAAGAAATTATGTGTTGTATTAATGGAACTGTAGATAATCCTAAATTGAGTTTTGATGCAAATATTAGTAATGACCCAGTTCTCAAGTAATACCAACTACCTCAAAATCCCAAGTTGAGAATTGATTTGAACACCTTTTATAGTACAAATATTTGTGTAAAATTCACTTGAATTTAATTCTAATCACTCAACAAATAGAATAAAGTTAAGGAGCTAAAAGGAACCAGTGTTAGATACTAGGCAGAAAATTAGATATCGCTTGACAATTCAAAAGAACAGTTTTTGTTTGTTTATTTTTCCAGTTTTCTGGGTAGATGGGAAATCTATTGCCTACTATGTGCAAGTAATTTTATGTATGCTTTATTTTATCTTCAGTATAACTCCTAGTTTACCATGTCCATTTTATATACAGTTGTAATTATGCTAAACATAGTTCATTCTTGCATTATTTATTAATTACCATATTATTTATTTGTATTAAAACTGAAAACCTATTTTGCCCCCTCCTGTATAAGAAAAATTGGTAGAACTGAGATTTAAACATTGATATACCTATTTCTGAAGTTCTTTTTCATCATTAACATTCTCCTGTTGCAAACTCTGAAATACACAGCATTTCACAGGGCTAATCAGAAAATACCATTCCACTTCACCTAAGACTTACCCACACATTCAGTGAAAGCTATTAGGAAATAAACAAAAGAATGTAAAACAGCAACAACTCCTGAATAAAAAATAAATAAATAATGTATTTTTCTACCATAGCTAAGAAAGCAATGCTATGAAAAAAATCCAAAAAATATTGAGCCACAACAGAAAGAGAACATTTATAAACTGAAATTAAGTAAAGATTAATTGATACCAAATAGCAAAAAAAAAGACACCACCTGCCCACAAACTTGTAAAAACTGGCTTCCATTCATTTATGACATTTAGAAGCATATTAATGAACAATTGAATGAATGAATAAATTTATGAATGAATGAACGACTAAATGAACAAAGATACTTTGGTCTTATTGTGAGAACAATCTTCAGTTGGTGGACAAGGGCTGGAAGGAAAAATTCAGACAGAAATTTAGGATCATCATTTTTTTTCTTTTTGTGTCAACAATTTTGTGTTTCTCAAGTGATTCTCTGTTACCTTTTTAACAATGTAAATGAGGTTTTAATTAGCTTCCTTTCTTGAACTAGAAGGTGGGCCCAGGTATCACTAAGTGGGAACCACTTCATCAGTATTTTATGTAAACTTGGGCATTGCACCGATAGCGTTTTCAGCCTTCACATTTTTAAATTTTGTCAGGCAGCACTGTAACGAGATCCCCCAAGTCAATGTGCTACCAGAGGAAGAAAAAAAAAAACTTGAAATAAAAGAAGCATCCATATAAAGTAAACAAGTTAGAAAGGCTCATTTTTCATTTGTTAACTAGCCTCCACAAGGCTGTTGGCTGTGACAACAAATGATTTAATGAGTCCAATTTAAAATGGTGTTGTCTGTGCAAGATAGATGTCTTGGAAAATACTTTTAAAAATCTCACAGCTGTATCAAAGGCTGCTTTAACATACCCTGAGAAAAATCTCCACTGCAGTTCCACTTCTTTCCTGAATTTCTAATACGCCAGATATCAAGCTAGTAACAGCAAGAAGCATAATACATATTCCCATTGTAACTGTGACCATTTCCTAATAGTAACTGTTAATAAGATGTTTCAGGAATACCTACTCCAAAAACCATAAAGACATCAACTGTATGGAAAAGTGATTAGTCAACAAGAGCCTTTTTGCACTACATGTTCATCTTCTCCGTCAATCACTTAAATGGCCCATTAGAATGATGCTTTGTCAGAGAAGGCTGGTGATACGGACCATGATTTGTACATTAGGTAATGACAGGAAAAGGGCCTCATCTCTAAGTGTGGGCGCCATCTAGGTTTTGACATTTGATTTTACAAAGCTTGTAAATGCATTAGATTAAGGAGATGAAACTTTCCAAAATCCATTTTTCAAGTCCACAAATACACATCTTCCTCCTGTGCATTTCTTAGGTAGCTTTTAAGAGTGATGAGCAGTTAAGAAGCGTTACCTCTGAATTCACATGATTCATCCCTTCAAATAAAGAATAGTTACATTTTTATAATCCTTTGGCAACAGATAAAACATTATATAGCTTCTGAGAGGGTCAGGCAGATCCAATTTTGTTGACTGACCTGCCAGCTCAAAACTAAGTATCTTGTTTTGTTCTTGGAACATGAATAAATCTAAATTTGATCAGTCTAAAGGTGTATCTTTACTTTTTTGAATATCCAGATGGGGTGATTATCCAGAATTAACCATCAAAAATGAGATTGACTAAAGCCACCTCCATAACAATATTCCAATTAGCTAAAAATGTTTTTAAGGTTCCAGGAACAAGAAACATGAGCACCAACAGTGAAGGATGTATACCTTAAATAAAAGGTTAGAAGCCCAGAGAGCAGATGTGATTTAGAGCCAATCTCAGAATAAAACTATTCAAGAAGTCAAAGAAATGAGAAAAAGCAATGTCAAAATATTTTCACATTTAAAAAGTAATTAACATATACTGAGTAAATTATAGAAATGTAAACAAACAGACCTATCCATAATATAAATACCTTTTCAAGTCAAGTTTTGGTTTAGATAAATATAATTCATGCAAGCAGAAACAATTGAGTAAACCATTTCTCAAAGCTGTATATGTGTCTTCCCTGACTTTTGCAGCAATCTCAAGCAAACCAACAAGGAAAGGAGTGGGTGGAACAAAGGCTACCGAGAAGAGTGAGTAAATTGTTCTGTCTAGTCTATACAGGGCATTAACCTCACCATTGAGCTTTTGTTTGTGGTCTAAATCACAGACCAGTATTGTATAAAGAAAACTGTAACTTTGCTTTATATGAAGGGAAGCATCATATGAATTCAGAGGTAACCAAGCTATTCTTTGTATGAAACTTAGAAAATAAATTTCAAAATGTCAAATGTTGCATGACATTTTCACACTCCACACTTGTTTCTTCAATCTTGGGTGGTTTAAAAAAAAAAAAAGAAACTTAATCCAGTGGAAAAAAAAATAGTTTTTCTGTGGATAACTATAAAAATCTCCTCAATATTAAGGTAGGCTCACTGCTGATCAGAATAAAAACTTCCTTTGGAGTTGAGTGTAGTCATCAAGATATATATGCTGCACAAGCCCCAAAGCTTTTTTATCATGCCTAAAATGGAAATACAATCAGAGGTCCAACCCTGAATTATCTGCATCTATTCATTGTAATGCAAATACATTATTAATAACTGATACTTTCTAAGTCTTAGTCCAGCACCTTTGGTAGTTCCAAATGATATTATTTGATCCTTACTCCGTTTCCTTTAACATATAATCTTTATTCTAATCTCATTCTACTGTTCTGTCATCTTCTCTGATTCCTTGTTTTATTTAATTATATTCTTATTAAGTTGTTTCACAGCATTAATCTCTTGTGAGAATATGTTTCTGTTCCTTGGGGTTTTTTTTCTTCAAAGTTGGGTTTTGTCTTTTGCATTGTAAATTTTTAAAAATTTAGATCGCTTAGGTAGCTGTGCCAAGCCATTTTCTTTTATTGATTTTATACCAATTGTTTTATTTTATCATTTACTGTTCTGTAGTGTAAGAGACTTTCTGATTCCATCCTTTAAGATCAGATACAAGTTTGTCTTCTCTTCTGAACTACCTAAAACTTTGAGTTGTTATAGTTTTTCTAGTTCCTTGCACATTTTCCATAACCTGAGGGCATGGCAGAAAGGGTGAGGTGAAGAAATCAAAGTTGGCATAATAAACTAATCTTCAGTCTTCTATAATCTCTGAGCTCTGCTCTTCTAGAATTTGTTAAATACCCTACACTAAAGCTAAATTCCTCTAATTGTGGAAAAATACCATGCCACCTAGGTAATAGTCTCAGACTTCAGGTTGGTCCTTAAAATCTGTACGTATTAGGATTGCCTCTTGCCAGCATCTGTTCTCCTTTATATAGTAACTAGAGGCCCAGTGCATAAAAATTCATGCACTGGGGGGAGGGGGTCCCTCAGCTTGGCCTGCCCCCTCTCACAGTCTGGGAGCCCTCAGGGGCAGGAGGCGACCCAGTGATCAGGGGAAGCGAAGCCCCCATCACATCTCTGCTGCAGCCACTGCTGGCAGCACAAGCCTCAGCCACCCCTGGTTACCTGAGCCTCGGGCAGCCCTGGGTGGCTGGGCAGCCAACATCCGAAGCTTGCCTGCACCTTGGGCGTCAGCTGGACAGCTGCCATCCGAGGCTTGCCTGCGCCTCGGGCTGGCCCTGAGGGGTTGAGGGGCTGAGGGGACTGGGGGACTCTGGAGGCAGGCACACAGAATGACTGGGCCCACCTGGGGACTGGCCCAGCCTTGCCCACGCACCTGCTGCCCCAACAGGACTAAAGGGAATTGGCCTGTGGGCGCTTCCATCTTTGAGCGCACGGCAGTCAATTAGCATATTCCCTCCTTATTGGCTGAGGGCGCCACCATCTTTGCAATGGCGTGAGGGTCAATTAGCATATTCCCTCTTTATTAGATAGGATAGAACTTCTGATATTAAGCTAGGCTCACTGCTGATCAGAATTAAAACCAAAAACCTCCCTTAGAGTTGAGTATAGTCAATTTCTGGCTACAGGGATGCAAGGAAAGTGTGTGAAAGCTTTCAGGTACCTTTCTTAAGAGACAGCATGCTTGTTCTTTCCTGCATCCCACTGCTTGGGATGTGAATGTCAATGAGGTCAAAACAACAATTAGTTGGAGCACCAAGAGAGAAGATGCCTCAGGTCACTCATAATACAAAGAAAGCATCATAACCCAAGCTGGGGTCACCTCTGGGAGAAAGAAATAATGCTTATCTTGATTAGCTCCTATTTTCAGTTCTCTGTCATCTGTAGCCTAATTTTGACCTAAATAATACAACTTCTTTCAGAGAAAATCAGCACTTGTTCATTTCTATGGTTTCATATTGTCAACCAACTATGTTGAGAAAGAAAAATATAAGAGTATGCTCCTAATTCAATTCTCTCTAGCTTTGGAAGAATTTATGACCATTCTCAGGGCTTTGTTAACATTCCCAAATGGCTTTTCAGTAATGGGATGATCCACTCCAGAAACTTCAGTTTCTTTCCATCGTTGCTGCCTGTTCTGAAGTGTTTGATAGTGTTCTGTTCCCCTTTTCTTATTAGTTTTTGTTGGTGGGTATATTTTTTTTGTCTGAGTACTTGTTTATGATTTTTTCATTTTTTATTTATTATATTAGAGATTCTACAATATAAGCCTATTCTTCATTTTTAATCCAAAGAACAAGATTTCATTTTTGTAGCTTTTGGGGGACTTGTTTATTTCTACCCAGGTCTAGAGCTATTTAGCAGCTAAACACATCTTCTGAGGCTGGGAATCAGGGCATATAATCTTTGTGATGATTCATTTTATGTATCAATTTGACTAGACCATGGAGTACCCAGGTATTTGGTTATTATTACACCCATTATTATGGGTGTGTTGGTAAGGTGATTTGTTTGTTTGTTTGTTTGTTTGTTTGTTTTGGTGATGGTGTTAGATGAGATTAACATTTGAATCAGTAGACTGAGTAAAGCAAATTGCCCTCCCTAATATAGGTGGGCCTCATCCAATCAGTTGAAGGCCTACACAGAACAAAAAGTTGATCCTCTGTTGAGTAGAAGGTAACTCCTTCTGACTAACTGCCTTCAAGCTAGGACATCAGTTTGTTCCTGCCTTCACACTTGAACTGAAACATGGCTCTTTCCTGGGTCTTGAGTCTGCTGGTATTTGGACTAAAACTACATCATCAGCTCTCTTAGGACTTCAACTTATTGACTGTACTGTAGATCTTGGGATATTTTGACCTCCATAATTGCATGAACCAATTTCTTATAATAAATTTTATATTTGTATTTATATTTGTTATATTATATATATACTAGAGGCCTGGTGCACAAAATTCATGCACTGGGGGGGTCCCTCAGGCCAGCCTGCACCCTCTCCAATCTAGGACCCCGTGGGGGATGTCCAACTGCCGGTTTAGGCCCGATCCCATAGGGCCTAAACCAACAGTCGGACATCCCTCTCACAATCCGGGACTGGTGGCTCCTAACCACTCACCTGCCTGCCTGACTGATTGCCCCTAACTGCTTCTGCCTGCCAGCCTGATTGCCCCCTAACTGCTCCCCTACCAGCCAGATTGGTGCCTAACTGCTCCCCTGCCTGCCTAATCACCCCCAACTGCCCTCTCCTGCTGGCCATTTTATAGCAGCCATCTTGTGGTGGCCATCTTGTGGTGGCCATCTTGTGATGACGTGGGGGTGGCCATCTTGTGATAACATGAGGGGCGAGGGCCAACTAGGCTTTTATTGGTATATATATATATATATATATATGTATATATATATATATATATATATATATATATATATATATATATATATATTCTGTTTCTCTGGAGAGCCTTGACTAATACAATCCACAAATATTTTTATTCACTTCCAAAAGGAAGAAAGATTCCAATGAATACATGAATATAATCTCCAGTGAAGCCCTGGCTATTGACAGACATATCTTGTGACTTGGGAACCAAATAGATTACAGTGTATTTATTACATGGTGAGGTCACAGCTGGGCCAAGACTCAGAATCAGACATGAATGTCATATGGAGTTAGATGGCACCTTACACATTATTTGTATGCACTGATTTACATAGGGGTTGATTCTCAACATGGTAAGAGGAATTCAGATTAATATACATGTTTTTTTGGACTGGATTGGGAGAGGGAGAGAGTAAGATTGCCAGATGGCACAGAAAGATGGCAAAGCTCCTGAGAAAGAATTTATTCCAAGGGAAGAAAGAATCTGGAATGACAATTTCACAACAGGGTTTGAGGATTAGATGACAGCAAAGATATAATGAGATGACAGATACTGAAATCTCATGCTAGCTTGGCTTTCTTAGTGGCAGCATATGCTCCAAGGAGAAAAAGGATCATCAGTGTGAACAGAAGGTGATCCCCCCACAAATAGCTTAATATTTGAGGGCCCAAACAACCACCACACCATACAACTGAGATATATATATTATTGCACCATAAAGATTAAGAGCATCAGCACTGGAGTGAATCAGCAGGGGCCTTAATGATTATAGCCAAAATGCAAATGATGGAAGCTTATGTGAATTTAATAAACTTCTATAAGAAACTTCAGGATACTTTCCCAAAATACTTGTGGAATGGTGGGACTTTACAAGGTACTAAAGCTCCTACATTAGCTTACAAATGAAAAGTGTGAGTACTGATATAATTGTCCTCATTCATAGCCATAGATTGGTGAGATTTTGGAACGTTGGGTGATACGTGCTACTCCTGGACCTACCAGTGTCCTCAACAAAAAGCCTGTAGATGAGATAACTTTGTTGTTCCAATCAATCCAGATAATACAATTTTTTCTGTAGGATAGGAGTATGAGGGACTAAGATCCAAGAGGAATACGTACTTCATGTCTTAGTCTAGTTTATTATACTCTTAAAAATAAAATTGTAACTAAAATAGAGTGGATTTTCAGGATTCAAAGAGCCTTTTCTGACATTTAACTTCTGCCATGCATAGCTATCTGCTGAGCCTTTTAAAAAACTGACAAGCATATAGTAAAAGCCTTTCAGAAAATTTTCTCTTTTTTTCTTACCTGAGCCCACTGTCTTCTGTCTGCTAATGGTGATGTCCTTGTTGATCTACTTTCTTAAGTTATGGCATACAATAGTAAAACATGAATAGAATTTCAGTTTTTCAAAGGAATTATGTACAATAATATTATACTCCTTTTCTCCTTCACTATTTAAGTCCAAAAATGCCTAATGTGTTTCAGTTTTGCTGGTTGATATTAGTCCTTCAGTAAATACTTCTTAGATACTTATGTTCCTAGCACTGGAATCAGCTCTGGGAACTCGGTGGTAAAGGAGGCAGACCCAGTCACTGTTCTCATGGAGCTTGTAAACTGTTGAAGGATAAACGCACATAAGAATAGGTCCACAGAAAATTACAATACAATGTGCAGAAGAGGCAAAATTACAGAATAGAATAGAATAGAATAGAATAGAATAGAATAGAATAGAATAGAATAGAATAGAATAGAATAGAAAGAATAGAGTAGAGTAGAGTAGAATAGAATAGAATAGAATAGAATAGAATAGAATAGAAATAGAATTTAGTATAGTATAGTATAGTATAGTATAGTATAGTATAGTATAACATAATATAGTATAGTAGTTAAGAGTCTGGGCCCAGAAGCAGAATACTTTTGTTTAAACCTCAGTTGGTTGTGTCAGTAAATAAAATAAAAAGCATAAAAACATTCATTAGATGCTAAATAATTCTTACCTATCATAATTAGTTTTAATTTCCTCTGATATTTTGTTTTATATTGCCATATGTGTATGTTTTTTGTCCTGTATATTACTGTAATAACAACAATAATAATTATTATTATTACTGTTTATTATAATGATGATCACTGCCACCCTAAAATCTCTTGTTCTAGCAGCACACATTCATTTTTGTAGGATTTTCTTATTAAAGTTCTAAGGCAGAGAGATTCTCTGAAAATGTTACTCATAGGAAATCTATTGCCTGACAATCTAGAGCAGTGGTCGGCAAACTGCGGCTCGCGAGCCACATGCGGCTCATGAACCACGGTTTGCCGCTCTGTTGACTAATGAGTTTGCCGACCACTGATCTAGAGGAAAGTGTTGTAGATCTTGTTCCTTCTAAAAGTTGGTCAATTATAATCATTATCTATCTACCCAGACACAGTCCCTCCTCTCTCTGTTTTCCTACCAGGGTCCTGTTATGTCCTCAGAGAGGTTCAGCAGTGGGTTTTTTGCTACTCTTAACAAGCTTACTGATAGTATTGCCAGATGGCTAACTGTCATTAGGGTCTTATCAAACTCCGAGGACGTTATTTGATCTTTGAACTTGTGTGTCTACAAAATCACCAACTGAAAGTACTTAGAGATGATTCACCGGAACCATCCTTAGCAGCACATATTTATACATTATACTAAGATCTTGCTTTATGTATTTCCTTATTTTAAAATAAAATTAATGTTCTTATTTCAACCCCTGCTAGGGCATATCCCTGATGTGGGAAATCAACCAATAAGAAAAAATGATCATGTTGTCTCTCTCTTACTGTTTGGCAGTTTTAGTATGCCCCAGCTGCTATCCTGGTGGGAAAAGTAACTGCCTTGCTGTATCTATAATTTATCAACATGGAAACGTTATGGTTCTAATAATAAAATTTAAGAGGCCAGTCTTAGCTTCACAACTGCTCTGAAATTTTTCTAATAGGAGAAAATGTGTTTTCTAAAAATAAAACTTAATTACTGAAAGTTGGTGAGGGGAGTAGGGATACAGATATAGAATATTCTGTGAAGATAAATATATAATCTATAGAGTTGGGGAGAGCAGTTACAGGGCATGGACAGAGGAAGATGTAAAGAGGGAGGTGGCAGCCCCTAAATGTCAACATAGGAGAAAATTAGGAGCAGCAACCCAGTTGGAAGAGGGGATGCTAGAGGACTGTTCTGGAAGCTACAATCATATAGCAGGTACATGCCTTCACTTAGAATGAACTTAATTTTGGGCAGTGTTGGAGAGGCTTTGGGGAGATTATGGGAAAACTAAAGTCTTTTTTTATGTCAGCAGTAGAAATGAGGGGAAAAGGTCATGAAAGCATAAATATGATCTACACTAGGATATGTTATACGTTCAGGAGCTATGATGGAGAAGATGGTAAAGTCAACAAATATAAAAGAAGGCCATTACCTACACTGGATAGCAGATCATTACCTGTAAAGGTAACAGAATGTTAAATCTATTTAGAAGAATTGGCATGGGCCCCACTCTTCATTCTCAAGCTGTGCTTATTCTTACACTGTGCTCTTTAACAACATTAACATTAAAACAGCAGTTTAGCGAATCTTTCCTAAACAAATTTACATGTTTCTTTACAAAAGCACCATTCTTACAGCACTTAGAATAATTATAATTGGCCTGTTACATACCTGTGTCTTCCTGTGGACATTGCAAACTTTACAAAAGCATGAACTGTTTCTATCTATATTAATAAGAGAGAAATATGGTAATTGACCATCACTCCACAACGCCCACAGCCAATCAGGAGGGAATATGCAAATTAGCGGGACAAAGATGGTGGTGGCCATGGAGCCAGCCAGAGAGGACAGGAGGCTTGAGTTGCCCCCAGCTACAGAGGAAGCCAAGCTTCCCGCCCGCCCTGGCTGGCTGCTGAAGGAGGGGCCTGTGGGCAGTGGCCACGGAGCCAGCCTGAGAGCTCGGGAGGCTTGGGTCACCCTGGCTGGCTGCCTAGGGATGGGCCTACAAACAGCCCTCAGCCCCTTGCCCAGGCCAGCACCATCCCCAGTGGGGACCCCCACCCCAATGGGGGCGTGGCCAGCCTGCAAACCACCACAAGCCCCTCACCCAGACTGCCCTGCCTCCCAAGGGAACCCCCACCTGATCCAGGACACCCTTCAGGGCAAACCAGCCAGCCCCCACCCATGCGCCAGGCCTCTATCTATACTAATAAAAGGGTAATATGCTAATTAGACTGGGAGACCTTCCAGGAGACCTTCCAGACATTCTTCTGGACAAAGCCATGGTGGTGGGGCCGAGGTAGAGGTGGTTAGGGGCCAAGGGGGGAGGGCAGTTGTGGGTGATCAGGCCAGTTGGGGGGGGGCCATTGGGAGTGATCAGGCCAGTGGGGGTGGGGGCAGTTGGGGGTGAGCAGGCCAGCAGGCAGAGTGGTTAGGGGCAATCAGGCAGGCAGGCAGGTGAGCAGTTAGGAGCCAGCAGTCCCGGATTGCCCACAGGGATCGGGCCTAAACTGGCAGTCAGACATCCCCCGAGGGGTCCCAGATTGGAGAGGGTGCAGGCCGGGCTGAGGGACACCCTCCCCCATGCATGAATTTTGTGCACTGGGCCACTAGTCTTCATATAATTAGTAATAATAATAGTAACTAACATCAATTCATCACTTATTTTTGCCAGGTAGTATACACATTTAATCTTCTTTTCAACCTTTGAAGTATTTATTTTTCCACTTATGCACAACAATTTTTTTTCTTTTCTTTTTATTATTGTTTAAAGTATTACATGTAGTAGTACATATATCTCCTTTTTTTCCCCATTGACCTTCCCCCATCCTCCCCTAACCCCTGTCGCATGCCCTCATCCCAACCCCCGCCCCCAGTGTCTTGTGTCCATTTATTGTGCTTATATGCATGCATACAAGTCCTTTGGTTGATCTCTTCCCCTACTCCACAACATTCCCCTGCTTTCCCACTGTAAATTGATAGTCTGTTCAGTGCTTTACTGCCCCTGTATCTATCTTTTTGTTCATCGGGTTATAATGTTCTTTATTTTCCATAAATGAGTGAGATCATGTGGTACTTTTCTTTCAATGCCTGGCTTATTTCACTTAACATAATGCTCTCCAGGTCCATCCATGCTGCTGCAAATGATAAGAATTCCTTCTTTTTTATAGCAGCGTAGTATTCCATTGTGTAGATGTACCATAGTTTTCTAATCCACAAATCTGCTGATGGGCATTTGGGCTGTTTCCAAATCTTAGCTATGGTGAATTGTGCTGCTTAGCTATGGTGAATTGTGTTGCTATGAACAGAGGGGGGCATATATCTTTTCTGATTGGTGTTTCTAGTGTATTGGGATATATTCCTAGAAGTGGGATTACTGGGTCAAATGGGAGTCCATTTTTAGTTTTTTGAGGAAACTCCAGTCTGTTCTCCACAGTGGCTGCACCAGTCTGCATTCCCACCAGCAGTGTAGGAGGGTTTCTTTTTCTCCACATCCTTGCCAGCACTTGTCATTTGTTGGTTTGTTGATGATTGCCATTCTGACAGGTGTGAGATGGTACCACATTGTTGTTTTGATTTGCATCTCTCAGATAAGTAGTGACTTTGAGCATGTTTTCATGTGTCTCTACAATTCTAATTTTTGAAAATCATATTGGGTGGAGCAATAGGTCAGACACTAGAACTAGATTAGCAAACAACACACTCTGGCCCAGTAGATAAAGCTTCCACTAGATGAAATATGCTATTAAACACCAATCAGACCCACAAGAACCCAAATAAATAAATAATTACAACAAATTATGTATTTGTCAGGATTGATAAATTTGGAGAGAATATCTGGATGATGAGAGAGATGGGAGCAGAAGGCTACTTCAGATAATATGGGCAGTGAAAGGTTTAATGAAGAGGTGACATTTGAGTAAACATAAAAACAAGGCTCTCATGTGACAGTATGAAAGACTAAAGTGGGAAGGGGCTTGGCTTGTTTAAAAACAGAAAGTGAACCACGCTGAAGTAAGCAAATGAGAGGTTGGCATGAGTTTAGATGGATAGGGAGGAGTCAGATAATTTAGGTGTTGGCTTTAGACCATTGTAAGTAGTTTGAATTTTATTTTATGGGCAATAAAAAGCAGTGACATATTTATCTTCACTTAATCAATTAACAGTTGAAAAAAAAACAGAGGCTTTAGTGATGCTGATTAACTTGTTTAGGGTTAGCATACAATGAAGCTAGAATGTGATCTCCCATCAGTCTGATTCCAAAGACATTAGTTCTTAACCCTAATTCTTAATAGAGTGCCCAGTACACAGTACATTATCCATCACCACCACCAACATCGTCATCACCACCACCATAGTAATTACCACTATTATCATTATCTTCAAGATGAGAAAGTCAAGTCACAGCCAGTAAGTGGAAGAGGTAGCATTTGAAACCAGGTTCTCTAATTCCAGAGCCAAGGTGTTTGGCCCCAGAACCTATATAGTTTCCAACTTATGGAGGACATTCAACAAGTATTTCCTGATTAATATATAAACAAATCTATATTAATAAAAGAGTAATATGCTAATTAGACTAGGAGATCTTCCAGAGACCTTCCAGATGTCCTTCCAGGCAAAGCCAGGGGCTTGGCCGACCTGCAAACTACCCCCAAACGGCCCTCAGCCCCTTGCTCAGGCCCACCCCACCCCCAGCAGGGACCCCCACCCCGATGGGGGTGTGGCCAGCCTGCAAATGGCCCTCTGCCCCTCACCCAGGCTGGCCACACCCCCCAGCAGGGACCCCCACTGCAATGGGGGCGTGGATGGCCTGCAAACCACTCCAGCCCCTTGCCCAGGCTGGCACCACTCCTGGTGGGGACCCCCCACCTGATGGGGGCATAGCCAGCCTGCAAACTGCCCTAGACCCCTTGCCCAGGCTGGCCCTGCCTGCCAAGGGGACCCCCATCATGATCCAAGACCCCCTTCAGGGCAGACCAGCCGGCCCCCACCCATGCACCAGGCCTCTATCTATACTAATAAAAGGATAATATGCTAATTAGACCTGGAGACCTTCCAGACATCCTTCCGGACAAAGCCATGGTGGCGGGGCCGAGGTAGGGGTAGTTAGGGGTGATCAGGCCAGGAGGGGAGGGCAGTTGGGGGTGAGCAGGCCAGCAGGGGGGGCAGTTGGGGGCAAGCAGGCTGGCAGTGGGGGGGTAGTTGGGGCGAGCAGGCCAGTGGGCGGGGGGGCAGTTGGGGGCAAGCAGGCCAGCAGGGGGGCCAAGCAGGCCAGGGGGGGGGCAGTTGGAGGTGAGAAGGCCGGCCAGGGGGGGAAGCTGGGGGTGAGCAGGCCAGCAGGCAGAGTGGTTAGGGGTGATCAGGCAGGCAGGCAGGTGAGCAGTTAGGAGCCAGCAGTCCTGGATTGCAAGAGGGATGTCTGACTGCTGGTTTAGGCCCAATCCCAGGAATCAGGCCTAAACCGGCAGTCGGACATCCCCCGAGGGTTCCCAGATTGGAGAGGGTGCAGGCCAAGCTGAGGGACACCCCCCACCCCCCATGCACAAATTCCATGCATTGGGCCACTAGTAAGTATATAATACTGTACTTTGTTATCAGGGAAATAGAAAGATGAGTAAGATAGACACCCTACCCTTACAGTGTTTAAAAATTAGGATAAAGGAAGAATTACAGATTAGTGAAATTCACAGATAACCCTACTACAAAGCAGAATTTCTTTTTAGCAAATACTTATTGACCTCTTGATATCTCTGTTCCTATATCAAACCTAAGAGAATAGAATATTTTCTAAAATATCACATAACATATCTGCTTTGGCAACTCAAAAAAAGCTTCATGGAAGGGCTGTGAAAATGAAAGAGAATTTTGACAGGTGAAAATTTTGATAGCTTTTATTGAAAATTTTTGAGTTTTTACTATCTACCTTACCTAAAGTTGCCCTCTGCTCCCCATCTCCCTTGTCTTCCAGATAAGGAACATTCTGGACAGTGATAACAGTGTAAAGGAAGCACAGAAGTGGAAGGGTTTAAGAGTGGTCAACAAAATAGTCAATGGTTCAATTTGATTGAAAAAGAAAATTCATGTGGGGGAATAAAGATAAAAATCTTGGGGGAAAAGTTTATGGCTATATTTTTGAAGAAATATGTCGTGTATTTAAACATTCCTGTTCTTCACAGAACATTGCCTGATAAACTTCAATTGAACTTTGTACAAGGAGTTAAAAAATAAGAGTTCATGTATCTAATAAGTTCTACATTTTTAAGAGGTTTATCTTTGATGCAAAGAGGAGTATTAAATATCCCTTTTGTTTTATATGAACTCCATGAAAGAAGGGGAGATAATGTTTTATTTACCATGTGAATAATATAGCACTTAGAACAGTGCTGTAGGTACTCAATGGAGTATTCAATAAGAATTTACGTTTGGCCCTAGCTGTTTTGGCTCAGTGGATAGAGCATAGGCCTACAGACTGAAGGGTCCAGGCTTGATTCCCATCAAGGGCACATGCCAGGGTTGTAGCTCAATCCCCAGTAGGGGGCGTGCAGGAGGCACCAATCAATAATTCTCTCTCATCATTGTTTCTATCTCTCCCTTCTTCTCTGAAATCAATAAAAAATATTTTTAAAAAAGAGAATTCACATTTGTTTGTTAGAAATAATATTTTAAACCCCATACCAAGTGACTCTCAGTAGGGCAGTATCATCCACAAGGGATGTTTTTTAAATTGTTGAGGTGTTTTTGGCAACCATAACAAATAGGAAACACTAATGGTATTTAATGTATGGAGACCAAAAACTCATAGGACCATCTTGTATAACATAAAATTAACCCACATCCCACAGGATTTCTGCAAGTCACATCAAATATTAGTATAAGTAAAGCACCTGTTTATAATTACCTGAGTTTTATACCTCAACCCCATTTTACAAACAAATACAAATAAGTTGTATACAGTTTATAAGTGGATTCTTCCCCAGTAGAGTATCTGATAACCCAGGCCTGATGAAACCTTGATTTACAGCTTTATGAGACATCCTAACCAGAAGATCCAACTATGTCATGCCCAGATCCTGATCCCACAGAAATTAAGCAATAATAAATGAGTGTGTATTTGAAGCCACTAAGTTTGTAGTGATTTGTTATGCAGCAATAGAACACTAATACACATAGGTTAAGTAATTTGTCTGACTTGTGTAAGTACTAAGTGATGAATGTAAAATATCAAACACGGTTCTTTGTCCAACGCCAATGCATTTTCAATTATCAGAAACTTTATGTTTGAGAGAAGAAAGGTTGAGATAGTTCATGTTAAATAGTTTCAAGGCACTAATTAAATTAAAAGAGGCATCAATATGCCAAGAATGATATGGGACATATGGTTGTGGTGCCCAGGAAAGGGTCTAGACTGAAGATACAGATTTGGGGGTTATTATAAACGGTTATGTAAAGCCAAGAGCATGAATAAAATCACTCAGTGTGGTAAAATTGTGAAGATGAAGTAGAATGAATATATAAGAGGTCAATAGGAGTGAAATCAAGGAAGGAGAAGGAATATTTACAGAGTTAAGATGTTGTGGCGAATGACCCAGGAGAAGCAACAGCCAGCACCCAGACGAATCAGGAAAGTAAAACCTTTATTATGCAGTGCTGCTAGTCCAGGGGACTTTGATCCAAAGCCTGAACTGCCAATGTGGGGAGGTTTTGATATATATATATATATATATATACATATATATACATATATATACATATATATACATATATATACATATATATACATATATATACATATATATATATATATATATATATATATATATATATATATATATATATCTTCTTGTGGCAGGCTCCTCGGGGTGGCTTTGTAGCTCCGCCCAAGTCAGTTAGAATGGGGAGCTACTAGTAAGATTACTGTTTAACTAGATACTGAACTAGGCTGTAAGCCCTCAAAGTTGCCTCCCTATTTTCCTTCTCAAAGAGGGAAACTAGAATAATGGTACCTTGGAAGTTAAAGCAAGAAACAGGTAGAAGTCAGCATTCCATGGGACAGAGGCAGCAGATGGGATAGAGCTGAAAAGGTCTTGTTAGATTGAGCTATTAGGAAGCACCTGCTAAAGCAATTTAACTGAAGGCATGTGAGTCAACACGTTGGTCCTGGAAATCTTCACACATCTTTGATCAGCATACTGAGCAGAGTTTAGGATGATGCAATGTACACTACTATGGCACTCCATACAGGCTAACATAGATCAGTTCATTTCAATTTAGCTCCACAAACATTTACTGAACATCTATAAGTCAAATAGATTATCTGAGTACAGTGCGCAGATTCACTTAACTACAATGCATTCCACTCACATTTTTCCAGCTTAGTGACAACAATATGGAGGCACTTTATCAAATCTTTCGCTGAATTCAGGACAAGATATGTGTACATATTTCCCCGATCTATAGTTCTTCAGCCAATTTCCCATGTGGATTCCAAGAGTCTGCAGAAGTTTCACATATGAAATCCTAATTACTTCTCATACCTGAGTACACCCACAATATAAGGAATTTAGCAGGATTATCTCAATTGTAAATTACGTCCATTTTATTAATTTTACAGTATCCCTGGTTTTTTCTTCTCTCAGATACATGCCCTGGGTTCTAAGAATCTAAAGAAAACTATTGTTTTGTTTAACAGCAATATAAATTTTATAATTAACCACAGCCATGTTATTTCTGCTTATATATATTTTAACCTGATTAAGAAAATTGGAATTTTACAGATTGCCCTGGTATGAGCCTGGAGCAATGTATGAACCAACGTTTTTTTTAAGTTTTGCCTGAAGGCTGATTGTCCACTACCCTGGAAGTAATGGTCACTGATAAGAAACAGAGCATTAGGCAAAATATAATATCCAGAACCACTGCAGGCTTCCAAGCAGCATTAGTTGACACTTAGTACAAGTCTCCGGTGTTTCTAGAGCATGACATGTCTGTGTAAATGGTTATGAAATCTAAGAAAAATTTAAAACATATCCATACTTGAAACTGACCTCATACAGGGAAGTTACTGCTGATTATCACTATTATGTATTCACATTAGAAATGTTTCCATTAAAAGTCATTATGAGAATTAAGATCAATGCATGATTTAATACCAAGGTAGTAAGAATGTGACTGTGAGGTGTTAAGAATTTGGCAAAGGCTTTAAAAAAGTACTTGAAACAAACAAACCAAATATACACCAAATGAAAATTGCATTTACAGTATTTTGTTTTGTCACTGCTGTGCCTCAATCACCTAGAACTATGTCTGGCACATAATACGTGTTCAAGTTTCATAACAAACGTAGTGCTGGCAGCTCATGAGAAGTGGGAGTTTTGGAGAGAAGCACACACCACTGAGGAGAATCTTCCAAGTGAACAACTCAGGGAGGCATCAAAATTTCCCACTTTATCATTCTGTGCCAGAGGAGGCTTCCCTGAGAAAAGAAGGGCACGGTACACTAGTATATGGATCAGGTGATGCATTTAAACAGTTGGCCTGGGATTGGCACATAATCATGGCTCAATCCTATTGGTTGTCATTTGTGTTATTATTAGTGGGAGTAGCTTGAGGAAGGTCATTCCTTATGAAGGGCTGCTCTCCTAGCCAATGGACAGCAAAAAGCCTAATGTATGTCCTGGCCAAGAAAGAGCATGTCTTAGTGCATTCGAGCTGCTATAACAAGATCCTGTAGACTGGATGGCTTCAACAGATATTTATTTCTCACAATTCTGAAGGCTGAGAAACCCAGGACCAAGGTACCAGCAGATCAATTGTCTGGTGAGGGCCACTTGCAGGTTTGGAGATGGCCGCCTTCTCACATGGCGAATAACAGAAGAGGAAGCAAGCTCTCTCCTATCTCTTCTAATAAAGGCACTAATGCCATCACGTGGGCTCCAGCCTCATCATTTAACCACCTCCCAAGGGCTCCATCACCAAATACCATCACATTGAAAATTAAGATTTCAACACATGAATGGGGGGTGGAGACACAAACATTCAGTCCACAATAGGGTTAGTCACATGCCCTCCTTAATATGCTCCCAGTACAGTGTGTTTTGGAGCAAATATATCCTATTTCCAAAAGGTCCCTCGGTAGTTGCTGGAATGATAGCAGACTACCAATGCTCTCTCTCACAACTGAAGGAATGTAGAGGAAGGTCTGTCTATCCCCTGAGAACAATGAAGCAGGTTTATCACTGTGTCGTCATTCTGGCACCCAAAGGAGAGAATTCATATGAAAAGGACAGTTATATTGTGAAGAACTCGAGAATCAACAGACTTAGAGATTTATAAGTAACAGTACTCACCACTACTAGAGTCTTAGAGGCTTTGTCCATCGAGGAATGGTCAATGTCCTTAGGCTGAGTTTGAATAAAGAATTTCAGGAATATGGGGCTTCAGTTTAAGAACAATTCTTCCTAGCCCTGGCTAGTTTAGCTCAGTGGATAGAGGGTTGGCCTGTGAACCCAAGGGTCCCGAGTTCGATTCCAGTCAAGGGCATGGATCTCATCAATGTGTTTCTCTCACATCAATGTTTCTCTGTCTTTCCATCTTTCTTCCACTCTCTCTAAAAATCAATAGAAAAATATCCTCGGGTGAGGATTTAAAAAAAAAGAACCATTATTTCCTCCAGTTCTTTTTCACTATCTTCTTATCATGACATTTTTTTTTTTTGGTCCACGTTCCTCCTATAGATCTGCCTTCCTGAATGTTTGCTCTGTCCTGCACCCTGGTCTTTGTATTTATTATTTGTTTTTCATTCATTAAATGATATATATTGTGCTCCTCATTATATTTGATCCTCACTACAGCTAAAAGAGGTCAATATATTACCATCCTTATTTGCAGATGAAAAAGACAAAACTCAGAATTGCTCAAGTCGGCATAGCTATTAAGTGGTAGAGCCACAAATTCAGGTGGTCTGATTCCAGAAGCCAGGCTCTTAGCACAGAGGGTTGCTGCAAATAATTATAAGGAAAACTTGAATCAGTGGCCTAGGTATGGCAGATACGTTTTAATGAAAATCTAAGTTGCATGTGTTTTAAAAATACCCCGTTGTTGCAAATTATCTGTGATGGATCTGGGAAGAAAACATCACTGTTGGAAGATACTGAAGTAGTCAACAACTTCCGTTACTGTCACAGTAGCTTTTCTCTGACAAGATTAAGGAGATGAGCTGGTGCCCCGGCCCGCGGGGCAGCAACGAGGGCACGCAGGAACCACCTAAGAGAATGAAACAAACAAGGAACGCGAAGAACGGAGGCAAGACAAGGTTCCTGATCAAGCCTCGTTTTTTTATTCCAGTGTTGCAGTATATAAGCACTCAAGAGGGGAGGGGTAGGATAAGGAGTTGCCATGGGATGATTGGTTGGGGACTGGGTATCTGTCCTAGCTGATAGGTTATTCTGATATGGGGGGTTCTTCTGGCCCTTGGGCGCGCGGGCTTTCCTTGTCCTTGCTTTGTCCTTGCTCAATCAGGAAGTAGGGCTGACCAGGAAGACCAAATTCTTCTTTTATGGCCCCCGGCAAGCTGGCATGACACATATTCTGCTTACTTACTAAAGTTTTTAAAGGGTGTTTGCAGCCTTTGTTCTCACCTTTCATAGCAGCTGCATTGTCATACCATTTACTGCTATTTTTTTTCAGTTGTTAGTTACCATTTTCCAAACTTGTTTCATTTTTTTTTTTTTATTTAAAATCAAAATTTGGATGGTTTTCAATGGGCAAAAAATGTTAAAAAATTATTCATCAATTTGTTTTTTTTGTCTGTTTGTTTGTTTGTTAAGCACAATAATTACTAATTAATTGGTGTTGTTCCAGTTTAGAAAAATGATTAATATTGGGTGTCTTTTTGTCAGTTTTGTTTACGGCTTCATGTCGCACATATTTTCCCATTATTACAGTTAGTTTTTCTTAAACTATTTTACATATGTCGCATTTTCTTTCTTTATTTTGACATTTTCCCAACTGTTCTTGTAAATATGGATCAAATTTAGCAATATGAAGAAAGACAGTCTTTATTATGATCTCTGAAGGGCAAATGTCTTTCACTTAAAAATGTGATAATACTAATTACTTTTGTTAAGCTCTTCACAATAGCACTAAGTATGCTTTCTTTCTTATCTGTAATTCAAGACATTAGTGCAGAGGCATTTGTAATTGATTTACTTATAATCCAAGTAAATATAAATTTCTTGTTCTCTAAGAATCTTCACAACTTCAAGGGTTCTTATACACAACTGGTCTGGAAACTCGTCTGCTGTAAGCAATGACTGTCTTGTTTAAAACAGCTTAAACCAAACAATAGATACAATCTTCTAGTCTTAGAATAGACAAGCCAGGATCTGAAACAGTTTTATCACTTTATTGTATTTTCAGAATATCTACTCAGGTCACATTATTTTCTATTTTATGTTCTGTTTAATTCTCTGTAAAATTACCAGAAACAATTTCAAAACAAACTATTTGTATTGAAGTGTTGAATGATATTACTTTTCAGTGTAGCAGTCCATAATGAAAGATCACAATATTTATTAAACTCAATGACTTCATCAAGGCAAACTACTGCTGGCCTTTCTGATCATAACACTTTCAGTTCTTAGTCTTATTTCCTATCCTCAAATTTATGCCAGTCTCTTAAATCACTCCCTTCCTTTTCTAAGGTAACCCATGTGAGTCTTCACCCATTTTTACCATCTTCCACTGACTCTGTAAAGGATGAGCCAAGGAGGAGGCTTTGGCCTACAGATCTCAAAAAACTCTCCAGGGCATGTGTAAACCCTCCACAAATAGAATCTTACCACTAAAGGCAGGAAGAATGCTTGTTGGAACTACCTACTCATATCACAAGGGAAAGCATTCATTCTCAGTTATAGCACAGTATGAATCCTTAAAGAAGCCTGCCTATCTTTCCTTGAATTACGCAAATTACATCTCCATGGAGCCTCGCATATTCTTCTTATGGTTCTCTCTTAGTTTACAAAACAATGTTTTGTGATCACAGTTCTAATAGGGAACTTGTGATGTTTTTAGCCAAGGGATCCTTACTCCCCAGAGGAGGTGGAGCTATTATCATCTTATTTAGTCATCACTGAAAGGGCGGGGAGAGACCGATTCCATGTTCACTTTGTTCCATGTCCTCCACCTCGCGGAGTCAGGTTCCCGCCCTAGAACCTCTCCAAGAGCCCAACCCACACTTTTGAATTAGACAATAGAAATGCAAGAGGAAAGTAAGCCGCACCCTGCCCCCATGTGCAACCTGACCCCGACCAATCAGCAGAGGCCACACTACCTCACCTCTCCTACCTCTCCCAGGCCCCCTATAAATCAGCGCCTTTGGGGTCTGGGGCTCTCTCTCTCTCCACCTCGCAGCTGCAACGGTGTGTGTGTGTGTGTGTGTGTGTGTGTGTGTGTGTGTGTGTGTGGCAGAGCTAGTAATAAAATTCACAGCTATCTAACTTTAAACTTCCTACTTTTATCCAGTGATGTATGAGAGACACTTTGTAGTAACTCATGAAAGCCAATTGTTAAATTATTGGAACTTTTTTAAATTGGTTGTTAAATATAGCCATTGGTAAAAACAAATTATGTATATTTACACTTAAATAAATTATTTAAACACAAAGGTAATAAGTAGTCAAAACACATTAATTTCTCATGATTTAACTACCTTATTATCAATGCTCTTGAGTTTATGTATGTCTTGTTATACTTCATGGTAGAAACACTAAATAATGGTGGGCTACTGCACATATTTTTCCAATTCATTGTTCTATAAAGTCATATTCCTAATTTGAAAGGGGACATGATGGAAATATTTATACCATGGAAATTAGCAGCACTGAAATCAGGGCTTCCCTCTGAAGCAGGAATTTCGGAGGAACATAGCCAGGTTTAGGGATTTTTTAGAATTGGGGTCCATGGAAAAAACACAGGGCCACAGACTAGGAGAAGGCACATTTCCATAACACAAGGAAGCCAGGTGCAGTTACATCTCCATAAGACAAGGGAGCAGCAACAGTTGCATTTACATAAGACAAGGGAACTGGAAGTAGCCAAGAAAGGTCTATATTTACAAAATAAAGAGAAGGAAGCCCTTCATTCAGAAGGAGAAGAAGAAAGCCCAAAGGGAATAGGAAAAAATAAGGAAGGAGGGATGGAGTACCTTACATGTCCCTTGTGAGGTTCAACCTTTGAGCCCAGGAGTTACCATAGTAACCAGTCTAAGGGAATAGTGACCAATCAGAGGGGATATCAGGCACCAGGATCTGCAGCTTATATAAGCCATAGGTAAAGGGAACCCAGTGGGACTCTTTCCCCTCCCTACTTGTGAGTCAGTTCTGTGGGACTCTTCCTTCTCCCTACCTTGGAGTCTGTACTTGTTCTTCAATAAAACTCCATCTTGCTATATCACTTTCTGTCCGTGGATTCATTCTTTGATTCTGGCAGACAAAGAATCCAGGTTCCAGTCCAAAAATTCGCTATCACCTCCACTCCTTGACCTCACCAGGGCTTGTGTCAAATATTTACCATTGCACCATTATCTTAACCATTACACTATATTCTACCTTTAAACAGTGATTATTTCTCTCTAAGGAAATGTTATAACATAATTTGTATGTTAAAGAATTAGTCTTATCACTGCCATGTAATCCTGTACCCCTTTAAACTAAAGATTTTACATATCTTTAAATATTCCACACATTGTGGACTAGGGTAGGTACATAAATGTTCTACATCATACAGTAATAGAAAAAGAACAAAATCCAATATCCTCAGACTTCTAGATGCCCAATACATTAAATGCATCACTTATTTAACAAATATCAATGAAATGATAGATCTTTGTTCCTCTTAAATGACCTTTCTGAGCAAGGAAGAAATTTAATATTTGGAAAAGGAAATGAAAAATACAAAAGATAGAACTTCTTGTTTAGACTACTGACAGCAAAAGATACATATAAAATAATTTTAAATAAATTCTTTTCCTGCAGAAAATTTAGATTTTAAGTAAGAAGTAACTAGTGAAATTTGGGCAAAAAGAACCTCTGGTTTCCACTGCATTGTGTATCTTATTTTAAATCTAGTTATAAGAGTCACAAGAGCCAAAATTTTTATTCTCAATTCCTATTTGAATTTAAGTTTATTTTGCATAGTTAAGTCATGCTAATATGTGTCTAGTGAAATAAAAATGAATTATTCTCTTCTATTAATGCTATACAGTACTGTTGTTTAAAGATATTTATGAAATTATTATAAATTTTCAGGACTTGATATATATGAGATACTGCAACAGCCAAGTATTTAGTAATATATTCTAAGTTTTCCTCTAAATCACAAGTTTCCAGGAAACTACAGGCAAACATGAAAAGCAAAAGATAATATAAAATTAGAAATAGCTTCATTACAGGTGAATCTTTGACACCGTTCCTTATTCTCCAATAAAGAGTAGCTATAAAGTGTAGAATAATAACTCAGAAACTGAAAGTTTAGCTTAGGTTATTTTTTAAATTGGCCTTATTGGATGATAGGTCCAATTCTGAAAGTTTCATAGAACCATAAAATTAGGACTACTGTCAGGAGGAATCATTTAGTTTACCTCATTAGGCAGGAATATATCTATACAAGCATTCCCTAAAGTTCCACAAGAAGGTAATAAATTTTACCTGAAAAGGGGATTAGTCAAATAAGCTTGAGAAGGACTGATATTTTTTATTTTATTTTATTTTATTTTACAATTCCTCTTCATGCAGGAACCCTCTCTAGCTTCTGGGAACCACTCTCTCCCCTTGACCCTTTAGGTCCTAGGAAGGTAAATCTCAACTATAGCTAGCCACGGGGTATTGTACCACCTTTATTGGTGTTGTCAAAACCTTCATAAAGGCAATTAAACTCTTCTAAAATTACCCAGTTAAGTATCGACTTTTTCCTACAAGGTCCCTGACTGATAGACACAGCTTCCCACCATTTCCTCACTAGGTGCATGAAGCCATACTCTTTACTTTTTTGGCTGAAAAATATCCTTGGCCATGAAATGAGGCTATTTACACTGGACAATTTAAAGGTTAGACAAAAATCTCAAGGCTTCCATCCTTCTGGAAGGCAAACAAGCAAGCTGATGACTGCTGTTAATGGGTGACCTTCATCAGTGAAAACAAAAAGAACTCCTAACAGCTTCTCAATCCAGGCAATGTATACTATTCATTGGAATAGAGACTGGATAATATACAGAAATAGCCTCAGGTCCTGGCATCCCACAGGAAATAGTAACAGAGGGTTCTGATTTGCACAGAGCTTGGTCATTTCTTGATGCTGACATCACTTCAGTCCACATAGTCCTTATTTTCTTCCCTTTCCCATTGCATGGAATCCTATGTAGTCTAGGGATAGGAAAATAATGTATCTGTCCAAATGTTTTGTCTTACACCATGGACTTCTTAGCTTAAAATCAAGAATTGCTTCTTAGATTCTCTTATTTTCATCATTCCAGAACTAATGAGAAGGCTCCCAAAATATAGAAGAAGAAATACAATGATGCATAAAATGAAAATAAACCTATCAGTATGTCTCCAAATGCATTTTCTTGTCACTTAAATTTTAATAGGTTCTATTTCAGATTGGTGAAGCCAATATATATGTTTACTTTTCCTTTCTTCCCAAAAAAGCCTCTTGAAATAATGCTATAAAATTATAAAAGGAACAAATTTATGAAGGTGCTGAAAATATAATGGTAAGCTAAATATTTTAGCAGATACCTGCAAAACCAAAGGCAAGTAAAATTCAATCAAAAAAGACACCATAATTGAAGGATCCAGAACTCAGTATGTAATAGGAGAACATTGCAGCAGAGCTAGGAAACTCATCTCACAACAAACCAAAACCTCTCCCTGAATTTATAGGTAGAGATACCAAGAATAAGAACAGAAAAGATACATGAAAAAAGCAGCAAACTGACTCTGCAGAGATATGCTTCAGGCAGGCCTGAAGCCCAAACCTGCCAACAAGGTGGCAGCCTAGATTTTACCTTTAATCTCCCCAGTCTACAATAGTACTGAGGAATGCTTTGGGAAATGTAGCAACTACAGTCATTTCAAATGTTGGCAGACAGGCACATAGCAAAAATCTCTAAAGAGAGAGTTATAAGGGACCAGCAAACTCCAAAACCACTGAGGATGTCAAGGCTAGTGCCCCGAAGAATCATCACCCAAACCAAGTAACATTATTAGTAGTCAGGCAACTTCTAGGGGACTTAAGAGTAAAAGGGTCTTACTCATGCAACTGATAGTGTTGCTGTGTTCATCGCACTGTACAGCCAGTTTGTGTGTAGTAACTATGGCCTTTACATGCTTAAATGAGTTGTACAGTCTGCCTTGTGTGTGACCAATGTTCTGCCAATCATATTACCTTCCTATTTTGTTTAATTGTAGATTGGTGTCAGGAGTGGAATTCTCACTCACACAACACACACATAACTAAAATAAAAAATATCAGCTAACATTCAGAGGCAGTATAGTAGAGTGGTTATAAGTACAGACTCTAGTCCCCAGCTGCCTTAGTACAAATCTTATTTCTGACACTCACATGATATTAACCTTTCATACCTCAGTTTTCTCATCTCCAAAATGGGGACAATACTTTAATTCTCAACACACTTAAGGTCCTTAAGAGATTTCAGTAAGTTGATACATACAAAATTCTTTGTGCCTGTCACATATAAAATTCTATATGATAAAGGCTAATATGCAAATAGACTGAATGGCAGAACAACTGGAACAGCAGAACAACCGAACAACCGGTCGCTATGATGTGCACTGGCTACCAGGGCATCGGCTGCAGCTGGATGGTGGAGCAGGTTAGTGGGGGTACCAGACCAAGGCGGGGCACCAGTTGCTGCCATCAGGGAGAGCCTCTAGTGGTTACTGAAAATTCTTTGCTCCCGCGCTCCACCATCCCACCCGGTGCTCACACGTGCTGCCGGCGCAGGCCCCGCTTGCACCTGCAGCCGGCCCTGGAACCACCACTCACACTCACTGCCAGCGCTGGCTCCACTCACACCCGCAGCCAGAGCCGGAGCTGCCACTCGCACCTCCTGCCCGTGCGTGGGGCCAGTCCTGATCGCTCAGCTTCATCAGCAGGTGTGAGCAGTAGCTGCTGGCCCTGATTGCTCCTGAGGGTTTCCTCACCTCCCCCTTATTCTGAGGGGCAATTGGGGTAGCAGCTGCTGCTCGCACCCGCAGATGGCACTGGCCCTGCTTGCACCCACTACTGGCGCTGGCCCCAATCGCTCCACGCCTTCAGCAGGTGTGAGTGGGGCCGGTGCTGTCAGCACATGGAAGCGGCGGCGGTGGGAGCAGGACTGCCGGCAGAGAGGGGACAGTGGGGACTATGGTGGGAGGGGCCAGGCAGGGGCATGGAGGATGGGCTGAGACCCGCCCCTGTGTCTACCGCAGCCTCGCGGCCCACAGTTCCTTTCAAGATGCATGAATTCATGCACTGGGCCCCTAGTATTTTATATTATTACTAGAGGCCCAGTGCATGACATTTGTGCACTGGGGGGGGTTCCCTCAGCCCGGCCTGTGTCTTCTCATGGGGATTGGGCCTAAGCTGGCAGGGGGACATCCCCTGAGGGGTCCTTAGCACTGCCACGGAGGCGGGAGAGGCTCCCGTCATTGTCGCTGCGCTCGCCAGTCGTGAGCCCGGCTGAGTGGCGCTCCCCCCGTGGGAGTGCACTGACCACCAGGGGGCAGTTCCTGCATTGATCATCTGCCCCCTGGTGGTCAGTGCATGTCATAACAACCAGTTGTTCTGCTGTTTGGTCAATTTGCATATTAGCTTTTATTATATAGGATTTTATTAAAGCTATTTTAAAACAGGGTCTGTAAATTTTTCTGTAAAAGGCCAGATAGTACATATTTTAGGCCAAATATGATTCCTGTTGCATATTCTTCTGTGAGTGTGTGTGTTTACAACTCTAAAAATGTAAAAACTATGTTTAGATCACAGGCCATACAAAACTAGGGTGCATGCCAAATTTTGCTCACTGTCCTTAGTTTGGAACCCATATTTTAAAATCTTTCACTTTCTTTGTAAGGATGAACATCCATCCCTTTTCTATTAAGAAATGCCAACCTTACATTGAAATTCTAAATCACCTATTTAAAAATGGATGAAAAGAGAAAGGAAAATTATTTCCCCCAAATTTGTTAGCTTGGGGAAAGCAACTGTAATGTCAATCTCCTCCTTATCTCAATTGGTCCCAGTCTAAGAGAGTCATCTCTTTTAAACATAATTATGTCTGTGAGAATAAATTATTTATCCTCTTTAGATGAATTATGTTAATATTACCATTCAGTATTGTTAGGAACCATGTATCACCCTGGAAATGAACTTATAGATGTCAATTTTTCAGACATGTCTATCTAAATATTTTCCTACTTAGACTGACTGGAGGGGTTATCAAATGGATAATATTGAGAAGAGGAAATACATATTATACAAGGGAATTAAAAATGCATCAATGTTAATAAAATATCAGGAATTCTAGCTTCAGGAATGTGGGAGAAGAATGATCAGGGGAACAGCCACATGCTGAGAACTGGCACAACAGAGCAGCACAAGTTGCCCCAGAAGACTGGGAGGAAGGCCAGCAGTCTTTTGTAGAAGTGACATTTGAATGAACCGGGTGTGGGATGTCACAAGGCCCTCATATGGCAGCATGTCCTTAAGTAAATTCCAATACTAACTGAACATACAAAATGAGAGATTATAATTTTACAAGGTCCCTGACAGATGATAGTCAACTGGAAGCATTTCATTTCCTATGACTATCTTTGGTGGTGAAGAATTTAAAATAAACCACAGAATTTTAAGAACAAATTTCTGATCATAGCCAAAAGCAGGAAGCTCAATGCCTAGTCAGCCTGTCAAGATTTTGGCAAAACCATTTTCAACATTTGTGGATAAGGCTAAATTGACCAAATTGCAAGAATAGAGTAATTGGCTATTTATATTGGGAAGATCATTTGATGAACATAAATTTCCAATTTGGGAACATAGGCATACTATGCATTGATATATCTTCTATATATCCATATTTCATATATATGAATTGAAATTTTCTGTTGCTAAAAGTTGATAAATTCTGTTTTTAACTTATGTGAACATGAAAAGTATTAGAAATGGACCAGAAATTTCTAGGATTAACAATAAATCAATTATAGGTATTTAAATATAATTTAAATATAACACTGAATATGAAATATGTTATAATGCAATGTGCTGTTGTCTATTTTGAGTAGAGTCTTGTGGAACCAGGCACTATTACCTGCAGAAATTGTTTCTCCTGAACCTCTTGAGGTTTGAAAATATTCTGATTCTTAACATTTATTTATATATACTATCTGACATTCTCTAACTGAATAGTTACATTGAAACAGTAATATTGAGCTAATAAATATTTGTATATATCTACTGTATTTCAATACCAAACCTATCTGAAATAAAAGTTATATGTTGACTAATGTGCCCATGGAAATAAAAAGTTAAAGGTTATTTTTAGGCAAATTCTCAATGACATCCTTATATTGCTGGTTTCTACTAATTGTATATCATTCGACTTGAAATATTAGGTATCTTCAGCCTGTATATTCTTTATAATTTATTAGGAAAGAGAGTACATTGCTTTTACTTCTCAGACAGTTTGCCCTCCAAAATGCTGATAAAGGGAGTTGTTTGGGTAGCTAATTCTAGAGTACTTAAGGCAGGAAATAAAAACACAATAAGGAAAGACTTCTAAATATATGACAAAATGTTACTTGGTGTGACAATAAGTTACATTAAAATTACTGGAGAAAGAGAAATTATATTTAAAAGTCTCATTTCAGAAACTTAGTTAAGTTGAAAATAACATCATAGAATTATCTTTTCTTTAAAACAAAAAGAAATTGTATTTTCTGCTATGTAACTCAAGTGGCTTCTTTGGCATACTGCATCCCCAATTTGCATTTAAAATACTAAAATCTCGGATCCAAGATGGCGTCTGATGGGAGGGCAGTGAGCGAGATAGTGTGAGTGAGTGAGAGAGTGAAAGGAGAGTGCGTGGATGTGCAGGGAGTGTCTGTATATGTGAGTGAGGGACAGTTATATTCCACAGGACTATTGGGGACTGGAGGACCAGGCTCCCCTGGCTAGGCAGCCTCTACTATGCTGAAATCTCTCCCAGGGCAGCCGGCTCTGCTGCAGAGACCACACCATCTTGAAGGAGAGAGTGGCTGTGGTCTGAGGCTCAGCCTTACCTTCACCCGGGAAGACCTTGGATACCTCCCGGGACCCAACAGCGCCCAGGGACCAGCTGCCTTGGCTGCAAACCCATGAACACTGAAACTCCAGCCTCCCCAGCTGTAGGCACCTAAAAAGTTTGTCCAGGGGTAGACAAAGTGGCAGCCAAATACGCAAACGGGTCCTGTGCCTTCTCACAGAGCAGGTAGAAGAAACAGCTGAGGTGAATAACATCCACCAGGAATTGGTGAATTAAACACAGCTGGTGAGGCAATCTGTGGACAGAAAGGTCAGAGATCACCTGGAGAGAGGTAGAATTGGGGATTTGGGCTGGAATGTGGAAGGGGGTCCACAGGACTGCTGGCAGGGGGGGGGGGTCTCTAGATCTAAGCCCACAGCCATGAGAGGCTGCGCCCAGAAAGGCAGACTGACATTCTATATCGGCCGCCTGGTGCCGGGAGGTGAAAGACTCGAGGTGGCGCGGTTGCTCTGTCTTTATAACTTCCTGCTTTTACTTGCTAAACCCAGTGCATAGGATCTTTCAATTAAAAACACTCACTGAGACCACAGGGAAAGGTGGTTTTTGTAGAAACTGGGGATCAGAATAGGGAGAGACAAGCAGGAAGACAGCTATGGGACAGGCTGTCCCTCCAACCCTGAACAGACATTTTTCTCCTAAAGACCAGGCTCCTCCTAGCAACAGAGCCACACCCACTCTTGATCGAGACAGGGAAAGGAAGATTCTAAGTACCCCCAGGGAGCACTGGGGGACTGGGTTGAGGGGCCATTTGATCCCAGAAACTAATACAGAAACACCGCCACACAGGGGCTGTCAGAAATAGAAGCTTGTGTAAATACAACTGAAAGCAGGTAGAAAAACAAAGTGGGCAGATTGATCCCACCTGCTTGAAACCAAGGTTGTGGTGTACAACAGAGGAGCAGTGGATCTCTGGGAGCTTCAATACAGTGCTGAAAACCTGACAGGAAACTGAGACGTGGCAGGCAGAACAGCAGAGAGTGGTCTTAAACCAGCCCCAATGGGTCATTGAAGCTCTGCTGAAGCAAACGAACTTCACTACTTCATTTTTTTATTTTTTATCTTTTACTTAAGGAACTAAAATTTTTTCTCAGTTTATTTTATTTCTTTATTATTATACTTTTACTTATTATTATTATTATTACCATTTTTTAAGTTTTATGTTTTTTGGATTAGTGTCCTACATTCTATATTTATATTTATTTTTTTATCATTATTTTACTCTATCTCAAATTTTTCTTTATGTCAACACTTACTTCCTCACTTCTCCCTTTTTCATCCTGTTTCTCTTCCCCTGTTCCTGCTTTAGTTTTTCTCTATCCTTTCTTCTCACTCCCTGTTAAAAATTGATCTTCTTTATTTGCTTTATTGATGCATTATTATTAAAGTAGTCCCTGTTGGCCTACTCATATATCTAATTTCCTCTCCCAAGTCCATGCACACTTCTCTTTGCTCTTTCTTCACTAGCCAAATTTTGTTTTCTTTTTTTTCTTTCTTTCTTTTTTGTTGTTGTTGTTCGTTTGATTGTTTATTACTTTGTTTTTTCACAGTTTTTTTATGCTTTTGTTTTTCCTCTCCTCAATTGTTCTCTTCTTTTACTAATAGCTTAATTAGTTTCAATCACCAACTCAGGCCTGTCTGCTCTCTATTCTCCTTTTCCAAAAATAGATGAATACATAGATAGATAGACTAAAGAAAGGGGAAATTTATATATATATATATGTATATATGTATATATGTATATATGTGTGTATATATATATATATATATGTTTTATATATTTTTCTTTTATGTATATTTTTAATATAAATATTTTTTCAATTATTATTTTTCAATTATTATTTTCTACTTTTTTTAGTATTTTGTTTTTTACTTTTCTTCTTATACACTCATTCTCTTTCTACTTCCTCTATACTGAATTGTGGCCATTACCCCATTCATTAAATTCCTTGACCTTACCTTCTGAAAGTAAGCTCTTACTCTTCAGATTTAGCTTCCTTTCTTCTCTTTTGGGTGTTTGTTGTTTGCATTTTTTGGATTAGTTGTTGGTTTTTTGGAGTTTTTTCCTCAAATACGTATATGTTTCCCCCTTTTTTCTTCTTTTTCTTTTCTCTCTTGACTTTCCTTCTTTTCTCAATATCATTTTTGCACTCTTTTCTCTCCCCTAATTCTCTTTTCTCTAGTGGTCACCTTTATTTGGGGTTATTGGTATCATGAATACATTCGTGGTTGGTGCTGTCTGTGTTGTGTCTTGTAGGGTTGTATTTTATACCTTTAAGTCAATGTGGTAGAGAGTGAGCCACATAACCAGACACCCTGAGAAGAACAAAAATGGGGAGACAAAGAAACAGCCCACATATGAGAGAAAAGGAGGAATCATCGGAAAAGGAAGTAAACAAAATGAAGAAAAGCAATTTGTCAGAGAAAGTATTCAGAGCAATGGTCATAAGGACACTGAAAAGGATGGAGGACAAATTCAACAACATGTGTAAGAACCAAGAGCATATGAAGAAGAACCAAGATGAAATGAACAATGACATAGCTGCAATAAAGAACACAATAGAAAGCATCAACAGTAGACTAGTAGAAGCTGAGGACCACATCAGTGAGCTAGAAGACAAGGTAGGAAAAAATACCTAAGCAGAGCAGCAAATGGAAAAACAAAACAAACAAACAAAAAAACACACTTAACAAACAGGAGGAGAGCCTAAGGAAGCTTTGGGACAACACGAAACAAAACAACATCCACATAATAGGAGTGACAGTAGGAGAGGAAACTGAGCAAGGAATAGAAAAACCTGTTTAAAGAAATAATGACAGAGAACTTCCCTGATATTGGGAAGAAAAACTCACACAAGTTCAAGAAGCTCACAGACTCCCAAACAAGATGAACCCAAAAAGACTGACAACAAGACACATTATAATTAAACTGACAAACACCAATGACAAAGTAAGAATCTTAAAGGCTGCCAGAGAGAGACAAAAAAAGTTACCTACAAGGTATCTCCTATAAGACTATCAACTGATTTCTCAACAGAAACACATCAGGCCAGAAGGTAATGGAATGAAATATACAAAGTCATGGAAAGCAAGGCTCTGAATCCAAGAATACTATACTCAGCAAGGCTATCATTCAAAATTGAAGGTGAAATCAGGAGTTTCACAGACAAAAAAGGACTAAGGGATTTTATTACCACCAAACCAGCAATGCAAGAAATGCTAAAGGGACTGCTGTAAATAGAAGAAATAGGGGGAAAAAAAAAGGAACACAAGCATAAAGAATAAAAATGGCAACAAACAAGTACCTATCAATAATAACTTTAAATGTAAATGGATTAAATGCCCCAATCAAAAGACATAGGGTAGCTGAATAGATAAGAAAACATGACCCATATATCTGCTGTCTACAGGAGACCCACCTCAGAACAAAGGACTTATACAGACTGATAGTGAAGGGATGGAAAAAAATTTTTCATGCCAACGGAAATAAAAAAAAAATTAAAAAAAAAAGCTGGGGTAGCAATTCTTGTATCTGACAAATTAGACCTCAAAGTGAAGGCCATAACAAGAGATAAGGAAGGCCATTTCATAATACTAAAGGAAGCAATTCAACAAGAAGATAAAACTCTGGTAAACATATGCAACCAATACAGGAGGAACCAAATACATTAAAAAAAAAAAAAAAAAAAACCTTCAGGAAGATATCTAGGGAGAAAATGACAGCAATACAGTCATAGTAGGGGACTTTAATGCCCCACTAACACCACTAGATAAATCCTCTAAACAAGAAATCAACAAAGAAACAGCAATCCTAAATGACTCACTAGATAAAATGGAATTAATTGACATCTTCAGAACATTTCACCCCAAAGCCACAGAATATACATTCTTCTCCAGTGCACATGGATCATTTTCAAAGATAGGACACATATTGGGACACAGGTAAAGTCTCTTCAAATTCAAGAAGATAGAAATCATATCAAGCATCTTCTTAGATCACAATGCCATAAAATTAGAAATCAATTACAATAAAAACAATGAAAAATCAAATACCTGGAGGCTAAATAGCATGCTATTAAACAATGATTGGGTTACCAAAGACATCAAAGAAGAAATAAAAAGCATCATGGCAATAAATGACAATGAAAACACAATAATCCAAAATCTATGGGACATTGTGAAAGCAGTCTTGAAAGGTAAGTTCATAGCTCTATAGGCCTACCTCAAAAACAAAAACAAAAAATGGTAATAAATTCTCTAACCCTACAACTCAAAGAGCTAGAAAGAGAGCAACAAGAAAAGCCCAGCATAAGCAAAAGGAAGGAAATAATAAAGATCAGAGCAGAGATAAACAACATAGAGACAAAAAAAAAATACAAAAGATCAACAAAACCAAAAGCTGGTTCTTTGGAAAAATAAACAAGATTGATGAACCTCTAGCCAGGCTCACCAAGAAGCAAAGAGAGAGGACCCAAATAAACAAAATCAGAAATGAAAGAAGTGAAGTAACAACCGATCCCACAGAAATACAAAGGATTATGACAAAATACTATGAACATCTCTATTCCAACAAAATGGACAACCTAGACAAAATGGACATATTCTTAGAAAAATACAAGCACCCAAAACTCAATCAGGAAGAATCAAAAAACCTGAATTGGCTGATAACTACAGAAGAAATTGAAACAGTGATCAAAAATCTTCCAGCAAACAAAAGCCCTTGTCCAGACTGCTTTACAAGGGAGTTCTAACAAACATTCAAAGAAGAACTAAAACCTATCCTCCTCAGACTATTCCAGAAAATTCAAGAGGAAGGCACACTTCCAAGCTCTTTTTATGAAGCCAGCATTACCCTAATCCCAAAACCAGATAAAGACACCACAAAAAAAAGAGAACTACAGGCCAATATCCTTGATGAACATAGATGCTAAAATCCTCAACAAAATTCTAGCAAATCAGATTCAGCATTACATTAGAAAGATCACACACCATGACCAAGTGGGATTTATTCCAGGGATGCAAGGATGGTACAATATCCACAAATCAATAAATGTAATCACATAAATTGAGAGACAAAAATCACATAATCATATCAATCAATGCAGAAAAAGCATTAGACAAATCCAACACCCTTTCTTGATAAAGCTCTCAGCAAAGTGGGAATAGAGGGATCATACCTCAACATAATAAAAGCCTTATATGGTAAACCTACAGCCAACATCATACACAATGGGCAAAAACTAAACTCATTACCCCTAAGAACCAGAACAAGACAGGGATGCCCACTTTCACCACTCCTGTTTGATATAGTACTGGAAGTGCTAGCCATAGCGATTAGACAAGAAGAAGAAATAAAAGGCATTCAAATTGGAAAAGAAGAAGTAAAACTGTCCTTATTCACAGATGTCATGATACTATACATAGAAAAACCCAAAGACTCCATCAAAAGCTACTAAACTTAATAAATGAATTTGGCAATGTAGCAGGATACAAAATTAACACCCAGAAATCTATGGCCTTTTTATAGACCAATAATGAACTCACAGAAAGAGAAACGGAAAAAAAAAAAATCCTGTTTACCATTGCACCAAAAAAATTAAGATACCTAGGAATAAACTTACCCAAGGACATAAAAGACCTGTACTCGAAAACCTACAGGACATTGAAAAATGAGATAGAGGAAGACATAAACAAATGGAAGAACATACCATGTTCATGGATTGGTAGAATCAACATCATTAAAATGTCCATATTACCCAAAGCAACATACAGATTCAATGCAATATCCCCATTAAGATACCAATGGCATATTTCAAAGACCTAGAACAAACTCTCCAAAAATTATCTGGAATAAAAAAAGATCCCAAATAGCCACAGCAATCCTGAGAAAGAAGAACAAAGTTGGAGGGATCACAATACCAGATATCACGTTATATTACAAAGTCATAGTTCTCAAAATTGCCTGGCACTGGCACAAGAACAGATATATAGACAAATGGAATAGAACAGAAGACCCAGAAATCAACCCAAGCCATTATGCTCAATTAATATTTGACAAAGGAGGCAAGAGCATACAATGGAGTCAAGACAGTCTCTTCAATAAATGGTGCTGGGGACAGATACATGCAAAAAAATGAAATTAGATCACCAACTTACACCATACACAAAAATAAACTCAAAATGGCTAAAAGATTTAAATGTAAGATGGGAAACCATAAAAATATTAGAAGACTCCATAGGCAGCATAATATCAGACATACGTTGTAGCAATATCTTTACCGATACAGCTCCTAGGGCAATGGAAACTAAGGAGAAAATTAAAAAATGGGACTACATCCAAATAAAAACTTCTGCACAGGAAAAGAAACCATCAACAAAACAATAAGAAAGCCCACTGCATGGGGGAACATATTTGCCAATGTTATCTCCTATAAGGGTTTAACCTCCAAAATTTATACGGAACTCATACAACTTAACAAAAGGAAGATAAATGATCCAATAAAAAAATGGGCAAAGGACCTAAATAGACACTTTTTGAAAGAGGACATATAGAAGGCTGAGAGACATATGAAAACATTCCCAGTCACTAATCATCTGAGAGATGCAAATCAAAACAATGAGGTACCATATCACACCTGTCAGAATGGCTATCATCAACAAATCAACACATGACAAGTGCTGGAGAGGGTGTGGAGAAAAAGGAACCCTCCTTTACTGCTGGTGGGAATGCAGACTGGTGCAGCCACTGTGAAAAACAGTATGGAGTTCCCTCAAAAAATTATAAATGGAGCTCCCATTCGACCCAGTAAACCCACTTCTAGGAATATATCCCAAGAAACCAGAAACACCAATCAGAAAGGATATATGCACCCCTATGTTCATAGCAGCACAATTTACAATAGCTAAGATTTGGAAACAGCCTAAGTGCTCATCAGCAGATGAGTGGATTAAAAAACTGTGGTACATCTACACAATGGAATACTAAGCCACTACAAAAAAGAAGGAACTTTTACCATTTGCAACAGCATGGATGGAACTAGAGAGCATTATGCTAAGTGAAATAAGCCAGTCAGAGAAAGATAAATATCACATGATCACACTCATTTGTGAAATATAATGAACGACATAAACTGATAAACAAAAATTGAGCCAGAGACAAATGGCAGGGGCGGGGGGCTTAGAGATCAATAAAAGGACTTGTATGCATGCATATTAACATAACTAATGGACACATACACTGGGGTGATGGGGGCTTGCCCTCGGGGGTGGACGTGGTAGGGGGGTCAGTTGAGGGTGGGAAAGGAGACATATGTAAAACTTTAAACAATAAAAAAAAAAAGAGGAACATACTAGTACTTACCTCATGGGGTTACTAGTAAGTGAGATAATCTATGTAAGTGGCCGGTAGCCCTGTTAATCTCCATTTCAACTGAATGGAAAAGAAGAAAGAAACCTATTGAAACTATGGACCCTCAAAATTCATCTAAAAACACCTTGTATTCAGAAGTCATCCCTGATCTGACCAGAAAGAGTAAAGTGTTTTGTTCCTCTCCCCTCCTCCATGCCAAATAGCTCTCTGCTATGGTGCTCTCCACACTTAAAGAAGAAAATAGCAGAAAATTTCCCAACTCCTCCATTGGGCACTGCACTACCTGAGGGCAGGATTGTGTCTTTTATGTTTACAGTTCTAATACTGCCATGGCATCAGGCACATAGAAGGCACTCAGGAAATATTTTGTCATGTGCATGAATAAAGTCTGTTATTTGGCAATAAAAAAAAAACTAAAATCTCTTAGCCACTAGGTTTGATTTTTATTGCCTTTTTTTTTAATGAAAAGAACTAGAACCCTTTGGGTATGTGGCATATCAAAAGTGGTAGAATGCAGGATGAAATTGAAACATTTTACTGAAATGGGAAAGCAAGGACCTTTTTGCTTGTTTGGTTGGTTTTGTACCTCCCTGTACTATTTAGATGTTTATTACTGTGTATACATATGTATAATTATATAGTTATAAATAAATAAATAACCATAACTAATGCTTAATATATCTCAAGTCCAGATTAAATAACAAGGGGAAAGCGTAGTTACTTTTATGTACCATGCCTTATCACAAACCTGCAATAAGCAACTTATTTAACAGAAAACAGGTATTATCAGTGGTTGGCATATGGAATGAGAATTCTCTTTCCCCAAATGACTAATATCCATTCATCTAATTGTCCTTTGGCTTATTCCTGATGCTCAAAGAAGTAGAGGGTCGGTTCTCTTCTCATCATCAACGTGCCCTCCTTCTCTATTCTTTACAGCTCCAGGAGCTTCCTGCTTTTCTGGGACCCATAAGTAGTTTTGTGGTCTCTGGCATGTCTTCAAATATGTTATTGCCTTCCTTAAATGTTTTTAAAGCTCACACACAAAATATCCACAAGTTTGCCCACTAGAAAGGTGAAAAACTCCCAATTGTTATTTCCATGGTGGGCTTGTAAAGCAGCTTTCTATTTTCTGGTTTGGGGTGTGAGTGTGTGTGTGTGTGTGTGTGTGTGTGTGTGTGTGTGTGTGTGTGATTATTTGTAGCATTTACCCCTTTATGTGATGTAAATTTTTCCACCATGGCTAATTTCAAGATACCAACAGCTTAACTTCTGGGTCATAAACTTCTTAAACAATCAACAAGCATCTCTCATGAATGTGAGCTAGCTTCAACATGCTCTTTGCCCTGCTTTCTTCATTTTGCCTTATCCCAGCCTTTCTTTATGGATTTTTACCTGAAAAAAAAATCACCTCTGGTTGCCTTTGAAAACATTATTCCCTATAAATTCACAGGGCCCACTTTCTTTGCTACTCCCTAAATTATATTGTTTATGTACACAAACAGAGGCTGAAATCCTTAACCTGGTATTTCCTACTGTTTATAAAACTTTCATACATTATGTATGCAAATATTGATAGAAAAGAAATGAAAAGGGGGAAGGAGAAGAAAAAAGAAGACAAAGGAAAAAGAGAGAAGAGAAAAAAAGTATCATTCTCCCTGTCTTTTACAAACCTATTACTTCTGTGTTAAGTTATTCTTGCACATGTACCATTATTTTCCCAAGTTAAAAATACCTTAAATACTTAACCTGTGTATGATTCATTCCAGTGTTGCCCATAGCATCCAGCTCAATGCCTAGCCCACAATGAGCCTTCAATAAATATTTTTTAAGAAAAACAATGGAATGAATAAGTAAATAATTTCATAAGAGAAATGATTAAATAGAAAAAGATTGTTTTAATATAAAGTCACATAAATAAGTAGTCAACATTCTGATTTTTGAATTTCCTTTTTGTTTGCCATCAATTCACCAATGTCAAGTTGGCATCGTCTGGCCATCATCAACATGCTCTTACAGTGGACCTTTTGCCTGTGCATCTTCCTCCTATAATGGGGAGCATATGACTGATTGCCTTCTTCCGTGTAAGATCATTTTTATTTTATTTTAACTTGGCTTGTTTATTGGTGACAAGAATCTCTGAGATTGATGGAAAAAAAAGGAAAGCTAAAAAATCTGGTTGAGCACACAGTTAAACAATTTATTTTCTAATGAAACTAAAATCAAAATCAAAAAGATTATTTTAATGACATACATTTAGAGATGTCAATCTCTTTTTTATTTTGACCATTCTCATGACTATGAATGGTATCTCACTGTGGTTTAATTTACTTTTCCCTGATGACTAATTACATTAAATATTTTTTTCATGAACTTTGTGACCATTCACATATTCTTTTGTGAAATCAGCAAATTCTCCCTTATTTTTTGGATTATTTGTCTTTTTATAATTGATTATTAGAAGCTTGTTAGGTATCCTATTTTTTATATTCAGATTATTTTGCTGCAATTATTTTTTTCCAGTTTGTAGCTTGCATATTTATTTTTACTGGTGTAAATTTTTTTGAATTTAAATTCTTTATTGTTGAAAGTATTACACAAGTCTCCTTTTTCCCCCATTGACCTTTCCCTGGCCACTCCTATCCCCCTCAGCATATACCTTCACCCCCTTACTGTCTGTGTCCATTGGTTATGCTTATATGAATGCATACAAGTCCTTTGGTAGATTTCTTACCCCACCATTCCCTGCCTTCCCTCTGAGTTTTGACAGTCATGTTGTTGTAGTGTACCCCCATATTACAAAGGACACCTCAAGAAGTCAAATTATGGAGTCATTTATTAAAAGCTGGAGGCAAACGAGGGAGCAAAAGTGCTCCAGACTTCGCAGCCCCGAACAGCTTGACACATCTGGCTTATATTGGCAGAATATCACAAAGGTATCGATTACATCTTTGGGTCTGGAATGAGGAACCTGGTTCAGTTACAGAAGCGAAATTGAGCAAGTTAGTTATCTAAAGTATCTACGAATCTCTGAATCAACAGAAACACATTATCTGGGACCACCTGGGCAATTTAGAATAACTGTGCTGTCCAGATTCCGGGACCACTGAGTCAACTGGAATGCATTATCTGTAGCTCCTGAGACAATTTAGGATAATTGAGCTGTCCTGGTTCCCAGAAGAATGTGCTTCAATGACCAGTGAGATCACAATCAATGGGATATTCAAAGCATCATCAATGGAGTATTGGGATAGCATACATAAGTTTAGAAAATCAAAATAACTTTCTATTGTTTTAGCAAGCAAGTATAGAACCCAAACAGCAGTTTCTACCTGAGATGATTGCTACCATACTTCAATGTAAGATAATTCTTTTGTGCTTCACTGAGATAATCAGTCTTTGCTGATAACAGATCAACTCAGTGTTACTTTTTTCTTCCAAATAATGATGGTAGCCCCACAGACTTGTTCAGCATGATATCACTATCAGAATGAATTACAAAATTTTATTTTATGTATTATTGTAGTCCCCCCTTATCCACAGAGAATACATTCCAGGACCCTCAGAGTATGCAATTAATACCTGAAACTGCAATTAACACCAAACCCTATACATACTTTGTCTTTTCCTATACCTACCTATGATAAACTTTCCTATGATAAAGTTTAATTTATAAATTAGGCACAGTAAGAGATTAACAACAATAACTAATTATAAAATGGAACAATTATAAAAATGTACAGTAATAAAAGTTATGTGAATGTGGTATCTCTCTCAAAATATCTTAGTGTACTATACTCTCACTTAAAGAAAGCACTTTATGATTTCTCTTTGGTATATCCAAATGGCCAGCATCACCACTCTTACATTGGAGCCATTATTAAGTAAAACTAGAGGCCCAGTGCATAAATTCATGCACGGGTGGGGTCCGGCCAGCCTGCCAGGCTGGTGGTGAGGAGGGGACATGGGAGGTTGGCCAGCCAGCCCCACCCCTGATCAGGGTGGAGGAGCTGATCGGAGGCGGGCCGGCCTGGAGGAGGGGACATGGGAAGTTGGGGGGGTTGTCTGATCGGGGCCTCAATTGGACCAGTTGACCACCACAATATGCATGATAATGACCTGTCATTCCCGTCATTCCGGTCGTTCCATTGTTCCAGTCGCTTGGCTTTTATATATATAGATAAGGCTTACACAAACACAAGCTCTGTGATACTGAGACAGTCAATCTGATAATCAAGCCAGCTACTAAGTGGCTAACGTACAACACAGATAAAATGTCAATCAAAAGGATGATTCATATATAGGATGGGACAAGATAGACTGCAAGAGATTTCATCATGCTACTCAGAATGGTGTGCAATTTAAAACTTGTGAATAGTTTATTTCTAGAATTTTTCATTTAATATTTTTGGACTGTGGTTGACTACAGGTAACTGAACCATGGAAAGTGAAACTAGGGATAAGGGGAGACTACCGTATTCTTATCATCAAAGTACTGTTAAGCTCTGTCTACTGATGATGACATCAGTTTGTTCAGTGCAGACAGTTCAGTGCTTAGCTCTTTGTAATACTTTGAGCATTTAACTCAGAAATTGTTTTTAGATTTGTTAAGTAAAAATTAACTATACCTTCAAAATAGGAAGCAAAGACTAGTACAGCATTTTTATTGTTATTGTTCACTTGCTTAATGTAGTAAATATAATTCTTAACCATGTGAACAAGAAAAATCACATTTTATTATTATCTGTAAATCAATTTGTTTCTATTCTGAGAACTAAGTCCCATGGTGTTAGTGAGAAATTCAACCTCGGTTGTTAGTTCTAGGCTTTCTTCCACCCTCAGGTTTGTGTTGAGGTTCTAAAATCTTACCCAGTTACAGGGGTCCTCAAACTACGGCACCCGGGCCACATGCAGGCCGCTGAGGACATTTATCCGGCCCGCCGGGTGCCGCTGCCTGTCCTGCTTAGCAGCCAACTCGTCCCGGGCCCGCAGTGCGCATAGGAATTTGTTCATAGTTTTTTTTTTTTTTTAACTATAGTCCGGCCCTCCAACGGTCTGAGGGACAGTGAACTGGCCCCTGTTTAAAAAGTTTGAGGACCCCTGCTTAGAACATTGATCACTAGGCTTCTGTAACAGCTGGATTTTGCTACAGCCACATGATCCCATCAAATCTACCAGTGTGCCATTTCTATGCCACGCTTAGGGCAGGGACTCTTTAATAAGGCTAAGACGCTAAGTTTGGCATCTAACCTACCCAATCCATCACCTGGAGATTTCCCCTGAAGTGCTATTATACTCTTGGGTGCTTCCAGATAGGAAATGAATGTCACCTCTCTCTAAGAATCTGCAGACCTGTCTCTTCCTCAAGACCTAGAGAAAGATATTTTTCCCCTTTGGGGAACCTTCTGTCTTTCCTGGATTCACACAAGGGTATCAAGTTCCTCTTTCTTCAAATTATCTTCTCTTCTGTGAGCAAACAGAAGCCAGAAAACCCTGCCAAAAACCTTCTGTGTGGCAAGGAAATATGGAACTTACTATCTTTTCAAATGGAAGATAACAAGGGGGGAAATTCAAGGAGAAAAATGAATATCTCAAAATTTCAATTAATATATCAAAAAAGAATTCATGTTAGCAAATATCAAGCATCTTCCTTCTGATATTCCTAAGCATATATTTAGGGATTTCATTGCTTCAGAGTAGATGGCCTCACTTTCCCACACACTACTCTCCTTCCTCAAAGTGCTAGCTTTCTGTCCTATCTACTTGCTCTTTGCCCAACAAAAATAACATTCTGTTTAAGTAAAGTAGAAACTGTCTAAGCAATGTAATTTAAGGGATAATAGGAAGGCTCATCCCCATTAAAAGATGGTTTCTCTTTTGCTGATGATTTTGAAGCTACCTCTAGAAAAATCAATGCTTTGGACTGAGGCATAGCTACAGGGTACCTAAAAACCCATGGATTCAACTACTTAGTCAACAAGTACTAGGTGTACCAGTTAATAATGTGGATTTTTTTTTAATAGATGGAGTTACACATATGTTGATATATATGCAATTTGATATGTATGCTATTTTATTGTATTGACATCAAGCTTCAAAACTTCGTATGTCAAATTTGCTGAAGGTGTTAACATCATAGATATTTTTACACTTAAAAATGTCAAATTTTGTGCCTAAAGAAGAGCATTTGTGGGAAGTTTTAATTCATTACTTTATTTTGAAGAAAAAGTTATCATATACTTCAGGAAGCTTATGCTGGTTTAAACGCTTTAAAAGTGATTATTTCAATGTGAAAGACAAAGAATGTCCAGGTTTCCTGAAAAAGTTTGAAGACCAACAATTACAAGCATTATTGGATCAAGATGCGTGTCAAACTCAAAAACAACTTGCAGAAAGAGCTGCCCCCTGGTGGTCAGTGCGCTCTCACAGCGGGAGGGCCGCTCAGCTGACTGAGGGGCGCCAGACGCCAGGCTCATGGCTGGCAAGTGCAGCTGCGGTGGCACGAGCCTCTGGGCCAGGATGAGCAGGAGCACCACAGTGCCCTGTCGGGCTCCTCCCTGGCCGCCTGCCACTTCAGGAACCACTACAGTCCAACGTCCTCTAAGAGGTTCTGGATTGCGAGAGGGCGCAGGCCAGGCTGTGGGACCCCACCAGTGCACCAATCCGTGCACCAGTACTCTAGTTACAATTATAAGGGCTATGGAAAGAAATGGAGTAGCTGGGAGAGTATGTAACAGAGGAACTTTCCTGATGAAGCAGCATTTAACCCAAAACTCAGTGTTGGGCGTCGACACAAGAACCAAAAAGTAACCAGTTCAACCCATGCCCAGTCAGGGCACATGCAAGCTTTATCCCTAGTAGGGGATATACAGGAGGCAGCCAGTCAGTGTTTCTCTCCATAGATGTTTCTCTCTATTCCTCTGCCTTCCCCTCTCCCTAAAATCAATAAAAACATATTTTTAATTAAATAAAGTAAATTAAGAGGAGAAGATGGTTCTAAAGCAAAGCATCAGACATAGCATGCCTGGAGGCCTTAAAATAAACACAATGCTATTTAGAATTAAAAAAAGAAAAAAGACTGGTGGCTGAATCAATCCTAGGCGTGGGAGAAAGTGCCTCAAAGTGAGGCCATCAGAAGGTGAGCAGGGGTGAGTCTGCAGAGCTGTGTAAAACATAGTGTAGAGGGCCGTCTGGGAAGGCACATGGATACTTTTTTGATTCTTATTCAGCTGAGCCCAAGGGCACTGGCAGAATCCTGTTATCAGTACTGATTCCATGTACTTGGAATGAGGAACAAAAAGGACCTTGACCCACCCAAAATAAGGAGCTTACTCAGATCCTGATGAATAGGATTTGGGCACACCCAAAACTCCTTTTTATCATAAAATCCCTTTTGGAAACCAATAAATATGCTGTGTTGTTTGAGGTGAGTGTGACTGTCTCTCTATCAGAGGACAGGAAGCCACCCGGCACCCAGCTTGAATCTATTTCTGTCTCTTGCCTCTTTCTTTTTCTAATTTCTTAACCCCCAGCTCCTCCACTCAGGAACCTGTCTTTCTCCCTTTCCGTGCGGGACGCGGAAAAGGAAGAAACATCACACCACAACATAGCAAAGATTTTCATCTTTATCAAAAATACCCTGAAGTGTTTTAAGCAAAGCAATGAATGATCAGATTTCTATTTAAAAATTCTGGCTGCTGTGCAGAGAATGAATTGGAGGGAGGCAAAGATTGAATATGTAAAACATTATGCCATTATCAGTGATTAGCATCCTAGTCTCTCAAATCCTTTCCAAGTACTGTTGATGCCAGAGTGTGACAATTAGAACCCTCAGACTGAGATCCATCACAGATACACATATTCAGTGAACTGTCCTTTTCTCTACACATCTCTCCTGTACTTTTTCTCATGCATTTTTCTTGTAATAAAGTCTCTACCAGACATGTCAGTTCCATCTCCAGTATCCCTGTTTTAATGAGGGAGGTTTATTTACCCGAAGACCTTGCCTAGTTAAGCCTCATCTCACTCTTACATCTCATGCCCTATGCCCATGGACTGGAGTCCTCCCCCTGAACTCCAGTCTAGGGGATGGGGCTTTGTTAAATACCAACAGTTACATGCCATCACCTGATAATGCCTTCTCTAGTGCTTCCAATTACCCCACTGCAAGACACAGCTTAACTCTACATCTCAACATTCTTACTAACATCCTCATAATTCAAGCTACTGTGATTTCTTACCTCAATTATTTGAATGTTCTACTGACATATCTTTCATTATCAAATCTTGCTTCCCTCCAATGCTTTGGATCAGCAAGAAATATCTTTTTAAAGCAAGAATTTTGCTGTGTCATTTTCCTACCTGAAGCCCTTCAATAGTTTCCCATTTCTTATAGACAAACTGCAAACTCCTCCTCTGTCATTCAGGGCCCTATTTGCCTTTTCAGTCTTGCCTCACACCCCCTCTCCTTTGTATTTTATGCACTAGTCACCCAAACTATTTAATAGTTTTATTAGGGACTGGACTAGCTGGGATGCTCACCTCACTGGAGCACATTAAGAATAATGGGTTTGCTAACTTGAGTCTCCAACTCCTTGTTTAACTAGCAAAATTTATACTGGTGTTGCTCCTGGGGAAAGAGTCAGCACCCACAGAGCAAAATAAAAAGAGTGCCCTGGTCCAGTAGCTCAGTTGGTTAAAGCATCGTACAAATACACCAAGGTTGTGGGTTCAATTCCTAGTCAAGAATCAACCAATGAATGTATAAATAAGTGAAACAACAAATCAATCTTTCTCTCTCCCTTTCTCTCTGTCTCTCTGAACATCAATAAATAAATTTTTAAAAAAGAAAAGAAAAATAGTCTCCTTGTCCTTGAGACATACTGAAAGTGGGCAGCAAGTTGAATGTACAAAACCAAGTAATATGTGGCAGAGAGCTAATTTTTAGGAATGACTGGTTATTTTATATTTTTAATATAGCTCCCAAGAAGTTCTCTGGTTCAAAACACACACAGAAACTGAAGAAAGAGAAGAAAATAGGGAGCATTTCACTGAATAATTCTACAATATCGATTCTGCCTTGACCCAGTTTAAGTGAATTATAAGTGAATGTGTTTTGCATATAATTTTTTGTAATAAAAAAATCAAATTTTTCTTGGTCCCAAGAAATAAATACTAAACAAATAGTTTTTCAAATGTCCATTTTAAGGGGTGACAAAGTGTTAGCCCTGGTTTTCAGCATGCTCCTGAAAGGTCATCTGCTTTTTCATATAGTATTTCCTTTCCCTGAAACAGGGTTCATTCCCTCATGCTATTGCCTACTCAGCTTAAACAACTCTCCTTTACGGGGGTCTTCCCTGGATCATAATCTAAAGCATTGTCCTTTATGCTCTTCTATCTTTCAACCCTTCTCTTAGCATTGTATTGTGTATCCATTCTATTTTGTGTATCTGTTCTTCTAGGTCTTAAGCTTCTGAAATGGGACAGCCTGTCTTTGTTTTGTTAACTTAAATATCCCAAGTGCCTGGACCACTGCCTAGAACATAGAAGGGACTCAATAAATATTGAATATATAAATGAATACATGAATGATAAATACGTGCATAAAAGACTACTTCGTGTTAGAACTCCCTGGTTCCTTGCTGAACTGTCCCTGTCATTTATCACCATGGCCTCCAGTTACCATATTCTGCTTGAAGCTGTGCCCATAAACTGAGTCATGGACAAGTCTAGAATTACCTACAGCTTCTGCCACACATATCCAGGCACATGTCAGTTTTAAACAATGGGCATAGGAAAAGTAAATGTTCAGATACTAAACACCATGAGTTTTCTCCTTCATAATTTTGTTTATAACTGAACTCTTCATATCCCTCCCCTGTTTTCATAGGGAAGTCTCCAGACATTGGCCAACAGTTAAATTAATGAAGCCTCAGCTCTGCACACCCCAGAGGGCTATAGCTTCAGTGGTTCCGGTGAATTCAAAGCTACAGAGAATGTCAGGGCAAGGTAGCTGCCTGGGAAATTATTGATGGACTATGAACAAGCCAAGTTTTTCCCTGGCTGACTCAGTCACGCACTGCAGAGTTGCAACACATACTTACTATATGCCAGGACATTGGATTATCTTTTACAAACATTATTTAATTTTTTAAATATATGAAAATCTTACAAAGTCATTACAACTATATTCTACCCATTCTACATATGAGAAAATTGAAGTCCAGGGAAGTTAAATAAATTGTCTAAGTTCATCCATATAGAAAACTAGAGGCCCAGTGCATGAAATTCATGCATGGGGAGGGGGGGTGTCCCTCAGCCCAGCCTGCACCCTCTCCAATCCAGGACTACTGGCTCCCAACTGTTTTCCTGATTGCCCCTAACTGCTTCTGCCTGCCAGCCTGATCACCCCCTAACCACTCCCCTGCCAGCCTGATTGATGCCTAACTGCTCCCCTGCCAGCCTGTTTGCCCCTAACTGCCCTCCCCTGCAGGCCTGGTAACCCCTTACTGCCCTCCCCTGCAGGCCTGGTCCCCCCCAGCTGCTCTCCCCTGCAGGCCTGGGTCCCCCCCCAACTGCCCTCCCTTGCAGGCCTGGTCACCCCTAACTGCCCTCCCTTGCAGGCCTGGTCCCTCCCAACTGCCCTCCCTTGCTGGTCATCTTGTGGTGGGCCATCTTGTGTCCACATGGGGGCAGGATCTTTGACCACCTGGGGGCAGCCATCTTGTGTGTTGGAGTGATGGTCAATCTGCATATTAATCTTTTATTAGATAGGATAGAGGCCTGGTGCACGGGTGGGGGCCAGCTGGTTTGCCCTGAAGGGTATCCCGGATCAGGGTGGGGGTTTCCTTGGGGCGAGGGGCGGCCTGGGTGAGGAGCCTGTGGTGGTTTGCAGGCCGGCCATGCCCCCTGGTGACCCAAGCGGAGGCCCTGGTATCTGGAGTTTATTTATCTTCTACAATTGAAACTTTGTAGCCTGGAGCAGAGCCAAGCCTTCTGCTTGCTCCATGGCAGCAGCCATTTTTGGGGGGATTTATGTATCTATAATTGAAACTTTGTAGCCTTAAGCGGAGGCCAGGGTGTGCGGAAAGCTTGGCTTCCTCCATCACCGGGGGCAACCCTAGCCTCCTGCTCTTTCCAGCTCCCTGGCTGCTGCCATTTCTGTTTGGATTTATGTATCTTCTATAATTGAAACTTTGTAGCCTTGAGTGGAGGCCTAGGCCGGCAAGGGCAGGCGGAAAGCTTGGCTTCCTCCATTGCCGGGGAAACCCAAGCCTCCCTCCTGCTCTCTGTGGCCGTAGCCATCTTGGTTGGGTTTATTTGCATATTCACTCCTGATTGGCTTGTGGGCTTGTCTTGTGGGCGTGGCTTGTGGGAATAGCGGAATGATGGTTAATTTGCATATTACTCTTTTATTAGATAGGATAGCACAGCCAGAATTGCTACTGATTAAATCTAACTGATTCCAGTATACAGACATATAGCTTATGTTCTTCTGCTCCCACCCTCCTAGCCAACTTTTAGAAGAAATGCAAGCTAGTTTCAAGTACCAAAACAAGTTAACAAGAAAAATAATTAATCTTTCTGTTTATGATGTTATCATTCTTCATCTTGGGTTATTTTCAACCAGCTGTTGCATGCTCTACTTTTGTTGTAAATAATGTTACTTTAAACAGAAAAGATGTCTCATTGTTTACATTTAAATTAATTCAAAATGATTAGGAAGCATTCAGGAAAAAAATTTAAGCAAAAGACTTTGCATGCTTTTTTATAAAGTATATGAAATAGAATCACTTTAAGGATCTTGCTACTATTTTAGAAAGAAATACACACAAAAACCTGCCCAAATTATTATAATTCATAGTAGTTTTATTAATGAATTTTTAATGCTGTGGTTAAGCACAAATAGTTCATGAATTATGAAAGATTCCATGGGGAAAGAGGTCAGTATAATAGTTAAAGGAGAAAATAAATTTAGAAGATGCTGGAAATAATACTGACTAGCAGAAAGAAATATTATGATGGTGGAGGGGGGAGAAAAAGAATAGTGGCTGCCCCCCAAGAATGAATTAGACTTACTCTGCTTGCTTGAGAACTTGGAGAAGATGTGAGGGTGTGTGTGTTTAGGAAGGACTAAGAGCGAAACCCATTCTGTATTGGCATTACAACCTGAGCCGTGAGAAAGAAAGCCAGTGAAGGTGACATTGATAAAGCCAACATTTATTGAATATTTAGCATATGCCAGGATCTGTGCTAGACTCTTCACATGGCTCTTTACAGATTTAAAAAGAAGAGAGTTTAAAATAAATGGAAGAAAGTTTGAGGATCAATATACCTTAGAAAGGAAAGAAAACAATTGTTAAAATCATTTAGATCTTTGCAACCAATAAATAAACTTGTGTAGAATTATTATATTTCCAACACTTCACAAAGGATCATAAGAAGTTAAAAAAAAAAGTGTACTCTGACATCAGAGGGCCATGTAATCTGTGAAGGAGTTAATTCTGAGAAGTGAACATAAAATATAGTAATAGTTCAGAATGAATTTATATGGCTCCTAGGGTCAAATGAGGCAGCCAGGACTTGATTTATACCTTAAGAATAGATAGTACAGAAATTAGATGAATGGTGGCAAAGGAGAGAGACCTCTCTAGACTAAAGGTATCACATGAGAAAAGTAACACAGATGAAGTTCAATGTTACTTATTAAAGGCCATAAGATGTACCTGATTGGAATTAAGGGCAGGTTCTGAGGAGAAATGGAAAGCATTAGACCTATAAATTGGAATGAAATTACAGGAAGCTTTAAAACATTTTAATTAATTAAAATATAAAGTACTTGAACTCCAGTTAATCTTTGCAGTCACTCTGTCACTCCACTTATCTCACCAAAACCCAAGTATGTAACTGCCCACCCAGACACTGACTTAGTAACTTTCTATCTACCTTCACTACCAGTTCCCAATAGCTTCAGGTCCAATAGCTGTTGAACAACCCATACTAGGATTTGAGACAGGTACAGGGCAGTTCCATATCCCTTATGTGGACATAAAAAGGCATTGCCCTAAAAAGACATTTCTTTTCCTAACAACAGCATTCCTCTGTAGGAATACCTGCCCCTCCATGCCTTCATCCTAGAGAAAGGCATGGGCTCTGCCATGTAGAGAGCCCAGATGCCTTAACTTGAACCTTGGGTTTCATGGCCTAGGATAGCTATGCTAATAAAAGAATGAGATGCAAATTGACACCCACCAGCCAATCAGGAGTGAGTATGCAAATTAATCCAACAAAGATGGAGGGTTAATCTGCATATGCAGGCAAGTGGCCGGGGGCAGGCGGGATGCTTACATCATTCCGCACTGCCCCAGCTGCTCTGGGCTTCTGGGCAGCGTGGGAAGGCAGGAAGGCGGCTCTGAGTTGGAGCCGGAGCAAAGGCGGTGCTGGCAGCCAGGGGAAGGAAGACCCACTCTTGCACGAATCTTCATTCATCGGGCCTCTAGTAAGATATAACCTTGTATGTACAGTTCACCTATAAACCCATCCCATGGCGGTCATGATCTTCTCAGAATATCTTTAAATAGAATGTTCTCTACAGGCAAAGCAGTTTTCTCTCCCATTTCTTTGGGGGGGGGGGGGGAGATGAGTAAAGGGCATGTTTTCCAAAGATAGAATAATGTGAACATGAAAGCTGAACTCCAGTGTGACTCAGTACCCTTCCTGCCACTACAGCAAGCCGCCTCTGTCCAATGTTCTGAGTTTCATGTCAATGGTGGTAATTAGGTGAGAAAAGGTGCTCCTTATAGCCACTGTGGGCTGTCATGGTAAAAGATACTGGAAACTTGAGTACTGTTCAATGGTGAATTTGTCACTCTAAGTAGAACAATGCCTAATGGTGATAAAGAAAATGAAGCAAACACCTGACATTAAATCTCTTTTATGGTATTTTCATAGAAATTGGAGGACACTACAACCCTGACCTCAGGAAGACACACAAAAATAAAAATAACGTACTTAGTGACATGGACCTTTTAGAGCTGGCTGGGATGTTCCGGATCTTTCTAATAACAATTCCCTTTCCAGGTGAAGAAACTGAGACCTAGAAAACTTCAGAGATTTGACCCAAGCTCATCTAGCTTTTCGAGGCAGGGCACAACTATTTGGACAATGTCCAAAACAGCTTACTTTTTTCAGTGATGCCCTGCTAATGACAAAGATTTGCAGTCTGCAAAACAATAGGACATATATGCTTGATTTTTCCTGCAACTCTGTGAGGGTAGTATTATTATCCCCTTTTCACAGATTCAAAACCCAAGGCTCAGAAAAAAATCAACTGACATCTCCAAAGAGCTCATGGAAAAGGTAGGACTCACACCTGCATCTTCTGCCCAAGAGGCTGAGTCAGTTCCCAGTCCCATGTTGCCTTTGTTTCAGCTAAAATGCCATAAAAACACCTTCTCCGTTTCTCTACTGCACCTTTACAGAAGAATGTATCTATTTAAAGGAGGCACTTGTTCATCAACCACTTCATTCAGCACATAGGTACTGAGTACCTACTGCATACCAGGCAATTGCATAGGTCATAAAGATAGAGCAGTAAGAAAAACAGGCAAAGTTACTGCCTTCATGGAGATAGACAATAAATGAAAACATAACATGTACATGTGGGTGAAAAATAAAATATAAAAGAAAATATAAAGTAAGCTAAGAGTACAGTGGCTATTAGAGATAGCACTTACTGGTACTGGTCACCCAGTGGCTGTGTACAAACCTGAGCAAATCAGCATGCATAGATCTGATCTGCAATGACCTGCAAGCAATAGTAACAAACCCAAGTTCCCGGATCGTTAGGGGTCTGCAAACTATATTCAGTTTTTCCAATAAATAAATAAACAAACCATTAAAGAATAAGTTGAGTATTTACTAAGAGAAAACTATGGAAACTTTTTTAACTTACAGGTTACATCAACTCTGTGGAATCACAGACTAGATTTAATCATAAATCCTAATTGACAGATATACATGTCATAAACATGAGGACCCCAGTCACTACTTAATAAGTGACATTTGTCCAATTTAAAAAAAAAAAAAAAGAATCCTTCCCAAAATTAAGGATTTTACTAGTACAAAGTAGTCTTTGGCCCCCATAAGGTTGGAATTCACCATGCATCTTAAGACAAAGGGGATCTCTGCCCTGGTATCTCTTTGAGATAAGCTTTGCCCTTTCAGCCTCAGGGCCAACAACTCTGAAAAATAACTAGGCATGCCCTTATAACAGCTGGCGATGCTGGCCCAGGTAAACCTAAGTATTCTGCAAAATGTATATATCCTTTATCACTTTCTAGAGCCTTCCACATTCACATGAGTACTTACTCTTCCCATCCTAATATTTCCTCAGGGGCCAGAGTACCCTGTGTCTGCTTGCTGCCCACAGCCTACAACTGTGGTGCCTCCTTAAGGCTGCTCTCTCCAACCTTAAGACCTTGCTCAGAGAAACAACACTTACTAGGCACCACATGAAGCGCTTTATACACGTTGCATGTTGTTACTTACTCCTCAACACAACGTCATGAAGTAAACTCAGCAAGTTTTATTTTGCAGAAACTGATGTTTATGGAGATTAAGTATTATGCTTGTGGTCACACATGTAGTCTCTTTCTCCTTTCAATGTAACATGCTATGTGACCAGCTAAAGTACCAATTGAATGGTAAGATCTAGATTTTTACGTAATATTTTAGTACCTTTAAGTCAGTAATGGTCAGAATGTATTTATAAGCATTGCAAAAAATTACGCTGTTTACAAATTTCTTGCACATTCAGTGCACAGTGATGAGTCAACAAGGTAAAGAAAACATGAGTCGCCCTAGCCGGTTTGGCTCGGTGGATAGAGTGTCGGCCTGCAGACTGAAGGTTCCCAGGTTTGATTCCGGTCAAGGGCATGTACCTTGGTTGCAGGCACATCCCCAGTAGGGGGCGTGCAGGAGGCAGCTGATCGATGTTTCTCTCTCATCGATGTTTTCTAACTCTCTATCCCTCTCCCTTCCTCTCTATAAAAAAATCAATAAAATATATTAAAAAAAAAAAAAAGAAAACATGAGTCCTCACCATCCTCAAAAAGAAATTTAGTTTCCTGTATATATTCTTTAAAAATTTAAAGTTTATAATTTTTTAACTTTGGTTAATATGAAGCATAAAGGAGGTGTCATTTGGGAATCTTTTCTTGGGAATATTGTTATGTTTATCTTTCCCTAAAAATAAAAGTGCAGGTATGTTTTAGGTTATGAAAAAAATAAAGTTTGTATTTAAAATACACAATAGGTAACAGACAATTAGAATCTAGTCAACATGATCTGGCTAGAAAAATGTTTTAATTTCTAGTATTATCTAGAAATTGCCTTAATAGTTTAGTAATACTTCAGCGATTGCAATTTTTAGACCTCATTTAATCCTTACAACAACTACAAGATGAGAATTATGGTCCTCATTTTACAAGTGAGAAAACCTGGGCTCAGAAAAGTGAAATAAATTCCCAAGTGACAGTCATCATTTGGACTTCCGTGGGTCTCTCCCCAGGTTTGTGCTCTTAATCACTGCAGGGTGTTTTATGTGCCTCGCTCTTAAACCAAAGCCCAGGCCTTCCACAGGATCTGACTCTATACAGCTCCAAGCAGTGCCAGGGGTATTTGAGACAAGACCCAGAGCAGTTTCTTTTCCAGATGAACAATAATACTCTCAGGAGAGATTAATACTTAGACCATCGCTTTGAAAAACCAAAAACATTTTAAGTGTTAACTGTGTTCTGCCAATCATAGCAATGAAGATGAATCATCATCTTGATACTGTATTAAAGTTAAATATCCTTTTTTGCATGATTTATTCCAAAATTAATATGCTGATGATTCACAACCTCTTGTAATATCACCTTTGAATTACCATTTTTCATCACTGTGGTATGATAGAAATTGTCTCTTTTGGTTAAAGAATGTTCTTCTGGAAAAATTTCATTTTGGTCTGCATAAGTAACACTCAGTTATTTTTGAAGAATTATTTTCTCCATCTGTTCAAATCTACTCTATGTGTTAGCCTGAAACAGGTAACATTAAAGCCAGAATTCCTGGCTTTAAGGAACTTATTTAGTCCCATCCCTGACCCTGTGATAAATGATCTGGATCTGTTTTACTTATTTAACAAGAGTTGCCTGACTGTTGTTTTAGTCAGGCAAAAAATTATAAGCCAAGATTTTTTAAAAATACTGTACAGATTTCTCCTGGGGAGGCTGGCAGTCTTTCATACAGTGTTCATTTTCTGCAGCACAAATTGTCACCACAATAGAGAGACTAAAACAAAAGCCAAATGCTGCATAAGGAGTACTTTTCCTCCTGAAAAAACTTCCAACATTGGGGAGCATACTTTCCTCTGGATGCACACGCATAATTTCCATTATTGTTAATGGGAGCTATACATGCATAACACCCATTACTACTAATGGGAGCTAAGTGCTCACACTAGGGTAGAATACAGTGAAATCTGTCTTGGAAAATCACCCAAGAGACTAGCAAAAATCAGTTGCCTGGTAGAGAATGGTTTTAAATTAAAAGCAGAACAGAATTGAACTTAAAACCACGGGGGAACTATATAAACCTTAGGGAGCAGTGGGAATTGGCTTCTCTCTTTCTCGCTCTATTCCAGTATCTCATTTTCCTCATCCATGTTCTTGATGAGAGTCAATGACCTTGTGATCTCCTAAAGAGATGGTCTGGAAATGAATTTCACGCCATCATTGATTCAAACGGTAGACTTGGGGGAAGAATGCAGCTTCTGGATGATTACATCACAACACATGCAACACAAAGTCATGTGATGTCTCTAATGACAGTTAATGAACCAGGATGAAAACAGTAAAGCAGTATTATTATGGCAATTTATATCAATCATTCATTAAATATCAAAAACATCTGTCCTATTATAATGTTATTGTAAAAGTCAATGAAAGATAAACCAGAAGGTGATTTCTATCCACCCAAGTGGTCTCCAATTTTCCTTTGACATTTTAGGGCTTTGAAAACACAGATTATTCTTACAGTATCATACAATCATAGGATCTTTGCCCAGCTGGTGTGGCTCAGTGGTTGAGCATAGACCCATGAACCAGGCGGTCACAGTTCGGTTCCCGGTGAGGACACATGCCCAGGTTGCAGGCTCGATCCCCAGTGTGGGATGTGCAGGAGGCAGCCGATCAATGATTCTCATCATTGATGTTTCTATCTCTCCTTCTCCTTTACTCTCTCTGAAATAAATAAAAACATATTTTTAAAAATAATAAGAGCTTGTCCTAGTTCAGGCTCTTCATTTTGCAGATAAGAAAATTGCATAGAAATCAAGTGTAGTTTTTCTTCCCTCCCCAAGGTCACAGAGTACTAAATGCAGATCTTGGATCCAGAATCTAGAATTGTCCTGACCCAAGATCCAGGACAATACTGTTTTCATCCTAGTTTTAATGTCCAAAAGCCTAAAGGCTCCCATGGACTTTTATCTTTTGTGCCTTTTCATTGGTCTTTGGGGACCAAATGCACAGATGGGTAGATGAGATGCAAATTCCAAAAGGGGCAATTCTAGAGCTCTGGAAAGAGAAGAACTAAATGTTTAGTATGTTACTCAAGTGATTGCATGCTCCAGTTATTTCCAAAAATAGTTTCAAATACAAATCTCAACAAGTGCTTTATTTTAAAGAGGCATTAACAAAATAGGCACAGGAAATGGAAAGCTTATTATTTCATGTTTAGAAAAGAAGAATGGAAATACTGTGCTTAGGATGACTTTTCTGTTCAATCTCGCACTTCTTAGCTATTCTTCCAATCCTGCAGAACACCAGCAAAAAAAAAAAAAAAAAAAAAAAAAAAAAAAAAAAAAAAAAAAAAAAAAGTCATCCTTGTATAATCCACATCACATATGTGTACATATAATTTTTGTTATGCTTCATACACAGATGTTCCTAATTGGTCTACTTTTGCTCCAAATCTCTCAAAAATGGGCAGGAGCAGAAATAACATTGGGACTGTTTGCAAGAGCTGTCAGTGTACAAAAACCCGTATTACTTCTCTCTCCCTCTTTTCCATGAAAGGTATTCCTTGCTGCCTTGGCCGCCAACCCTCTGCCACTTATAGGCTTGAATATTAGGACTCGGGGAGATCAACTTCTCAGTGGAAGAATCAGAAATGACTGAAGTTCCATTCCAACCCAGGTAGTCTACGTATCCTGGTTTATAATTTATAAATATAATCCTTTCTATATACTTCTTTAAAATGGATAGCCCTCCTGATTTAAACCTCTAGAGCAGGAACAGTTTGATGAAGGTTCCCTCAGCTAGCCAATGTCAGTCTAGTTCTAAATTTTAAGCAGAAGAATATAGAAGAGAGCAGGAGAAGAAAGAGGAGAAATGGAAAGGATAGGGAAAGAAAGAAAAGGGTGAAAAGGAGAGGAAGGGAGGGAAGGGAGGGGAGGAGAGGGGAGGCAAAGAATGAGAAATGGAGAATGGAGTGAGGAAGAAGAAGGGGCAGGAAGAGAAGAGCAAAACAGAAGGGGAAGAAAGTAGAAGAAGAAAAGAAGAGCAAAAAATATGACACCATAATATTTGGGATTGCACAGCATGAAGCTGGTGTACTGGAGTAAAAAAAAAAAAAGCAAACATTTTAGAGCCTGAATAGCAGGGTTTTACTTTCAGTTCAACCTTTGTACTATATGTGAATAAACTTGCTCTCTTTCAACTTTTCCATCTGACAGAGAAGGATAAAGTACTGCCTGTGTTATTTCGTGGGGTTCTTGTATGATGAAGTGGCCCATGAAAATGTTTTATAAACCAAAAGAGCTATGATTTAGGACTCCTGTGATTCTGACTGCCTAACAAAGCAGATGGTCAGAGAGAAAGTCATACTGAAAGGGCCACTTTTGTCTAGGTATCAGAACACATCTTGATGGCCTCTGAATATCAGCCTCACTTCTTTCTTTGGGCACCTTCACCCCAACCCAACTTTATTCTGTGAGGAAAGCAATCCAGTGGAAACCAAAAAAGTAAAAAAATAAAAAAATAAATTAAAACAAACAAACATTATATATATATATATATATATATATATATATATATATATATATATATATATATAATTAGTCCACCATTCTATACCCATGCCATATAATTTGACAGAGTTCATTTAAAAGTCATATTAAAGGCCAAGTCATTTCTGCTGACTCTACAGGAAACAAATTCCAACTCCATAAAGATATAACTCCAAACAGAGAAATATCAAAAGGGCCATGGCTCTGCCCCGTGGTTGAACCTGTTCTGAAAGTGGATAATCTTCACCGACTCCCTTCAGATCTTTGTAGAAAAAAAACGAAGGTCCTAATTAAATCTATGGAATCCTGAAATGAGGTGTTTTTGTTATTTTTGTGACCTATATCACAAACTAGTTGTCACTGAACTTCTTTTGTGTACATTACATATTTCATTGTTTACGTTTTTCCTTCCAACACACTATAATCACGTTGAGGGCAATAAGTGAGTCTTTTGTTGTTGCTGTTCATCTCCAGGGCTTAGCACAGTACAAGGCATATAATAAGTATTTATTTTATTTATTTATATATGTATATATTTTATTTATTTATATATGTATTTATTTGCCTGCTCAATAAGTATTTATTTTATTTATTTATATATGTATTTATTTGCCTGTCTTCCAATAGATTAAAAAATCATGTAGACATAAACCATTTTATGTAGGCACAAGCCAGTACATGGCTTACATATTTAAATGGTTATTTAATTGATTGCATAATTAATTAACTCAATTGAGTATAAACAATTGCCCACAAAGCCAACTAAAAAGAATAATTGATTGTATAACAAGCATGAATTTCTGCCAAATAGTGCTAGAATATCTAGTAATCATGTTCCCAAAACCCATCTTGTTGTAGCTCTTTAAAAAAGACAAAGAAACAGTGGTTGGGTCTTCAGGAATATATTTGGGGATGATAGCTTCTCTAAAGAAATGTTAAGATAATTGTTTTGTTTCTAGAAACATTGTTTATTGCAATGTTTAATGGTTTATTTTCTTTGATTTCAAGTCTACCATTTTTTTATTAATATAAGCATTGCATAAGTGAAGTGTCTACTATTTATTCATCTACATTGGAGACATTAAAAATAAATATTTTCTTTGTGTAGGAAGATGGCACAGTTACTTTATTCTTCATTTAATGTTGTATAGTGAAAGGAATACAAGTTAAAAATTAAAAGACTTGGGTTTGGGTTTCAGCTTTAATATTTATAATCTTGTGACTTGGCAAGTTGCTAATTTTGCTAATCTTGCTGAGCCTCTACTTCCTATCTGTAAAAAAAAAATTTTGCAAGAATCAAATCAAAAATTTTGCAAGAATCAAATCCTATCTGTAAAAAAAAAATTTTGCAAGAATCAAATGAAAGAATGTCTGATGTGAATGTTGCCTATACACTTCAAAGCACCATAAAAAAGGTTCATTAGTAATAGTTATAACAGTAGATACCACTTGTTTAATGCCTACTCAAAGTTAGGAATTGAGCATTCAATATTTCTAATAAAAATTATACAATTTAGGTGTTATTATCCCCATTAAATAAATGAGGAAAATAAGGCTTAGGGAATTTAATTAAGTATCTTATCCTGTATCAAACAATAATAAAAGGGAGGAGCCAGAATTTTAAACCCAAACTGTCTCATTCAATTGTTAAAAGAGAAATACTCCATCTGGAATGAACTATTCACAGTATTTTGCAGACAATTTGATTATATTTGTGCCTCTCCCCTTTCTATTTTCTTTTTCTTTATCAATATGATCTCAAATATTTTCCCCTTTCTAACTCTGAAGAAGGCCTCTGGTGACTTTCTGCTTTACAGTATGTCTTTAAGGTTTACCTTCGCTTTTCTTCCACTTGATATATAGGATTTATGTAATGCTGATGTTCATCTGATCTAATTTAGTTTCACGGGGCATTGAGGAAGAAACAAGCAATCTTAGATGACAAGGGGTAGGAATGCTCGTATCCATGAAGGAAATTTCCCAAGTATTTTTGGGTAGATACTGTGTGTCATAAAATAACAAAAGGCCTCAAGAAGAAGATACCTAAATAGTACTTCTAAGGACATTTTTGAGTTGAGAATGAATGTCATATTTACAAGTTCACTTTTCCAAATCTTTTTTTACATGTATTATAATATTTTTTATTAAATATATTGGGTAACATTGGTTAATAAGATTATGTAGGTTTTAAGTGTACATTTCTATGATACATGATCGGTATATTGCATTGTATGCCCACCACCGAAAATCAAATCATCTTTTGTCACCATATTTGACTCCCTTTAGCCTTTACCGAACCCCAACCCCTTTAGTCTGGTAACCACTATACTATTGTCTGTGTTCATGAATTCCCATTTTATATTCCACATATGAGTGAAATCATATGGTTCTTAGCTTTTTCTGACTGAGTTTTTTTCACTTAGCATGATATTCTCAAGTTTTATCCATGTTACCACAAATGGCAGTATTTCATCTTTCCTTATGGCTGAGTAATATTCCATTGTATATATGTACCACATTTCTTTATCCAATCATCTATCAAAGGACACTTTGGTTGTTTCCATGCCTTGGCCACTGTGAATAATGCTGTAATGAACAGAGGGGTGCATATATATTTGCAAATAATGTTTTCAAATTTTTTGCATAGGTACCCAAAAGAGAAATTGCTGGGTCATATGATAACTCTATTTTTAGTTTTTTGAGGAACTAACATACTATTTCCATAGTGGCTGTACCAATTTACATCCCCACCAGCAGTGAATGAGGTTTCCTTTTACTCCACAACCTCTCCAATACATTTTGTTACTTGTCTTATTGATAATAGCTATCCCAACAGGTGTGAGGTGGTATCTCATTGTAGTTCTTATTTGTATTTTCCTAATAGCTAGTAAAGTTGAGCCTCTTTTCATATATCTTTTGGCCATTTGTGTGTCTTTTTGGGAGAAGTGTCTGTTCATGTCCTCTGTCCATGTTTTAATTGGATTGTTTGCTTGGTATTGAATTGTATGAGTTCTTTATATATTTTGGCTATTAATCCCTTATCAGAACTTCTCCCATTTGCTTGGCATTCTTTTTCTTTTGTTGGCAGCTTCTTTGCTGTGCAGGAGCTTTTTAGTTAAATGTAGTCCCGTTCATTTATTTTTGCCTTTACTTTCCTTGCCTATGGAGTCAAATTCATAAAATGTTCTCTATGACCAAGGTCCATAAGTTTAGTACCTATGTTTCCTTCTGTGTAATTTGTTTCCAGGTCTTTGATCCATTTTGAATTAATTTTTTTATATGGGGACAAACTAGTCTAGTTTCTTTTTTCTTTTTTTCTTTCTTCCTTCCTTCCTTCTTTCCTTCATTCCTTTCTTTTCTTTTTTTATTTTTTAATGTGGCTTTCCAATTTTCCCAGCACCATTTATTGAAGAGGTTTTCTTTTCTCCATTGTATGTTTTTGGCTTCTTTGTCAAAAAGTATTTGCCCATATACATGTGGTTTTATTTCTGGGCTCTCGGTTCAGTTCCATAAGTCTGTGTGTCTGTTTCTGCCAATACCATCATGCTGTATTGATTATCATTGTTCTATAGTATAATTTGAGGTCAGGTAATGTGATACCCATGGCTTCATTCTTTTTTCTCGGGATTGCTTTGGCTATTTGGGGTCTTTTGTGGTTCCATACAAATCAGGTGTTTACTTATGATTTTTTTTGTTCTATTTCTTTAAAAAATGTCATTGGGATTTTGATTAGGATTGCATTAAATCTGTATATTGCTTTGGATAATATGGACATTTTAACTCTGTTGATTCTGCCAATCCATGAACACAGAATATCTCTTTTCATTGTATTGTGTCTTTTTCAATCTCTTTTAATAAAGCTCTGTAGGTCTTTAACGTACTTTGTTAAATTTATTCCTAGGTATTTTATTCTTTTTGTTGCAATTACAAAAGGAATTATTTTTCATTTCTTTTTTTCTGAAATTTCATTGTTAGCATAGAATAATGCAGTGAATTTTTGTACGTTGATTTTTACCCTGCAACTTTACTGTATTTGTTTATTGTTTATAATACTTCGTTAGTAAAGTTTTTATGGTTTTCTATATAAAGAATCATATCACCTACAAATAGTGATACTTTTACTTTTCACTTTTCAATGGATGCCTCTAATTTCTTTTCCTGCCTAATTGCTCTGACTAGGAGTGGTGAGAGTGGACTTACCCTCTTGTTCATGATCTTAGAGCAGTCGTCGACAAACTGCGGCTCGCAAGCCACATGTGGCTCTTTGGCCCCTTGATTGGGGCTCTTCCACAAAATACCACCTGTGAGCACGCACGTACAATGCGATTGAAACTTCGTGGGCCATGCGCAGAAGTCGGTTTTCGGCTCTCAAAAGAAATTTCAATCGTTGTACTGTTGATATTTGGCTCTGTTGACTAATGACTTTGCCGACCACAGTCTTAGAGGAAAAGCTTTCAGTTTTTCACCATTGATTATATTAGCTTAGGGTTTGTCATACATGGCCTTTATTATGTTGAGGTACTTTCCCTCTATACCCATTTTATTGAGTGTTTTAATCATACATAGATGCTGTATCTTATCAAATACTTTTTCTGCTTCTATTAATAAAATCATGTGATTTTTATCCTTTATTTGGTTAATGTGGTATCTGACATTTATCAATTTGCATATGTTGACCCATCCTTGTGCTCCTGGAATGAACCCCACTTGATGGTGGGGTGTTATTTTTTAATGTATTGTTGTATTCTATTTGCTAGTATTTTATTTAGGATTTTTGCATCTGTATTCATCAGAGATATTCGTCTGTAGTTTTCTTTTTTTGTGTTATTCTTTCCAGCATTTGGTATCAGGGTTATGTTGGCCTCATAAAATGTGTTAGAAAGTATTGTCTCTTACTCAATTTTTGGAAGAGTTTGAGAAGGATAGGTATCAAAACTTCTTTGAATGTTTGATATAATTCACTAGTGAAGCCATCTGGTCCTGGACTTTTTTTCCAGGGAAGGTTTTGATAGTTGTCTCAATTTCCTCATTGTTGGTTGGTCTATTTAGGTTTTCCAGTTCTTCATGATTCAGTCTAGGAAGGTTATATATTTCTAGAAAATTATCCATTTCTTCTAAGTTATTGAATTTGGTGTCATTTAGGATTTTTTAGTATTCTAGTATGATCCTTTGTACCTCTGTGATGTCTGTGGTCATTTCTCCTCTCTCATTTCTGATTTCATTTATATGGGTCTTTTCTCTTTTTCCTTAGTGAGTCTAGCCAGGAGTTTGTCAATTATATTAATCTTTTCAAAGAACCAGCTCCTTGTTTTATTAATTTTTATATAGTCTTTTTGTTCTCAATTTCATTCAATTCTGCTCTAATTTTATTTTATTTTATTTTTTTGCTGACTTTGAGCTTCTTTTGTTCTTCTTTTTCTAGTTCTTTAAGATGTAACGTTAGGTTGTTTACTTATGATTTTTTTGTTTTTTTTCTTGAGATAGGCCTGTAATGATAAAAACTTCTGTAGATGTTATTTGCTTGAAGAGTCATTTTCCACCCTTTCACTTTGATTCTATCTTTGTCTTTGCGGCTTTGGATGTGTCTCCTGAAAGCAGCATATGGTTAATGTTGTTGTTTTTTTACCCAAACTGCTACTCTGTGCAGTTTTATTGGTGAATTCAGTCCATTTAAATTTTGTATAATCATTGATGTATAAAGATTTCTTATAGCATTGTATCTTTTCTTTTTTGGCAGTTCTGTGCCTTCATTGATTCTTTTCTTTTGTATTTCTGTCTGTTGTTTTTTTTAGTGGTGTAACTCCTTTATTCCCTATTTCCTCTTTTTTTAAGTTATTTGTCTCAATTTTGGAATGTTTTTGTGTGTGTGTTTGTGTGGGTGGTTAGCATTAGGTTTATGAAAAAAGTTTCATTTACATAGTAGTCCTTTTTCTTTTAAATACACTTAATCTCCATATTTTTTTTTTACAAATTCAGACTTTCACCTGTCCTTTCATGGTTTTATTTTTGTTGTTGTTTTTTGTCACAAATTATCCCTGTTTATGCTGTGAGTTTGTTGGTAGTCTTAACAGTACTTTTGTGACCATTTTGGTTTGTTTGTTTGTTTGTTTTGTTTCAGGTAGAATAACTCCTTTGAATATTTCCTGCAATGGAGGTCTTGTGGTGATAAATTTCCTCAGCTTTTTTTTATGTCTGAAAACATTTTTATTTTTTCTTCATATCTAAAGGATAACTTTGCTGGATATATTGTTTTTTACTGGTAATTTCTCTTTTATTAGTTTAAATATTTGGTTCTACTCTCTTATAGCTTGTAGAGCTTCTGCTGAGAAGTTCAACAACCTAATGGGTTTTCCTTTATAGGTTACTTTCCTCTTTCCATGGCTACCTTGAGAATTCTTACTTTGTCATTAATTTTTGACAGTTTTAGTACAATGTGCCTTGGAGAAGGCCTTTTTGAATTGATGTAATTAGGTGTTCTGTTTGCTTCTTGTATTTAAGGATCTAGTTCTTTCCATAGGTTTGGAAAGTTCTTGCCAAGTATTTATTTTTAATAGGCTCTTTGTTCCTTTCTCCCTCTCTTCTTCGTCTGGTATGCTTATTATTCTTATATTGCTCTTTCTGATGGAGGCAGATAGTTCTCAGAAAGTTCTTTCATTTTTTCATTATCAAGTCTCTTTTTTCCTCTGCATCATTTCTAGATTTCTATCTTTGATGTCACTAATTCTTTCCTCCATCTGGTCAGCTCTATTTTCTATGTTCACTAGTTCATTCTTTATCTCTTTTATTGAATTGTTCATATCCAAAATTTCTATTTGTGTCTTTTTTAAAGTTTCAGTCTTTTTGGTAAAGTACTCAGTTTGTTCTCTGATTTTGTTTAAGAGTTCATTGAACTACCTACCTAAGAATCATCTTGTTGAGTTTTTTTCAGAGATGCAATCTTGAATTCCCTGTCATTTAAATCACATATTTCCATGTCTTCAAGTTTATTTTATGGAGATTATTTTTTTTTTCTTTCTGAGCTGCCTCATTATCTTGGTTATTCATGGTATTTGGTGGATTCCTTCTCTGTCTATGCATCTATGTAGGAGTGGCATTTCTCTAGTAAATCTACTAAAGAAATGTCAATCTTATTAGTCATAAGAAGTCTTTCTATTGTTTTCCAGTAGGTGGTGCTGAATCACAAGTTTGTTTTTATTTTTAGTTCTCTTGCACTTCTCTGGCTTGTCAGGTTTCTGCAGGGTGGTGGAAAATGTCCTGTGTTCCCTAGGAAGATGGGTGCCTCCCTTGTGATCTGGTTGTTCTGGTCCCAGGGGAACAACTCCACAGAGGAATGTGTTGAGCAATGGGGCTTCCAAATCTGTGAAATCCCAGTGCTGACCCTGTAGTCAGATGCCACTGGCAGTGCAGCCTCAATGTGTGGGGGTGGGGTAAACTAGGAGAACTCAGACACTTCCTTTGTTGCTATGCCTTTCCCACAATGGCAACCTTGGACCTCAGTGGACCCCACCCAACCCTTCAATTAGTTACAGAGTGTGCCCTTCATTTAAGAATAAAAGTGCTTTTTAGTGCTATTTCTTGAGTTTGCAGATAATGTGCTCTGCAACCCAACTTGATGAGTGAGGGAGGTAAGCTCTGGGAGGTTCAGGGATGGTGGCCAAGTTCTGTGGCTTTGTTTCTCTGTCTGGAATACCAATTGCCAGACAATTGTGGCCACACCTCTCTTCATCCCAGATCACTGGGCTCAGCTTCAGCTAGTCCTACCCACTTATGCAGGAATGCTCATTGTATCTCTTTGCTTTTCCAGGCTGAATCCTCTCCTCTACAGGATGGTAGCTCAGCTCAGCTTTTCTCCCTTTTCACCTCCCCACTTAGTTTAATCCCACCTCTAGATGTTGTAATGTGTTGATCTCTCAGACATGTTTGTGCATTGAGCAAACAATTTACATGTTTGTAAATGGAAGATCATTGTACAGAATAACCAGCCTGAACTCTTTAAAAATGGTAATGCTATAAAAAAGAAAAGGAAAAATTAAAGAATACTAAGACAAGCAACTAAAATTCAGTATATCATCTTTTATTGGACATCAAATCAAAAACAACAACACATGTTTTGAGATAAATGGTAGAAGTTGAAGATGGATTATATATTAGAAATACTATAACAATATTAAATATTTGAAGTATGGTAATTATCTGTATTTTGGTTCTATTAAGTGAAAATTCTTGTGCTTAGGAAATATGTACTAAAGTATTTAAGGGTAAACTGTCCTGAGGTTTGCAACTTGCTCTTAATTGACAGTTAAATATATATATCTATAGGTATAGATATATAGAGGTAGACATATATAGATATATATAGATATATATAGATGTGTGTATATATATACATATGTGTATATATGTCTATGCACACACATGCTGAAAGAGAGAAAACATGACAAACTATTTATGATTGATTATTTAGATAAAGAATAGTCTCACAACTTTTCTAAAGGATTGATATACCTCAAATTAAAAATTTTGGGAGGAACCTGAATAGGCCAATAATAACTGATGAAATAGAAGCAGAAATAAAAAAACCTCCCCCCAAACAAAAGCCCAGGTCTGGATGGCTTCACAGGGGAGTTTTACCAAACATCCAAAGAACTAACACCTATACTCCTCAAACTATTTCAGAAAATCAAAGAGGAAGGAAGACTTCCAAACTCTTTTTATGAGGCCAGCATTATCCTAATTCCACAACCAGATAAAGACACTACAAAGAAAGAGAATTACAGGCCAATATCCCTGATGAACATAGATGCTATAATCCTCAACAAAATATAAGTAAATTGCATCCAGCAATACATTAAAAAGATCATACACCAAGATCAAGTGGGATTTATTCCAAGGATGTAAGGCTGGTACAATACTCACAAATCAATAAATGTAATACATCACACAAACATATTGAAAGACAAAAATCGTATGATCATATCAATAGATGCAGAGAAAGCATTCGACAAAATCCAAAGCCCATTTTCTCAGCAAAGTGGGAATAGAGGGGGCATATCTCAACATGATAAAGGCCATATATGATTAACCTACAGCCAACATCATATGAGCAAAAAACTAAAACCATTTCCCCTAAGAACCAGAACAAGACAGGGATGCCCACTTTCACCACTTCTGTTCGACATAATAGTGGAAGTTCTAGCCATAGTGATCAGACAAGAAAAATAAAAGGCATCCAAATTGGAAAATATGAAGTAAAACTGTCATTATTAGCAGATGACATGATATTGTACATAGAAAACCCCAAAGACTCCATCAAAAAGCTACTAGACTTAATAAATGAATTCAGCAATGTAGCATGATACAAAATTAACACCCAGAAATCTATGGCTTTTTTATACACCAATAATGAACTCAGAGAAAGGGAAACTAAAAAAAAAAATACCATTTACCATTGCAACACAAAAATTAAGATACCTAGGAATAAACTTAACTAAGGAAGTAAAAATCCTATACTCAGAAAACTGCAGGACATTGAAAAAAGAATAGAGGAAGACATAAACAAATGGAAGAACATACCATGTTCATGGGTTGGTAGCATCAACATCACTAAAATGTCCATACTACCCAAAGCAATCTATAGATTCAATGTAATCCCCATTAAGATACCAATAGCATATTTCACAGACCTAGAACAAACTCCCCAAAATTTATATGGAATAAAAAAAGACCTCAAATAGCCACAGTAATCCTGAGAAAGAAGAACAAAGTTGGAGGGATCACAATACCAGATATCAAGCTATATGACAAAGCCACTGTTCTCAAACTGCCTGGTACTAGCACAAGAACAAACATATAGATCAATGGAACAGAACAGAGAACCCAGAAATCAACCCAAGCCATTATGCTCAATTAATATTTGAAAAAGGAGGCAAGAGCATACAATGGAGTCAAGACAGTCTCTTCAATAAATGTTGTTGGGAAAATTGGACAGATTCATGCAAAATAGAGAAACTAGACCACCAACTTACACCATACACAAAAATAAACTCAAAATGGATAAAGGACTTAAACATAAAATGGGAAACCATAAAAATCTTGGAAGAATCCATAGGCAGCAAAATATCAGACATATGTCATAGTAATATCTTTATTGATACAGCTCCTAGGACAATGGAAACTAAGGAGAAAATAAACAAATGGGACTACATCAAAATAAAAAACTTCTGCACAGCAAAAGAAACCATCAACAAAACAACAAGAAAGCCCACTTCATGGGAGAACATATTTGCCAATGTTATCTCCAATAAGAGGTTAATCTCCAAAATTTACAGGGAACTCATACAACTTAACAAAAGGAAGATAAACAATCCAATCAAAAAATGGGCAAAGGACCTAAATAGACACTTTTTGAAAGAGGACATTCAGAAGGTCAAGAGACATGAAAACATGCTCAAAGTCACTTATCATCCCAGTGATGCAAATCAAAACAATGAGGTACCATATCACACCTGTCAGAATGGCTATCATCAACAAATCAACAAACGACAAGTGCTGGAGAGGATGTGGAGAAAAAGGAACCCTCCTGAACTGCTGGTGGGAATGCAGACTGGTGCAGCCACTGTGGAAGACAGTATGGAGTTTCCTCAAAAAGTTAAAAATGGAACTCCCATTTGACCCAGTAATCCCACTTCTAGGAATATATCCCAAGAAACCAGAAACACCAATCAGAAAGGATATATGCACCCCTATGTTCATAGCAGCACAACTTACAATAGCTAAGATTTGGAAACAGCCTAAGTGCCCATCAGCAGATGAGTGGATTAAAAAACTGTGGCACATCTACACAATGGAATACTACGCTGCTGTAAAAAAGAATGAACTCTTAGACCATTTGCAACAGCATGGATGGACCTGAAGAGCATTATGCTAAGCGAAATAAGCCAGTCAGAGAAAGATAAATATCACATAATCTCACTCATTTGTGAAATATAATGAACAACATAAACTGATGAACAAAAATAGAGCCAGAGAAAAAAAATTTTAGAATGTAATAGAAATAATCCTGTTATTTGAATATTTTTTATATTTCCTACAACTTTTGTGATATTATACTATGTTAGTACAGTTTTGGTAATATTATTATATTTAAAATCATTTTTCTTGAAATATTAACATTTATTTCATGTAAATGGCTAATTATTTTGTTTCTACAATCTGGTAATAGACTTATTTTGTATATTATAATAAAAATAAATAAAATCAACCCAAACCCTAAAAAGAAAAAAAAATTGGGAGGGATAGTTGAAACTGTCTATGTGTTTTGAAACTGTCTAGGTACTAACATGGAAGAAAGACCTCAATTTAATAAACAAACATAAACAAATGAATATATATATAGTGACCAACTTCATAAAAATTATATACACACACATTTGTGCACTAAATACAAACAAACAATAAATATCCTTGGATACAGTGTTAGGTCAAATGAATCATGCTGTAAAGTTAGTTGTCATTATACATAAAGTCAGCTCATTATTTTGCTTTTGATCATCCTATATAATAAAAGGCTAAATATGCAAATTACCCCCTCGACCGGGAGTTCGACCAGGAGGCGGGGCTGGCTGGCCAAGGTCCCTTCCCCCGGGCCCCGATTGGGGTGGGCTGGCTGGACCCCACCCATGCACGAATTCGTGCACCAGGCCTCTAGTAATTTATAATGGTTCTAAACTGATTAGTCATATGGAACTGGATCACAACCTGTTTCAGGTTAGGTTCTTCAGGAAGCAGACGCTGAAACAGGATATATAATTATATGCAGAATGTTTATTAGGCTGTGCCATCAGATTAACATCCATAGAACAGAGAAAAAGGATATGCAGAATGTTTATTAGGCTGTGCCATCAGATTAATACCCATAGAACAGAGAAAAAGGAAGCAGCCTGATGATAGCTTCAGCCTACTCCATGGGGCACTCTGGAGCTAAACTGGCCCATAAGAACTGTCACTTGCTGTGTCAAAATAGCAATCTCTTAACCCCCTTACCTTGATCAGTCTTTGGATATTGGAAGTGCTGTGAAAGTTGTAACCTTGGGCAAGGAGTTCTCTAAATTGCAGGAGCTGACCATTGAAATCTGTCTGCAAACAGCACTCCCAATAGCTCGGCAATAAGTTCTTTCTTGAAGGAGGAACAGATGATGCATCTCATTTCCATCACACAATTTATCTCCTTTTATTTCAGCAGTTATAGATTAAAATTTGGGGATTCTAATTTCAACTGCTCCATACTCTTCATTCATAGCCCTGTCACTGCATATGAGCTGTACATTTGTTCTTAAACTCTAATAATCTCTCTTAGTCTTTTTAGGGCCTGCTATGGACTGAGTTGTGCCCCCTTCCCCCATTCCATATGCTGAGACCCTAACCTTCCAGTGACTGTATTTGGAGATAGTGTCTTTAGGAGATAATTAAGGTTAAATGAAGTCATAAGTGTAGAACCTTAATCTTATAGAACTGGTGGCCTTATAAGAAGAAAAGAGATAAATCTCCCACTCTCTGGGCACTCTCAAAGAAAGGCCATGTGAGCGCAAAAGTGGCAGTCTGCAAGCCAGGAAAAAAGCTCTCACCAGAAACCAAACCCTACTGGAACCTTAATCTTGAACTTTCCAGCCTTTAAAACTGGGAAAATAAATGTTTGTGTTTAAGCCACATAGTCTGTGGGTTTGTTTGTTTATTTATAGCAGCCCTAGCAGACTAATACAGGACCACAATTGAAGGTCAGATCCAAAACCTGCCAAATAATTAGACCATGTAATTTATAGTTCATAGACTGACATGATTGCATTAATGGAATAATTGAATTCTAACAATAAGAATCTGTGCTATAGAGAAGACATAACATGTTCAGCTTCCTTTCTTTCTCTGTGTCCTAAGTACTTTCATGATTGTTCTGTCTGTACTTTATATTTAATTATCATTGTTTAATTTTACATTTTTTGTGTTTAAATAAATAATTGAAATACATGATGGAAAAAAGTTTCTGGCTTAATTTGTTACATTGCTTGTTTTTATGATCCTGGTATTATTATGAAGACAAGTTCTCTAGGGTTTTGTGAGCCAGACTGGTCCATTTTTCTTTACCTTACCCTGGGATTCTAAAAAACCAGAGTATCCAAGAAAGGGAAGCAGTAACAGTAATATTTCCCTCTTGACCAGGCTGCTTTGATTTATTTTTTCAGGAGGAAAATGATGTCCTTGAAAAAAATCTATCCAATCTCACTTTTGCACTTTTCTTTTTTTAATCACAATTGAAAAGGAGCTAGTTAAAGTATGGACATGAGCAAGGCATGTCTTTTTATGTTCTGTTCAGTGAGTACCAACTATCCTTTATGGGGTCAAATCCATGGTCTGGGGTTTATTTTCATTTGCCCTTGAGGAAAAGAGCTAGCCTGAACAAGAGAATAAATTGGGACATGTCATTAATTGAAGAGAATAAAGCAAAAGCATGTCCAAATGTAAGTTAATATAATACATCCCTAAGCAGAAATCAGAATATGTGCTTTTTCAGATGTAACATTTTAATTGCCCTACCTGATAGAAGGTTACATTTGTACACCAAACCTCATTAGTACTCAATTGTCAAATACCCTCCCTGAAACATGACTAAAACTAGCAGTAAGTGGGTGCAACCCAGAATTATGAAAGACCTAAAGAGTTTTTTTTAGCAATAATATTTGTAACAAAGAGTTCCAACTGGTCTATTAGATCAACCACTATTTTACTATTTTATCCTCTTGTGCACATTTTACATTTTTATTGATTTCAGAGAGGAAGGGAGAGGAAAAGAGAGATAGAAACATCAATGATGAAAAACTCATTGATCAGCTGCCTCCTGCACGTCCCAAATGGGGAACGAGCCTGCAACCTAGGCATGTGCCCAGACCAGGAATAGAACCTTGACCTCCTGGTTCATAGGTTGATGCTCAACCATTGAGCCACGCTGGCCAGGCTCATCCAAGAGTTTTAAGTATTAAGCTGGCTATTTGAAAATTCCTTTCCATATAATAGTGCATTTCAAATGTCCTCCTGGAAATTGTCTGTGATAGGTAATTCCTAATAAAATGCCACTATTGAAGGAAGAAGCCTTACCACCTGGCATGAAAACAAACTACTACATCTTAGCATCATGTTTGAAAATTTTTCTGGCACAAAATCGCTACAAAACCAAAAGATTATCTTCCCTAGCCCCCCACCTCCCCTCTAAAAAACTCTGTAGAGGATCATCTCATTTATAACAAAGACAGATGTATGAAAATGAATGTCCTAGAGTATGAGAAGCCCATGCAAATCCCAAAAATAAAAATTATTTTTAAATGAACATGAATTTAAAATGTGTCATGGTTATATTTCTTGATTCTCTTCCTTGCTTTGGTGAATGAGTTGCCCGCATTTTCTCTTTATTTCTTCAAGGTGACTACCAGTGGTTCCAACCATCTATATCTTTCTACACTCAGGACAGAGAAATACCATAGCACATGTCACTATGCTACTGGAATCCGTTATGTCAACATTTATTGAGCCTCTATTTTGTGTCAAGTCCACTGGGGATAGCCCAGTGAAAAAGACAACCCCCACCCCGCCCCCGCCCCCAGGAAATCATTGGCTAATATGGGAGAGCACAGAAAAACAAACAATTGCAATGCAGTGTGATAAGAACTAAAATAGTGAAAATACAAGATGCAATGGAAAAACACAGGAAAGATACCTAACTTTCTCTTGAAGAGAGGGTCAAGTTTGAAGATCACAGAGGAGGTACTAAGTTGAAACCTAAAATGAAAAAGGGGTTTTAAAAAAAAAAGGTAAAAGCTACCACAAGTGCCATGACCATAAGACCAGGTGTTTCACATTTGTGAAAATCCAGTGGATTTACAACTTAGTTTGGTTTAGGTTAGGTAAGAGGCATTGGTGAGAAATAAAGCAAGAGAGGTAAGTTTATAAGGTAAGACTTGAAACCTGCTTTAAAGACTTTGAACTTTAAAGGGAACATGGAGCAAAGAAATATTTTAAGCTGGGAAGTCACAGGATCATGCTGGCATTTGGAAAAATCACTCTGGCTGAGATACGGAGAACAGATTGGATTGAGGTACAACTGGAGGCCAAATGGTTGGTCATAAAAAGGCTATTGTTGCAACCCAGTGGCTGCAGGATGAAGAAAAAAATGTGAATTTGAGAAATATTTAGGAGATAGTTTTGACAAGTCTTAGTGATTGTCTAATATGAAAAATGAGGAAAAATGAAGAGTCAACGGTGAGAAACAAGTTTCTAGTGTAAGAAATTGGATATATTAGATAAGCAAGCAATGATGAGAGGGGAAAGATATGGAGTCATAGAGGACTAGCTTTAAAACAAAAATCACATTTTTCCACTTTTACTGAGAAATATAAGAACCAGTAGAACTGGCTGAATATACAGTAATAAGTTTGTGGGTGAGGTGGCAGAACTTTGAAGTAGTTTCAATCTAGTGATTTCTCTTTTCTTTATGAAGTTAGAGGCAAAGCCATCTGCTGAGAGGAAGAGATATAGGAAGCATGGATATTTGAAGAGATTGGAGACATTTTGGAAAGCTGGTGCTCAGAATGGGAGAAAAAGTAATGAGGAATCTACAGAAAAATTGTAAGTGGTATTGATCCATCTGAGGTTGGAGATAATGAAATTAATTGGAATTAATAGTATTTAAGTGGCATTAATTTTCAGAGTTGCGTGATTGACATTTTTTTAAGTAACGTTCATCCTGGATAAAGAGAAGAGGGGAAAAATCAGACTGAAGTAAAGTTTAGAATTTTTCCCAATAGCTGAGACATAAAATAGTGTAAGGGACTTGAGGATAACAGCACAAATAAAAATTGTTTGAAGTAATAGATGAGAGAGTTTAGGCTGGGTAAGAAAGTAACAGTGAGAGGGAGCTAACAGAGGAGGAGTAAAATAATCAAGGGATTAGAAGCCCTAAGAACGTGGAAGAACAAAGCTAGTCACAAAGCAGAGGAAGAGGCAAAGATAGAAAGATGTGGTCAGAGACAATGTTTTTAATTCTGATTTCAAAACTGAAGCAGTTTCAGATGATGACAACAGATGCTGACTTGCTCTGGGGAGTGAGTAAATAAAGGTCAAGATCGCTGAAGGTGGGGAGGTAAAGGCACAGAGAGACTGTAATGGATGTACTATCCTTGAAGTAAGTACTCAGGAGGGTGGAGACAAATGGCATGAAGTAAAGGACTATAAAGCCAGTGTCAATTTCTTCAAGGAGTGAGGGGAAAATAACTGGTTAGGCAAGTGATGACACCAACAATTTTGTGTGAAGGATGGAGTAAGCCTCAATGAACAGAGATTTTGTATGAAAGTGAAAGAGTAATGATCTGGAATAAAAGTCAAAAGTGAAAACTACTGATACACCACTAACCCCGAGGCATGTTGGACACAAAAGGTAGAGGGCAGTAGCCTTTGCTTCCATGAATACATCTCCATCTCCTCCTCAGTAATTCTGAAAAGGACCACCCTCCGTGGGTTTATTCAAATTTAATCACCATCTTGCATGGGCTTTTTGTATTTATATTTGTGGAGAGTGCATCTTTTTCTCTCCCTCTCCAAAACTAGCTGGATTTTCATGGCATGAATATTTGGGACCCTACAGTACAGCTGCTGCACATCAATCTTGTATGAACTCCAACACAAAAAAATATGCATGTGCCAGCAGAAGGTAGGGACCACACTGGGTTTCCCCACCCAGGAATGGTCACCATGATGTGTAATCAATCAACAGGAAAGGTGTGCCTTTTGCAAAGAAACTCCAAGAGGTCACTTTCCTAGGTGTGATCAATCTCCCCCATGCTGATCATGTTACAGCGATTACCACTCCATTCTAACAGCTTCTTCTCGAGGGAGAAACAAAACTGTGTCTGTGAATGTTTAGTATGGTGTGTCTTGTCAGGTTAAATTACCTTGTAACATAACTCACTGTAAATTCACCTCATAAGTAAAAAGCAGTTGGAGATTTTAAAACACCATCAAAAAACATTCGATTTGGGGGTGGAATTGTGTTGTGCAATTACAAGTGAACCATGCCAGTGACCCTCATCATCAGCCAGAGAGTCAGCATTTCTTTAGTTCAGCACATGAGGGAAAAAAAATCTCTCATGCTTGATGGCCTTGAAAAGTTCCACTGGACAAAGAAAGTAATATTTGTCCTTATGACTTTTGAAGGAGATAGAAAAAAATAACTTAGCATTTAATAAGCATCTAATATATGTTAGGCTAATGCTATACATATACATACTCTCTCTTAGATAAGACTCTGTATAAGCACCACCTCCTCTGGGAAGACTTCTTGATCACCTCCCAAATCAGAGCATGATGTTAACTTTATGTGTTAATTTGACTGAGCTGTGGGGTGCCCAGATATTTGGCTAAACATTATTCCGGGTGTGTACTTGAAGGGGTTTCTGGATGAGATTCATTTTGGCATCAGTAGACTGAGTAAAACAGATCACCCTCCCCAATGTGGGTGGGCCTCATCCAATTTGTTGAAGGAATGAATAGAAAAAAAAGTCAGGAAGGGTGACTTCACTCTTTCTGCCTGTTTTTGAGCTGGGACATTTATCTTCTCCTGCCTTAGGAATTAGACTCAGACTAAAACTTATACCCTTGGCTCTCCTGATTCTCAAGCTTACAAACTCAGACTAGAACTGTGCCATCGGCTCTCCTGGGTCTCCAGCCTACTGCCTACAGAGTCTTAGACTTCTCAGCCTCCATAATCATGTGAGCCAATGCCTTATAGTAAGTTTATGATAAGTAGGATAATATATACCCTATTCATTTTATAAAGAACCCTAACTAATACACAGTGTTAGGACCACATGTAACTGGGTAAAGTAGCTCACAAGGCCAAGTCAAGGGGAAGAGAAATATGATTCTCCCACAATGAGGCCATGGCAATGATGTGAAGAATTACACGGGGAGGAATTAAAAATCAGGCCAAAATTTCAGCCTACCACCCTACCACTCAGGACTGTTGTGAGGGTGGAGTAAGTTTCATGTATCATACACAGAACAGAGGCTTGCACATGTTAGGAGATAAATAAATGTTCTGAATGCCCTGTCTATATATTAAAAATTGTGTAGCTCTGTCATTAACCAGCTATAAGAGTTAAATAATTCAAAGGGCTTTCCTGTGTCTTTTTTATTTAACCTGCCATTTGACTTTATAATAGCTCTCTCACTTTCTTCATTTTGTTGTTGAAAGGACCAAATAACATGTTTGAAAAAAATAAGATATTCTAAGAATGCAAAGTATAATACAAGACTAACCATTTGGTTAAGGTCAGTAAATCCCTCCAACTTTAAGTGATAGGAAGCCATAGTTGTTATTTTATAGATGAGGTAAATGCTTCAAGGAACTAAAGTAGTTCTTTTCTGGCCATAAATCCAAATACTGACTGAGACGGGATAGAATTAATGTTTCCTATCTTCTAGACGTTAGCCGGGTCAAAAACTGAACACGGATGCCAAAGTTTAATCATGCTTTAGTACTAGGTGGTTCACATTCAGATTTTAGCGTTCAGGGCAGTAAGGAAATCATCAAGCAATTTCATAGTGGCATCCTCTCATTCAGCTAATAAATCCCTGGGAGCTAAGGATACAAAGGCCAAACTCCCCAGGGCCTGTCCTCAGGGACTTAGAGCTGTGGAGTTAGAGACTGTGAACGCCACCATGTATCTCTGAGAATACACGAAATATCCCAGTTTCATGGGATTCCAGGTGCCCACAGACCATGTTCTATCCACTGCCTATCCCCACTGATGAGACAGAAGAGGGGAAAAGGTAATTATCATGGAAATTATGTCCCTTTTCACTCATGGAAACTTTTCATGATACTGCATCTAGCTTCTTTTAGGCTTTCCCTAACCCTGTCATCGCACCCTGGTAAATATCTCTGAACCCTGTTCCCTATGGACGGGCTTCAAGGGCCTTCCTATGGGATTCCTAGAACTTGGAAATCAGGGACTTGGCTAGATACCAGGAAGGAAATCACCTACATCCGCCCACCATTCATAATAATCGTTTATTGACCACAATTATTATGGTCAATCTCTATAGCTGTGGCCAGGCATTGCTATAGAGATTGGGGAGACAAAAGTAGGTTTAACAGACAAGCATCTGAGCCTCTATTTGCTTTCTTTCATCCCCTGTCCTTCTTCCCCACTCTCCTACAAGTATTTCCTGGCATCCCTCCTGAGAAACTAATTGCCTTTGAATCCTGTCCCAGGGTTGGCTTCTGGAGGAACCCAAACCACAACACACAGAATCCTTGCCCTTAGCATCCGATTCAAAAATCATCAACGTGAACAGTGGGAGAAGCTGCATGTTTCACACACAGGTTGAGCTGGGCTCTGTTCCAGTGAACGCAGCCTAATACATGTGTCTTGTGTGTGGATCTTATTCCTTAACGTCCCAACCATCATCAGCTCTTCGAAAATAAGACACTGGTTTTACACAATCTTCATAACATTTCCAAACCCCTATGCCTAGAAAAATACCAAACATATGATATTGGTACAAAATTTGATCTGAACCAAATGAAACCCATTCTAATTTGATACCTGATACCATTTACCTGTAAAAGATAAAATTCTGGGCCTTATTGACTATGTTTTCTGTGCTTAGGGAGATACTTAGACTTTTCAGCAAGAGTATTGTTATCTGTTCTGACCCTACATCCAAACGTTTAAAAATTAAGATGGCAAGTGCGTTGATCCTTGAGTATTGATTATTAATAACTTCTGATAAAATTTACTTGCATAAACTAAATTATTTTAAGTTATATACTTAGGACTTTCCTTGGGATTACAAACTTTTAAATTTGATGCATATACTCATAAAACCAAAATAGATAAATCAGTAAAACTCTATATTAAGTGAGGAAAGTTATATATGTTATGTTATTCCTGCATGTTATTCCATAAAACTTTACTCTAAAAAAGACAGGTATGTTCATAGCCACCTTCCTGGAATAAAGTTTGAGGCTAAAAGGTTAAGGCAGAAATATACAAGAAATACATTACCTTTTAGGGCAATCAAAAATATGAATTTCTCATAATGTTAGATGTTGTCTGAGAGATTGTGGATTTTTTTTTTTGTAAAGGAAAAAGATTCAAGTATATTTCTCAATAATTCTTTTGTCCATATTTCCTCCTAAGTTATATTTTGAGACAAAATTTCCTGTGGAAATTTAAGATTTTAAGATATTGTGTAGATGTTCACTTCAAAGGGTTCTAATAATTTGAGGTGAAGTAGTATTAGTTGCCTATGGTTCTTAAGAAATATCTCATTAACTAGACACCTCAGTTATTGCCTCTAAAATCTATATATTGTGTTTTAATAAGAGTCATCTCCTTTTGTTCCTGGTGGGTGGAAGTGCTCTTCTCTTAGCCCCCTCATTGCTGAAATGATCTCTATGCCAACTTAAGTGCAGAATTTTTGGCAGCCTCAGAACCCCAAATGAATGACTCTGGAATATACTGCATTTTTCCAGCAGTGACATTTGGGCCTCTAGCTTGTTCCCTGGCTGGGATCTGAGAACAAGCCGCACACAGGGCTGCCTTAGGCTTGAGACAGAGTCAGCATGTCAAGTTTGTACTTGTAAACATTATTTATCACTGATTTATTTTGGATGACCAGCAATTTTTAATTTCAATACACAAAATAAAATAAAACATCTGTTCTATGTATTTAAGGAAAATAATAAAAATGCAGTCTGAACATACTGATTTTATGTAGACTCTAAATCTTTATTTTTAGGAATAATTATTTCATGCTCAGATTAATATAATACAAAAAAGTAATCTGTAGTATTCATATTCAGTGGAGACATGACCTGTCTCACTCAAATTATAGAAAATTATTTCTAAATCACTGAATATCATAAGAGTATATGCATGAAGACACTAAAAAGGCCTTTTTCTTTTCTCTAGTGTTTCACCCATGCAGGATTGTATCTCATTTCTTTGAGACCAACCCTTTGGTGCTTATTACTGTGCCATCTTTGAGAGCCAGATCTCCAGACTTCTGTTATAATGAGCCCTAAAGAGAGAGAGAGAAAGACAGAGACACAAAGGATTATAATGGGAGGGTATCTTGTTAAAACCAATAAAGCTATAGCAGCCCTAGAATAATAAATTATTTTGTTTCATCATTTTCAGAACAACATTTGAAGAATATGCCAACATCTTTTTTAAATGCTGTTCTTTCTTTCTGCTTATAATCTCAAGCAGAAGTTTCCAGATATTGTGAAAGCACATTCACATTTCATTACCACAGCTGCCTGGGCAGCTGTATAGAAATCTATCAGTTGTTGGTGTTTTTGAAGCACTGACAGACTGCAGGGAAAATTAAGCAGAAAAGCTAACCCTGAATTAAAAGGTATGCAGATCTCTCTTATTACCATGATGAATAAAATTCAAATAAGATACACACACTCACATTTCTCAGTTAACACCAGCAGAAGTACACTAAAATCCTCTGAGACCAGATCAGCTCACTGGCAAAAATAAATATACTGCCCCTAGAGATTACACAACAGCAGCAGGTACCAGCATATTTATTTCTCTGAACAGCAACTGAACCCCTAAATCTGCATTTTTGTCATGGGATTGTGGTTAATTGGAGCCAATCATTTTAATTAACTTCATAATCAATGCCCCTCAGTGAGATAGTATTTTGTACAGTGATCAAAGGTTAGCCATTGAAATCAAAATACATGGCCTCAAGTAAAAAAGATTAAATTTCTAGGATACTCATGGGGGGAAAAAAACAAATACTCTTTCAATATCGCACCCCTGTTTCTTAGGTCTTCAACACCAAAGAAAGTGCCTTACTTACATGGCAGAAAAAAGTGCAGGCAAGTGGCAACTGATTGATAAAAGCAAATTAAAGTATCAAGAGTAATGAAAGAAGATGGATAAATATGCTAAAATAACTTACCTTGGAAAGGAATAAATTAAAATCTTGAGAGATAAAACCTGGGCTTTGAATGTTTAAACTTTATGAATAAAATCTGAAAAAAATATATAGTTAAGATAAATTAACTTAAATGCAAACTTGACTTTTATTTCTAAACTAATTGTACAAAGTATAACAAGTGCTATGCCCAATTTCTAAGAACAGCACCCTCATAACCATCTCCCCTCCACCCTAATTCCCTTTCCTTCTATGCATACAGAAACAGGGAGTGTTGAGTATATACCAAAGGTATTATTTAGAATGTTTGGTGCTTAATCCAAATAAAGTACTTGAATATGAAAGCACATTTTCTTCTCACTGCTGTGAATAATTCCAGTTCACAGAAACTCAGGGGAATACACAATAATTTTTGTCACTGATCATGATACCAAGTAGTCTATAAATTGAGAAACTAGGTCATTGTATTCCCTGGAATCTGTCCATATTTCCACTGCTAGACTTGTTTTCTGGAGAGGAATACCTCTCCAATGATTTGGGTGAAGTGTATGATAAGGTTGTGTGTTCTGGAACACAGACCTGAAATACGATCTTCAATCTCACACACAGTGATTGCATATGGCAGATTAATGTCAAAGAGGCTTTGAACAAGCTAGGTTCATCATCAGAATATTTCTCCAGTACTGAGTTATGACCTAATGTGTTTCCCTGCACTGTCCCAAAGAGATGAAAAAAGGTGGCTGGAAATATTATATAGTGCTCATAAAAGAGGTGTTCTTCCCCATCATTCAGAAAAAAAGCAAGGAAAAGATCAGCTAAACTCTCATTTTTAGAGAGCAGTCTACTGTGTGACCATTGAAATTCACCTAAATTATTTTGAAATAGAGCATTCTTTGAATGTCATTTTTAACATACTGATATGACCAGATAGATACACATACTACCAAAACCTGAAAGCACTCACTCATTTTGGATGTAGTCATCACACATGGTAACTTAGGAGTTTTATGGGTAAGAACAGAATCTTAGAGGGAAGGCAAGGATGGGTGAGTGGGTAGGAAGAGATCAACCAAAGACCTTGTATGCATATATATGCAGAACCCATGGACACAGACAATAGTGTGGTGAAGGCCTGGGGTGGGGGATGAGGGGTAGGCTAGATGGGGTCAACAGGGGGGAAAAACGGGGACATATGTAATACTTTCAACAATGAAGATTTAAAAATAAATACATAAGTAAATAAATAAATAAGAAAGAACAGAACATAAATGAGGTTACACTTATACTTTTGATTTCTACATGAACCTCTTATAGGACCAAAGACTGTTCCTTACAATGACAAACTTCTTGCTGTTGGTCTCGAGATGAACTATATAGGCAACTCAGTATAGGCTAGATCAGTGGTTCCTTCATTTGGCTTTGCCTCAAAATTACTGTTCTTTTTATTTTTGTTTTTCTGTTCCTTAGGCCGCCTAAACTTCTGAATCCTAATCTCTGAGATGATTATTATACAGGCATTTATAAGCACTTGGGAAATATTGGACTAGACAAATCCTCACCTGAGGGGAGAAAAATGTAGTAGGTCAATCAAGCTATCTTCAGACCCCATGTGCTGTCCCATCAAAGAATGATGGTGCCTGTTCCTAGTTTGGTAACATAACTACTGGAAGAGTTTTCAAGCAAGAAATAGCTCATTGTCGAGAAATCATGAAGACCCTACCTCTCTGAGCTAAGTGGCGTTTATCTGCACCTCATCTTTAAAGTTGCTAAAATGTATTTTGATATTCACTGAAGGTGTCTGATTCCTTATCAATTGTCTTCTCTTCCAAAGTTCTTAAGAATAAGGACAATCTTTAATTCCTCTTGGTGACTACTATCAAGTATTGCATATGTTCTCAAAATATATACTTTTTTGTTGTTAAATAAGCGAATGCTAAAAGAAGACGCATGCTCACACACTAGTTCTGATATCTCAAGCAAAATTTCTTGGTCTTCCATGTCTTCATGAAGATGCTGTGCCAAATGTTTTCTCTGGTGTGTGTTTTTTCATCTTTCATATCTGTGTTACTGTATATTTACATAAAATGAATTGACAAAGACTGGACAAATCAGACTCTACTCTCCAGGAAACAAAAATGTCCTCACTTCTTAATCAATTTCTGTTTGACACTGGCCTGATCTACTTAGCTCAGCCACAGAACTGAGGAATTTCCTAGGAAACGTGTGTTCTATATGCCAAGAACCTGAAATATTCATGTCAATTTTAGAATCTAGTAGAGACATGAATTATACTTATCATCCATTTAATGTTGATCACCCATCCATTTGGCTTCACAGGGATAGATTACCAGGAAGAGTTTTAAGGTGCTCCAAAGGAGCTGAAAACTTAATATTGAAGAGAAAAGAGAGTAACTCAAAAACCCCTTTTCCAAAAACTTGTGGTTGAAATTATATCCTAATGAGGTTTTTGTAAAAACCTTTCAGTGTCCCTTTCTGATTTTAAGCAGATGCAACCTAAAATTACTCAAATATTTATATTTATGACAATGACTCTAATCCATTTTGTCAATTGTATAAAGCTATCTTCTACAAAATAGTATGCTGTTTTTTTGAAATAAATTGATTTTTTAAATGGACATGGATAAAAAAGCTACAGATGGGGTTTTTATATACAGTTGTTTGCTCAGTAGATGGAATATTGAATCTTTCACCCATTAAATGTATCCTCACCACAGATTTGCTGCACCTGCTATTTTACATCTCAGTATATTTCATACTGAATATTTATGGTTCTTTCAAATTAATATAGAAACATTAAATGGTCAGAAATAGCCCAATGCTGACATCTACTGGATACATAAATAGATGCATTTGACTATCAAAAGAATCCTTATAGCATACTTTGTAAAGATGGAAGAAACCTGAAGTAAAACTTACTTTGCTTTACTTAATAAGCATATCTACTGGTTCTCTTAATTCATATCTAAGCAAAAAATGTCACTATATTTTGAAATGGTTAATGTTGGGAGGTTGGACACAATTGGACTCAGAGACTAAGGAACTATGATATTCCAAATGAAGATGAGCTCAGAAATAATGCACTTCAGCCACTGAGAGTATCCTTCAGCCACTAACCCAACCACTTCAGTGAATGCTGCTTTCTCTGCGTGTAAATAGAAAAGGCAGCTCCAGCTCCATTCTCTTTTAGTCTTGAGAAATTTTGTGAGTCCTGCTCTAACTGTTCTTTTCCACACCAAGATGGTTTCTTTGGCAGATTTTTCCCTTGGCTTCTATGAGCCCATTATGAATTATATTTTGCTTTTTCCAAGGCATATTTAATGGCTAGATAAGTTGTTACAATGGAGAGTCAGACAGGCTTGGGTTCAATTTCTAGCTCAGCCTTTTATATATGTACTAGAGGCCCAATGCACAAAGATTCGTGCAAGAATAGGTCTTCCTTCCCCTGGATGCCGGCACCCGGGATCCAGGCCTTTACTCTGGCTGCCGCCTTCCTCCTTTGCTCCAGCCCAGAGCTGCCTTCCACCTTCGCACGCTGCCCAGAGGCCTGGAGTGGCCGGGGCAGGGCAGAACGCTTGCGTCGTCACAATGGCAACAACACAAGCATCCCGACCTGGCCACTGCCATCTTTGTTGAGTCAATTTGCATATTCCCTCCTTATTGGCTGTGGGTGCTACCATCTTTGTCGCAAAGTGATGGTCAATTTGCATATTCCGTCTTTATCGGATAGGATCTGAATAAGAAGTTATTTAATTAAAATGCAAATAAGTTGCATTTTACCGCACTATTATTGAAAGAATTTATGGCAATATATCAAAAAACTCACAGCATTTTCTAAAAAAAAAAAAAAGGTGCTAACTAAATAGTGGTTATTATTACCACTAGGTTATTATTACCACTATGATTATCATTATTTTCAGCTAAATCTATAGTATACCCCAAACCTAAATTCTACTACCATGTGAGGTCTTCAAAGGCAGGGGCCATGGCCTATTTATGTTTGTATCCCTTGCACTTAATATAGTACCAGACACAAGTAGGTGCTCAATAAATGCTAATCTGAGCTCTCTGTCTAAAATTAGTGGTATCAAGAACTCACCTTACATTCTACAGAGACTTCACAGTGCTGAAACATATGGCTATGCTCTTGGTTAAAAATATCAAAAACAAGGAACAGTAATAAATAGAGAAGGAGTATGATCAGCTTACTGCTGTCAGTTTTCACTCAGTACCATAATAACACACTGTCTTTATCATAGCACAGGATGGCTTTGAACTCATGGTATTCTGATGTGTCCTTAGCCTAACCAATCTCGTGGCAGGAGGGCTGGTGCAGAGAAAAAAGATTCTACGGTTCTGGAGTAGAGAAACAGACCCAGATACATAATTACCCTATTCATGGTTATTGGCCTTTTTTCATTTGCTCCTCATTCTCATTGTCAGAACATGTCCATCATTTGGGGGCAACACAGAATTTTAGTTAAGCCCTAGCTGGTTTGGCTCAGTAGCTAGAGAGTTGGTCCACAGACTGAAGGGTCCTAGGTTCAATTCGGTCAAGGGCATGTACCTCGGCTGTAGGCTCTATGCCCTCGGTTGTAGGCTCTATGCTCTGGTCAAGGCTTCCCTGCCTTGGTTGGGGCATTGTTTCTCTCTCTAATTCTCTCCCCCTCCCTTCCACTCTCTCTAAAAATCAATGGAAAAATATCCTGGGGTGAGGATTAACAACAGCAACAACAAAAAAGACTTAGATAAAACCAGAATGAAAACTATCTCATAAATAACTTTATATCTATTGTATGTTAACATAATATTTTGAATATTTGGATAAAATAAAAAATATTATTAGTTCCACCTGTGTCTACTCTTTTTAATGTACTTCCTAGAAATAATAAAATTATACATTTTAATTATTACTTGCATCATTTACTATTGGGCAGCACTGACTAGCATGCATCCCAATTGATTTTCCCATTGTTTGTTAATCGCATTGTATTCTGGGCTCCCACAGTCCATTGCTCATAACTCTGTAAGAGACTTGTAATAAGTTACTCCACTAGAGTAATAAGAGCCACCACTAGACTGTGAGAGGCTCCAGCCTTATTCACTTGTCTCCTGTGGACCTAGCACAGCGCAGGGCACCTGACAGATGTTGATGAACAGCTGATATCTCCCCCTTTCTTGCTCAGGGTCATACAGATTGTTAATTGCAGAATGCAGGCTCTAACCTAGGTCGCTTGACTTCTGCTCTGATGTGTTATCCATTACATCCCACTGCCTTACACCCTTTCTCCAAAGACTAGCACAAGAAGCAAATTGAAGTAAAACTCAAATCAGTCTAATTTACTACTCATTAGCAGTTTTTATGAAGACTGGTTATAGAAGAGATTGATACTCAAAGCTAATGTGACATTTTGAATTATCTCAAGTTGTCACTTTCATATGCTGTGCTTCACTCTCATTAGGAAAAGTAATCAAGAGCTGGGCCTATTATTGTACCGTATCCCTCCCTGTTATTAACACTTAACGCTTGGAGATATGTAATGCTCACGTTGATGCTACACTTTTCTTATTGGCACAAGAAGTAGTCTATTCATTTTTTCCTGATTAATGTTTTGGGGAGATTCCCCTTTTCAAAGCTGCCTCCTCAGCCTGCCATTTAGATACACATATTGATTTTCTCTGAAAGGATTTGCTTCATCACTTGATGGATCCATTCGGGTTCTTTACAATGGAGACATCCTGTGATGCCTTTAGTTTCCTCTGCTAACACCACAGAATCCCTAGGTTATGCAGGACCAACCCTGGAAAAATACTTTTTATATACACTATAAACAATTTGAGCTTAAAGTGTATTTAAAAATTTACAAGCCTATGATAGGTGTAGTGAGTTGTCTGAATAAAGGTTTAGAATAGCGGGTAGAGAAGAAATACTTATATATTTTATTGTCCTATCCGTGCCAGTGAAGATTCTCTATGGTGTTCAGCTACTATCTCTTTCTGTTCAGGTACAGTAACTATCGCCTTGGGTTCTTTATTGCCAATACTCTATTCCTGGCTGATTTCATATATCTTGCTAAGCGGCCAATGTAGCAATGCTGTGATACTCACAATGCCATGGCTCTTTGAAACCTTTTATATTGAAACATGATAGATCTTCTTGCCTCTGTAGTTCCCTAATGCCATATATTTATTACTGGTTACTTCATTATCCTATATAATAAAAGGCTAATATGCAAATCAATCGAATGGTGGAACAACCAAACAACTGGTCACTATGACGTGCGCTGATCACCAGGGGGTACACGTGGAACATGGCCAGCATCAGCAACAGATGGCAGAGCACAGAACATAGTGGGCATCACCCACAGTGGATGGTGGAGTAGGTGAGCAGGGGCACCAGACCAAGGCCAAGTGCAGGTCACTATCCTATGGGTGAGCCTCTGGTGGTTACTGAAAATTCTTTTTTTTAATTTTTTTATTGATTAAGGTATCACATATTTGTCCTCATCCCCCCATTCCCATCCCAAACCCCTCCCCACGCATGATCCCACCCCCCTGTTGTCCGTGACCACTGGTTAGGCTTATATGCATGCATACAAGTCCTTTGGTTGATCTCTCCCCCTTCCCCCCACCCTCCCCTACCTTCCCTCTGAAGTTTGACAGTCTCATCAATGCTTCCCTGTCTCCGGGTCTGTTTTTGTTCATCAGTTTATGTTGTTCATTATTTCCCCTAGATGAGTGAGATCATGTGATACTAGAAATACACTTATAAGAACCGAAAATGAGACAAGAAATAATGGTTATGCTGAGAGGCAAATGAATCAGTCTGTAGTGAGTTTCTTTCTGGGCTAACAGTTCTTCTGAGTCCCAATTTCAATGTCAAACAGTTCCTTATGTGTACATGTCAGCAATGATATTTCAGTTCTGGATGGTGGACAAATGGTGGTAATGCAGGTCCGACCCTCTCTGGTTTGGTCCTGGGCAACCTGCCACGACGCACAGTTGCTGACTGCTAGTATGGCAAGGCGTCGTCAGCATCTTTGATCTCTGGACTGTTTCTCCTCTTGTCTTCATGGCTGGAGCAGTCCTGTCAATTCCTCTCTGTTGCAGGAATCCACATGGTCTTGGAGTTGTTTTCTGAAAATATACAAACATATTCTCGACGAAAAGTTAATAAAGGAATCTTTTCTATAAATTTGACTTGGGATCCTTTTTCATTTTTTGCCCAAATGATTTTCCTTTGGCTTGTTTTGACACCATGTGTGTTTTTCATGGGTGTCTTACTGTTAGCATTACAAATGAAAGTTAATTTTCTAAAGTAAAAATTTTCTAGATGTAATTTACTTACAGGATATTTTTCCTTACATGATATTCTTCTACTACCCCCCCCCCTTTTTATTTAAATATTAGTAGGCTTCTGGAAATTTTATAATGTAGTCTTGATAGCTTTTAAATTTTAATTTTTTGCACTAAAATATGACTGCTTTAGGTTCATTACATGTTACGCAATTTTACCATGAGATGAACTACCAATAAAAATTTTAGTTAACACTTTAGGAACAGCTTTTTGTCCAGTACCATTAATTTTTCTAGAATATTCGCTTATTTCACTTAGCCAATTTAAATTAGTCTAAGAACTTGACTACTATTTTACTGTCAAATTTAATACTCTAACAACAATCTTATTTTACCCTGTAAATATTAGTGGAAAGGATTATTTGCCTTCTTGAGTAGGCCCTGAGCATTCCTGGTGCTAGGTTGGATTTAGATATCAAAAACCCACTTCCCCACACCATGGGTACAAGACAACTCAAACAAGTCTTGTTGCAGTGAAAGGGCAGCTGCTGTCGGCCAAGTCTCTGTCTGTTACCTGCGTCCCGATTTGAGCTGGGCATGGGAAGCGAAGCAGCCATGGGGGCAGGAGACCTCCCTCAGAAGTGGTGAGGGTTCAGGCCCCTGCAAAGTTGGGGGGGAGAGGGTCTGTGCCCCACCTCTGTTGACCCCAAGTTCTCTCCTGATGGCCCCTCTGCGACTGTGCCTGTCTTAGGTTGTTCCTTCCCTGAGGAATCTTACCCGTCTCTGGCTAACCAGCCATCCTCCGGGGCCAAGCAGGGTGATGTGAGGTTCAGTTCTGTCTCCTTGATAGCCTATGCCCCCGTGGCCTCCATGCCCAGCACCTGCCTTGGGATCCCCTCACCTGCTGGTGGGGCCCCAGCACTAATCACATATCTTGGGGAACCCAGGTTTCTTCTCCAGGGAGGGCCCAGCTCACCCCATTGGGCAAGAGACAGATCCATGGTACCAGCCACCACGAGGCTTCAACCTCAGCATGACAGAAAGCACTGGCAACAGCTGTGGGCAATTGGATTGTGAGAAGAGGGTCCCTCTTGGCCAAAAGGGCAAGAGGGGCCAATATAGAATGCTCAGGTGCCTTCCCAGGGAGCCCTCTACACAGTGGAAGGGATTAAATCCTTTCATGTCCTTTTTAAATTACTGCCAGACATTCAAAAAATTAGTTTGTAAGTTTGTTTGGGATAATTGTACATTATGCTGTTGTAATTCTAAAATATCAAGAGATGTGTTACCTTTGTGTCCAAGCACCAAAAATATTATTTTTTTATTGATTCCCAAGGGTGCGAGGTACAGGTAATGGGGGTAATACAAATCTGGGAAAAATTATAATGACATTGTAGAATAATATCATGTAAGGATATTCTTTGCTCTAAGCCATGGCAATTCCATTTCAAACTGGTTGTCAATTTCTTTTTGTATAGACAAGGTCTTAGTTACATTTTCTGCACCTCTCCCAGGAGCAAGTAGTGATAGTCTCTTCCTTTGGTGTCCACCCAAGCCAGAAACCACTCTTTAATTTTACACACAAAGGAGCAGTGGTTTGATTTTGTGTCATACAAAAGGGAAGCTGGGTGGCGACCCCTGTGTAATTATACTTCCTTGACCCACCCATGGTCCTCCTGGATAACCAAGGTGTTTGGTATTATTGGTGACTACATTAGGTGGGGGATCAGCCCACTTAAGGGCTCTTACCCATGAAGGGTCAGGAACATAAGTCCAAAGTACTTCCCCATTTTCCCCAGGTAATATTACCGTACAGCTGATGACTGCTAGCATGGCAAGAAAGATGTTCTCAGGCATTCTTGGGGTTCTGGTTACCTCACAATTTCTTTTCTATTTTTTTATTTATTTTTTATTTTTATTATTATTTTTTTACATATGTGTCCTTATTCCCCCATTACCTCCCACCCCCAACTCATGCCCTACCCCCCTGTTGTCTGTGTCCATTGATTAGGCTCATATGCATGCACACAAGTCCCTTGGTTGATCTCTCCCCCTTACTCTCACCGACTCCCTTCTTCCCTTAGGTTTGAGGTTCTGATAGATGTTTCTCTGTCTCTGGATCTATTCTTGTTCATCAGTCTATGCCAGCCGTGGGCAAACTACGGCCCACGGGCTGGATCCGGTCCATTCGGCTGTTCTATCCAGCCCGCAGAGCCGAAAGAGCAGAGGGTTCTCTTGCTCTCCCCTCCGCTCCTTTACTTTGAATTTATATTAGTTCACACAAACACTCCATCCATGCTTTTGTTCCGGCCCTCTGGTCCAGTTTAAGAACCCATTGTGGCCCTCGAGTAAAAAAGTTTGCCCACCCCTGATGCCGTTCATTATATTCCACAAATGAGTGATATCATGTGATATTTATCTTTCTCTGCCTTGCTTATTTCACTTTGCATAATGCTCTCCATCTCCATCTATGTTGTTGCAAATGGTAGGAACTCCTTTTTTACCACAGCGTAGTATTCCATTGTGTAGATGTACCACAGTTTTTTAATCCACTCATCTGCTGATGGGCATTAAGGCTGTTTCCTAATCTTAGCAATGGTGAATTGTGCTACTATGAACACAGGGGTGCATATATCCTTTCTGATTTGTATTTCTAGTTTCTTGGGATATATTCCTAGAAGTGGGATCACTGGGTCAAATGGGAATTCCATTTTTAGTTTTTTGAGGAAACTCCATACTATTCTCCACAGTGGCTGCACCAGTTTGCATTTCCACCAGCAGTGCAAAAGAGTTCCTTTTTCTCCGCATCCTCGCCAACACTTGTCGTTTGTTGATTTGTTGATGATAGCCATTCTGACAGGTGTAAGATGGTACCTCATTGTTGTTTTTATTTGCATCTCTCTGATGTTTAGTGACTTTGAGCAGGTTTTCATATGTCTCTTGGCCTTCCTTCTGTCTTCTTTCGAAAAGTGTCTATTTAGATCAGTTGCCCATTTTTTGATTGGGTTGTTTATCTTCTTTTTGTTAAGTTGTATGAGTTCTCTGTAAATGTTGGAGATTAAACCCTTATCATTGATATCATTGGCAAATATGTTCTCCCATGCAGTGGGCTTTCTTGTTGTTTTATTGATGGTCTTCTTTGCTGTGCAAAAGCTTTTTATTTTGATGTAGTCCCATTTGTTTATTTTCTCTTTAGTTTCCATTGTCCTAGGAGCAGTATCAGTGAAGAAGTTCCTTCAGCATATGTCTGAGATTTTTCTGCCTGTGGATTCCATATTTTTATGGTTTCCCGTCTTATGTTTAAGTCCTTTATCTGTTTTGAGTTTATTATTGTGTATGGTGAAAGTTGGTGATCTAGTTTCATTTTTTTTGCATGTATCTGTCCACTTTTCCCAACACCATTTGTTGAAGAGACTGTCTTGACTCCATTGTGTGTTCATGCCTCCTTTGTCAAATATTAATTGCGCATAGTGGTTTGGGTTGATTTCTGGGTTCTCTATTCTATTCCATTGATCTATATGTCTGTTCTTATGCCAGTACCAGGCTGTTTTAAGAACAGCGGCTTTGTAATACATCTTGATATCTGGTATTGAGATCCCCCCCCTACTTTGTTCTTCTTTCTCAGGATTGCTGCGGCTATTCGAGGTCTTTTTTTATTCCAGATGAATTTTTTGAAGGTTCGTTCTAGGTCTGTGTAATATGCCATTGGTATTTTAATGGGGAGTGCATTCAATCTATAGATTGATTTGGGTAGTATGGACATTTTGATGATGTTGATTCTACCAATCCATGAACATGGTATGTTCTTCCATCTGTTTATGTCTTCCTTTATCTCTTTTTTCAGTGTCGTGTAGTTTTCCACATATAGGTCTTTTACCTCCTTAGTTAAGTTTATTCCTAGGTATCTTAATTTTTTTGGTGGGATGGTAAATGGGATTGCTTTTTAGTCTCTCTTTCTATAAGTTCCTTATTGGTGTATAGAAAAGCCATAGATTTCTTGGCATTAATTTTGTAACCTGCTACATTGCCGAATTCATTTATTAAGTCTAGTAATTTTTTGATGGAGTCTTTAGGGTTTTCTATGTACAGTATCATGTCATCTGCGAATAAGGACAGTTTTACTTCTTCTTTTCCAATTTGGATGCCTTTTATTTCTTCTTCTTGTCTGATCGCAATGGCTAGTCCTTCAGCACTATGTTGAACAGGAGTGGTGAGAGTGGGCATCCCTGTCTTGTTCCTATTCTTAGGGGAAATGGTTTTAGTTTTTACCCATTGAGTATGATGTTGGCTGTGGGTTTGTCATATATGGCTTTTATTATGTTGAGGTATGATCCTTCTATTCCCACCTTGCTGAGAGTTTTTATCAAGAAAGGGTGTTGGATTTTGTCAAATGCTTTTTCTGCATCAATTGATATGACTATATGATTTTTATCTCTCAATTTGTCTATGTGATGTATCACGTTTATTGATTTGCGGATATTGTACCATCCTTGCATTCCTGGGATAAATCCTACTTGGTCATGGTATATGATCTTTCTGATGTACTGCTGGATCCGATTTGCTAGAATTTTGTTGAGGATTTTGGCATCTATGTTCATGAGGGATATTGGCCTGTAATTCTCTTTCACTGTGTTATCTTTATCTGGTTTTGGTGTTAGGGTGATGCTGGCTTCATAGGAGGAGCTTGGAAGTGTTCCTTCCTCTTGAATTTTTTGGAATAGTCTGAGGAGGATAGGTTTTAGTTCTTCCTTGAATATTTGGTAAAACTCCCCTGTGAAGCCGCCTGGCCCTGGGCTTTTGTTTGCTGGAAGCTTTTGGATGACTGCTTCAATTTCTTCCATAGTAATCAGCCTATTGAGAATTTTAGAATCTTCCTGAGTAAGTTTTGGAAGGTTTTATTTTTCTAGGAATGTGATTATTTCCTCCAGGTTGTCTAGTTTGTTAGAATAGAGTTGTTCATAGTATTTTTTAACAATCCTTTGTATTTCCGTGGGGTCTGTTGTTATTTCGCCTCTTTCATTTCTGATTTTGTTTATTTGGGTCCTCTCTCTTTGCTTCTTGGTGAGCCTGGCTAGAAGTTCATCAATCTTGTTTATCCTTTCGAAGAACCAGCTCTTGGTTTCATTGATCTTTTGTATTGTTTTTTTGGTTTCTATGTCATTCATTTCTGCCTTGATCTTTATTATGTCCTTCCTTCTGCTCACTGTGGGCTTTTCTTGTTGCTCTCTTTCTAATTCTTTGAGTTGTTGAGTTAGATGATTTATTACCATCTTTTTTTTTTTTTTTTTTTTTTTTTGAGGTAGGCTTGTAGAGCTATAAACTTCCCTTTCAGGACTGCTTTCATGGTGTCCCATAGGATTTGCAATGTTGTGTTTTTATTGTCATTAGTCTCCAGGATGTTTTTAATTTCTTCTTTGATCTCATTGATAACCCAATCATTGTTTAGTAGCATGCTATTCAGCTTCCAAGTGTTTGAATTTTTTGGAATATTTTTATTGTAGTTTATTTCTAATATTATACCATTGTAGTCTGAGAAAATGCTTGATATGATTTCAATCTTTTTGAATTTGGGGAGACTTTGCTTGTGACCCAATATGTGGTCTATTTTTGGAAATGTCCCATGTGCACTTGAGAAGAACGTATATTCCGTGGCTTTGGGGTGAAATGCTCTGAAGATTGCAATTAGGTCTATCTGATCTATTGTGTCATTTAGAATTGCTGTTTCTTTGTTTATTTTTTGTCTAAAGGATTTATCCAGTGATGTCAGTGGTGTATTAAGGTCTCCTACTATGACGGCATTGTTGTCGATCTCTCCCTTGATATCTTCCAGGAGATTTTTTATGTATTTGGGTGCTCCTGCATTGGGTGCATATATGTTTACAAGAGTTATATCTTCTTGTTGAATTGCTCCCTTTAGTATTATGTAGTGGCCTTCCTTATCTCTTGTTATGGCCTTTACTTTGAGGTCTATTTTATCAGATATAAGTATCACAACCCCAGCTTTTTTCTCATTTCCATTTTCCTGAAAAATGTTTTTCCATCCCTTTGCTCTCAGTCTGTGTGAATCCTTTGCTCTGAGGTGGGTATCTTGTAGACAGAAAATATATGGGTCATGTTTTCTTATCCATTCAGCTACCCTATGTCTTTTGTTTGGTGCATTTAATCTATTTACATTTAATGTTATTATTATTGACAAGTACATGTTTGTTGTCATATTTTTCCTTTGTGTTTGTGTTTCTTCTTGCCTTTCTCTTTCCTCTTTTTACAGCAGTCCCTTTAGCATTTCTTGCATTGCTGGCTTGGTAGTGATAAACTCTCTTAGCCCTTTTTTGTCTGTGAAGCTCCTGATTCCACCTTCAATTTTGAATGATAGCCTTGCCGGATATAGTATTCTTGGATTCAGTCCCTTGCTTTGCATCACTTTGTATATTTCATTCCATTCCCTTCTGGCCTGGTGTGTTTCTGTTGAGAAATCAGTTGATTTACAATGACCCCTTGTAAGTAACTTTCTGTCTCTCTCTGGCAGCCTTTAAGATTCTTACTTTGTCGTTGGTGTTCGCCAATCTAATTATGATGTGTCTTGGTGTCAGTCTTTTGGGGTTCAACTTGTTTGGGACTCTATGTACTTCTTGGACTTGCATAGTTTTTTTCTTGCCAATATCAGGGAAGTTTTCTGTCATTATTTCTTCAAACAGGTTTTCTATTCCTTGCTTCTCTTCCTCTCCTTCTGGTATCCCTATTAAGCAAATGTTGTTTCGTTTTGTGTTGTCCCAAAGCTCCCTTAGGCTCTCCTCTTGCTTTTTAAGTCTTCTTTCCAGTTGTTGCTGTGTTTGTGTGTTTTTTCCTACCTTGTCTTCTAATTCGCTGATGCGGTCCTCAGCTTCTTCTAGTCTACTGTTTAGGCCTTCCATTGTGTTCTTTATTGCTGCTATGTCATTCTTCATCTCCTCTTGGTTTCTTTTCATGTTGGTGACATTCTCATTCAGCTCCTTATAGTTCTCATTGACTTGTGTATTTGTCATTGAGTTGTGTGTATTTGTCATTCATCCATTTAAACATCCTTATAACCATTACTCTGAATTCTATCTCTGATAAGCTGCTAGCCTCGAATTCATTTAACTCCCTTTCTGGTGGTTCCTCTTTTTCTTTCCTTTGGGGATTGCTTTTTTGTCTTCCCATGTTTTCCTGTAATGTTTTAATTGTAGATCCAATTGCTTTGCTACCCAGGTTCTTTTGGGGATGGTGCTACTGGCGTAATCTCTCAGTTCTCCTGGGCTTGTTAATCTAGTGTAGCTCCCTACTTGAGCTATTTGGGTTCTCTTGATGTAGGCCTGCGAGTTTGAGAGGCACAACTGTGTTGTCTAGAAGTCAGCCGCGTGGAGGGGAGTATCCCAATTTTTGCTGTCTTGCACCCTTAATTGAAATCACGCGTGTCCAGCAGGGACTCACAGTGGCACTCAGGAACTATCTGTTGGGGTGATGGGGCTCAGGGGACCTGCTCTCTGGAAAGGCGTGACTGTGGTGCCCAGAGATCTGCAGTGTTGGGGTGGGCAGACCGAGCTTTTGCTGTTGCACCTGTGGTGGATAGGTGCTTACTCCCAGTGGCGGCTCACAGGAGCACCTGCGGTATGTTTGTCAGCGAGGCACACTGAAGGACTCTGAAGGGCCCTGGCAGTGTAGCCGCACAATTGAGGCACCTGTGGGCAGGTATCTGGGATGAGTGAATTCAAAACTTCTACTGCTGGGGGGAGTGCACCCCTGCTTGTTCAAGATCGCACCCAGGGAGAGCTTACAGTGGCTCTCACTAGCGTTGTGTGGGTAGAGGGTGCCTGCCTGTTGGAACTTCACCTCTGTGGAGGTGAGCTTGCCGGGCGCAGAGTTCTGATGCACTCTGAGGGGTCCTGGCACCGCGGTTGAGCCGCTGGGGTGAATGTGGGCAGTTATCCAGGAAGAGGGAATTCAGAATTTCTACTGCGGGGCTGCGCGCCCTTGTCTGTGCAGAATCACACCCTCAGGGGCTCTCAGCAGCTCCCAAGTGCTGCTTAAGGAGCGGAGTGCCCTGTGTGGTTGGGAACGTGTGAATCCAGCCAGAAATGCACGAATCTGGAGTACTGCCGCTGGAGAGGGGGAGGTTGCACTTACTGCTGCCGAGCGGTGCACCTTTGGAGGTGAAGGTCCCAGAGTCCGCGGGTCTGCAGCTGGGGTAGCAGGATTTTGGCTGGAGTGGCTGCTGGGTCGGGGGGCAGTTCCAAGGCCTGTCTGGTTGGTGGTGTTGATGAGTTCCTAAAAAAGGCTATTCTCCCCTTCAAGATGGCGTGGGCTCCGTGCTGGAGTCCCGCCGTCTGGGGAGTGCCTGCAGCAGTGGTAGTCTCTCCTTGTCAAGGAGAGCCTGTCTGCCAGCCCCTGCTGCTCCTGTGAGATTGAACTTTGCCTCACTCACTGACACACACACCACGCGCATCCACACACTCTCCTTTCATACCCTCACTCACTCACTTCCTCTCCCTCAGCTCTGTCCTGCCAGCCGCCATCTTTTTCTCTCTCCTACTGAAAATTCTTTGCTCCCATGCACCACAGTCCCACCCGGCACTCTCACCTGCTGCCAGTGCTGGCCCCGCTCACACCCGCTGCTGGTGCCGGACCTGCTGCTCACACCGGCCCCAATTGCTCAGCGCCATCAGCAGGTGTGAGTGGCAACTGCTGGCCCCAATCGCCCCTCAGGGCTTCTCCACCTCCCCCGCTCCTGAGGGGCAATCAGGGCAGCAGCCGCCACTCACACCCACTGAAGGCACTGGCCCCACTCGCACCCACTGCTGGCTCTGGCCCCAATCGCTCTGCACCATTAGCCGTCAGTGCGGAGAGTGGCTGCGGTGGGAATGGGGCTGCCAGCAGACAGGGGACCGGATGCCATGGTGGGAGGGGCTGGGCAGTGGTGTGGAGGATGGGCCAAGACCCGCCCCTGTGCCCACCACAGCCTTGCAGCCCACAGTTCTTTTCAAGGTGCATGAATTCGTGCACTGGCCTCTAGTTTTATATAATAACTAGAGGCCCAGTGCATGAAAATTGTACACAGGTAGGGTCCCTAGGCCTGGCTGGCGATCAGGGCCAATCAGGGCCTTCTGGCTGCCTGCCAGCCAGGGCCTTCCTTCCAACTGCCGACCGGGGCCTCCCACTCCCGGCTGCCAGCTGCTGGCCGGGGCCTCCCTTCCCCAGCTGCCAGCTGCTGGATGGGGCCTTTCTTCGTTCCATGCTGGCCCCTGGTAGTTAGCACATGTCATAGCAAGCGATTGAACTTCTGGACTCCTGGTTGAACTCCCAAGGGGACACTTTGCATATTAGGCTTTTGTATATAAAGATGTAATCATTTATTGTTTCACCCATGAATATTGGTTTCTGATGACAGTTTCAAAGGTTGTTGCTGTGTTTCATCGATGATGATCCTTAATGTAGGTCTTATTCAGAGTATGAGGAAACTGAATGATAGTTAATTTTCTGATTATTAAATTTGCCACTTAGAATTTTATAACATAAACATAGGAAACTACTTCTTCCAATCATATCTTCTCCTGAACTCTCTCTTAGTAGATTTGGGCTGCTACAGCAGAATACATAGATTGGGGGGCGGGAGTTCATAAACAGCAAATGTTTATTTCTCATGTTTCTGGAGGCCGAAAAGTCCAAGCCAGAGTGCTAGTAGATTTGGTATCTGGTGAGGGACAACCTCCTGGTTCATAGATGGTCTTCTTCTCACTCTGCCCTCACTTGGTGGAGAGGCTAAGGAACTCTCAGTAGTCTCTTTCATAAGGGAACTAATTCTGTTCATGAAGGCTTCACCCAAATTGTTTCCCAAAGGTCCCACTTTCAAATATTATCATATTGGGGATTCATTTTCAACAAATAAATTTTAGGGAGACATATTAAGTTTATAGCAACTTTAAGCAATTTTAATTGTATTCCTAAAATGTGATCGCTTTTTATGTTGACCACCCCTGCCTCCACATTACCACCAGCTAGGAGAATGCAAAAAGAGCCCATGGGCATGGTGGAAGAGTCATTCCATTCATTGAAGGAATTGCCATCCTTCAGCAGGCACAACCTAAGATTATCCAGGGATAGCATAGAATTTTCATATCCATTAGAAGCAAGAAAAGAGATTGATTAGAAGGGTCTAACGTTATTGCAGAACAATGGTCCCAAAAAGTCTCAGAGGAAATAGATGAGTTCACCCCAGAAAGACTGCAGAGGAGTTGGGATGATGCCCTGGTTGTCAGTGGTGAGGTATGTACAGGGTTAAAGGCATCTGCTGCCATCAGCACAGCCCTTCAGCGTTGTGGACCAGAGGCGGCACCACAATTGGAACCCAGTCAAGAGCTGACACATGCAGCACAAGGCCAAGGGCTGGGGTTGGACTGTCCATAACCAGAACCCTAAACTCACCCTATGTTCTATGTAAATGAAAATAATCCAAAATCTCCTGTGATCCTGTGAAAGATATACCACACTAGCCAGCATGCCACCATCCTGACTCTTAGTCCCAGTCCAGAACCCTGGGGTGATCTCATAGGTATAAGTCCCAGAGCTCCTTAAGGCACCTGGTTGACCATATGAAGGGGTCAGAGAAGGTTTGAAAGCACCACAAACAGGACCAGATCCAATGCAGTATTGATCCAGTCTTGGGATACTCCTTCCTGATGGCACTGCCAGCCCTAGCCAACCCCAAACTAAAAGTTTTAAGAGAAACACCCCAAAGTGTTAGGGTGTCCCTGAGAACTTTGGGTGGCACTAGCTAAAACAGGAGTAAAGAGCTTTGAAATGCCCTCAAAAGTAGAATAGAGAGGAAACAATATTCTCAAGGGAAAATATAACATGCTAGAGGGAAAAGGGAAATCCACTGGCCATTTCAGGTGATGATATCTTTGCAGCTATGTTCCACTTACGACCTTGTGAGTACATTTTAGGTCATATTTCTTTTAACATTCAGATGTATATAACTCTGAACTCTCAACACAAGGATGTCCTAAAAGTCTCCCTGGATCACTTGTCCAGGGTTTGTATTCCTGGTTTGGTTCCTCTTATTTTACCAGTGTAATAAACACACTTGTGCATCTACTTGAGTTGGGTGCTGAAAGCTAGTTTGGGTATTTGTAATGTTTTTTTCTCCCAAAAACACTTGAGGCTCTTATGCAAATTTGCACACCCCTACTCCAGTGACTTCCAGAGTTCTGATAGTGTGACTTTCCTTGTTAGATCCAAAATATATCTTATTTTACATTATATTCCATTATTACTCCTTATGCCTGGTCTAATAAAAGAGTGTAGTGTTGGGCTAGTATTAATGGCACAACATTGTGATAGTGTCAAAGTTTGTCTCTGTCACTTCTTTCTATCTTGGCAATGTGATACAGCCGTAAGAACATGGATTTTCAGTCTTTTAGAACATGGCTCAAATCCTGCCTTTGTGATTTCTTAACTCTGAAACAGTAGCAAGTTATTTCATCTCTCTGAACTTTGATTTTCTTTTCTGTAAAATAAGGTAATATCTGCCCAGTAGGGTCATTATGAAGATTAAATAGGATAAGCATGTAAAGTCCTTGACAAATAAGAGGAAAGAATGCACACTAGTTAATTTCCTTCCTACTTTATAGTCTGTCCCCAGATCCAAGCACAGAGTGTTCCTGACTGCCAAGTACCCACTGATGTGGTCTCTCAGCTCCAGGCAAGTCCATGCTCACACTTTTGACTACGTACTCCTCCCTTCCAAAGGAATTTACTACATTTGAGTCCCTTGGGAATTCTCTGTTCATAACAATGGCAGGAATAAATCATTAATTCAATAGTTAGCCAGATTCTAACCTTGCCAGTGGTAACTGAAAGCCTAAATGGGAGCGTGGGATTGGAGGAACATTCAGGAGCTGTTATTGCTGAATCAACAAGGGAGAGAGTGGTACAGAGTATGCCAAAGAGATAGTCAGGGAACTACTTCCTATGAGCAGTGGTTCTAAACAAGGAGAGATGGTTTGTCCCAGCCTCACCCAACCTCCCCCCCTCCCCCGGCCCATGATATTGGGCAGTGTGTGGAGTCGTTCTGGGTTGTTAAAACTTGCAGGGAGTGCTATTGGCACCTAGTGGGTAGAGGCCCAGAATGCTGCTAAATATCCTACAATGCACAGGACAGCCCCCAAATAACAAATTATTCCCCTTAAAATGTCAATAGTGCTGAGACTGAGAAATCCTGCTATAGGACAATGATTATCAATCCTGCATGCACAAGAGAATCATCTGGAGAGATTTTAGAAATACTACGCCTATGTTCTTACCCAGATATTCTAGTTGGCTTTAAGGCCTAGGCATCAGTAATTTTTCAAATGTAGAGAAGCATATAGAACAACTCATGCACTTATCATAGTCACAGTCAATAAAGATGCTAATTGGTCTTGTTTCTTCTGGACTCCAAGTTCCATAACTATATTGTTCTCTCCTTCTAGACTCCAAGTTCCATGATTATATCATTCTCAACAATATCTCAGTCTAGCCTAGTAGCTGACAAACAGTAAGAACTAAAAAAAAAAAAAAAAGTAAAAGAAGAAAGGGAGGCAGGAAGAAAGGAAGAAATTCAAATTGAAATGTGAAATGGAAGCATCATAAACAATACTTTAATGATCCTCATCAGCAGTTTTACGAGAAACTTTAAGCAGAATTGGTCAATGGGGGAGTTATTTATAACTTCTTACTTAAGACACAGGGCTTTCACATCCAAATCACTCTAGTTAAACTTCTGATTACCCATTTTCTTCTAGGGCTAAGCAATGTCACAACTCTCTATCCCCTCTAAGTTTTTATATGTATTAAATGTAGCTTCTTGGTCATACTTAGTAATCCTTCTATCTTAAAATGTGTTTTCTTCATGGTTCCCTTAGCTGATATAAAGCATATGAAATCTTGGTATTTGTGGAATGTATTAATGCTGGGAACCAAGCAATATCATTGAGGCAAGATTTCAAGTAAAGCTTCAGCGATTACAAAAGTATCAAAAGTCAAAAGATCCTAAGAACTCTCAAGAAGAAGAAAAAAAGGAAGCCTGCCAAGGAAACAAACCTGCTTATTAGCCAATTCTCTTCCTCTGTCTTCTTCTTGTGAGTATTTAGCATCTTTTGACCTGCCATAAGCAACCAATGTGATCATCTTAAAATAGCACTATCCTGCATAAAAACTCCAGTGACTTCCCATAGATTTACAATAAAATCCAAACTCCTTATTATGCCCTACATGATATGACCTCTGCCTACTTCTCTCATAGCTTCTCCTGTCATTCTTCCTCTTGCCTGGAACTCTTCAGCCATCTTAAATCTTCTAATCCAGTGATTTTCAACTGGTGTGCTGCAAGAATTTTTAAAACATTCAATACCTGACTATTTAGTCAGGGGCACTGACCTATTCTCCCTTAGACTGTCAAATTAAAAAATGACAACAGCCAACACAACAATAGCCATCTGGTGTGAATGAATCAAAATTATACCTATACTAGGGGCCCAATGCACGAATTTGTGCACCTTGAAAGGAACTGTGGGCCTTGAGGCTGCAGTAGGCCACAGGATTGGTCTCGGCCCACCCTTTGCGCCCCTACCTGGCCCCTCCCGCCGCAGCCCCTGGTCCCCTGTCTGCCGGCAGCCCCGCTCCTGCCGCCACCGCTCCCAAGTACTGACGGCACCGGCCCCAGCACTGAGTGATTGGGGCCGGTGCCAGCAGTGGGTGCAAGAGGGGCTGGCGCTGTCAGTAGGTGTGAGAGGTGGCAGCCGGCCCCGATCGCCCCTCAGAAGGAGGAGGGGGTGGAGAAGCCCTCAGGGATGATTGGGGCCAGCAGCTGCTGCTCACACCTGCTGATGGCGCCGAGTGATCAGGACCGGCGCCGGGCACCAGCTGCGGGTGCGAGTGGGGCCAGTGCTGGCAGCAGGTGAGAGTATTGGGCGGAACTGTGGCACGCGGGAGCAAAGAATTTTCAGTAACCACCAGAGGCTCACCCTGATGACAGCGACCAGTGCCCTGCCATGGTCTGGTGCCCCTGCTCACCTGCTCCACCATCCTGCCGTGGCCAATGCCCGCCATGTTCCGCACATGCCCCCTGGTGGTCAGTGCATGTCATAGCAACCAGTTGTTCAGTTGTTCGGTTGTTCCAGTTGTTCCACCCATTTGGTCTATTTGCATAGTAGCCTTTTATTACATGGGATTTTTTGTCATATCAGCAAAAGATATATATATTTGGTGTGCCACGGAATTTTAGTAATTAGTTGATGTGTGCCATGATATTTAAAAGGTTGAAAATCACTGCTAAACTAACAACATATTTTCATTCTCACCATGGGGCCTTTGCCCTGCCAGGAATCTTGTCCCTTTAAATCACAGATTTCTCACTGCTGTTTGTTATTCAGCCAGCATTTAAACATTACCTCTTCAAAGAAGCCTTCCCTGATAATCTAAAGGAACTCCCATCACTCTCTCACACACACCACTCCACTTTAACACTGTGCAAAACACTTAAACTGATATTTTTCTTCTTTAGTTATAAAGTTTTTGTTTGTCTCCCCACCCCCATCAGAACATTCACTTCATTAGAGTTTGGAATTTGTCTGCCTTGCTCATCATTGCCTCAACAAATCCTATCATATAATTGGCACTCATTTAAATTTTTTAGATGAATGAATCAAAATTAGTCTCTGAATCTAGGAGACTGAATCTGGTTCCCAAAGTCATTTCCCAAACAACAAAGAAAATAGCCCATAAACACTAAAGTGGAGTTTACTATCAAGTTACCAAACAAAAAATATCATATTTGTCTTCAGGCCAATTATAGATATCCAGTGTTTCTAAAAAGACAAGGTCAGAGACATGCTAATAAGGCAACACTTTTTCCTTCAAGATGAGTTTAAACTACATTGTGTCAAAGTAAAAGCAATGGTTTTGGAGGATCCACTGTAAGCCTGAAGCCCTCCTGAGTGAGGAGGCTGAGCTGGAAGTGGAGGGCCCGGGGATGTCTTTGTTCTCCGCTCCTGCTGGACTCCATCAAGAAGAAGTCCTCAACCCTTTCAGAGGAAGGAGTTGGCATGGCTTTTGGTGATGCAGAGTCCCAAACTCCTGAAGGCATAGGAAAAGGCACATGCAAGAGAGGCAAGGTAAGCCCTAGCTGGTTTGGCTCAGTGGATACACCATCAGCCTGCGGACTGAAGGGTCCCAGGTCCAGTCAAGGGCACATGCCTGGGTTGCGTGCTTCATCCCCATTAGGGGACGTGCAGGAAACAACCAATCAATGATTCTCTCTCATCATTGATGTTTCTATCTCTCTTTCCCTCTCCCTTCCTCTCTGAAATCAATAAAGATATATATATATAAAAAAATAGAGGCAAGATAAAAGGCCATTCAGAGGACAGTGGATACCAGAGGAAGGGGTTGCACAGTAGGAAGCTTTAGCTGAGGTCAAATTCCATTAAGCTTGATATTTTATTTGGAGACAGTCCTGAATGTAGCCATTATTAACTTTTTAATATAACTCCTAATATAGGCATCTCTTCATTCCTAATATATCTCTAAGACTAAAAAAAATAGTCTCCAAAATTACTATTCAGGGTTTTAAATGAAAAGATTAAAATACCAAAAATGTGTAAGCTGGAAAGCATACCATGCCAATTTTTGCTTGGAATTTATTTGCAAAAACTTAATGTCAATGTCAAAATCTTAAAATGGAATATAGGATGATATTACTATATTTAATTCATAATGAAATAAAAAAGTGTTACAATAAGACACATTCCCAAATTGCAAATGGTATCAGGTTCTGTACATATAGATGGATCTTGACTAAGGTCTTTAAGTGCTAAGAGCCAATAGGTTAAAACAAATATAATCTACGTGACATTAATTCAAGTTAAAAGTTTTAAAACGAAAAATGCTCTTACACTAAATGGTAATGTTGTTCCCTAACAAACTGCCAAATCATACCCTTGTCAGGAGAAATAAGCAGAATAACAAAAGATGTGCCCCCAAGGGCCTGAGAGGCAGAATGTAGCATATTAACTACATCACATCTTTCAAACCGCACCGTATCTCCCTCCTGCTAGTCAGCATATGTTAGCAGCATAGCTCCACACAGCTCAGCACAGGTCCGAGACTACAACAGGAGTGTCCAGAGGCCTGCACAGTTGCACAAGAACAAGGTGTCATGCCATCTCTGCTTCTCTGAAGATATCAGCAATGTCTTTTAAATCCTACAAGGTACAGCCTGAGAAGCCTTGAGAATTGATGGATTTAAAAAAGAGTCCAGGGCTGAGAGTTCTTGCTCAACATAGCATAACCACTAAGAGCATGCGTTCTGGAGCAAGCATGAATTCAGTCTTTGCTGTGCCATTTACTAGATGAGTAACCGAAGGCCAGTTGCTTGACTTCTCTGTATCTCAACTTCCTTGCCCGAGAAATGGAGATGTTAGTAACTACCTATTGGGTTGCTGTGAAGTCTAAATGAATGAATACATATAACATACCTTAGTAGTGTCTGGCATATAATAAACACCGAATAAGTGTAAAGTATAAAGGATAGTAATAATTTCTGGGCATAAAATTACACAACATGATACTTACACGTACCAGTACCTCAGAATGTGACCCTTTAAAGAAATAATTTATGTTAAATGAGGTCACATGAGTGGACCCTAATCCAATCTGACAAGTGTCCTTATAAGAAGAGGACGTTTAGACACACAGAGACACCAGGGATGGGAGTTCACCAAGAAGAAACCATGTGAGGACACAAGTAGGCAGCCATCTGCAAGTCAAGTAAAGAGGCCTCTGAAGAAAACCAAACCTGCCAGACACTTTGATCTTAGTTAGAGTCTAGGCTCCAGAAGTCTGCAAAAATCAATGTCTGCTGTTTAAGCCACCCAGTTTGTAGTATTTTGTTATGGCAGCCCTAGCAAACTAATACACATTTTAAATATCAGAGGTTAGTTCCAGGGGTCCTCAAACTACGGCCCGCGGGCCACATTTATCCAGCCCGCCGGGTGCCGCTGCCTGTCCTGCTTAGCAGCCGACTCATTCCGGGCCCGCAGTGCGCATAGGAATTTGTTCATAGTTTTTTTTTTTTAAACTATAGTCCGGCCCTCCAACGGTCTGAGGGACAGTGAACTGGCCCCCTGTTTAAAAAGTTTGAGGACCCCTGGAACTATTCTCAGATATTATGTCATCTAGGAAGTCCTCCTTAGCTTAGCTGAATCCTGTTTCTACACTTCGCTGTTCTTCGGGTGGCCTGTTTATATAAACGTATTCCCCATTGAGCTAGATCTAGGCAGGAACTGTTTATCATCTCTACGGCCCTACAAGGCATGGAGGTGCCTGGATCAACACAGACACTTTGTTTACTTTTTCTTACTTGGTGCCTAGTGTTGCTATCTTTCCTGTGGATTTATTTTCAAGACCAATTCTTTTCTATCCCCTATTCCTACAGCTGCCATCCAAATCCTTTCATCCAGATATTATCTCTGATTCAATAAGTGCAGTCCAAGAATTGTATCTATCTTCTCAAAATAAACAGTAGCAACTTTTCAAAACAAAAGTTTTTCATGCAATGCTGAGCAAAGAGACTAAGGAAGAATTGGCCTTCCCCTTTAAAATAGTAGAGGTATGCTTTTGAGGTTCCAGGAATTCTGCAACAAGTCCTAATTAAGTTCTGGGTAAGGAGGCCACCAAGGGCTTGTTTTAGCTGGGAGCAGTTACTCAGGATTCTCAGGAGCTTCTCTTCTTAGATGAGTAAACTCACTTCTTGCTCCTTGAAAGATCTTTCTAGTCATCACTGGCAAAGCTTCAGAAACTTCTTTAAAATGAGATTTATTACGTCTTCAAGCCTTCTGAGGTGAATGGGAATGATCAAGCCCTCAGTAGACCTTAATGTAACAGTCTATTTGATCGGGCTTGGCCTCCAAAGAAACAAATCAAGGAGGCAGCTTTATAGTAAATATGATTCTAATGAATGAAGAAAGGGGATATAAAACAAAGAAAGTGGAATTTATTGGAAGACAAACCATTTCAATTTATGACATTTTGGGAGACATGTTGTGAAGACAGAAATGGAAAGAAGGTTATAATTCAAAGATGTCCTGCCTAAATCAAGGGAGTTTTCATAAGGGGCACTGTATTTACAGTATAACTTATGATTTGTTAGCTATCCTAGGTGCTACAAAGCAACATTAGTTTACCCATTTTCTTTTTGAAGGATATAGTTTATGGTTGGCTACATAGATCTTACCTACAAGCAAAGCTCAATTTTGAAACCTATTTGAGTTTCTTCTATTAGTATGAAGCTATATATTGTAAGACTCAGTATATTTTATGTATTCTCCAACTTCTATACCTAATATATTTTTATATTATTTTATAGTGTGTTTGCCATACTCTAAAAATGCTGAAAACTGCAAAATTGGCCAGGCAGAAAAGTAATTCAGGTATAAACTACAGAAATAATATTAGCACATGTGGTAGACTTCTGCCAGCGAAGAAGTATACAAGGTCAGTAGCTTATTGACGGCAGAGCTGACTGGTGGCAGAATCACGGCAGAGCACATCTGGTACACAGAGCATGATCTGAGAGTCAAGAGACTTGAACTGTATCTCAGCCAGGTTTTTGGTTCATGTAGTGACCTTGAGCAAGTCAGTTAGCCTCTGCCCCCATGTTCCCAGCTTGTAGAGCTGAGATAAGAATATTCCTAATTCATAGAAATGTGTAAGAATTAATGGTTGTTATTATGGGAATCGGTGGAATAAGGGTCTGGCCATACAGAGACAAGCAATGAAACCTAAAGAAAAAATGTGCCTGTCTTTTCTACTTGCTTCAATTCCTCAGGAGGGGGAGTCCAGTGTGTTAAGGATTACAGTGGAGTCTAATCAATGTACTTGCCTCAAAAATTCTAATACTACAAAGGAGTCCAGGACCATCAGAATAACTTGTAGATCAAGAAAATTGCCTGGAGACACAGAGCATTAAGCCAAAAAGGATTATTCTCTTTTTTTTAATAGTTTCATTGATTTCAGAGACAAAGAGAGAGGAAGAGAGAGATAGAAAGATCAATGATGAGAGAGAATCATTGATGGGCTGCCTCCTGCCCGCCCTCTACTGGGGATCAAGCCTACAACCCAGGCATATGACCTTGACTACAATCAAACCCAGAACCCTTCAATCCACAGGCCGACGCTCTATCCACTGAGCCAAACTGGCTAGGGCCAAAAAGGATTATACTTGAGCACTAAAATCTCATGGAGTTTGCCTTATAGTTTGGACTACTTGATATCTGTTACCCCTTTCTTCTTTTATATTTCTCCCTTTTTCAATGGAAGGTCTGTACTATGCTGGTCCCACCATTATATTTGAGACACACATTGCTTGTTTGATTTCACAGGTTCATAGCTACACAGGAATTTCCCTCACAGTGAATCATACTATCCATAGCTGACTTAGATGATATTTAAAAGAGACTTTGGATTTTAGACATTTAAATTGTACTGGAATGAGTCCAAGACTTTGGGAGCAGGTAGGGCATAATAAATGTGTTTTCCTGTGAGAGAGGCATAGATTTGGGAGGTCTAGAGGCAGAATGCTATAAACTAATTGTTTGTGTGCCCCCCAAATTCATACATTGAAACCTAATCCCCAATGTGATAGTATTTGGAGGTGGGCCATTAGGTCACGAGGGCAGAGCTGCTGTGAATGGGATTAGTGCCCTTTTCAAAGAGACTCCAGGGAGCTCCATTGGCCTTTTTACCATGAGAGGACACAATGAGAAGACAGTCATCTAAGAAACAGGTCCAAGCCGACACCGAATCTACGAGTACCTTGATCTTGGACTTTCTAGCCTCTGCAAATATGAGAAATAAATTTCCATTGTTTATAAAGTATCAGTGTTTGGTATTATTATAGCAGCCTGAATAGGCTAAAACAGTCATGTTAGGATGGGCATTCTCAAATCTGGGTCCTGATAGTTAAGCTCTGTGGCCACACAGGATCTTAATTGTCACAGTAGAACCTATTCTAGTTACTTTAACAGGACTCTCTGCGAAAACAACAAAAATAAACACAAATGCTGAAAAAGGAGAGACACCAAGGGAGGAAAGAAAGGGAACAAGTAGCGTATGGTTTTCCAGTAACAAACTATATGGGCGCAAAAAAATACGTACAACAGCCTTTGTCAGAGAAGTCTTTAATTATTCTCAACGGTGTTATATAGCAAGGGTGACTATATGATTTACATACAAACTGAGAAACACTTAAGATTGTAAAGGGATGCTAAAATAAGTTACAGGCTTTAACGTGTCTCCAACTAATATAACCAGGATCCCAGGCAAATCTCTGGTCATCCACATTACAGCCTAAATAAGCAAGCTCTAGCATAAAATTTAGAAGGAACAATAGATGTAATTACTATCTGTAGACTTCAGTTTCAGCTCTGACACATAAAGAGCTTGAAAGTTACTCCCATCCTTACAAGAAAAAAAAGCTGAACAAATTAAAAATCAAGAACTTTTCTTGGATTTTCTTTTCATAGAAATGATGTCTCCGAGCAAACAAACCACCACTATAAAATCTGGAGAGACAATAGAATAAAAGAAATCACAGCTGTGTGGGTTTTTCCCCATACCAGCCAATTCTCCAACACCACCTGGGTACCCTACAATTCAATTGAATTCTGCCACTATGTCCCAGGATTTAGCATCAGATCTCTTAAGAGCTCAATTCTGTAAGATTTGCCCCCCACTTCAGATGCCAATCACAAGTCTGGGTCTCCCATACTACTAACCAATGGCTTATAAATTGAGGGTGCCCATGACCCCCTTCTCAGGTTCATTAGTTTGCTAGAATGGCTCACAGAACTCAGGAAAACACTTACCTACATTTGCCAGTTTATTATATAACTAGAAGCCTGGTGCATGAAATTCCTGCATGGGGGCCAGGGGTCCCTCAGCCCGACCTGCACCCTCTCACAATTTGGGACCCATCAGGGGATGTTTGACTGCTGGTTTAGGCCCCATCCCTGCAGTTGGACATCCCTCTCACAATATGGGACCGCTTGCCCCTAACCACTCACCTGCCTGCCTGCTCGCCCCAACTGCTCGCCTGCCTGTCTGCTCAGTGCACATCATAACGACTAGTTGTTCTGGTTGTTCTGTTCATTCTGCTGTAACGGTCGCTTAGGCTTTTATATATATAGATAAAGGATTGATAAGGGATACAATCAGCCAGATGAAGAGGTACATAGGGCAAAGGTCTTGAAGGGTTCAGAATGCAAGAGCTTCTGTCCTCATTGAGTTTAAGTGGGCCATGCTTCCAGAATATGATGTATTTACCAATTAGGGAGCTCTTTGAACCCGTCAGTTGAAGTTTTTTACAGAAAGTTCATCTAGTAGGCACGATTAGTTATTAAATCAATCTCCAACCCCTTCTCCCTCTGAGGAGGATGGGAGTGGGGCTGAAATTCTAACATTCTAATCATGTCTTGGGCTTTCCAGCAACCAGCCCCCTTCCTGAGGCTATCTAGTGGATGCTAGCTACCAGTCATCTTATTAGTATACAAAAAGACATCACACTGGAGATTCCAAGGATCTTAGAAGCTCTGTGTCAAGAACAGGGGCAGAGCTCTAGCCGGTTTGGCTTGGTGGATAGAGCGTCAGCCTGCAGACTGAAGGGTCCCAGGTTCGATTCCGGTCAAGGGCATGTACCTTGGTTGCATGCACATCCCCAGTAGGGGGCGTGTAGGAGGCAGCTAATGGATGTTTCTCTCTCATTGATGTTTCTAACTCTCTATCCCTCTCCCTTCCTCTCTGTAAATAAATCAATAAAATATTTTTTTAAAAAAAAAGAACAGGGGCAGAGACCAAGTATAGATTTCTTATTATCACAGTCCACCCCCTGGTCTCTGGTCATGGACCTCTTATGGAAAAGGGATTATAAAAGTCCAAAGATAATGGTACATTAGTAGAATTCTGCTCATTCGTAATTATGGTAGTCCAGTAAATCATCATATTATATGATAATGTATCCCAGGGCAAGGCCACTCAGGTTTTCAATCTTTTCTGTGCAATCTCCTCAGGTTCCAAAAACAGGAGCAATCTCAGCAATACATGACTTCGCCCTTTCAGACGCCAAATATAATTGAGCTAAAAGACAACATCATCATGTCCTACCCAGTGCAGCTCAGTTGGTTGAGTGTCATCCCATGTACCAAAAGGTTGCCAGTTTGATTCCTGGTCAGGGCACATACCCGGGTTGCAGGCTCCCCAGCAGGTAATGTGCAGGAGGCAGCCAATCGATGCTATGCTCTCACATCGATTTGCTCACTCTCTTTCCCTCTCTCTTTCTCTCTCTCTAAAAATCAATTTTAAAATCTTCAAAAATAATAATAATAAAAGACAATAGCATTTCTTTCCCTGGACCTCTTCTAAATTGTTAATGTAATTTTGGATTTGCCTAGTTAAATACCCATTTGCTCACTTTTTCATGCTCAGCTACTATTCCTCCTTCTCTTCATTTATACTCAAATTTTTCTGACTTTGGGAGGAACATTGGGTTTGGCCATTGTGCTTGTTTGACTACAAGCAGCAATGCTAGTCTAGCAAGTTTCACAGTTTCTCAGTCTACTCCATCATACAGGTAAGGGTACATAGGTGAACAACTAGAGGTCTATTTTTACCACCAGGCAATATAACCACATTCACTGTTAACACCAATTTTGTCAGACAGAGTGAAGGCACAACCCACCCCATCAGATCCTTAGGAATTCTGACATAAAGGTTTAAAGATATAGTTACAGTTTTTGTTTAGGAATTATCCCTGCTTCCAGCATTTGTAATTGCAGCCCTGGTCCTATAGCCACTACATTGAGTGGGGTGGGGGGAGGGGGGAGGGGGGAGAGAAAAAGTATAGTTGTTATACCAGTGTCTTCCCTGCTCAACAAGAAGTGCAGTCACACAGGTATCCTCCTCCAGTCACTTTTCCCCAGATTCATCAGAAAAATAGAGAAATCCAGCTAGTAGGGGACACTTCTTTTTGTTGTTATTTTTTGTTTGTTTGTTTGTTTGTTGTTAATCCTTACCCAAGGGTATTTTTCCATTGATTTTTAGAGAAAGTGGAAGGGAAGAGAGAGAGATTGAGAGAAACATCGATGTGAGGGAGACAAATCTATTGGTTGCCTTCTGCATGCTACCCAACCAGGGCCAGGGACAACCAAGGTATGAGCCCTTGATGGAATCGAACCCGGGACTCTTCAGTCCACATGCCAATGCTTTAACTACTGAGAAAAACTGACCAGGGCCCTTTTTTTAACAGCTTTACTGAAGCATAACTTACATAGATAAAATGAACTCGTTTTAATGGTACAGTTCAAATGTATAAAGTTGTGTAACCACCACCATAGTTAAGATATAAAACATCTCATCTCCCCAAAAGTTTCTTAATGCTCTTTTGAAATATATTCCTTTGTCCATCCAATCTGCTCTTCGGTTTGCTTTCTGTTGCTATAGTTTTGTCTTTCCTAAAAATTGCTTATTAAGGAGACCATACAGTATGAAGTATTTGTGTGACTGGCTTCTTTGACCTGGTGATGTTTTTAAGATGAATCCATGTTATTGTGTGTATCAGTAGTCTTCCCTTTCCTATTGCTGGGAAGATTCCTTTGTATGAATACAGCACCATTTTTTTATATATCCAGCAGCTAATAGACATTTGAGTTTTCTTTTTACTTTTTGATATTATGAATAAAGTGGTTATGAATATTTGAATACATTTCTCTTTCCCTGGACTAATTAACTAGGAGTGGGGTTTCTGGCTTTATGGTAAGTATATATTTCATTTGATCAGCAATTGTCAAACTGTTTTCCAAAATGGTTTTGCATTCTGTATTTCCAGCAGGAATGTATGAGAGCTCAAGGTGCTCCGCCTCTTCACCAACACCTAGCATCACTGGTCATTTTCAGTTTATGTAGTAATATCTCATTGTGATTTTAATTGGCATTAACCTGATGACTAGTAATTCTATTTGTATGTTTTTTGTGTGTGAAGCATCTGATCAAAAATGTTTCCCACTTTTTATTTGATTTTCTTATTGTTAAGATTTAAGAGCTCTTTTTGTATTCTTAATACAAGTCCTTTGTCAGGTATACATTAATCATCTTATTTTTTTAATAATGTCTTCCAATGAGCAAAAGTTTTATTTGTGATGAAATTCAATTTATCTATTTTTAATGGTCTGTGCTGTTTGTGCAATTTCCCTTTATAGAAAAAAAAGTTATATAAAAAGATTCGACAATGACTGAGAGGTTAAGGAGATAGATTGATCGGTCTAACCAGGGCAATTCAAATTCAGAGATTTAAACCATCTATTTGCTTGGCCGAATTGGACTGTTTGCAAAAAAAAAAAAAGACTAGTGTGAATACAAAGAATGTTGCACAACCTTGCTCATAATGCCTGACTGAGAAGGTATTTGATTTAGGGTAGAAGAAAAGAAAAGATCAATTCTATAATAGAAGTTACTATTTTAAAATAGTTTAGTCTTAGTGTAGAGAAGTGAAGCCAAACATGCTTATCTTTGTTCAAAGCCTTGTTCAAAATAAAGCCCAAAGCAAGAGGGAATCAGCTCTTAATGATTAAGAATAGTGGGAGAAAAACTCTTTTTTAATAAAGAAAAAGGTAAGAAAAGTAATAGAAAGGGGAATTTGGAGTATGGCTCAGCTGAAATATTAAACTATATTCTGGATAGGAAAGGCAGAATACTGTCTGTTTTTAAAATGAAAACACAAATTTAATTCCAGTACACAATTAAGTTTAGACCATATGTGAAATACGCAAAAAATACCTAACTACTTTTAGAGGGACACACCTTTTGAAAATTGGTTTTTCTAACTATAAGTTGTATTTTTTAATACCTCATACCGGTCAATAAGCGAACATTCCATGTCCTCCCAGGCATGTGTAAACAAAACAACTGTGCCTTTCATCACTTTTCATTCATGTTGTAAAACCTGAGGAAATACAATTTTAAAAACTTTAGAACATTAATAGGTTTTACAGCTAAATTAAAAATAAAATGAGAGGTTTTTCTGTTTTCCTAATATTTCCTGGTGTTTTCAGAAAAACTATATTTAATCACAAACACAAAACCATTTGCCAAAGTTTAAAGATGGACAAGATTTATAATGAGCCCTCCTTTGAAATTATAATTTCAATAAAAATTGAAAGCTTTTTCCCCCTCCCAGAAAGGCAACTATATATGGATAATTTATTCATCTCTAGGAGAAAAATAAATTAATAAGCTTAATGCATATTATAATGTTCTTTCTATAGAAACAGTAGACGGTAAAAGAAAATGCATACAAACTCAATATTTGATATTTTCAATATGATCGTGATTCAGATAGGGAATGCATTTTTAATGTTGCCTTTTCAACATACTGAGTTGGTTTTTAAAGACAGAAAAGCTTTCCTAAATTAGACTGTCTTTAAATTCTCCAGGATACTAAAGAAACAGAGGAACAGCTTGCCTTTGATAAGAATTTTTCTTTCAAATGTGACAGAGAGTGCTCCAATTTTTGTAGCTAACTGGATTAGAGTAATCCTAAATAATTTAGCCTCCATTTATAGTTTGAGCTAGTTCATTATAGGTGAACTCCCAGTATCTCCTCTCTTTAAACTCTTTTTGATCAATTAATGAACTTTTAAGTAGAAAATGTACAAAATCTCCATAGACTATCACTTCACATATTTCTCCTTATAATTTTATTCATGTCTTTATGCTAACTAAGAAGGGAAAGTGAAAATTGTTGAAAGCTCAAATATAAGCTTCTCAAGAGTAAGTAAGATTTGGGGGCAGGCTGGGAGAGGACGAGGGAAAGGGGACATGTGGAGTATTTTCAATAATAAAGAATTTTTTTAAAAAAAGAGTGCATGGAAGAAACTCAATGTACTCTTGGGTGAGGGAGGAAGAGTAAGTTAGTTTCTTGAGCATGGGAATCTGGTGAAATGTTTTCTTGTTCGCCACTATACCTCAGTTCCTAGCACAGAACCTGGGACACAGGCACGTTCAATAACAATGTATCTCTCTATGCCTACTACATACCAGAAGAACAATAAGCACTTTAAACATTACTTAATATACTAATATCTACACAAGAGAACGTAAAAAACATAGGTATTACTCTTCTTATCAGACGAAAAATTGATCCTCAAAGAAATAGGTAACTTTCCCAGAATCTCTCGACTGTTAAGTAATGTTAATGTACTAGTATACAGACCCAGGCCTATGAGCTCCCAAGAATGGTGCTGACATTTGGCTTATATAAACCTAATGCAGATTCAACTGGATCTCAAAGACACATTTCATTGATCCTTCTCTCTATGCTCACCTTATTTTTGGCTCCATGCTCTTGGATTGCCTCTCCATATGACAACAATTTTCTAATATCATTTTATAAAGAAAATAGAATGGTAATTCAGCTTTGCCTCTAGCATAACTGACTTAATATTTTTATTATTGCTAATGTAGTGATTTCTAAGTATTGTTATGTTAATGTTCAAGATTTTTGTCAAATTGAAAAATCCTATTGGGTAGAGTACAAAAAGTGACCCTAAGTTCTTTGCAGCAACTCATTTTGCCACTCCTTGAATCTGGGCTGGTCACAACCTCAGGAGCTTCCTGGGTAAAATCTGAAATTGACTCAGGAACATGGAGGCACCCACCCTGAACAGGACTGTATTCCTGAGGCCTTCATTGGAGCAGGTGGCGCATCAGAGATGGTAAGGGTAGGTGGGGCAGGTCTGAATTGTTGTTCAGGTTTTAAGTTTCCCACAGGCTGATGAACACAGTGTTGGGTTGCCAAGTCTCTCTTTGCAGGTGGAATCCCAGCAATAATGATATCAAACCACATTTGCTTACTGGTTACTTTTATCGGACACGTTAAGGCAGATTGAGATAGACTTCTGGCTTTCAAAGATTTTAGTCTGGGTGTTTCCTACAACTCAGACCTGTTCCCAGATTTTGTTGGTTTTTTCCCACATCAGCAGTGGCTTGCCCAACACTATAAATGTCTTGTCCCAGGACTGGGGTCGGCATGGGTATCAGTGTCCCATAGCAGGCGCATTCCTGCCGTGAATGTGACCCTATCAGGGCTTTCAAAGACAGGGACATAGCTTGCCTGCCTCATTCCCAACCCCTTAGGAATTTGTTGTACCTCCTCTATAGATTTGTAGGGACCCATGTGCCCAGGTAGAAACCCTCATTGGGTCAAGTCTCTCTGCAGGCTAGAATAATCCAAACTATAAGGGAGTGAGTGCTTTGAATGCCTCCTCTCCCCCAAGTGTCATGCAGGCACTGCCAGAAAGCAGGGTGTGGAGTGATGTTGCTCATTTTCTCTGCCTCCTACCAGGTCAGAAAAATGCCACCACCCCTTGTATCCTATTGCCAGACTAACCATGCCTGATATTTTCCCTGGCTTATTGTTGGAACTTGACAGCTACATCAATAAGCTCAGCAGGAATGTCTTCTCTCATCATGGAATATTCCCTGAATTTGGGGTTGCCCTACTGGCTGAGGTTATCGTTGTCATGCTTTTGCTTTCTTTTGCATTAGGGATCAGACAACACAGGGATGTCCATTTCTTTGTCAATCATGACAGTATCCTCCTCACTTTCCCAGGAATTCCACCTCTTAGTCTACCAATCAAGCTTTGTCATAAGCCCCTGAACCTTAATCCATGGCAGCTGGTGCCTTCTTAGCTTTGTTAAAGGCATGATAAGTTCTCCAACTTATCCTGCTCACCCACCTTGCCCTAAAGCTAACAGAGTAGTAGACAACTGCATGCCCTTCTCTAACCTCAGCTCTTCTTCCAATTTTCTAACTTGAGTTTCAGCCTCTAGTTGTACATCAGTGCCCAGCTCCTGCCCAGAGTAGAGGTCTGCCCACTGTGCCAACCATTCATGTCCCTTCTTTGCCACAGTGCATGCTGCGCAGTTCCTCAAACAAATGCATTAAGGCACCGGCATTTCCCAGGCATCCCAAAACTCACACGACGGTCCACAACCATCTAACACATGGGCTACCCCTTCCCACATAGAGGTCAAGAGCCCATTTCTTCAGTCTTCCTGGCTGAATCGCCAGTTGCCAGTTCATAACCTTGGGAACGTCCCAGTCGGAATCTGAAACTAGCCCCCATGCAATGGGCAAGTAGAGGTCAAAGAAAGAAGCAGATCACTCCAGATTGGTAACTGGCAGGTTTAATAAGAGAACTACTTACCAGGTTTATCTTGGGTAACCACAAAACCCATAGATTTCCTCACTTGCCTGCCAGAATCTTAAAAGTTTAGATAGAGGCCTTAACTGGGTTCAGTCACATTTTCAGGTCAGATTGTCTCAACAACACATTACTGTCCCAAGTTTCCATCCTTGAAATAACTCCTAGTACAGGAGCAGTGGGCGGAATGTACATTAGTGAGCAGCCTCTTATTGTCCAGGACAGTCACACCCTCTCCACGACTTACTCTAACACGGCTTTGTGACTTGTTTTGTTTAATAAAATGCAGCAGAGGCCACACTGTAGGAGTTATGAGCCTAGGCCTCAAGAGACCTTGCTCATGCTCTTACTCTGTGAATGTAAACAAACCTTGGCTGCTTCGTAAAGAATTCAGTATCTTGCGGGGAGAATCTAAAGCACTAGACAACGCCCAGCCAGCGTGGCTCAGTGGTTGAGCATTGACCTATGAACCAGGAGAGATCACAGTTCAATTCCTGGTCAGGACATATGCCCAGGTTGCAGGCTCGATCCCCAGTGTGGGATCAATGATTCTCTCATCGTTGATGTTTCTATCTCTCTCTCCCTCTCCCTTCCTCTCTGAAATCAATAAAAATGTATTTTAAAACAAAAGCAGTAGTCCCTGCATCTGAGATCCCAGAATTATGTGCATGCTCAGAAAAACACCACATGGAGTAAAATGAGCCACTTTCGAAGAGCCCAGGTCAAATTGCCAACCACAGAATAATGATTTTTGTTTGAAGTCAGTAAACATTGGGGAGGTTAGTTATACAACAGTAAAAAACAATACAACATTTCTAAAGTTCTTTTTCTATATGGGATTATAGACATAATCACTATTTGTAGAAATACTAGAGATTTTCCCTACAAGTGCAGGAATTTTAACAAATTCTCTTTCACACAATTTCTACTCCCAAAAAAGCAAAAACATGATTAATTCATACACTGTATTATTAAGTATATACCTGACAGGTGAGAATATTGATAGGAACCAAATGCTCCCTTTATAATTTTAGATATCTAATGATTAGAAAAGTTTTCCATAAACTAACTTCTGGCTCCATATATTTCAAACTTTGTTTTTGTTTCACTACACACATACTTTAGATGCTAGACACCTTAAGACGTATTCATATCACTTTGGCCACATATCTGTAAGTTATAACATCAATCATGTTGGCAGAGTGGGCAATAGGAGTATTCCTGGAAGCTATTCCTCTGTCAGAATGAGGAAGCAATAACTTAAATATGTGGGAAGTGATGGTGTGAGACACATAAATATATCCCACTAAATTAAAAATATATTCTCTACTCAAATTTTCTTGGCTAGAACTCAAACAATGTCTGGGGTCATTCCAAAGCCACCCCAAAGAAGGAGAAATGTAATGGAAGAGAAGACAGAGTGGAAAAGACAGGATACTTAATTGATGCAGTTAAATAACTATCTTGCATAAATTTTACAATAGTGTTTGGCTGTGTGAAAACATTGCTAGAGGGTCCCTATCAAGGCCTTGGAATAGCCTCTGTCATGGAAGGACCCTGAAGGTTTATCCTCCTCTTATTTGCCACCTCTTTGTGGCTTCCTTCCTCTTGCAGTCATGGAAGTAGAAGCAACCTGTCCCCCTATATCCAAGCCCCTTTGGAATCTTATTTTTCTAAGTCAAGCACTTCTGCAATATATAGTCATATCCATATTATTTTTTCCTTCTCCTTGCTTTTAAATCCCAGAACTTGAATTTTATGGCAGTGCAAGCCACCTGAAAAGATAATTGCTTGAGTGTGATAATGGTGACTGACAATTTCATCTCCAAACTATTTATCAGTTCACTCTCCATATAGCGGGAATCAAGAGAACATGACACATCTTGTCAGTAAAACAAAAGAATCTTGTGACAGCATTTCAATTGAATTTTTCACCTGGCACTCACCACATTAGCACTCAGTTAAAATAACTCCATTCATTATTCAAAAAAAATACCCCACAAAAACACTTGCTGTAGACAAGGTAAATGAAATTGTACACATAAATAAAAACTAATACTGCACCTGAGCCCAGGTTTTTAAGACCTTCAAAATAACCTGTCTTGGTTTACTATAACTTTTTTATATGTTTCTGACAATAAACCAATCACAGGTCATTTTTTTATACAAGTAAATCATTCTTTTCAGCAGAGAATGACTATCATGCAAAACATGTCAATTTTAAAGTTCAACCTAAAGTAACTTTGGTTACTTCTAAACTTCAGTAAATGTGTGAGTCCAAAACCCTCAACTGGCCTGATTGCCATTTTCATAAAATGTGAAGCTCAAATTTATGATAATTTGGGTAACTTCCCAAAAGTTGTCTGAAACATAGGCCATTCCTGTTCTCCAAGGTTTCCACCTTTTCTCTTTCCAAGGATACTTCTTAGCCTTCAAGAGAGTCAATTTTGGTGGTCAAGGTCATGGGCTAGATGAGGGTGTGTTCATATCACAGCTCTGCCATGACTGATAATGGGATTTAGGCAAATTGCTCAAATCCTCTGAGCCTTAGGTTTCTAGTTTATAAATCACAGATAATAACTCTGTTTTTAATAAAGTTGTTGTGTGGATTAAATGATCTGATATACATAACTTAGCATGTTGACTATCTGGAAATTATAATCACTTTCCATTATTTTTCTCCCATTTATAACTTCTCATTGTAATTGTTTTGCTCTGAGAAAGAGAGCAATAGTCACAGGTATAATGAAAATGAAAAAATAATTCAACTTATCCTTCTAGGATTCATCCCAGCTTCCTATTTCAACCCCCTGAGCTGAGTCATTTCAAAGAAAGAGCTTTCTATTGCTCTTTCTTCAGGTACCACTTTAGTTTAAAAGACATGGCCTTTGGTCACAGAAGATACCTAGACTTATCATGGTGATCACCTCATCTATATATATAAAAGCCTAAGCAACCAACAGACTGGCCAATCAGCTGACTGTCCAGTAGCTATGACATGCTCTGACCACCAGGGGGCAGATGCTTAACACAGGAGCAGAAACCACAGGCATGGAAACATGGAACAGACTGATGAATCTCAGAGGGAAGGGGGGATGGGGGAAGGCAGGAAGAGATTAACCAAAGATCTTATATGCATACTAGAGGCCCGGTGCATGGATTCGTGCACCAGTGGGGTCTCTTGGCCTGGCCTGCGGGGATAGGGCTGAAACTGGTTCTCCAACATCCTCCGAGGGGTCCTGGATTGAGAGGGCTCAGGTCAGGCCAAGGGACCCCACCAATGCACGAATCTGTGCACTGGGCCTCTAGTAATGTATATAAATACTGAATCACCATGTTGCACACCTGAAATTAACATAATATTGTAAGTCAGCCGTTTGCTTCCAGGCCATTTATACATAGGTCAGGGATTCCAGTATATATATGCCAGGGGTTTGCCATGGAGTCCTGGGAACAAGTGTCTTCTTGTTCTGCTTTGGAGTTTGGAAGAGAAGTCCTGGTCGTTCTCACAGTGTGATGTCACTGCATTCTGTCAGTCCGTGTGCCCTGCACATATGCTCAGGGAAGAATAGTCCAGGAAGCAAAGGATTTGGGCACTCGTGGGTCCTCTGGCCACATGCCATCCAACTATCACATTGACATCAACTCTATTAAACACCCATTCATTTATTCCGAGTTCTGCCTAAGAAACATAAGAACAAGTAAATGAGAATATTTTATCCTGTAATTAATGTATCTTCCCTTTGACTTTTTCAAAACATGAGCAAATAATTAGGGACCAGAGTTGAACTCCTAGTATCTCTGGCAGGATTAGTGCTAGAACCTGAAAGACAGACACCCTTTTATTGTCTACAATTACACACTGACCAGTCAAACAGGAATTTCTTCAATTTTAGCAGCAAAAATAGCCAGATTCACCTGCAAGATCATACTCACTCTAATATATAAGCTTTTAAAAAAAGTGTCCAGTCATTCATTCTAGTGGGGTGTTCAGGGCAAGGGAAGGAAAAGTGGGAAGAACGGGGCAGATTGGTGGCAGTGGGTCCAGCCCTGCTCTCTTAGCTGGCCCTCAGGATAGTTTCTGAACCTAAGCTTGGCTGTCTTCACAGCAGCCTTTAGAATGCGAGAAAGTTAATATCTCTTGTGTTCAGGTTTTGGCCTTATCCAAAAATCTGAGACAATGGAAAAAGTGTCACTTGCAATCTATTCTGTAAAATGTCGGAGGGGGTGGGGAGGGGGGAGGAGAACAACAATTTATAAGATATAAACTCTGAAAATGCCAAAATAATCAGTAAAATATCATAATCATTAAGGTTTTCTTCACAGTTGGAGAATTACCAAACCTCTTTGCCACAAGCAGTTCTGATTTTATTCTCAAAGGCATTGACTACTATATATATCACACTTCGAAAATATGCCAGATAGATATGCCTACCCCCCCAAAAAAAAATATTCACAAGTCAGTTACTGACTTTCCCTTTAAACCCTCCAGGCTGGCTGCCTGTCATTTGGCTCTCAGCACTATTCCCAGCTTTCTGGAATCTCCTCCGTATCACAAGATGGCTGGGAGCCTGTAAACTACATCTCACGGACTTCCTTGCCAGCTGCTTTCTAGTGAGGTTCTGCCAATGGGAGGCACTACCAGGGAATTGAAAGGCAGGTGTGGATTTTTTTTTTTTTTTTCCTGCTTCTGGTGGTAGAGAGAAGTGTCAGCCAGCGGGCCAGGGCAGTGCAAGCTGCGGGCTCCTGCTCAGGCAGTGCAATTCCACAGCAGTGGCAGAGACGGTGCTCCGCAGCGCGGTGCTGATGGGCTGTGGCTCCATCCAGCAGCAGCAGCTGAAGCTGCTGTGGCAGGAGACTGTGGGCTCCTGGGCTCCTGGCAGCATGAGTGGGGGTATGGGCTCCTAGCTGCCTGCAAAGGGTCGTGATAGTTGCAGCAGCAGAAGAGCAGCCTTAGAAACTCAACAGGCTCCTGAGCACAGCAATCCTAGGTTCTGGAAAACCCCATTTCCCCTGCTGCCCCTCCAACCAGACAGGTGGTAGGTAGGCAACTTCCCTTCCCCTCTTCACTCCTTTAGTCTTTCCAACAATTTATAACTAATTCCTTATATTGTTACCTAGTTTTTCTGAATTAACACTTAATAATACACCTTCTTTATCTCTCTTAATACTAATGAACCAAGAGAAAATAATAAAGATATGTATTTTGTTAATTTTATGTAGGTCTATACATATTTGATAAATGTGCAAAAATTTTGTGATGTAAGAGTAACTTACAGAGGGTAGTACTACTAACTCTGAAGTAAAAAACATTAAAAATTTTTAGAATTCAGGCTAAACATGATGAATTAAACACATAAATTCAGTCCTGAAATACCGCTAAAATGAGAGCTAAGGAATGACAAATATATAAAACCACAAGAACAAAGAAAGTGGAAAAGGGAATGGGGCAGCAGGAACAACAGACAAGGAATAAAAACACAATTTTGAAAGATGGAAAGGACATGGACTAGTAGGAGCTGACTAGCAGAGCTCAGAAAGCTGAACTAAAAGATTCAAGTAGCAAATCATCAAAAAGGCTCAGGACTATATTTTAAAAATCAGAAATTTAAGTAGCTTTGGACTTACAAATTGTAACAAACAAATCAACAGAAATTAGCAAAGCAATGTTTTCTAAATTCTAAGAGAAAGTGATTTCCAAACTAAATCCCTGTCTTCAGCTGTACTTTAATCAAATGCAAAGGTAGACTTAGAATATTCTCAGCATGTAAGATCTCCAAACATTTTATCTTGTATGTAGGCTTTGTAAAAAAATAATTCTAGAAGATGTGCTCCGTGAAGACAAAGAAATAGACCAAGTAAGAGGAAGACATAAAATCCAAGAAATAAGGAATTTAATGCGGGGGTGGGGGAGGAAGAGAATAAAAGATAGAGAAAAGGAGAGAGGAAAGCATATGTTCAAAGGCATAAACTTTATAGAAAGCTGTCTTACAGTTCTGTGAGACAGCTTGGGTCTAAAATAGTCACAGGAACCTATGATATAATTTAAAAACTTGTAAAGAGGAGGAGAAGAGAGATGTAATCAAAGTACAATGCAAATTTAAACTCTAATATTGATGTATCAGAAAAGCATCATATAACTATAGTGGAGGAAGAGGAGGAAAAATAGGTGTGTGCATGGAAATTAAAGTTGAGGAGACCAGTGTAAAAGAGATAATTCTAATCTTTCATAGAAAAAATCTAATAGATAATGTCTAAAATTGAAAACAAAAATGCACAGAACTAGCAATAAAGTATAGTATTAGAAATTGGGAGGTAAACAACTAAAAGAGATTGAATATAAATGTTTATATGAACAGAATGAGAGGACAGTAGTTTGTTTGCTTGTTTTTAGGCTTATTTGTTTGTTTTAGGCTTGCTATACCGGTTGGCTTTTAAATTCAAACGTAAGTATTACTTTGAGAACAATAATTAATTTTTAAGTAAATAAAATAAAAAAGATAAAGAGTTTGGATAATATATACAGTACTCTAACAAATTGGGACATATGAAAGTCAAGCTATATTTTCTTTATTAAAATTAAACAATAACTGTTTAATAAATTTCCTGACTTTATGCACTGCTAATGTACTTTGTGATTTTCATAATATACAAAGATGTATTTCAGGCCAAGTCAGATAAAACTTTTCTAAATTTTGAATTGAATGGATGTCAAATTATTTTGGTTACTAAGGCATCTGTTAGGTCATGTTCTGATTATTATTACTACATACGGAATCATCCTAAATCATAGTGGCTTAAAGCAATGGTGATCATTTTATTATCTCTCTTAGTTCTGGGTTTCTTGCTAGGAATCTCTCATGCAGTTATATTCAGATGAAGAGGGAAGCTGAGGCAGGGGTGGGCAAACTTTTTGACTCGAGGGCCACAATGGGTTCTTAAACTGGACCGGAGGGCCGGAACAAAAGCATGGATGGAGTGTTTGTGTGAACTAATACAAATTCAAAGTAAAGGAACGGAGGGGAGAGCAAGAGAACCGGATACAACAGTTGGATCCGGCCCGCGGGCCGTAGTTTGCCCAAGGCTGGATCTCAGAGACTTCCTCACATACGTGCAGTCCTTGAGGCTGGCTGTTTTCTGGGACTTCACATAAGGCTGTCAGATGACATAGCTACTCATCTCCTGTCCCTGTGGTCTGGCTTCCTCACAGCAATGCAGTTGAATTTTAAGAGTCCGTATCCCAAGTGGACAGGAAGAAGTTTTATCACCTTTTATGATGTAACCACCCAAATCACATAGTGTTACTTCCTCCATAGTCACAATCCCCCTAAAATCCAAAAGAATGAAAAATAGATCCCCACTTCACAATAGGAGGAGTATCAATGTCACATTGTAAGAGAATGTGGGACAAGGGATCTTTTTGCAGCTATTTTGATATGTATAATCTGCCACTGTTCACTTTGTTCCAATGTTGAAAAATCTACATTCACATAAGGTTGAATAACCAGTAACAATCTTCTAAAGGAGAAATTCTTAGACCAGTAGATTTCAGATGGGGATATATGCACTTTGGATGCATAATTAATTTTAAGGAAATAATTTCCAGATTCTAAGCTTCACATGTACTTTTTCCAAAATTTGTCTGCCTGAGAATAGTCACACCAGTTCATCATTTTTTAAAAGAGAGGTATGCCTGTCATCCATTTTACCATCTTACTATGGAACATTGGACCCTGAGTATAAAAAAATCTCCAGATCTCCAAACAATAGGGCAATTCAAAATATTGGTTTTAGTGTTGAGAAAGTAAATGACTAGTAACTAAGTCATAAAATCTAGAATTGGTTTTGATACTTTGCCTTTAATGAAGTTGAAAAAACTAATTAAGGTGACAGCTGGTAGATCATTTAAAATAATTTTTAATGATAGATAACTATGTAATTTTGGCATATAATTTGGAAGGAATTCAAATCTTTGTGTGACATTGCTAAAACAAAACTCTTTCCATTCTCATCTATTTATTTACAGAAATATGTTTTCTCAGATCTTTCATCCATAAAAGCAAAAATAGAATAGATTTATGCTGAGCTTTGTCTCATTCTAGCAATAAATAATATGCAGCCACAGATACATATATTCATTAAACAAAAAATAACAACCATTGAAATAATGGATACATTACTAATAAATGTTATCTTTATGTTTATTACCTAAATGTGTGGTTATTTATGTTGTTTAGATTAATTTTGTATTAATCAGTGTAATAAAAATTCAATTCAGAAGAAATTTTAACACCTGGAGTTTAATGGTCACAAACTTTAAATTATTTTTCAATGTGCATGCATATTTTTATAGTATGAAAAAGTGATCACTAAAAGACTTTCAGGCATTTAAAATATATTAAACTAGAATAAAATTCTATTGGAAAAGTGGTTTGGAAATAGGAGTTCAGAGAGAGAGAAAATAAAGAATTTCCAATTGTTAAAATGAGTTCATTCATGTATTTTAATATGGGTTTTGGAGGGAATCAAATGGACACATTTGATTCAGTTGTAGGCTTTACCTGGCCAATCAATGTGTCTCTCTCACATTGGTGTTTCTCCCTTTGTTTCTCCCCATCCCTTCTGCTCTGTCTAAAAAAAAAAAAAAAAAAATCAATGGAAAATATCCTCAGGTGAGGATTGACAAAAAATAAAAATAAAATAAAATTTTCTTAGGACCATTGATTTAAAATCCTAAAATACCCTCCAAAATAATATGAAATATTAGCTAATTTCACAGCAAGTATTTTACATCAGAGTTATATTTTGTTAGCTGAAAGAGCTTCTAAACATTTGCATATCCTGTTCAGCTACATAGTTGTTTTTGCTATATATTTTGTGTGTAACTGTGAGGCAATTTAGTAGCACAATAAAAGAAGAAAATCTTGTTTTATTAAACCTGGCAGAAAATCAGTATGATTGAATTTTATTACTGTCTAACACTAATTAATTAGAGCTGCTATTTCCAGTTTTACCTGGATTTTTTTTTTTTAGATAGATGAAGCAATGTGCCTAGAATTTAAAATCTGCATTGCTACATTTATAAGTATGGGTTATATAGAAATACAAAAATGATTTTCCATTTTTTTAATATTATTTGTAATATTTACTGAATATAGGGCCTGGAAATGCAGATAAGTACTTCTTACTCTCTTTTCAGTGCCTCAGTGCCACCAATAATGAGCTAGTATAGCCACTCTCAACTAATCTTAATGGTATTATGTGTCCCAGGACACACTATGGTGCCTGACACACTATAAATGCTCAATATCTGTTGAATTATTGAATAAATGAAAGAATTGGGATTCTTCATTTAATGAGTTGGCCAGCAAGCCTTTTATACTTTCAAACATTTTCTATTGAAGTGCAAATATAAGTTATATCGTCTAAACAGTGGTTCCCAATAGTCATCTCATTAGTCTGACTGCATCAGTGACACTCAGAGTGGGTGTTAAAAATTTAACTTCCTGTACCTCCATCTTATGTTACTAAATTACATACTTGAGGGGTGGGAGGTCTGGGAATCTTCATTTTTAATAGGATCCCCTGGTTATTGTCATACACAGAATTGACAGGAAACTGGAGAATCCATTTTGGAAATAAGAAAAGCCAGGGCTGATTCATGCACAGAATGAGAAAGCAGGAACGACAGAGTCTCAGGGGAAAACAAATATCTGGTCAGGGCACCACTGCTGGTAATGAAACAACACCAAACATTTGTCACAGTGCTCAAGATTCAGATTTGAGGACGAGAGTGACTGCTGGTCCACCTTGGTCATGTTGGCATCCATGATTAGTAGTTCTGGTGCACTGTATCCAATAGAGAAGAGGATTTTCATACACATAAATTAAAATGCTGCTAGAAATCAGTAAAGTTGTCTAGGCAGCCAAAAATAATTACAAATATAAGGCTATACACAATGGAATTGGGGTGCCACATAAAGTAGCATGACCTTGTCAACAGAGAACCAAACCCTAGACTGTCACTCAACCTAAATACTACAGTAAGAATTCCCACAACAAGAGCAATTGGATTATCTTAAAAATTTTCTCCTATCTTGAATCTGTGGCTGTATATAACTAATTAAATTCCAAAATCATCCAATTCAGTTTTTAAAAATCAGTCCTATAGGAGAAACCAAGATGGCGGCATAGGTAAACACCTAAACTGCTGCCTTGCACAACAATTTCAAAACTACAACTAAAAGACAGAACGGACACCATCCAGAACCACAGGAAAGCTGGCTGAGTGAAAATTCTACAACTAGAAGGAAATAGAAAAGCTCACATAGAATTGGAGGTACGGCAAAGGGTCTTTGTGCGCGCAGAGAGGAAGGGCGGCTGAGAGCCTGGCTGACTTTCTCTGGCGGAAGGGGAAAAGAAGCCCCCGACCGCACTGAACCCCAGTTCTGACTGCACTGAACCCCAGTTCCGGGCGAGCCCCTGTGGACCCACGCTCTTACGGGGGAAGTCTGGACTCTCGGGCGGAGACTCGGGAGCCGGGGAAGGCGGAGGACTGAAAGCACGTGCCAGTGTGCACAAAGGCTGCGGAGGTTACCACAGGCTTTCCCTAGTGGAAGGGAGTCAGAGGCTCCTGAATGCACTGAGCCCCAGTTCTGACTGCAGTGAACCCCAGTTCCAGGCGAGCCCCTGGGGACCCACGCTCTTGTGGGGGGAGTCTGGACTCTCGGGCGGAGACTCGGGAGCCGGGAAGGCAGAGGTCTGAAGGCACGCACGTGCGCGCAAGGGCAAGGCTGACAGGAAGCCAAGACTGAGACTCCACCCCATCCAAGCTGAGCACAGAGGCTATTGCAATTTGGCAAGTCTAATCCTATAAGGCTGTCTCCAGCACCAAACTTCTCCCAGCATAGACACAGCTGATCCTTACAGCCAACTGGCCTGGAGGTCAATTCTTCCCAGTGATACCAACAACAATCAAGACTTGATTACAACAAGGCTGTACACACAGTCCACAAAGGGGTGCACCAAGAGTGTCCACCTCAGGTTAACTGGGGAGGCAGACCCACTGGGCCCTATTGGAAACCTAGCACACAAATCTACCTTACCAACTCAGGGAAGCAATGAAAATGCGGCCTCAAAGAATCAGATCACAAACGAAAGAAATGGAGGAAAACAAACGACTGGATATAGAATTCAAAACCACGGTTATAAGGCTTTTTAAGAATATCCTAGAAAAGGCCGATAAATATAACAAGACCCTCGAAGATATGAAAAAGGACCAACTAGAAATTAAACATACACTGACTGAAATAAAAAATATTATACAGAGACCCAAAAACAGACAAGAGGAACACAAAAATCAAGTCAAAGAATTGAATTACAAAAAAGCAAAAAACACTCAACCGAAAGAGCAAAAAGCAAAAAAAAAAAATCCAAAAAGTTGAAGATAATGTAAGAAGACTCTGGGACAACTTCAAGCGTACCAACATCAGAATTATGGGGGTTCCAGAAGAAGAGAGAGAGCAAGATACTGAAAACCTATTGGAAGAAATAATGACTGAAAACTTCCCCCACCTGGTGAAAGAAATAGACTTACAAGTCCAGGAAGCCCACAGAACCCCAAACAAAAGGAATCCAAAGAGGACCACACCAAGACACATCATAATTAAAATGCCAAGAGCAAAAGACAAAGAGAGAATATTAAAAGCAGCAAGAGAAAAACAGTTAGTTACCTACAAGGGAGCACCCATACGACTGTCAGCTGACTTTTCAACAGAAACTATGCAGGCCAGACGGGAGTGGCAAGAAATTTTCAATGTGATGAATAGCAAGAACCTACAACCAAGATTACTCTACCCAGCAAAGCTATCATTCAGAATTGAAGGGCAGATAAAGAGTTTCACAGACAAGAAAAAGCTAAAGGAGTTCATCACCACCAAACCAGTATTATATGAAATGCTGAAAGGTATTCTTAAAGAAGAGGAAGAAGAAAAAAGTAAAGATAAAAATTATGAACAACAAATACATATCTATCAACAAGTGAACCTAAAAATCAAGTGAATTAAAAACCTGAGGGACAGAATAATCTGGTGAATATAATAGAATCAGGGGCATAGAAAGGGAGTGGACTGATAATTCTCAGGGGGAAAGGGGTATGGGGGGTTCATGAAGAGACTGGACAAAAATCATACACCTATGGATGAGGACAGTGGGGGGGAGGTAAGGGCAGAAGGTGGGGTGGGAAATGGGTGGAGGGGAGCTATGGGGGGGAAAAGGAGAAATAATTGTAATAATCTGAATAAAGATTTATTTAAAAAATAAAAAATAAATAAATAAATAAATAAAAATCAGTCCTATAGAAAAACTAGAATCCTATAGAAAAAACTAAATAATTGGCCTCTTCCACTTATCATGTGCCCACCCCTGTTCCATAAAAAAAAATAAATAAATAAATAAATAAAACCTCAGTCATCTTATCTCCTAGCATTGTCAAATGAAGAAATTGTTGAGGAACCGTCTGTTCTCTCCCAAATGGCTTTTGCTCTTTTTTTTTTTTTTTTTTGCCTTTAGTTTTTGGCTAAAAAAAAAATTGGCCTAATGTGAGGCTTGCAAATCTAATGTCCTTTCTTTCTTTGACCTCTAAAATTTGAAGTTCACTTCCTTTGGCTCACAGGATCCCCAGAGTCTTGAGTAAGGATTCCTACTTCTCTTCATCCTAGAAACTAATTAATAACTCATTTTCTTCAACTTGTTTCACATCGGTGGATTATTTTCCAATCTCCATCAAGCAGGGAAGTCCAACTATGCTCATAAATCTGTGACATGGTTGAATGCAGAGATGCTTACTGTTTAAGCAGGAAGTAAACACTGACAAAACATCCAAATAATTAAATAACTGCACACCCACATCATTTTTAAGAAATTTAAATGTATATGTGTTCAGCTTTTCTGACTCATGCCATTATTCTTTCAGTGATAGCATGGATATGGTACACTGCTCTGTGCAGAATACCTCATTACCTTTTCCAATACCTCATACAGTTATTTGAATTTCATAGTATTTCCTAAAAATATCTTTTCGCTAGAAGAGCCTAAAAGAACAGCACTCAAGAGAGAGTTATCTTTTCCATTACACTGATCTTAGTCAATAGACTCCAATGCATGATTGAGTTGCATGTGTTAATAAATCAACAAGCATTATATCTCTTCTCACCTGCCTTTATTCTTTCATTTGTGTACTGAGAGACTTAATGTTAAGCTAATACAAGTGTTGTCCTCTGTCTCTTTGGTTTGTTTTGGATTATTTTCTTTAATATGTTTACCAATGACCAATCTCTTCAAAAATTCATACCTTCTGATGATCTATATAACATAATCAGAAAACAATTTCATTTTTCTCAAGAAAAACATTACATGTGCAATGACTTAGTTCTTAGACTATGAAAACCAACTTGTTGACAACATAATCAGGCTGAAGTTGACAGCTTTTATTGGTGCCAGAAAGAAATCAAATGTAAAGTGGGCCTGTAGTAAAAGTTTACTGGCTATTAATTTGAACCCTACTCACATAGGAGGTGATACTGGTTAAAGCAAATTAAAAAAAGATAAAAGGTAAATCTTATGCCATATGATTAACTCTTGAATATAGGCTGGTTTCAGGTACTAAACTGACCTGATAATTTTGAGAATTGTTAACGTTGTCTAATGCAAAAGTATAGGAACTCAATATATATAATCCTCATCTGGCAAAAATATAGTTCCTGATTAAGAGTTGAGGGCAAAAAGAAAAATCTGTAGCCAGATGCCAAAGGTAATCAGGACAGAAGCACTGCAAAGGATCACTGTATTAGTCAGGGTTCTCCATAGAAACTGAGCCAATAGGAAAATGAGATATAATATAAGAAATAGGCTCACTATGGAAGCTGAGAAGTACCACTATCTACAGTCTGCAAACTGGAAACTCAGAGAAGTTGGTGGAATAAATTCCAGTCTAGGTCTAAAGGCCTGAGAACTAAGAGCACTGATGTCCCAGTCCAAGCGCAGGAAAAGACTGCTGTCTCAGCTCTCAGTCAGGAAGAGAGAATTTACCTTTCCTCCACCATTTTGTTCCATCAGACACTCAAGGGTTTGGATGATGCCCACCCACATTGGCAAATGGCAATCTGCTTTGCGCAGTTCACCCACTCAAATGCTAATCTCTCCTGATAGCACCCTCACAGACACACCCAAAAATAATGTTTAACCTGGCCATCCAGTGACCCCGTCAACTTGGCACATAAAATTAACCATCACAGGCACTGATCTTAGCATTAGAAGATCTAATTTAAAGTCCTGACTGACAACACTACCTAAGTCCTTGAGCTTATGTTTCTTCATCTCAAAAAAATGAAAGTAGAGTGTAGACACAGCTGATCCTCATAGCCAACTGGCCTGCAGGTCAATTCCTCCCAGTGATACCAACAACAATCAAGACTTAAGTACAATAAGTCTGTACACACAGTCCACAAAGGGGTGCACCAAGAGTGTCCACCTCAGGTTAACTGGGGAGGCCAACCCACTGGGCCATATAGGAAACCTAGCACACAAAGCCACCCTACCAACTCAGGGAAGCAGTGAAAAATGGGGAGACGAAGAAACAGATCACAAACGAAAGAAATGGAGAAAAACAAACGACTGGATATAGAATTCAAAACCACGGTTATAAGGCTTTTCAAGAATATCCTAGAAAAGGCCGATAAATATAACGAGACCCTTGAAGATATGAAAAAGGACCAACTAGAAATTAAACATACACTGACTGAAATAAAAAATATTATACAGAGACCCAACAGCAGACTAGAGGAACGCAAGAATCAAGTCAAAGATTTGAAATACAAAGAAGCAAAAAACACTCAACCGGAAAAGCAAAAAAAAATAAAAAAGAATCCAAAAAGTTGAAGATAGTGTAAGAAGCCTCTGGGACAACTTCAAGCGTACCAACATCAGAATTATGGGGGTGCCAGAAGAAGAGAGAGAGCAAGATACTGAAAACCTATTGGAAGAAATAATGACAGAAAACTTCCCCCACCTGGTGAAAGAAATAAACTTACAAGTCCAGGAAGCGCACAGAACCCCAAACAAAAGGAATCCAAAGAGGACCACAACAAGACACATCATAATTAAAATGCCAAGAGCAAAAGACAAAGAGAGAATATTAAAAGCAGCAAGAGAAAAACAGTTAATTACCTACAAGGGAGCACCCATACGATTGTCAGCTGATTTCTCAACAGAAACTTTGCAGGCCAGACGGGAGTGGCAAGAAATATTCAAAGAGATGAATAGCAAGAACCTACAACCAAGACTACTCTACCCAGCAAAGCTATCATTCAGAATGGAAGGTCAGATAAAGAGCTTCACAGATAAGAAAAAGCTAAAGGAGTTCATCACCACCAAACCAGTATTATATGAAATGCTGAAAAGTATTCTTTAAGAAGAGGAAGAAGAAAAAAGTAAAGAGAAAAATTATGAACAACAAATACATATCTATCAACAAGTGAACCTAAAAATCAAGTGAATTAAAAATCTGAGGAACAGAATAAACTGGTGAATATAATAGAATCAGGGGCATAGAAAGGGAGTGGACTGATAATTCTCAGGGGGAAAGGGGTATGGGGGGTGAAGGAAGAGACTGGACAAAAATTGTACACCTATGGATGAGGACAGTGTTGGGGGAGGTAAGGGCAAAGGGTGGGATGGGAACCGGGTGGAGGGGAGCTATGAGGGGAAAAAGGAGAAACAATTGTAATAATCTGAAGATTTATTAAATTAAAAAAATAAAATAAACTTAAATTTTACCAAAAAATAAATTAAAAAAAAATGAAAGTAATAACACCTCTTAGGCTGATGGGGAGAGTAAAGGGATATAAAATAGATGTAGATGTGCCTTTTACATGTTAAAGTGGCCTAGAAATATAAGGTTTTATTACTTGATTCCTGTTAGTGCCACATTGTACTCTATCACAATATAGTTACAGGCCCGAATGTACAAATTTACAATAAAACTTTTGTAAAAGTGATTTCATTGGAGGTAACAAGCTTAATAGGTAGTCTTATGATTTGATACAATAGTAGGTAAAATATTATCAAAGATACGAAACAAAAGCCTCTACTAGAGAGGCTGTGCTAAAACAGACCTAGAGCCCATGAGATCCATTCCATTGGAAATCATAGAAATAGGTAAACCCACTAATGCTTGAACTGTTTATCCAAGCAAAATTGTCTCAAAAATTAAAATAATCAGTTGGAGTTACTATCTCAATACCAGTGCAGGTGAAGGCAGTGGAGTTCTGGTCCTGAAACATCTACATTTTTACCATACCCCTGGGAATATCCACTTAAATAACGAATGTATTGCAAAAATGGAAGAAGCCATTGCTATGTCAATGACAGAAAAAAAATGTCTAGAGAAAAAGAAAAAAATCACTAATGGAAGTGAGCACACACGGAATAGCTCATACTTTAAAAACTATATGGACATAGGCTTCCCAGAAGTCCCAGATCTGTCATTCTCCCAACTACTATCACTCCTTACCCCAAAGCTGTCAGCTTTGAATAACAGAAAACCTTCTGTTGCTTTCTCTGGACACTGAGATCACCAAGAGAGGCAATTTATTCCACCGTAGTCCTGGTTCTTTCTTGCCTGACAGATCCAGCTTCTACTGAGAATGATCTCCCACTGCAATGATTAGAAATGAGAGTTGGAGAAAAAGATAGTCACAAATTCAAACTAAGAGTCTGCTGAAATAGTTAAATAAGGTAACTTATTCAATTTGGGTAAAAACAATTTCCCTGAAACAAAAGTTTTCTCCCAAGCTTTCTTAAGTTGGTTAAGATTCTATCACTATGTCAGTCACTCAAGCTCAAACATGTGCTCATTCTCAATCACCCTTGCTATCATTATCCCACAATTTATTAACAGACAAATTTCATTAGTTATGGCACACACGACAGGAGTAATTGCTCTTGTCTCTTCCTTTTCAGCTCCTGTGTCAATACTCAGTTTGTTTTCACATTATTTTTGACACCATTCAAATAGCACCCTAACTGGCCTCCTTCTTCAGATCTTACACCCTAATCTATGCAACCCTACCAGATGTACACACCACTTTCCAATTCAAAATCCTTCAGTGGCTCACCAGTGCATAGAAGATTAATTTTAAAATTTCTAGGCTAAAACTAAAAAAAAAAAAAAATCTGAAAATATCAAATTTTGGAGAGGTTGTGGAGCAACAAGAACTCTCGCCCTAGCTGGTTTGGCTCAGTGGATAGAGCATCAGCCTGAGGACTGAAGGGTCCCAGGTTCGATTCTGGTCAAGGGCACATGCCCAGGTTGTGGGCTTGATCCCCAGTAGGGAATGTGCAGGAGGCAGCCAATCAATGATTCTCTCTCATCATTGATGTTTCTATCTCTCTTTCTCTCACCCTTCCTCTCTGAAATCAATCAATATATATATATTTTTTTAAAAAGGAACTCTCATGTTCTCCTGGTGGAAGTGTATACATAGGACTATTTTGGGAAGTTGATTCTCAGAATGTACTAAAGCTGAACAAGTGGATATCCTATAACCCCCAAATTCCCAAAATAACAGTGATTTTGATAAACTGTGGTATATTCATACCCTGGAATACTTATGAAACAATGAAAATAAATGAACTATAGATATGTTAAACAGCATGTATAAATCTCATCAACAGCCCTGGTTGGTTTGGCTCAGTAGATAGAGCGTCGGCCTGCAAACTGAAAGGTCCCAGGTTTGATTCTGGTCAAGGGCACATGCCTGGGTAGTGGGCTCCATCCCCAGTGGGGTACTTGCAGGAGGTAGCTGATCCATGATTCTCTCTCATCATGGGTGTTTCTGTCTCTCTCTCCCTCTTCCTTCCTCTCTGAAATCAATAAAAATATATTTTTAAAAAATCTCATCAACAATCTTGAGTTAAGAAAGTTATACACAAAATAACTTATACTATCTAATGACATTTATATTGAATTCAAAAACAGACAGCCCATGGTGTTAAAAGTCAGTGCAGTTTTCTTCAGGGAACTGTTTTTCACAGTTATGGAAGATGGGAATTCCAAGGTTAAAGTGCCAACAGATGCAGTGTCTGTTGAGGATCCACTTCTTGGTTTTCAGATAGCCACCTCCTTGCTGTGTAGAAGCAAGCTCTCTCATGTATTTTCTTAAAAGGGTACTAATCCCATCATGAAGATTCCCTCTGAATGACGTAATTACCTACCAAAGTCTCCACTTTCAAATATAATCCCATTGGGGGTTAGGGTTTCAACACATAAATTTTGGGAAGATACAAACAGATAGTCCATAACAAACTATATTGGTTTATTCACTCATTCCCAGAACAGGTTCTGTTATTCTTCTAACCCTATTCTTTTGTTCATCCTCTTTCTCACTGGGGATTATCTTATACATCTCTTCATCTTGAAATCTTATGTGTTTTTCAAAGATCAAATATACCATTTTATGAAGACTTTCCTGACTTCAGTAGATGTTGTCTTTCCCTCTCTGAGTTGCAACAATAACCTCCCTTATGAACCTCTATGATTTGAACCTCTCTTATGAGTTTAATCCTATAAATTCCTGTATTTCAGATATTTTAAAATATCTCTTATCTAACAAGTGTATGAATCAGGATAACCAGGAATTCCTTGGAATTCCTTGCATTACTTCAGCATATGTTGCTAAGTGGATAACTGGATGAGCATGTAACTAAAAGGACAAGCAAATAAACCATTGAATCAGTTCCCTATAAAACATCTATAATCCTCCAAGAGGACCTTATGGATCAAGTTTTATCCCAACCTAGGAGTACAGGTAAGTCTCCCAGTGTCCTTTTGTTTCATAGCAACAAGCCAGTAGATGAATGTTTCAGTGTTTTGTATCTTACTGAACCCCAAAGGTGAGAGATGAACAGACTAAAAGCCTGGAATTGGTAAATACACTACCAATCCAAGACAAAATTGTGAAAAGGGAAGCAATTTATTTCCCAACTTTCCCTAATCCTCATGTCTCTAACCACTCCCCCAACCTCCCACTCTCTCTGCTTCCTCTCTTCCCTTCCCTTTTAGAGGTCAGTACTGACGCAGTATCAACAGGATGTGTGTACATAACCAACTGTGTGTGTGTGTGTGTATGTGTGTGTGTGTGTGTGTGTGGTGTATAGAGAATTTATGATAAGGGATTGGCTCATGTGATCATGTAGGCTAACAAGTTCTAATATCTGCAATCGGAATGTCCAAAGTCAGGAAAAGACCTTTCAGGAGAAGGTGTAGTTCAGCTCTACCACTGGTAGCCCAGAATTTAACTGGGTTTCCTATACTGGAACTGTTCTGCAGGTGCAGGGCAATCAGGAAGCAACTCTGTTTGGAGTGCAGGTGGTGAGCAGACAACCGGCAACTGTCAGCAGGTAGAAACCTGGGCAGCAGGCAAAGCATGCAGGGCTTTCAGAGAGAACAAAAGCTGGCTTGATGGCAACCCTCTGTGATACAGGCAGGTTGCACAGGGGACCTGCAAAGGGAAATGAGGCACTGGTGCAGAGAGGAAGCCTTGGGAGTGCTAATTTCCATGTCAAGTGTGAAGCAGGAAGGTTACTGCCAGGCTGCAAGGTTGCTGAAGGACCACATTTCAGGTGCATGGCAGGGCAGAGCTTCACCAGATGTCCTTACACCTATGCTGTTGGCTCAGCAAGCAGTAGCTCAGCAAAGCAGGAGAGCTCCTTCCTCCACAGAGTCACTCCAGAGCCCTCCACTGAGGACACTTAACATAGGTCTCACTGTAAAGGAGAAACACTGAAAGAGATTGTTATCAGAGGACATATATTGAAGGGTGAATTTGGAGCTGAGAGGCAATAAACTGACAAGTGGCACACAGGCTGTGAGTATTGGTCATGAGAGTCAATAAATTCCTTTCTGTTTTTAGACACTTTCTGCTGGATTTTCTGAATGTTTCAATTGAAAGATTGATAGGACCCTGCCCTCATACCAGCAAGGTTTTTCATTGAGCATTCCATGGTTTTCTGTCAGACTTTCTGCTACCATTTCCCATACAAAATCTCTCTGCTCAGGACTCTTTTGTTGTTGTTGTTGTTGTTGTTGTTGTTGTTGTTGTTAGAATCCTATTTATTATCATTAATATATATTTTAACAGCCTATTAATAACATTTTTTTTATTTTAATAAGAGCAGTCAAGAAAATGAAGGCTTTAAAAGAACATTTTTAGGTACCTTGACAAATTGATAGAAAGATATTGAAGGAACACTGGCACTTTGGGTTTCCCTCAAATAATTACACTATGGCTATAATAATTTTATACAGTCTGGATTTTCAAAGCTCTCAAATTTGCTGGTCATTCTAGAATTCCACAGTGGCAACAAAACAAGACCCAACAACAAATTGTTTTCAGTAAGAAAAAAGAAGATCTCTAAATAAGCAACCATACTAGTCATGGACTAGGTAAAAAGACAATTGTGTGTGTGTGTGTTTTGTTGTTGTTGTTTAAGAAACAACAGAACTACCAGGGACTGGAATGAAGGAAGTAAACATTTTATTCAATACTCTTGGTGATTAAAATAATTACTTTATGATGATGATTGCAAAGAATTTATAAAAGTCCTTAATTAGATAACATTGACCCTTTGAAAAGTTTGATTTTAAGATTAAGGCTAATACAGCTTTTCTTTGTGTCTGTGATTTCTCCTAAACTCCTCAGTAGTCTTGTCTATATAATGATAAAGCTGGTCATTTTCGTTTGTTTATAAGTGTTTCTTAGTCCCAAGGCTTTATAACCGCAAATTTTATTATTAAAAAGTTTTAGTTCACTTCAAATACTTTCAGTGCTATTTGGAGAAAGTATCTAGGGGAAAATTCACATAAGAAGAGTAAACCCAATTTAAGAGAAACCATGAAAAATAGTTGATGAAGTGTTTTATGTGTACATGTGTTTGGCCCAAAGGAAGCATCGGACTAGCTCTGGGAGTGGGAGGCAGAGTGAAAAGATGCAGTACCCCCTCCTCTGCCTGCTTGTGTTGGATAAATGGATCATTTTATTGTCAAGTTGGTTGAGACTGAATGTCAACATTACACAGGAAAGTCCCAAAGGTATGCAGTATAGGGAATGCTATTCCAGCTTCCTTCGCTTAATGCTATTAAATGAGCTCACAGTCTGTAAGATAAAAGTTAGATAAATTGAAGGCAAATAAGTACCTAGTTTTATAGCAGTAGTTTAAGTTCAAACTCATAAGCACATGAGTTTATGTGCTTCTATGGAAAGACTGCATCTAAAACAACACTCTAACAGTTGAAATTTACCAGAGAAAACAAATTTTTCTGTACTGATTGGTAGAAGTTTTTTCCCTCTCAATAACAATAGTGTTATCCAGGAATTTGGGGTATCCCTTTCCCTGATGAGTGCTGAGGCTAGTGTCCTTATGATATCTCGAGAAAAAAAAATTTCTGAGACTAGCATGGGAGGATGGGTGATTTTTATTTGCATGCAATTACATCTCTGCATTTCCAAAGTCCAATCTCCCTTAGTCCAGTCCTGGAAGTAGTGCAGCTGGGGTTTCAGTAGAGCTAAAAGCAAAGCCAGTGTCCAGAGTTTCCATTCTGTGTTGCCGCTGTGGCCAGCTCAGCATCAGGCTAGTTACAGCCCATTAGTCCATTGTGTGTGGGAGCCATATGGCCCTGGACCATGTGGGTGAATACAGGGGAGCCAACAGAATGTACCTCCTACACCAAGAGTCTCAAAAAAGCCCAGAGAAACAAAGAGAGGCCAAGGGGAACCAAGAGAGGGAACTCCTTTTTAGAGGAATAAATATTTCAAAGTTTTGGCCCTTGCAGTGGCCACTCCCATTCTGGCCAATGACTTGTTCCGAGGTGACTGACAGGTAAGTACTTTCCCAATGTCACCCCAACTTCACTGTGCATGTATCTATTCTCCCCTTGTCCAGTCCCTTCCCCCAGTGATCTGTGGGTAATGGACTGGTGGTACCATGGGGAGTATAACGCTTTAGAATCCCGGCAAAGCTGCCCAAGTGGCATGCCTATAATATTTGGCCTTCCCTTTGCTCCTTTCCTGATGTTAGTAACTGGGTTAATTACAATGGTATCAATAGCACAATAAACACCTCAGAATGTGTGGAAACTCTAAGCATTAACAATGGATAGTATATTTAATTTGAAAAATCAAAAATATATTTTTGATGTTCATTTAGAAAAATTTGGCTGGGTTACATATAAGGAACATTCATCCATTCATGACACAAAAATGTATTATCTATCACATACCAGGGAACTATGCCTTCATAATTCTGTCTAGCATATAAGAAAGTTTTGTTGCTCCACACATCTACGATTATCAGGTGTTAAATGGGCACCACACTTTAATAGAGACATACTAAAAATAATCATCATTTTGTGATGATATAAAGAACATTCATATGTAATCAATGGCAATATCCAATATATTTACCAATTGGTACAGCACAGGCTCTAAAAAACCAAAATGCAAATAGAATAAGATTGATTTTGGAAGAAACCAGTGTAGTACAGAATCTCAGTCATTATGTGTGTGGTTTATAAGTTTCCATTGAGCCAAGGGCAGGACCTTAAAATGGAACCTGTCCCTCCTCCCACCATAAGTAAGATGAGGGCTAACAAGAGATCATAATATTGGCAATTAGAAATTGATCATTAACACATATTTATTACATGTATACTATGTGTCAGACACTGTATTTGGCATTTGATCAAGACAAGTCAAGTTGCAGGCTACTAAGGAGTAAATATGAAATAAGAAAGAATAATTTGGGGGTACAGTGAAAAAATATTGATTGTGGTGGAAACAAGGCTAAGGAAAATATTTATTGGATAGAGCATATTTTTGCATGTTTTAGACTGAAAAGAAAGTTGTGGAAAGAAATAGCAAGTTAAGAACGGGCATAATTATTTAGCAAGAATTTGCAAGAGGTAGAAGGAGTGGGCTCATAAGCTCAGGGGAAGAAAAGGAGGAAGAATGGCTCTTTTTTTCTGTGGAAGGAGGGAAGATAAGGATCAATGAGACTAAATCAATTCAGAGGTGTAGAAGTAAAATAAGTCCTACGATGATGACAGGAATTTGGAAGGAAAGGAAGAGAATGATCCAGAACAAGAAAAAATAAATGAACTTCAAAGAGGTGATGTGAATAAAGTTTTTCAAAGCTGTAACAACTATTTCCTCTGAAAAGTAGCCAAGGTAATCTGCTAAGGGAAATTAGTGCAGTATTAAGTACAAAGCTTGAAACTGGTGGTAAAAACTTACCAGTATAAGAAATGGGCAAAGTTATGTAAATATTTGCTAGATCATATTGAGAGTCCAATAACGGTTGGAAATCATAAATGTGTAAGGCAGACAAACAACATGATACATGATTTTCTCCAATATTATGCAATGCCTGGTTCCAGAAACAGTTGGTTAGGTTATTCTGGAATTTATTAGGATAATGGGATGAAAAGGAGGTCATGAGAGTGTTGGGAACTAAGGGTGCTGTTGAGAGAGAGATTTAACTGAATGACCATGGGTTGTCAGTTGGATTGAATAAGGAAATGAAGTCAAAGGCTTATTTATCAAGACCATATGAAGTCAGCCACATAGAAGAAGCAATGGAAGTGAAGAGCAGAACTCCTCTGCATAAAACTCTTAAAGGGCATTCTGCAGCCTGGGAAATAAAGTTTAATTTATTTCTTATAACCAGGTTTTCCAGAAGTTCATTTCTCATTTCTTTCCCCTAAGTGTCCCCAGGCATACCACATGTCCAGGCACACAGAACAACTATGCCTTCATGTCACTGCTGTTCTTCCCAAAGAGCTCCTCCTCCTCTTCTCCTACATCCCCACCCACCTGATAAAGTTCTTGGCCCTCAAGATTCAACTCGAAAACTTCTTCCTCTATAAAGTCTTCTTTGAAAAAAAGAAAAAAGTCTTCTTTGGTGATTTGTCTGCAGGAAAAAAGAAAAAAGAAATGTTGCTAAATTTTCATCCCATTCTTGTACACTCAAACTATTATCCCACTAAAGCTGTTGATTCTGGGCAAATTAATAGAATGCTGCTGCATTAGCACTCTGCCAGTTCTAGCCTAACCCAACAACCATGCCATAAAAAAAAAAAAAAAAGTTCAGGCTATAAGAAGATACTATGAGGAGAGAAAGGCTTTAAAAGGAGAGGTGGCATAGAGCACCTATACCCCAGACATGTAAGTAAGACTTTCTCGGCCCTACCTGCCCATCCCAGACCCCAGTTAAATGTAGTTGGAACCATGTCAGCCCACAGAATTGTGAGAAAGAATACATCACTGCTACTTTAAGCCACTAAGTTTGGGGGATTTAGTTATGCAATTATAGATAAATGTTATATTTCCCATATTCAACTCAAGTGCAACTGCTCAGACTTTCCATGATATCACACTACTTACTTCTACTGTCTTACTTTTCACAATAGGCTTGCAAATAAAATTTTCCCCATATCTGCTCCCTTCCTACTCTGTGAAATTCTAAATCCAAGCATACATCATATAATAGACTAGAGGCCTGGTGCACAAAGTTCATGCATGGGGGATAGGGGGAAGTCCCTCTGCCCGGCCTGCACCCTCTTGCAATCCGGGACCCTACAGTGGATGTCCAACTGCTGGTTTGGGCAGTCAGACATCCCTCGCGCAATCTGGGACCACTGGCTCCTAACTGCTTGCCTGCCTGCCTGCCTGACTGCCCCTAACCACTCTGCCTGCCTGATTGCCCCTAACCACTCTGCCTGCTTGCCTGCCTGATTGCCCCTAACCACTCTGCCTGCCTGCCTGATCACCCCTAACCACTTGCCTGCCTGCCTGATTGCCCCTAACTGCCTCTGCCTGCCTGCCTGCCTGATCACCCCTAACTGCCTCTACCTCGGCCCCCACCACCACGGCTTCGTCTGGAAGGACGTCCAAAAGGACATCCAGAATGACGTCCAGAAGGTCGTTCATCTGTCCAGTCTAATTAGCATATTATGCTTTTATTATTATAGATAATAAATGATGTGAACTAAATCAAATCTAAATTGAGTTAGTGGAAGGGAGAAAGACACTATGCTCAGTCACTGAAATTTCATGGTTAAATATTTCACAGTGGAGCAGTTCCTGGAACAATGTGAAAACATTTTGGAGGTGAAGTTTACTGAAGTGCAGTTGACTAGAGTAGAGACTGGGTGCATCATCAAGGATGTGGACTTGTGGCCTGGCATGATGACAGGAATTTGTGTGGAGTGGAAGACAGTGATCCTGAATGGAAAGATTGTGAACTTCAGAAAAGGAGAGGCTGAATGACAGTTTTTCCAAGTGATAACATTACTCATAAAGCCATAGTGAACAAATAAGAAGATAATGGTCTAACCTTCTGCCCAATGTACGCCCAAGGGAGAAAAAGTAAGTCTCTGCTTCACAGAGTTAGGTGGAAGTTGTATTATGCTGGTTTTCCTTTCAGCCATTTGAATTACTCCTTCTCAATAGTCTCCCTGATTCTTTTCATTCCATTGCCAATGAAATCTTTCTGCATAATCTTCTTCCCTATGCCTATTCTCTGGGTCATCTGAGTCTAAGTATGGCTTCAACTGTCACTTATTCATTGACACTGCCCAAATCTCAACTTTCTGATTCCATATCTCTCAGGAGCTTCAATACTGTTACTTCCAATTATCTTCTGAATATCTCAACTTTCTGGCCTTTCAGGTAGATCAAACTCAAAATGTTAAAAGACATACTGATAACCTTCCATGCAAAACATGATTTTCCTCCAGTATTTCCCAACCCAGTAGATGGCATCACTCCCCATGCAGTCAGTCTAGAAAGAAAGTCAGTACAATGGCTAAGAGTTTCAGTTCTGTAATCAGTTAAACAGAATGTGCTCAAATTTGGCCTCCATAAATTACTACCTATATGGTAACTTTGGCAAATTACTTAACTTTTCAAAACTTCAGTTTTTCTCATTTGTGGCAAATCTCAAAAGCTTGTGAAGAGGATTAAATAAATGCCTCTCCAAACCCTCAAAACTAATCATGCAACCTTGACCTCTTGAAGCCATCCTTAATTTCTCCCTCTCCCTTCGCACCTACTTCTGCCAAGCAACTGACCACCAAGTTCTGTCAATTCATTTTCTAAAATGTATCTTAATGTATGGTTTTGTCCACTGTCCCTTTCACTGCCCTAGTATGACACCAAAACATACTTCAACGCGCCTGTTATTAACCTAGTCTAAACCATCTTTCACACCATTGCCAGAGAAAGCTTTTCAAAAATAAATCAGATCACATCCCGGTCTTCACCTTCAATTTTTTTTTCAACTGTCTACTCTGTCCTACAAAAAGAAATGTCATCCTCTTTAGAATCTGATATTTGCAGTCTTTCCCTAAATTGCCTTTCCAATATGACTCTACATTATTTCCCACCCTTCCCTATATTTTACACTGTCATCATCCAAACATACTCTCTGCCTTTTTATCTATTTCCTTTCCTACATCCTCAGCCCCCACTTCTCCTCTGAGAATTTCTGCTCCAGCTCAAATGTGATTTCCTCTCTGTTGTCTTCTTGAACCCACAAGTGACATAGATTGCTCCCTTGTCTGTTTTCCCACAGGACTGTATACAAACTTGTCACAGCCTTTATCACACTACTAGAGGCCCAGTGCATGAAATTCATGCACTGACAGGGTCCCTAGCAGCTGCTGGCTGCCAGCTGGGGCCTCCCTCCCTTCCCCCGGCTGCTCCCGCCCCCTGGTAGAACTCCCAGATGAACTCTCGGTCAAGGGGACAATTTGCATACTACATTTTTATTATATAGGACTAGAGGCCCAGTGAATGAAATTCATGCATGGGGGGTGTCCCTCAACCCAGCTTGCACCCTCTCCAATCTGGGACATCCCTCTCACAATCCAGTACTGCTGGCTCCCAACCGCTCGCCTGCCTGCCTGACTGATTGCCCCTAACCACTTCTGCCTGCCAGCCAGATCACCCCCTAACTACTCTCCTGCCAGCCTGATTGACATCTAACTGCTCCCCTGCCGGCCCGATTGCCCCCAACTGCCCTCCCCTGCAGGCATGGTCTCTCCCAGCTGCTCTCCCCTACAGGCCTGGTTCCCCCCAACTGCCCTCCTCTGCTGGCCCAGTCACCCCTAACTTCCCTCCCCTGCAGGCCTGGTCCCCCCTCCCCCAACTGCCCTCCCTTGCAGGCCTGGTCCTCCCCAACTGTCCTCCCCTGCAGGCCTGGTTGCCCCCAACTGCCCTCCCTTGCAGACCTGGTCCCTCCCAACTGCCCTCCCCTGCAGGCCTGATCCCCCCCAACTGCCAGCCCGGCACCCCTGACTGCCCTCCCCTGCAAGCCTGGTCCCTCCCAACTGCCCTCCCCTGCTGGCCATCTTGTGGCAGTCATCTTGTGTCCACATGGGGGTGGCCATCTTGTATGTTGGAGTGATGGTCAATTTGCATATTACTCTTTTATTAGATAGGATGGTGTAGTTATTAATGTATTTGTTTATCTTCCCAGCTATACTCTGAGGTCCTGCACAGAGCAAGGGTGGTGAAATATTTATTCTTGCATCACTGGTCCTTAACATAGTCCCTGGAACATACCAATACATGTGAGATGCTCAATAAATGTCTATTGAGAGAATGAATGAATGAACAAATGAACAAATGAATGAATAGATAAAGAAAACATGGAACTTGAATGGTGCTTGCTATATATTATTTAAATATTAATTAAATCCAAATCCTTCAGGTATAAAAAAAAGAAAATCCATAAAAGTATGCATAATTTTATTCTTTTTTAAATATATTTTTATTGATTTCAGAGAGGAAGAGAAAGGGAGAGAGAAATAGAAACATGAATGATGAGAGAGAATCATTGATCAGCTGCTTCCTGCACTCCCTGTACTGGGGATCGAACCCACAACCTGGGCATGTGCCCTGACTGGGAATCAGACCATTTCCTCCTGGTTCATAGGTTGATGCTGAACCACTGAGTAGGCATAAATTTAAAACATATGACCTCTAAGTATCTTTCCCAACTCCAAAATTCTGGGCTAAAGCTTTTCTCCAGACATGCAGGATTACAATCTCATATGGGACATAAATTTGTAGAATAGGATCTAGTGCAGCCGTGGGCAAACTACAGCCCGTGGGCCGGATCCGGCCCGTTCAGCTGTTCTATCTGGCCCGCGGAGCCGAAAGAGCGGAGGGTTCTCTTGCTCTCCCCTCCGCTCCTTTACTTTGAATTTATATTAGTTCACACAAACACTCCATCCATGCTTTTGTTCCGGCCCTCCAGTCCAGTTTAAGAACCCATTGTGGCCCTCGAGTCAAAAAGTTTGCCCACCCCTGAGGGTTGTTTAGGGTGTATATCCAATTAATTCTATCATATTAACTTTAAAAAATTATATTTTATAAAATTTATACTTTTCAATTAAGCAAAATTGAATTATATACAATAGTTCATCTTTCAAAATGGTAACATGGTGAAGAAAGCCATGTGTGTTTTTTCTAAAACCTTGGAAGCTTGAGTGATATGTGAGTACCCAGCACTAAGCATCTGTTAGGGAAATCTTATTACTCTGTGTCTGTCACTAGAAAATTGGAACAAATGTTGCAAGACCTACACACTTAAAATGTTATGATGTGTTTTTAAAGCTGCTTTTCCACAGAAGACTTCCTATTTTATTAGAAAATTATAAGCAAACAAGTCTTGTTTAATGGCTTTCTAAGTATAAGCACATTTCATGTCAAAATTGTATCACACTCAACTGCCTACTTGTGTGAGAAATCTGTCAAGCCCTGGTGTCCAAGAAAATAGGGCAGCACAGTGTAAGATTTCTTGCTGAGGGGTACAATGTATGCTCAATTAAACCAATACAGCCTGTGTAATGGTCTGAGTCCATCTTAGCAAGAACTGTCAACATTTTCTTCTGGGATCAAAATTTTCCTAATGCCTGGACATTTTTGGTGACCCCTCTGTAACAAGAGACGCAATCTTGAGTTTATTTCAGAGAAGGTTGGGCTCTTATTCTTTCCCCCCTTAACATCCAAAAATTTGTGGAAATTTTACCTTCGCTTATCTTCTCTGTCTCTGCCTCCTTTCCATACCTCTCCTAACTTGCTAAATATTTTAACTAGCAATTAAAGAAAACATGCATGAAATGCTAAAATTACAGCCTGTTTTTCAGGGGATTCAACTTTTGTTTGTAGTGTTATTTTACTTGAGAGTCATACCCAAGTGCTTTATCTCTTCAAATATCAAAAAACATCTATATGTGCTCAAAACGAATCCGTTGTTAACAAAACATGGTGGAAAAATCCCAGAGTACCCAATGTCCCTTTTATAATGTGCGGTATGTGACAAATTTATAACAATTCTGTTTCTCTAAAGCATCAGAGATCACGCACAAAACCTTTCCCCAAAAGAGATGACAATAAATTTATAATACTTAAGATACATATTTTCCTATATATTCTTTTAAAAAAAAAGATGACTTCTAAATATGAGAAAATGATATTGTATGTTACTAAACTGCCATCTACTGTGCTTGTTCACCCAGTACACAATATCATCTCTTACAGGCTTGTCTTTTACAATGAATAAGTGAATTTTTCCCACAGCTGTTTCTTGATATTCTTTCTCTCCCTAGTTCTAGCCATGTGTACTCCTAAAGATCAGAAAAAAAAAAAAAAAAAAAAAAAGTTTCAACTAATTATAGTTCTATCAAAGCCTTTCACATCATTTAAGGCTTAGATTGATTATTCACAGTGCCGTGGAGACGTGTCAGTTAGAGACAAGAAGAGGTTTAGAGAGGTTTACACTTTGCAGAGTGCCACCTGTCTCCAAAGGGCACATTCATTAAAAAGCTCCAGGTGCAATTTGTGGGAGCAAAACAGCATAATGAAGTTCTTTGCCTCCTTGTGCACTTTTTGATTAATAACATCCTCCTTCGGTTCTAGCAGATTATGCACCAGTGTTTGCTGCAACAACCTAAAACACCAGCCTACTTTTCTATCCTTCTCTGAATTGAGTAAATTGCCATTTATTTGTGACCTGAATCAAAAGGATATACAAAAAAAAAAAAAAAGGGATATTTCTGGCACAATCTACTTTCATAAGAAAAGAACAGCTAATACACCAACTGAATGATAGGTATTCAATAACCAACATTTAATGTGTGTCACTGATCAAATTCTACCTAATCCTCTCTGTCCTATATCCACACACATAGAAATCCAATTGATATTTATAGTGATAACCTGAAGGCATTGTAAAATTCCAAGTAGTCTCCTGAATCATAAAAATGGGAACTAAAACTGGCATTTATCAAATACCTACTATTTACTAGACATTTTCACTGGCACTATCACATTTTATCCACATAACAGCCTAGTCCGGTGGATGTTATTATCCTCATTTTCACCGTTGAATGTGATTGAGACTCAGAGCTATAATAAGAACTAACATTTATTGATTGTTTATTATTTTCCTGACATGGTTTTTATTACTTAAGAGGGACTGCCTCAATTAATCATCAAAACCACATTATGGAGTAGATACTACCATTATTCTCATTTTATTAGGGGTGACCAAGATTTGAACCCAGGCAAACTGGTGCCAATGCCTGTACCATTAATCCCAACATTGTACTACTTAGAAGTGTGTTTGTGCACTTTATTTTTAAATTAGTCACATAACTTTGTTTTTGAAAATTGGGAATACACATTTGGTACATAACTTTCAATTGCTCTAATTCTCCTACTAATAGTTATTAATACTTGCTTTTTATTGGGCATTCACTGTCAAGCATTTTACATACTAGTACATTATCTCATTTGAAATTCACACACATATATAATATTATCCTCACTTTACTGTGATAAAACTGAGGTTTGGAGGACAATAATAATAATAACCACAGTAAATACACGGTATTTTCTATTGCTAGATACTCTTTTTTTTTTTTTTAAGGAGTGACTTGTTTAAAATATATTTTTATTGATTTCAGAGAGGAAGGGAGAGGAAAAGATAGAGACATCAATGATGAGAGAGAATCATTGACTGGCTTTCTCCTGCACGCCCCCTACTGGGATCTAGCCCGAAACCTGGGCATGTGCCCTTGATCTGAATAGAACCTGGGACCCTTCAGTCCACAGGCCAACACTCTATTCACTGAGCCAAACCGGCTAGGGCTAGACACTCTTCTTATAAAGAGTTTTAAATATAGTACTCATTTCATACTGATAAAAACAATATAGTGTATTTTCCTATTATACAGATGAGAAAACTGAGAGGTAGCACTTTGACCAATATTACACAGCTAGCAGGCAGCAGAGCAGGAATTCTAGTTCCAAAAGCCCATGATTTTTAACCACTACTCTGAGTTGTGGAACAATTTAAAGTAGTCATTTCCTTTTCTATTGCAGCAACTGTTAGCCACATGCCTTAACTATAATAGCATTCATCACAAACAAATAAAAAAGCTTCATGATATAAATTGTCTTTGTTTCTCATCTGATTTTTATCTGAAGACTATTCTAGCAGCCTTGTTTGTTCCGAGGCCCTCCTTCCAGTCTGACCCATACCAAATTCCAGCTATATGAGTCAGAATTCCTGATTGTAAGTGACAGAAATCATGCCCAGTAAAGTCTGGGTGAAATAGGGAACGTACTTGTTTGTCACTTCTGGGAACAGGTCATTGGCCAGAGTAGGTGTGGCCACTGTAAGGGAATGAAATCTGAGATACATAAGCTCCTAAACAAAGGAGTTTCCCCTCTTGCCACTGGCGCCTAACTCCTGGCTTGTGGGCTCTCTCGCTCTGCACTCGCCCACATGGCCCACAGCCATGAGGACCCCACACACAATTGACCGATGGACTGGCACTAGCCTGATGTTGTGCCAGATCCAGCTCCACTATGGAACAGAAATTCTGGACACTGGCTTTGCTTTCAGCTCTGCTGAATCGCCAGCTGCACATTTTCTAGGAATGGTTTAAAGGTAAAGGCAATTTTGATACCCAGAGAAGTAATTCCATGCAAATAAAGCTTTCTATCACATCTTATCCTCCCATGGGGGCCTCTGGAAATGTTTATTATAGAAGGACCCAAGAACCCCACTATCACTAGCAAAGGAGAAGGGCAAGCCAGGCAATTCTCTGATAACAGAAGGTCTTTGAACAGCTCATCATAATCTCCCTTCATTGCCTAGAGAGCCTTGCACAGGCCTGCTTCATTTATGCTACTGCCTGGTGCTCCCTGTAAACAATTCAACTTTTTGTTTGTTTGTTTGCTTTTAAGTATATTTTTATTGATTTCAGAAAGGAAGGGAGACGGAGAAAGATAGAAACATCAACGATGAAAGAATCATTGATCAGCTGCCTCCTGCACAACCCCCACTGGGGATCGAGCCCTCAACCTGGGCATGTGCCCTGACCAGGAATCGAACCGTGACCTTCTGGTTCAAAGGTTGATGCTCAATCACAGCCATGTCAGCTGGGCACAATTCAGTTTTTGAATCATGGTTTAAAGACTTGATTTCTGCTAAACTGAAAATTTTCTTTAAAAGTATGTATACTTTAAATTGTTTTTAGCTATTTACATGATTGTGAGTGAGTTTCTCAACTGTTTTCCATTGGAAAGAAAACTAAAACTAAAAGAAAAAGAAAAACTTAAAGATTTTGACTAAGGATAGGACTTGTCAACATGAGAAATGTCCAAACCTATAGAAAGTTTTTATAAGAGTTTTTTTGAGCCAAACTGACAACGTATGCCAGGGAACAAAATCTCAAAATGCTCCAGAGAATAATAGTTTTTCAGTTCTTTTATGCATTTGAAATTAAGGAGAGAATGTAAGGAAGGTTACATGGACGTGGGGAAAAAACAGGGAGGGGATTAGATTAGTTAACAAGATTATGTGCTGTCTTGAGGGTAGTTTATTTCAAACTTGAGATAACCTAGAAGCACAGAAACAATAGACAGGGCTTGCTTCAGGCAAAGATAAACCTTTTACTAAAAAGTTACATGCCTGAGGTATGACTCCCCACCAAGACCTGCCCAATTAGGAATTTATGATCAGATCACCCATTTGAGGTTACCTCCTTTTTTCATCTATAGACTGAAGGAATAAATTGGGTGAGGGCTAGGGTGAGCCAGACATCTAATATACAAATTTAAGGAGACACTCACTCTTTCTCAGGTGACACCTTCAGGCTGAGCACCTGAGAGTGCCTCCTTAAATTTCACACCTCTTTTGACTTGCTTGCCTCACACTCTTGTCTCAGTCTTAAAGGATGAAGTTTAACCAGACTTGCTAACCAGTTTTGTTACTGGTGATGAAATAACCCTGATGCATTTCCCTTCCCCACCCATGAAATGGGAGAGTTGTTTCTCCTGGGAACACCCATAATATCCTCTAGTTATGCCTCTACTACACGTAACGACACTGCTTTCTAACCATCTCTTTCACATCCGTATTCACCAGCACTCTGTGAGCTCCTTAAAAAAAGAGGCTATGAAATTGTCTTCATAGCTGATATCTAGCCCTGTCCTGTTGAACAAGTGAATGAATGAATGTGCTGTCAGCATCAAGCATCCATTCCTCTTGTAGCATGGAACATATACGAAGTCATGTGTCAGCTAAAATTTTAATCTTTGCCATACATTGATGGCAAATTTCAATAAATTTTTTTCTGAATTATAATGATTTTCCCCAAAGATTTGCATGTAATCTCAGTATTGTTCATTTTTTTTAACATATATGCTCAAGAAAGCACTGCTGACACCTTATACATGCTGACACCTTATATATACTTTGCCTTTCAGTCTCCAGCAGGGCCAGCCTTCTTGACCTAAATAGATTTCGCCACTCCCTCCTGGCTGCTAAATACTATAATTAATTTATAAAAGACTCTGAAACACCAGGTGGAAAAATCTCCTATTAATGGTTTTCACAGAACAAAAAGAACATTGAAGTTGTAGGAAATTTGTAAAGTGTGTATGTATGTAAACTCACATTTTTTAATCCACTGAATTTCCAAGAATGTCAAATCGTAAAGTGTATTAAGTAAACAATGCTTAATAATATTTTCTCACTTCTTTTAGCACATTTAGTTTGAATTGTAGAAATAATCTGTGTGATAAAATATTCTCAGAGATGAATATTTGGGGGACATGAGACTTGAATGTCTACGAATATCCATACAAATATCCGAAGCACTGTAATAAACTCATTTTGTTATTAAAAGAATGTCAAAGAGAAAAAGGTGAACATGGAGGTGGGGAAAAGCAAGGAGGGGATTAGATTAAAGGGTAGTTAACAAGATTAAGGATTTCTCAATGCTTTGAGAGTGACAACTAAAGTAGCCAACTCTTGAAGTATCTATCTATTCAATAGCCATGTAGGCAGAATTTTAAGATGCCTTTTAAGATTCCTGCCCCCTGTGTTGTACCCTCCCTTTGAATGTGGGCAGGACCTGTGGACATGATGGGATGTCACCCCTTTGAGTAGGTTACATTACACCGAAAAGGTGATGGAGTCATTTTTTCATGATTTCATTACGTTATATAAGATTACTCGCATGGTGGTGGTAGTGGTGGTAGCAGCAATAGTAGTGGTAGCAGCGGCAGCAGCAGGGACAAATTGTAGAGAAATTCTGCAGAATTTGGAGAAGTAAACTTGTGAGAGGGCTATGTGATCAGAACCTGAGGGCAGTCTCTAGGAAATGAGAGAAAGCCCTGGCTGACATCTGGCAAGAAAACAGGGACCTCAGTTCTCCAGCTGCAAGGAACTGAATTCTATCAAAAATATGAATGAGCTTGAAAGATGACCCTGAGCCTCAGATGGAATTGCAACCCCAGCCAATACCTTGATTGCTGTCTGGTGAGATCCTAAGCAGAAAATAAGCCATGCTCAGACTTCTGACCCACAGAAACTGAGAGATAATAAAAAAGTGTTGCTTTAAGCTGCTAAGCTTGTGGTAATTTGTTACACAGCACTGGAAAACTCATACAGGAATGAACTGCTTTTTCTTTTCTCTGATGCTACCCTTTTCCCACAGGGGTGCCTCCTAGCAGTCAGGGTTGTATATTACACCTGACATGGCTGATTGAATCTGACCCAAGCTAGCACAACTGGAGCTTTTGTCTGGAAATATAAAGTGGGAGCTACAAGATTTGTCCAGAATCTCTTGAATGGAAGAGAGACATAACCATGGATGTTTTAGTAACACTATCTTCTGTCCAGAGTTGCCTCTAGGATATACAAGGTCCTAGGGGAAATATTTCAGGGTGGGCAGGGTAGAAGCTATCTATAGCAACAATTTGATTATAAAAGTAATTAACAAAAATCATGGGCCCATGTGAAGTGTAGTGATGTACTGATAAGTTTTGGGGCAAGAAAAAGGTAGTAACATAGATGTCTAATCAGTGCACAAGAAACATTTTCCTGGTTTCCAGGATCCATTTCTTTGTGTTAAAGATACCATTCCCAGCTAATTTCCCACTGCAAGGAAAAAGGTAGCAACACTGTTGTTATTCACAATGCTATGGTTCTTTGGGGAAAAAAAAATTTTGGAACGTTTTTAATTGAAACAGTATAGATCTTCTTGCCTCTGCAGTTCCCTTATGCCATTAATTTAATTCTGATTACATCATTACTCATCTCATGGCAACATCCATAGTGCTGCCCATCAATAGGGGCTTCCAATGACTCTCTAATGTGGTTAATGTGCTTTGTTGATATGACCACAAATGCAAGTCTTACCCAGAGAATGCAAGAAAATGTAAAGAACTAATCTCTTTTATGGCCATGTTAAATTTATCATTTAGAATTTTATAGCATATATTATAGCATGTAAAGCATTAACATAAAACAACACATCTTCCAATCATGTCTTCTCTTGAACTGTGTAAGCCTCGCTGCATTGGTACAATGTGATCCTTTTAATGTTGACTGAAGCCCTGCATTCCACACACATTACCGATGGTGAAGATAGGCAAGGAGCCCTGGGCAGATGCAACATCACAACTGTAAGAAACCGCACTCGCCTTTAGAGTCAGAAGGTACCCAGGTATGAATGATACTCAGGTCACAAGAGGGTCTGGGATTACTGCCTTTGCCCTGAAGTTGGTATAATATTAAGCAAGTATTTGTTGAATGAGAAGATAGGTGGGATATTATGAGATGGGTATATTTAAGTATTTGTTTTTTAAACTTCTTATCGAAGTTGAAAATAATACCCAAATCATAAGTGTTGTAAAAAGTATTTTAACGAGTCTGGGCAGCCATTCCAGAGGAACTGCATCACACACTTTATTTCTTGAACCTTTGGAAAGTTTGAACTGGGCAAAATCACCTTTGGACTGAGCCATTGTCTTCCCAACAACTGTTTGTAAAAGTATCAAGAAAGCAGACCTCCTGATTACAAGAACTCATAATTAAAGACATTTTTAGAACCAGTAAATAGCCATGTACAGCTAAAGAATAACTTAGCTTGTTAGCATAAATAGAAATTTCACCCTTTTGTCCATGAAATTTTTCCCTTCCTTTTCTCATAAAACCTCCTTGCCTTCATCCCATAATCAGAACACTATCTGAGTTTCGGCCTGAAACAGTGCTTTCCAAGTAGCTATCCTTTGATCTCAAATAAACACTTGTTGCCTCTCACTTTGGCCTTTATTTTTAGGTTAACAGTGTACAGCTCAATGAATTTTTAGAAGGCTAAGAACCCAGATTATGACAAAGAATATTATTAGGACCCTCACAGGTCCCTCATGTTCCCTTCTAGTCACTATGTCCTCCCCACTCCCTAGTTAACATTATCCTAGATTAGTTTCAGCTGCTTTTGAGTTTCACATACATGGAATCATAAAGTATGTACTAGTTTGACCGGTTTTTTCAATTAAATATTGTATTTGTGAGTCACATCTATAACCATGTTCAATGTGGTTGCAATTTGTTTATTCTCATTGCTGTGTATAGTATTCCACTGTGTGACTATATAACCATTTATTTACCAGGTCTATTTATTCATAAGCATTTGGAAACTTCTAGTTTGGGGCTATTGTGAATAGTGCAGTGATTAACATTATTATACACATTTTTTTGTGGACTTATGTGCATTTCTGTTGGGAGTGTACTTAGGATTGGAATTTCAGGTTTGCATATATTCAAATGTAATAAATTCTGGCAAATATTTTCCAAAACATATGTATCAGTTGACACTTCCACTAGCAGTGTGTTAGAATTCTAGTTTCTCCATACTCTCTCCAACACTTGGTATTGTTTGAATTTTTCATTTAATCATGCTGATGGATATGTATTGGTAAGTAACTCCAGCCAAAATGCAGTAAGACTATTGCACCCTAGCTTTCCTATTGATTACAACTGAGAAAGCTCAGGACAAAATCCAAAAAGCAAATACCTGGGGACTCTGAAGAGAATACAAAAACAGACAGACTGGGGAGAATCAAAACTTGGGAGAAATGCCCCATGTTTTTTTTTCCTGTTTTCTCTTATAGCTTTGACCTGAGCCCTGGCACCTACTGAAACTAATGGCAGCACAGGCAGAAAATCTGAGAACCAAAAACAACAACATATTTCTAGCTAGTTGAATGGTGGAAGGGGGCTTCTGTGAGCCAAAGTTTGTGGGAAATTCCTGGCTTTTTCTCCATCTTTTCCCCCTCTGGGCTTTTACCTGGGAGTTAAGGCCTGGGATTGGACAGTTCCAACACCAAAAGAAACCATAGCTTTCTAGACAAGAGAGATGGGAAAGTGGGACCCCGTGGTCTGAAGTGTATAGAGGTAATCCATTTTTTTTCCTCCCTTTTCTCACCTCTTTGCTAAGTGTGGACCTTAGTCAGCTCCTGTAGCTATGCAGGCAGCTGAAACTCCAAGAGAAACCTCTAATTTTCCTGGCAAGAGGGCCAGGAAAAGGGGACCCATAATTCTGTGTGTGAAACCACATAAGCTCTGTGTTCACCCTAAACTGAACACCTGCAGGACATAAAGATGCATAGCAAAAGATATGTGCACTAAACTACAATTCCAACTACTGTTTAAGTCCCAAAATAATGCCTGAGTGTTGCACTAGTATATATAGGACAGACTCAAAGCAAAGCAAAGCCTCTGAAAACTGACCTGACACAGAACCAGCACCCATAGGTGAGACTGAATTTCTAATCTGAATCAAATTGGATTGATTGCCTCCTAAAATAAAATAAAATAAAATAAAATAAAATAAAATAAAATAAAATGAAACAAACCAGCATTCCCCAAAGGCTTTTAACAGGACTCAGAGCTGATGCAACATAACATTCAAGTTGTCCAGGATAAAAACCTCAATTATGCAATCTACAAAGAATTAAAAAATATGATCCACTCTAAAAGAAAAATAAAATCAAAAGCTGTCAACCCCTAGATGACCAAAATGTTACAATGATCAGAAATAGACTTTAAAGCAATTATAACTATAAAATAGTTGAAAACATTCTCTTTCAGGCATATGCTGTGCTCTAAAAAAGTTCTTGCATTTTTGTATCCTAATCTATGCATAAGAATGTTTACACCAGCATTGTTTGTAATAACAAAACCTGGGAAATAAAAGGGCTGAACTGTGATACAAAGGAATATTACCAGCATATAGCAAAGAAACTACTGCTACATGCAAGTATATGCAACAATCTGGGATGAATTTAGAATCATATTGTTGAGAAAAAATTAACATATGGTTACATAACTATCCTTGTAAAGCTCAATCGTTTGTCAAATTAAACATACATGTGCATAAACTAAACTTTCAAAAGCAAAAGAATAAAGCCAAAATACAGAAGAGTGTTACCTCTGGAGGAAAAGAAGGGGATGGAAAAAAATAAGCGAATCAGAGAAAGACAAATACCATATGATCTCACGCAATATATATATACAGACACAGACCACAGTGTGATGATAGTCAGAGAGAAGTGGGGGTCGGGGTTAGGTGGAGGTGGGCAAAGGTGGGGAGAATGAGAAGAGACTGCTTGGGGCTATGGGCGCACAGTGCAGTGTGCAGATGGCGTTATTGAGTAGTACACGTGAAACCTGAATAGTTTTTGCGAACCAAAGTCACCCCAACAAATTCAATAAAAAATAAAAGATTTTTTAATTTTGGCAATATTCTTGTTCAAAAATTAATGGTCCGTTTCCATGTGTACGCTGCTTATCTGTATTTATGTATCAAAAAACAATAATTTTCTAAACGACATGATGTGTGCATAATAGAACAACATTTTCAATCCTTTATTAAAGTAAGTGTTCCAAAAACTTGGGTAACACGCTGTTCCTAATCCTTTAAAAGTAGACCGAGCAAGGAGCTGTTCCAAGATCCAAGCTGAATACAATCACTTCTGCCGACGTGGCTCCGCCCCTCTGAGCTACGAAAGTACTTTCCTTTTGGGTCCTCCCGCCTGTAGGGGGCTCTCCAAGGCTTCTAGGGCCTGGAGGCCTCCTGCCTGGGGTGTCCCTGCGGCGCCTGTTAGTTTGGCTCGAGAGAATACATTTGCGTTATCACTCTTTTGGCCAGGAAAAAAAATCGCACAGGCATCTAGCTCTGGACAATAACACTCAAACTCAATCCCGGCCGAGTGCCCACATCATCAAACTCTGACGCAGTGGTGGGAAGGAGTCAGGCGGCACGAGGACAGCCTCGGAGTGCCAAAAGTCCCCAGCCCGCTTTCCTCCGGTGAAGACGTAGCTGCGGGTGCCTGTGGTGGTGGCGGCGTTCAAGATGTCGACCAAGAATTTCCGAGTCAGTGACGGTGACTGGATTTGCCCTGACAAAAAGTGAGTTCAGCTAGGGCCCCGAGTTGGAGCGCGGTTTATCGGTGACGTCTTTCTCAGATCGGTTCGGCGCTTTTCCTTTTTACGATCCCCGTTGCCTTCAGCGGGGATGAGGCGGCGAATCGCGGGCTCCTGGGCGGGAAGGAGGCTCCCAGTCTCCTCACGAGGAGGGCTTTCGTGATCATCTCTCCAGCGTTTCCTCGCTCTTATGTCTCCAAGTCAGCCCCTCTTTTTGGAGAGCGAGATTGGCCTCCCCGTTACCCCCACACCCCCGTCCCGCCCCGGCCAGGTTTCAGCGATCAGGAAATCTTCCTCGGTGAGGCCCGCTTGGTATTGGATCTCCCTCACGTGACTTTTCCCCGCAGAACTTTACCTTGTTCGAGGAAAGCGTCTCGCTCTTTTGCTTCTTATAGTTCACCTTTTTGGATTTTCTAAAAAAAACTAAACGTTTCTTCGTAGCGCATATATACCCCCCCCAAAAAAAAAAAACAACAACACACAAATACACAATAACAACACTACCCTTCTTTGGTATGGGAAATTATGACTTTTTTTCTTTTATTTCCCCCACAAGAATTAAACCTTTCGCCTCGTTGGAGCCAAAAGGCTTGAGGCCTGTGTTTCTGCCCCGTGGAAGGCCTGCCGCAGAGAACCACGTGTTAGGACGGCTCTGCCTTTGACGTTGTTGCTGAAGTCATTGTGCTCCATCAAATGGTGGTTTTCATCATACGGAGGGCACTCAAATAGGTGTATCTGTTTGTAAATATATGGAGATTACTGTGGAAAGTAATGGTCAAAAGTATTGGACGCACAACTCATGTCCAAATACAAGCCTTTGATTTCCTGTGCCACAGACAGAGTTCATGGTGGTAAAGAGGAAAAACTTGGAAGCAAACAGATGTGGGTTTAATTTCGGCCCTATTGCTTGTTAACCATGTAACCTCAAGTAGCTTATCTAACTTTGCTTAAAAGTAAAAACTGGAATAGAATGGCTTCCTGAACAATAAATACATGAAATAGCATGGTGTGTGGAGAGTAGTGACATGTAGCAAATACTCATTGACAGCTCTTGGTAGTAGTTTTAGAAAATTAAGTCACTCAAGGAGATTAAGGCCTTATTTCCTTAGCACTTGTTTTCTATCCATACTTTAAGCAGTTTTAGTGAAACATTATGGTTTTTACATAATAAATTGATGGTTCTCACATAATAAATTGATGGTTCTCAATTGCATAATATTCATAGCTATACTATTTATGGTGGCCGCAATCTATAAATAACCCAAAGGTTAATCTATAATTGAAATAAATATTGGTATATTTATACAGTGGAATATTATACTGTGTAAATAGAGGATCTAAATTTACATGAGAAATCATGAATGAATCTCCAAGCAAAACGTTGAACAAATAGAGTAAGATGAAAAAGTATTTTTAAAAAGGCAATTGCATAAAAATTAAGATAATCTGAAGGATTTCAAGTCTATTTGACAATCTCGAACAGGAACAGGAGTGATGTGTTATGAATAGCATTGCTCCTAGAGATAAAACTATTTGAAAACATTCAAAGGGTATTCAACAATGTCTCTCTTGTGGTATTGGTCACTTGTAGAATAACGTGGTTTTGATAGCCTCATTAATGCAACACACCCAAATATTTGAAGGAGGTCTCAGTTACAGACATGTGGATAGAATATTATTTCTACAATCTATATAAATCCAGGGAACACTTCAGAATGTGTTTGGGTCAGAACAGATATTCTTGGGCGTTGGGGGAACCAAAAAGTTATTTGGAATGCTTTGGTTTAGTGGTGATTCCATACTTTACATCTTTATTTTATTCCAGTATAATAGCTTAAAAAAAGTAAACAGTTTTTAAAATTATTTAAGTTTTACATGTCAGACCATTTAACATTCTGTTACTGATACGCACATGCACTATTCAGACCATGTTAGTGAATCCAATATTTTTTTTGTTTTTGTTTAAGTTTATAGACTGTTAGAGGCCCGATGCAAGATTAGGCCTTCTTCCCCCGCCGCTGGCACCAGCTTCCCTCCGACACCTGGGACCAGGGCTGGCTTCCCTCGGGCCCTGGCTTCGTCAGGAAGGACATCCTGTCTAATTAGCATATTACCCTTTTATTATTATAGATAAGTGTAAAGTGATACTGTTAATCCATGTGTTGAGGTTATTGGTTATGATTATAATTTTTTAAGTTAGCTTTCAGAGGTTTGATAATCCAAAAAACTCCATTTCCTTATAATTATTGAACCTATGTATAGTTTTTAGTCAGTAGAATCCATCTATCTTCCTTTCCTTACTATCCCATCTCCTACTTGTAAAAAGAGTCTTTTATCAAGATCCATGAAGCCCTCTATGATTTATTTATTTTCTCTCCATTGGTCCACCCTTAGGATTTTGTATTTCTTATAATACTTAATACATTTGTGTGTGTATATCTTATTTTCTATACTGGGAATTACTTTAAAGTTTTTTGGAACTCCCAGGTACCTTGTCAGTAATTGTAAGTGGAGTCATATCTTACCTCAGCTTTGCAAGGGGATTTTATTAAAATTACAGTTATATTGGCTTAGTGGGTTGGTGCTTCATCCTGTGCACAGTTTCCTTCCAGGTCAGAACTCTGCCATACCTAGGTTTTAGGCCTGATCCCCAGGGTCGGGCATATAGGGGAGGCAACCAGTATCTCCCTCAAATCAGTGCTTCTCCCTCTGCCTACTCCTCTCTCCCCCGCCCCCCCATCCTCCCTCCTTAAAAATCAATTTTAAAAAATCCAGTCATACGCAACTTAACCACAGGGAAATGTTCAGAGAAATGTCATTCGGCCATTTTGTCATTGTGCAAATACAGTTCATGTACACAAACCTAGGTGGTATAGCCTACTTACTACACACCTAGGCTATATGATATATAGCCCATTGCTCCTGGGCTACAAGCCTATATATAGCATGTTAGTGCACAAAACAACACAAGATTAAATCAACCAGTAACAGTAATTTATTGTCATTATCAAGTATTATGTACTATACATGACTGTATGTGCTAAACTTTTATACTACTGGCAGCGTAGTAGTTTTGTTTACACCAGCATCACCACTTGGGTTGCAGTAAGAAGTCACTAGGCAATAGGAATTGAACCACTGTTGTATGTGCTGTTCATTGCTGACCAAAATGTTATTTGGCGCAAAACTGTAATGACATGCACTAACAGGACACAGAGTCATAGAGATCCTAAGTGACTTACCAGGATCACATAAGTAGAAAGTGAGATATTGAGTTTCTTATCCTGCACTTGTGACTTTAAATCGTACATTTTCCCACTAAATTGTGAATACTTTTTTTTTTTTTTTAAATATTAACTACATGGCTTTAGAATGAACTTAGATGGCATTAGAATTTCTGGATCCAGGTATATTGTGAGGGAGGACACATTTGAAAGTTGTGTATATAGGATTTAAAAAAATATATTGATTTAAAATTATCTAAATATTTTTCACTTTATTTTCAGATGTGGAAATGTAAACTTTGCCAGAAGAACCAGCTGTAATAGATGTGGTCGGGGTAAGCATTAAGGAAGCTTCTATTAGGACAGTAGATACAGATAATTTCATTATTTCCCCAGATTCATATTGCATAATTTTTCTATTTTCAGAGAAAACAACTGAGGCTAAGATGATGAAAGCAGGGGGCACTGAAATAGGAAAGACACTTGCAGAAAAGAGCCGAGGTCTATTTAGTGCTAATGACTGGCAGTGTAAAACGTATGTGTTTATTATCATTCACTCTTCTTCCATAAAAATATATCTCATTACTTGTTAATGTTACCAACTCTTATTAGTCACATTAACAAGCCAACGTCACCTTTAAATCAAAGGTCTGTTGATTGTTATTCAGTCTATATCTTATATATAAGTGTAAAGAACTATTAAGTTCTATTTTTTAATGGTAATATTAGTTGTTACAAGGATGGGGTATGTATACCAATAAACATGCTTAAGGTGAGCTGACATCCCCCAAAAAACCTACGTCTATTACTGAAAAAAAATCTCAAAAATTATTATTAATGTGAAATACACCACAAAATTTATTTTGCCTGTTTTCAAAGTAACTTTAGAATCGTGTGCCATAATAATTATTCCTAATTAGATAGATTTCTTAATATTTTAAAGTTTTATATTGATTTTTCCAATATCCATTTTTTTTATGTTGTGCACATGAATCAAATATATAAAAGAGGATTTCATCAGAAGGGGGTCTTATATAAATTTCTGATCCTATAGATATTAATTTGGGCTGAAGAATTTTCCAGCAACAGATTAAGACTGCATTTGGAATTCAGTACTTGAACTGACTCCTCAAAAAGGAAAAAAAAATTACCCTTCTTTGAGGTGAATTCAGAGGCAGAAATTAGTAGAATCTTTGACGTATAATGTTTTCAGAATCTCTATGAATATAATTTGTCATTTCTTTTTCATAAAAAGAAAAAGGCACCATACTATATTGCTTTTGCTTCTCTGCTTTAGTAGTTAGAACCCACATTCTCTCTTCAGAAAAAAAGTACAATGGTACATTTTCCTTGTTTGCAATATTCTTAGTAAATTGTGGTAGTGATTTCATCCTAGTTTTTATTTTTAAATTCTAGAATGTTTAAAAATTTACTATTTTTCTTGTAGTTACCTACTAACTTGGTATTTTTAACTTCTAAAGTTGCAGTAATGTGAATTGGGCAAGAAGATCAGAATGTAACATGTGTAATACTCCAAAGTATGCTAAGTTAGAAGAAAGAACAGGTAAGATAAAAACACATTCTAACAATGATTTCAAAAGAACTAAAAGTTGAATTGATAGTTATATCATCTGAAGAGCACAGTGATTGAGGATTCTTTCTGTTCTATTTTTATGTGTTTTTTTCCTTGATTTTTTTCCCTCATGCTCATAAAAATCAGCTTTTATTTTTTAATTTTACAATTTACAAAGTACAGCATTAGGAAGCTGTAGCCTAACATACAGTGACAGTTTCATTAGGATACTTTCAGAAATGCTCTATTTACTCCCTTTTCCCCCACTGATCTAAATGTTTATTATCCTATACTAGAGGCCCGGTGCACAAAATTGTGCATGGGGGTGGTCGCCCTTCAGCCCAGCCTGCACCCTCTCCAATCTGGGACCCTTCAGGGGATGTCCGACTGCCAGTTTAGGCCCTATCCCAGCAGTCGGACATTCCCTCTCACAATCCAAGACCACTGGCTCCTAACCACTCACCTGCCTGCCTGCCTAATGCCCCCAACTGCCCTGCCGGCCTGATCGCCCCTAACCCCTTGCCAGTCTGATCTCGCTCCTAACTGCTCTCCCATGCTGGCGTAATTGCCCCTGACTGCCTCTGCCTCGGCCCCCACCACCATGGCTTTGTCTGGAAGGAAGTCGGACATCCAGAAGATGGCCAGTCGACCCGGTCTAATTAGCATATCACCCTTTTATTAGTATCCTATATAATAAAGAGCTAATATGCAAATGGTCCTCGCGCCTGGGCCGGGGGACCTGAGGCCTTGCTCCCCGCCCCGGCACTGGGGCCCGGGAACCTGAGGTCGCACCCCCTACCCTGTTGCTGGGCCAGGGTACCTGAGGCTGCGCCCCGGATGGGGCCGGCCGGGTCTGGGTCTCGCTCGATTTCGAGGCACGCATGGGTGGGCGGGGACTTGACTCTGGGTCCTGCGGCACGCCCCAGACTCTGACAGGAGGGAGATTTTCATATACATTTTACTAATTTTCTTTCATCTCTGACACTTTTATTATAGAGAAAGGGCACATAGCAATATTAAAATATTTTCTCTAATTCCCTTTTAATGTGCACAAATTTCGTGCAACAGGCCACTAGTAGATAATAAAAGGCTAATATAATAAAACGGCAGAAAGAACGGTCGCTATGACGCACGCTGACCACCAGGGGGCAGACGCTCAACGCAGTAGCTGCCCCGTGGTGGTCAGTGCACTCCCACAGGGGGAGCACCGCTCAGCCAGAAGCTGGGCTCATGGCTGGCGATCACAGCGGCAGTGGTGGGAGCCTCTCCCACCTCCGTGACAGCACTAAGGACGTCAGTCGGACATCTCCTCACCCCCCGCCACCCCCTGCCCCAAGTGCACGAATTTCATGCACTGGGCCTCTGGTTAAGTATAACTGCAGTAGAAACAATCTTAATACACTGATCTTCATTCTTTTGATTTCATTAGAATAAATTCTCAGAAGTTGGATTGATTAAATTGTTCAAAATATAGAATCATAGAATTTTCAAGTTAGTGCCTTAGTTCTTCCTTTGAAGTACATGTTATATTCATCCTCTTTTATCTGTTCATTTCCATTGTCACAGCCCTAACTTAGGTTTGATTTAAACGTGTGTTCAATATCGTTCACCTCTTTACATTTTATTATGAGACAAATTTGAAAATACTTTTATATTAATACCTACAGAGGTTCTTGGTTGCTTGTGTCACCTAACTATTTTAGCCCTGGCCTATGTGGTTCATTGGATGGAGCATTGGACTGAGTACCAAAGGGTTGAGGGTTTGATTCCCAGTCATGGGTGCATACCTGGGTTGCAGGTTCAGTCCCCAGCTCTGGTCTGGCACATGATGGGGGCAGGGAGGCCACCAGTCAATGTGTCTCTGTCACGTCATCATTTCTCTCTTTTTCTCCCCCTTCCTCCCTTCCACTCTAAAAATCAGTGGAAAAAATATCCTTGGGTGAGGATTAACAAAAAAACAACTGTATTTTAAAGCTGTCTTTAAAAAGCTCAAATCCTTTAAATGGCACTAGAATTACGTTGTTTTCTGTATTCATTCATTGAATAAAAAATTCATTGGCCATTGTGCAAGATGTTGGGGATACTTGGGTAAGCAAAACAGATACCTAGAGCCAAAGATTAATGAAGTCTTTTTAAGAAAGCAGTGTGTTTGATAAAGCATTGTATAAGCTAAGAAGAAAAAAAATTATCTAAGTAACAAGTTGAAGATCATTGCAAGCAAGGGTAAACAGCTTGTGTAAAGGCGCTGAGAGTTGAAAGAATGTATCATATTGGATGTACTAGTTAGCTCCAGAAAACACTTCAGAAAGAGTCAAAAGCCATTTAAATCATGGTGTAAGGAGTTTATTTTATTCTAAATATAATGGGAAATATCTGAAAGATTTTTAACAAGGAAGCAACACCTCAATTTTTTAAAAAATATTGCTGGTTTGTAGAAAAATTTGAGGGAGGGTGGCAAGAATAGAAACAAGAAGACCAATTTTTACAATATTACCTGACAAACTTCAAACCAATGGAACGAAGGAAACACATTATAGGCCATGCCAACTCACCCTTTTTTCAGTGGAAATGATGTGTTCAAGTTTTTTCATGAGAGAGAGCTGTGTGTTCCATGTATCCATCCTTTCATAAGGTGGATTTCTTGTATTGGTTCACACAAAGTTCTATATAATAAAAGTGTAGTATGCAAATTGTCCCCTTGACCAGGAGTTGTACCCGGAGTTTGACCAGGGGGTGGGGCCGGCCGGGGGAAGGATTGGAGGCCCTGGCTGGTGGCCGCTGTGGCAGCAGGCAACTGGGGGGAAGGGAGGAAGTACCCAGCTGGTAGCTGCTAGGGGCTCTACCAGTGCACAAATTTCATGCACTGGGCCTCTAGTACCTTAATAATCTTTTTGTTAACAGATTATTTAGGTGGTTTTTCTGTGGCCTGTATGAGAGAACATGAAAATAGCTTTGTATTTGCTATGATACTCATATTTAAGTAATTTCTACTTACTTATGCAAAAGTACCTATTTGAATTATAGTTCACTTTTTAAATTTTGGCTATAATGTATTCTTTAGCTCTCCATTTTTGCCATATCATTTTTCAACTGTAAATTACTAAATGATGGAGATACCATGGGATTATTTTTTTTTTTTTACCTACTTCTAAGTATTTTGAAGTTCAGATTTTTACTGTGAGTCATCTCGTAGAATTTGTTATCAAACTACTCATACTTTAATCTTGGAATGTACTGATGCAATGTTAACTATATTTAGAGGCAAACTATATTGTTGAATTACAACTGTTCATTGTGTTTGTAATCCAGAATTAACATTGAATATGATTGGTTCTCTTGAGGTGAACATAACTCACTTGTGCTTAGTTCTATCTTTTTATGATATTCCGAAAAACTACAGCCAAAATGTTAAGGAAAAGTTATTGGTATTTAATACACTTTTTACTCATGTTATATGGACAAAAAGAAAAGGAAATTCTTAAATTTTTCCATTGGAGTGCATATTGTCTCTGAAACAAGGTAGGAAGAGGAGGAAAGGGATGATATGCAAGTATTTAAAAGATAAACATTGATACATTGCAGTTTTTACTGGTACAAAGTATAATGAAGAAAAGAAAGAATGTTATATTAAAGAAGATGATATGCTATTCTATTAAAACAGCCGTTCCACTATTCGTGGCTGTTACTGAAATGATAATAGGATAAGGATCATTAATTTAAAGTCACAAATCCCAAATTAAAAGTATTTGTTTGCAAGTTTAACATTTTTCTGGTTCCTGAAGTCCTTAAATCTGGAAATCACTGGCCTCATGTGCTGGTATTGCTCTGGAATGTTAGGTAGATTGTTACTCTTGACTTGATACCTCAATTATTTTTCAGTGGGAGATTTACTCAAACTCTCTCATCTCACTTTCTGTAAAACTAGCTCACTTTCTCATTCCAATCTCTGAAACCTATATGAAAGACTTGGGGGGGGCGGGGAGGGGCGGGAGGGGAAACAGTCTAATTGTAAGTGTTAATTGTGACATCAAAGAATAATGGTTTGCTGATCTTGATTACTTTTTCATAGAACATTTTCAGTTTAAAAGTTAATTGGCTGCTTCAGAGAACCTTCAGTGACTTTTACCTCTATATTCATTAAAAGCAGTTTGGATCTCCATTCTCATTTTGCCTGGTGTAATTTGTAATTTTAGCCCAGCAAAATTTCAATATATCAAGACTGCAGACTATCTGCGATTGGTAAACAGTGAAATTTGATTCTTGGTTCTTGTTTAGGCCAATTCACCCGAAGAATTACGATAAACTACAGAGAAAAGTCCTTTTTACTTTTTAAACTTAGTTAATACCAGAGGTTTGAGGAGATGGAAGTATAGTGACAGGACTTTCTAACCTTTAAGTATCTCGCATTGAGACTTTTCTCTGTAGTGGTTTTGTTTTTTTAAATAATGCTTTTTAAAATACTAGTAACTATTATATGCACAGGCAAATCTCATTGGTAAGATTTTTCTGTTGCTTGGAGATAATTTTGAGGAGTTTTTTTGTTTTGCTATTTTAATGAATTGTCAGTGGATAACAATTTATGCCCTTATTTTAGGATATGGTGGCGGTTTTAATGAAAGAGAAAATGTTGAATATATAGAAAGAGAAGAATCTGATGGCGAATATGATGAGGTAATAAGCTATGCAGTAATGTTCAGTTTGAATACAAATTAGAAAAACATGTTAGAAAGTATCTTAAGTGCAAAGGAAAAATATAAATGTATCTTATTTTTGTAAGTACACTTTGAGTCTTACAAAAACTTACATTATAGGAAATCATAATTGACTTTATATAATTGGCATAATGGACTTAAAATACATATTAATTTAAATACATAAAAATTTTTTTTTAGAAAAAAGTGTTAATACATTTTTAGCTCACAGAAATATTATGAAACTTTTCTCTAGTTTGGACGTAAAAAGAAAAAATACAGAGGGAAGGCAGTTGGTCCAGCATCTATTTTAAAGGAAGTTGAAGATAAAGAATCTGAGGGAGAAGAAGAGGATGAGGATGAAGATCTTTCTAAATATAAATTGGATGAGGTAAATGATTTCTTTTTTTCTCCTTTGTGTTATTTCAGCTGTGACATAACATATGAATGTTTTTAATGACCTTTGGCCTGTGGCGAAGCTATGTTCTGGCTGTGTACTCATTTGTTCTCACAAAGGTTTTGAGCTTTCACTCTGCCAAGCACTATTCTGGCTCTGGAAGTACAGCGATGACTGAGACAGAAACACCCTTCTTTTAATGGAACTTAAGTAAATAAAGATTCCCTGAATAGGAAACAAGCCAGCAACATTTTTAAAAAGTCAACATAGGCTAGTGTAACTAGAGCAAAGGGAAGAATGTGGGAGGGCAGCGACCACATCAGGTCTGGTGTTTGTTCTGTGGGCCTGAGTGTAAAGTTTTATGGTTGGATGTATAGGTCTAGATTAAGATCATACGAGGCCCTTGAATGCAACTAAACAAATCAAAGTTTTTAAGAAACAAATAAGGTATCTGACCTGTATTTCAGAGTGATATGTGTCATTATACCCAGGCGACTATTGAACAACACGGGTTTGAATGGTGCAAGTCTACTTATACACAGATTTGTTTTTCAGTGCATATTATAATGTATTTTCTTGTGATGTTCTTAACATTTTTTCTCTAGCTTTATTGTAAGAATACAGTATATAATACATATACCATATAAAATGTGTTAATTAACTGTTTTCTGCAAGGCTGTTGGTCAATAGCCTGTTACTGCGTAGGTTTTAGGGGAGTCAAAAATTATGCGCGAGTGCCTCTAACCCAGGGGTGGGCAAACTTTTTGACTCGAGGGCCACAATGGGTTCTTAAACTGGACCAGAGGGCCGGAACAAAAGCATGGATGGAGTGTTTGTGTGAACTAATATAAATTCAAAGTAAACATCATTACATAAAAGGGTACGGTCTTTTTTTATTATTATTTCAATAGTTTTATTCATTTCAAACTGCTCTGATACTGTGCTCTCCAGGGGCGTGTCTCCCTACATCACCACGATAACGTGTCTACGCATTCCCAGGGTGATGTCTGGAGACGCTCCGCGGGCATTACAAGGAGCCTCTGGAAGATTGAGAGGTTGTTCCTTCTACTGAATGGGCGGATATAAATCCGCCCACTCAGAAGAAGGAGCTGCGGCCGTGTTTCCCGACGTTGCCATGTTAACACTGCTGCTGGTGAAGGAGCGGAGGGGAGAGCAAGAGAACCCTCCGCTCTTTCGGCTCCGCGGGCTGGATAGAACAGCCGAACGGGCCGGATCCGGCCCGGGGGCTGTAGTTTGCCCATGGCTGCTCTAACCTCTGCATTGTTCAAGGGTCAACTTGAACATTGAGATAATTGGGGAGGCAGAATGGGTTTTGAATTAGATCACATAAAAGGTTACTGTAATATCAGAGAAAAGAATGAAGTAGTAAGGGATATGGATTCAATGACTTTAATGGGAGTAAAATTGAAAATTCTTGACATTATTTGGTACTACTTTATGACAGAAAAAGAGGAAATAAGTACTACAAGGTTTACTTCTTTGAAATATTTGAGATAGTTGTTAAGTCTGCTTAGCTTGAGAGTGAATTTGCTGAGATATTAGTGATGTGATGTATATCCATATGGTGATGTCCAATACCTAGAACTGTTCATCATCCCTATTAGATAGCATTAATATCTAAATGTCAAGTATAATTGACTGAATTTTTGTTAGGATGAGGATGAAGATGATGCTGATCTCTCAAAATATAATCTTGATGCCAGTGAAGAAGAAGATAGTAATAAAAAGAAATCTAATAGACGAAGTCGCTCAAAATCTCGATCTTCGCATTCACGATCTTCATCACGCTCATCCTCCCCCTCAAGTTCAAGGTCTAGGTCCAGGTAAACGGGTACAGGTCAAGGGTAACACCAGTCAAAATGTCAGTATCTAACTTCTTTATTTATAAATTTTGTTTTTATTGACTGAATAAGCTTTCCTTTTATTTTAGAGATTTCTTTCAAGTCACCTTTTAAAAGATAATTTTTTCTTAGTACCTTGAAGTTACTGTCCAGTATTTTCAGAAATGCAAATTTTAATATGAAACTTCCTCAGTCCATTTATCTCCAGACCTTTTATTAAAATAGACTTTAAAGATCTAATTAAATCATTACATAAAGTGTATTATCTACCTATATAGTTTACATTTAGAAATTTTTAAGTAAAGTGAATATTTGTTTTCACTGATAAAGGCTAATATAGAAATTTTCTAGGCCTTAATTAAGTTTTTGCTTATTACATAGTGCTTAGATAATTTACTTTGTCATAGGTATTCTGAATAAAGGAGAAAATTCAGTCATATAAGTTCTATTGGCTTAATGCTTATAATTTTTAGATGTTCAGGAATAAATTAGAGGAGTCAGTTAGTGGTGTACTTGAATATTGTTTGGTAGTAATGTAAAATTTTAGTAAGTATTTCCTGGTTGAGTAGTCAAGAATAAAAATAAAATTTTATGTGAGAAAAATCATTGCTTTGTATAAACTGTTCCCTTGAAGAATTCTTATTCAGTTTAAGTTAATCAACACGCAATGAATTTTTAATGTATTTAGGAAAAATTATTAGCTAATTGAGTACTTAACAATTAGTTAAAGCTTAAAAGTAATTGATTCTAAAGATAATTTTAAGATGAAAATGTTACATTCTTTTGCTGCAGGCTATTTTAAGGAAATTAAAGGTGTAAGATTAGTACTGAATTTTACTTCTGTTGTGACTTCTGAAATTTAAATGGACCATATCTCTCCTGTGTCATTTTTTAATATAATTACCTAAAACAATGACAGGGTTGTTAATGTATTTTCCCTTTAATTCTCTAACATTTGAGCAGGAAGAAAAATAGGGTTAATCAAACATACACATGTCAACATTTAAAGCTTCATACTAAATAGTGAACGAGGAAATGGAAGGAATTTTATAAGGAAAATTAATAGATATTCCAGAGAGTTAATTAAACATAAACTGCAACATTCGAATTCTTGGATATGTTAAGTCCTGTTAAGTTACTTTTAAATATTGTAAATGTAAAGTATTCAGTGTTAATAAAATGTTTTAATTTGTACAATCTTGAGTAATATTTAGAGTAATTTTGTCATACTTGAAAAGTGATAGTTGATTATTTTCAAAAAATTACCTATATCTTTAAGTTTTTGCATAAATGTCAAAACAAAAAGTTACTTTAAAATATTGTGTTATGAAAACATATATCAAATAGTTGTCCTGTTATATGAAAATGAATTCTAATGCATATCTTTCTTTCAGTGTTCATATCACAAAGTTCAATTAAGTGGTCCTGGGAAAAAAAAATTCTTCCATGTTGTTCCAGGTCCCGTTCAAGAAGTTCTTCCAGTTCGCAGTCAAGATCTCGTTCCAGTTCCAGAGAACATTCGAGATCTCGTGGGTCGAAATCAAGGTGAATGAGGTAGCATCTCTCTGTAAAGCAGAGAGAAAAAAGTATTTAAAGGCCGCAGAAGGTGTTGCTGCTTTTTTTCTCTTATTTTGCTTCTACTTGTCAATTTTATTTTAGCATTAGAAAACTAATGCACTTGCCTTGGCTTAATTTTCTCACCATGAGATGTTTCCATTGCCTGCAGTGTGCCAAGACATTCCCATGATTGAATTAAGGTTATTTTGCATTATGCAAGGTTTGTTATTTGTGCTAAAATGTGATGAAGTAGGAAGATAGAGCCAAGTCTTATTACCAAATATCTCATACATTAGTTATGTTTGCAGTAGTAGTTCAAATAAAATTAGAGATATGCAAATAAAAAGGAAATGTTTATTTTTGTTTTTTGTTAATCCTCACTGGAGGATATTTTCACCTTTGATTTTTAGAGATTGGAAGGGAGGGAGAAGGGGGAAGGAGAGAGAAAGACACACACACATTGCTTCCCACATTCACCCTGAATGGGGCAGGAACCTGCAGCCCAGGTATGTGCCCTTGACCAGACTCAAACCTGTGACCCTTCTGGTACTCAGGAACACTGGCCAGGACTTTTTTCTCATTTTTAAAAGGAAGAAAAATAAGTTTGCCTCAAAACAGATTTTGTTTTACAAGGCAATTGTTTCAATATTTACAGAAATTATTTTGTTAATTATATCAGATAAAGTTTCTGGGGGGAGGGTCTTATACATATTTTCATTTCTCTGTAATATCACATAGACTATTATATAAGCAGTATGTGAGAGCAGACACTTCTCTTAAATTCCACAAACTAAATCAAGAAGTTGGTTGGTTAGTCTAAGTAGAGTGTGATCTTAAGTAATATTGTTGTTAACTCTAGGTTGCATTTAGTTATACAAGTTCTAAAAAAGCACATGAGACACTAGTTTTTCTAAACATTGTCAAAATATACTGCATCTCTTTTTAAGTTAATTTATTGATCTAGTAAAGGCATCTAACATGAATAAGGAAAACACAAAAAATTGCACTTACGTGGAACTTTACTCTGAAGTTTAGTGGTAGCTCCTTTGGTAAAAATAATAGCTTAATAACTTATTAGAGCCAAGTCTATAGCATTAGAGGGCAACAACAGTTTAACAACATTAAGAAGAAAAGAATGATATGCACATTTGTATTAATCCAATACAAAAAGAGAGCAAATGAGTATTGTTACTGTGGTGATGATGTATATTTATCATTGTTTTAGTCTTTTGAGTGCTTCGTAGGTGAAGATAAGTTCTAGTTCCCTTTGGGAAGCACTGTAATAAGGTTTACAGAGCAGCCTTTATATTCTTCCCAAATATTTTTTCATTGCTTATAACTTTCCAAAGAATTCTCCTTTTGGGCTTTCTAAGTTTATGTTAAGCCCAAAGGTGAATTTTTTGGGAAGTTTGAGCTAAATTACTTCAACCAAAATATGTAAATGAAGAAAAAATTGCATTTAAACATTTGCATGTTTACCACTACCTAAAACATGTGAATGTCAACACTTCGTACTTCATGAATAGTGGGCCTTCATAAAAATAAATATTGCTGATATAAATAAAGTTTTAAAGTTACTCATTTTATTTTTCTTTGAATACTTAGCAGTTTAATAGTTGCTGTTTTTCTCATTTCTGTCCCCTTTCCCTGCTTTTTCTATAGCAACTTAACTAATGTTTTATAATTCCACAAGGAATTGTTATGTTTACTTTTCTCAGGAGGTTGTGTATATATGATATATATTTTTCTCCAAATGGAAGGATGTATTTTCTAGACAAAATGTGTAAATGCACAGTTTACCTGTTGGTTTTGCTATTTATGTATACTTTAAAATGAAAGCCTTAAGTTTTAAAAAAATATATAAAATTCTACTTTAATATATTGGGCTGGTTTTTAATCATAAGTAGTAAACACTTATCTTACAATTTTAAAAAGAGATGAGATTAAAGTAAATGTATTTAAATAGAATTGTTTTTATGGTTGAACCAGAAGTCTTCTGTTGAGTAAGCAGTAAGTATTTCTTCTCATAAAATTTTCAGTTATAAATCCTTTTTGTTTTTGGAGCTTTTAACTAAATGATCTGCCTCATTTCTTCTTTTAATGAAATGTTTGATTTGTTTCTCAATCAATGAAGATCCAGCTCCAGATCCCACAGGGGCTCTTCTTCCCCACGAAAAAGATCTTATTCAAGTTCATCATCTTCTCCTGAGAGGAACAGAAAGAGAAGTCGTTCTAGATCTTCATCTGGTGATCGAAAAAAAAGACGAACAAGATCACGGTCACCCGAAAGGTTTGGGTTTCTGTAGAAATAAGAATGGGTGTTCTTAAGTGTGTTTAATAGATTAAACTTCTAGTCAAGGATTAGATTTTTATAATCTCCTTTAGTCCAACTTTAGATTTTACTTTTCAACTTTAAACTTCAAAAAACATTAATTACTTTGTTTATCCTTTGTGCTTTGATCGGGTTGTTTAGAAAAGTTGTAGATCAAGCCACTCTTCTATCTGTTCATTTTATTACTTAAATACTTATTTTCATATATAATTATAGCCAACTCTCGGTTATTTCTGTCTTTTAAGATTTTAATTCAAAAGCTGTGTGTTGAAGTAATTTAGTTGATTTTTGTATGTATTTAATTGATATTATAAATTTTACATTAAATATTAGAAATTAGTATTCTAGGGCATCTAGTAAAAATAATTATTCAATATCATTGGAAATCTGTCCTCATTTAAATATGTGTAAATGCATTTTCACAGCAAATTATTGTTTTATACTCTTTATAAGGAAATTGTTCTTGTAGCTAATACATTTTTCATCTTGCAGTACAAATCCCTTTTTTTTTTTCTTTTTAAGAAAGACCGTTACTTGATTACGTTATCTATGTGGACATTTTTTAGTTTGGAGAGCATGTCATCTGTCAGCCTTTCCTACAACAGGCTAATTAATTAACTTTCCTCTTGATTCTCAACATCTAATTATACAGTCAGTTTAATGGCTTCCTTTGTATCCTTGGCATATTATTCTTATCCTTTCTGCTTCTGAGAGTAATGATTAGGTAAAATCTGATTGTTGGTTTAGTGGTAGTATGCCTCATGATTCCTATTTGTATAGAATGATTAGTTTTGCTTCTTCACATTTTGAAGTTTAGATATTAAGGTTACACACAACTAGTCTTCTTTCTCTGCATTTGGTTTGATTTTGTTTTTGATTTTCTTTTGTAAGAAAATAACTCCATACATGAGTGAAATTCATTCTGTTGATTTCTTAATACTTCTGCAAATTTTTATTTTAGCCACATATAATCCCCCTAGTTTGTTGTCATCTAAACTTAATGAACATGTTCTCTATTCCATAAGCCAGGTGATTGGTGAAAACACTAAACAACCCTGAGCCCAGGGCCAACCCCTCGGAACACCACTACTTTACCCAGGTTGATATATTGACTTATTCATATTAGCTGCATGAATATAACCATTTAACTAATTGTACAATCATCTTGTGAGACCTAGATTTCCAAAATGTAGTTATTTATGAATATATATTCTCATACACAGTCAGAAGCCTTGCTGTATCTGTTTTACATACAGACTTACCACAATATCTACAGTGTTATCACAGAGATTGTTTTAGTTACTCTTCCATTAACAAGTTTATATGCCTTTGTTGTATATTATCTGTAATTCTACATGTTTTTGCAAGGCTTTTCTTCCTTACCTTAAATAATTGAGAGGTGGCTATATCTTGAAATGAGAGATTTTTTTAATTATAGAGAATTTTAAATTATACTGTTAACTGGGCTCACATCCAAAGTCTAAACACTAATTTTATGTGTATAAGTTTATGTCTTAGATTTTAATTATTTTTTTCTAGTATAATTAGGTTTGATTTTTGTATATTCTCAAAGTCTTATGAATGAATGATGATATCCAACTCCAGCTTGTTAAGACTACCTGCTTTCTCCATTATGTCTTACAGGCACCACAGGTCATCTTCTGGATCATCCCGTTCTGGTTCCCGTTCAAGTTTAAAAAAGAAATAATGTATTAAAATTTACATCTTAAAAAAAAAAAAATCCAGTACAGTGCATGAAGCATATTTTTTAAGAAGTTGGTGTCTTACTTGGTCAAAAGTGCTAAGTCTTCTAGTAGAGGTGCATGCCTTTCATTGCTTTTCAGAACAATACAGCTGTGTTTATTTGTGAAATTAAAAGTAAATAGTATTTTAAGCCATAATGTCCCAAAATAGATGCTCTATTTATCGTTCTTTATTTACAGCCATTTTTTTTTTAAAAACCATCTCATCTATAACAAAGTACTTGGTTTCTTTTTGTTTTTGTTTTTACTTTGTTTCCTAATTTGAATTCTTGTTTTTCTCATTTCCAAATAGGAATTATTTAGTGACTTAAGGTTACCTTAAGCTTGCCTGAACTTTGGACATGGAGGCAAGACTGTGGTGAAGTAGTTGGAAACAATCTGTTTATGTTAATCTGAGAAAATGAGTCAGCCTCTTTATGTTAACCTATGTCAAAGTGATTCTTCTCAGAAAAAGTTAAACTAGGTGTAAAACAGCCAACTAGAAACTTCATTCTTAAATTCCCTATGCTAAGGGTGCCTTAGAATCATTGTCTGTCTTTTATTCAGTTTTGTTTTTTGCACCACATTTAATGAAGAAAAATCTTGTGAATTGTGGAGGGTGAAAGGTGTTCCATATTTCTCACTCTCTGACATATAATTTTGAGCAAGAATATCTAACAGTTCATTTCTAATCTGATATGGTTGTCTGATGAGAAAAACATTTCAAAATGTTTATCTTACTATTTTAAGAAGCTTTGTGCGATGTCCTTTAAAAATCCAGTTATCACATATGATAGGGTAGACAAAGCTAAATTATAGTTAATGAAGAAAGCTTCTAAAGTATAGTTCTCTTTGGGTGAAAGACCAACAGAGACATTGTTAATTTAAGCAAACCTTTGCTGTGAGATGTTTAACTTTAAACACTTAATAAAATTTTCTTGAGTAATAAATGAATATTTATTTCTGCACGACACAAGCAGAAATAATTGTTCCTGTTCACTTGAAATTACTTATGGCTTAAAATACTTTGAGTTTGTTTTATTTCTCAAAATTAAAATCTGGTCACGAGCTTTATTATGTCTTTTGGTTTAAAAACAAAAGGTTTCTTTTAACAGTATCTTCAGTGACAATGCAAGGTAAGTATGTTAAGGAAAATCAGCAGTTGTGCTTGAGGACTTTTTGTCATGGGGATTAATACCCATTATTCTTGTTCTGTTTTTTGGGGGGTTTTTTTGAACAGTAATGTCTTCTGCATTTAAAAACTAAAATGCTTTAAGGTATTTTGTAGACAGACCAAACAAAATTATATTTGTTTCTTTATTTTAAAATGAGTGATTTTTCTCTTCACTTGATCTAAAGATGAAATCAAAATATCTTATGTAGAAATATTTTGATAATATTTTTACAATGAACTTGCCCCTTGTTTTTTTGTCTTAATTTTCTTTGCTACATTTACTGTAGTTTGCACAAGAACTTTTCTCTCTTGTAATTGTGCCTCAGACTTCTTGAAAGTCGACCTCCTAAAATGCCCAGATGATCTTTTAGATTCTACATGTTACTATTGGTTTATTCTTGTGCTTTCTGTATTTAAACTTTGGCTGTACTAAGTAAATGCAAGATTATAAATTTAGCTAATAGTCGTTTACAGACAATTCAGATGATTATGATTTCATTTGGTTTAAGCTGTAGTAGTCCATAAGGAAATGATGCTGTAGACAAATGTAAATAAAGCTTGTGAGTCAAGCATCAAGTGGTGTTTGTTAGAAATAAATTAGAATTTTTAAATGCTGATTTAATGTTCATTTTTAAAGCTATTTGCAGTCTTGTTTGTTACTTCTTAGTGTGCATTTTAAACTCTTTATATTCACTTACCCTGTATATAACGTCATCTTGTTTTCATATAGGAGTGCTTGGTTTAAAACATTACAAAGCATTATCACTATCACCTTGGGTACTCCAAAATTTTGTGACTTTTTAATGTAGATTTTAAATTAGTTTAATACTTTCTACCAGAACACTAGGTATCTATTTCATAGCACACCATAGCATGCTTCCTGAATTACTCCCCACCCCCCACCCCCGAGAGGGAGAGAGATAGAAAGAAACATCAATGATGAGAGAATCACTGTTCAGCTGCCTCCTGCATGCCCCACACTGGTGATCGAGCCCACAGCCCAGGCATATGGACTGACTGGGAACAGAACCCGTGACCTCCTGGCTCCTAGATCAATGCTCAGCAACGGAGCCATGCTGGTCAGGCTCTGAATTACTCTTAAAACTAACTTTATTGCACTCAATAACTGTTCTTTTAACTGCTAAGTTATATTAAGTTTCTATTTGCAGTCCTTTCACCAAGTTCAGAATAAGCCCTAAATGTAAGACCATCTCTAGGCACGTTTATCAAGATAAAACAAGTCTTATCTCAAAGTTTCCTGTCTCATCTCTTCTTCCTATGTGGCATTCATAGCCTGTCTTATAGATGTTGGTAAGAAGACACGTAATTAAAAGTCAGTTTAAGGTGTGTAATAAGTGGTTTACAGGTATTTAATTTTTTCTGTCACCCTTACATAATATGTCCCATTTAACATAAAGGAGGATTACACAGCTTAAGGAAATTAAAAACTTGCCCAAGGGAGCCACAGGTATGGCTGAATGGGGATTAACCCCCAAATCTGATGGCAAAATTCAGTATTACCTATGATAACCAAATAACCTTTTTGAGAAGATAATGTTAAGCCAAATGGTCAGATGTTTTTTTAATCTAGTGATTTTACAAGGTAATAATTTCAGTCATGTATGGGAAGATAGGTAGACATGTTCAGTTTGTGGAATACCTTAAATTTACAGAAAAGTTGAGATTATAGAGAGAGTTTCCATAAACTCCCCATCCAGTTTCTACCATCATTAAGATATTACCACATATTTTTGTCAAAACTAAGAAAGCAGCATTGGTATATTATTACAGTTCAGATTTTATTTGAATTTTACCATTTTTCCATTACTTTGTTCTTAGATCCAATCCAGGTACCACATTTTCCTCTCTGGTCTGACTTTTTTTTTTTTTTTTGCTTTTGATGACTGACAATTTTGAGGAATAGTGGCTGGGTAACCTGTAAATGTCCTCTCATTTTAAGTTTGTCTATATTTTTCCTTGTTATTAGACTGAGGGTATAGGTTTTTGGAATATGAATACCATAGAGGAAAAGTGCTCTTTCCACATCATACCAGGGTTACATGGTATCCATATGACATCACTGGAGACATTAACCTCCGTCACTTGGTTAAGGTAGGAATTGCTCTAATACACTTGTAGTTAGTGTCTTTCTTCTTAACCTACTTCCATTTTTTGGTAGCAAATCATTAAGTATAGCCCACCTTCAGTGTAGGGATGGGAGTGGCAGTATTAAATGCCGTCTCCTGTGGGGGAAGGCTGTCTCGTCATAATTTGGATTCTTCTGTAAGAAAGTTTTGTCTGCTGCTTGATACCAGCATGGACTCATGCATATTTATTTATTTTAGACTTTAGGTCATAGTCCAGTGCAGTGTTTAGTTTATGGTTCAAATTGTTCCATCTTTAGCCATTGGGAATTTTTTCAGGTTGGCTCCTGTGTCTTTGACATGCCTCCATACTCCAATAGAACAGAAAGTAAATGATGGAGAGAAGGAAGAAGCATTAGAGAGGTTCATCAAATACTTAAGGGAATAGGATCTAGCAATGTGGTGGCAATGGCATCAACCTTAAATAGGGGCCTTGACAGTTAATTAGGGTAACAGGAGGAATGGATCCATGTAGTAGTAGAGCTAAGTTTGTAGTCACTGAGAGTGACCAGTAAACAATGTTAACAATTTTTTTCCCAGCCACACTGTAGCACATGGGTGCTTACCCAGGATATGGGGTGTTGTAGCATTAAACACAGAAACAGAAGATGAACATGTATTAAGTAATAGTTCCTAAATGTCTGTATTTATCAAAATAAAAGGTACTAGCATAAGAAAAACATAATATCCAGGTAAATTCACAAAAACTGTAATGAATTATTAAAATACATCTAAGAAGATTATGAAGAAAGCTATATAACATTACTCAATTAAGTAAAAGACCTGGATTTAAAGCTAAAAATGTATAAGACAACCCCTTTCTTATTCAATCCAGTGGAAGAACATTCCTTAGAATTTTTCATGGTAGGGAAAAAAAAAACTGGTAAAATGGGAAGAATCAGTTTTGCCTGAATGAAACCTTATAGATTAATAAGGTGAGCTAATTTGTAAGGGTTCAAGGTTTGATCACATCTTTAGGGGACCAAAAATAACTGGCTATGGGAAACCTTGGAAAATGAGAGGAATTTGTAATACTGGCTGAATTAAACCGTACCACATTGAACACTGATTGAAACGGATGAGGTAAAGACTTTTACAGTACCTCCAAAATAAAACATCTGTAGCCTATTAGTGGAGTCATCACAAAGGTTGAGTACCTCCAACCTGAATGTGACATGAAGTACTAGTAATGTTTGCTTTAATGGGTGTGATCCAGTTTACAATTGGCAGTGATAATTGATTTCTATATTTTTCCCCCTAGAGTTAAAAATACCTGCTTTGAATTTTTCATGGTAGCTCTATGATCCCGGTCATGTTCTTTATGTTTGGCACATAAGTATATAACAAATATTGGCTGTTATTTTACCCTTTACTCATGTCTTCAGATATTTCATATAATGCTAACACTCAAATTTTATTTCCTACTTAGTCCTTTCTACAGCACCAAATCCGTATCTCTACCCACCGTGTATCTGTCTCCCTTTAAATAAATGTCAGTTTCACCGTATCTAAATTCCCCCAGTGTCCACCAAAACCAGTATTATATTTCATATCAATAAACAGCATTATCAGTAACTTGGGAATTTTAGTTTTATTTTCTTTCCTCTTTGTCTTTACAATTAAATTGGGGCGACATTGGTCAATAGGAAGGAATGCTTAGATTCTCTTTTGCTTCCCTACTCTAAACCAAATCTGATTTACTTAGAATTAATAGTTCTACCTCAAAGCCTCAAAACCACACTGCTCCATTACTACTGCCACTACTTTGGTTTGTAAGCTAAGATACTACAGTTGCCTCCTAAATGGTCATCTGGCCTCCAGTTCTGTCTGGCAAATAGAAGGTTTTACATAGTATTTGCTGAATTAATTTGTTTCACCAAACAGTAATACCAAAATGGTCTTTTTAACTATCAATTCTGTAATATGTCATTTCTTTCAGTGTCTTTCCATGGCTTTCAGGATTAAACTACAATCCTTTTATATGTCATAAAAAGGTCATGTTTGTTTTTTTAAGTACTGACATCTCACCACCTCATCCTCCCAAACTCCAAATCTAGTATACCTGGGCACACATGAGCTACTTGAGATAGACTTTCATTGTTGTACAGGCTTCCTATGATTTGAATGCCCTGCACATGCTCCACTGTCATCCCTTTCACACTTGGCCTTCATAACTCAATTGAGAATACTAAGATGCCATCCCTGGTACTTCTGAGTTATAGGAATTAGGTGAATTTCTTGATAGACCATGTCACTACCTAGTAGTCCTAGCCCTTCGAACAGCCTGTCAGGCAATCAGTGTTTGACAAGGGAGTCAGTTAATATGTGCTATATTTCTTTTTTTTAAATATATATATATATGTATATATATATATAAACATACATACATACATACATATATACATATATATACACATATATTTTTTTTTATTTTTTTTTTAATCCTCACCTGAGGACTTTTATTTTTTATTTTATTTTATTTTTTTTAATATATATTTTATTGATTTTTTAGAGAGGAAGAGAGAGGGATAGAAAGTTAGAAACATCGATGAGAGAGAGACATTGATCAGCTGCCTCCTGCACGCCCCCCACTGGGGATGTGCCCGCAACCCAGGTACATGCCCTTGACCGGAATCGAACCCGGGACCCTGCAGTCCGCAGGCCGACGCTCTATCCACTGAGCCAAACCGGTTTCGGCTACACATATATTTTAATATATTTTTATTCAGAGAGGAAGGGAGTAGGGGAGAGAGAGAGAAACATCAATGATGAGAGAGTCATTGATCTGCTGCCTCCTGCACTACTCCTGGGGATCGAGCCCACAACCCTAGCATGTGCCCTTGATTGGAATTGGGCCTGGGACCCTTCAGTCCACAGGCTGATGCTCTATCCATTGAGCCAGACCAGCTAGGGCTATGTTAACATTTCTTAATAGAAGTTCAGTAGAAGTAAATAGCTCAATCAATATTCATTGTTGTGAATTTTAAAATGTAAGATGCAGGAGTAATACAATTAAATTGGTGGGTTAAAATCCTTTCTAGGGTAAAAATTTAGTTAAAATATATAATGTCCTCCTATATAATAAAGTAATATGCAAGTTGACCATCACGCCCTCGCACAGATGGCTGCTGCCATGTGGTCACAAGATGGCTGGCAGGGGAAGACAGTTGGTGATCAGGCCAGCAGGGGAGGGCATTTGAGGGGGACTGGGCTGGTAGGGGAGGGCAGTTAGCGGTCGATCAGGTTGATGGGAGTGGTTGGGGTGATCAGGCTGGCAGGCAGAAGGGGTTAGGGGCAATCAGGCAGGCAAGCGGTTGGGAGCCAGCAGTCCCGGATTATGAGAGGGATGTCTGACTGCAGTCGGATATCCCCCGAGGGGTCCCAGATTGGAGAGGGTGCAGGCTGGGCTGAGGGACAGCCCCCAACCCCAGTGCATGAATTTTGTGCACCAGGCCTCTAGTGTGAATATATACTTTAAATTTAAAAAAATATATTTGAACATGTGGTATTTCAATTATCTTACTAATTTTAGTCCTCTGGTTTATTGATTAAGCAGACATGCCAGTTTGTGCACTCAAAGGAAAACAAAATAACCAGAGTTAAATCAGTAGACCCCTAGGAAAGCTATCAGGTTTCTTAAGCAAATCATGTCTTTCAGAAATTGTTATTAGAACTTTTAGTCACTAGAGGGTGCTGGTGACCAAAATTCAGAAATAAATACTTTTTCTGCTCTAACATCAGAAAGTACCAAACAGGCACCTGGCCTGGTAGCTAGGTTGTGGGTCCAGGCACATATTCAGGTTGCAGGTTCAGTCCCTGGTTGATTCCCAGTCAAAGTGAGAAGCAGCAGCAGCCTATGGATATTTCTCATACTCACGGATGTTTCTGGCTCGCTCTCTAAAATCAGGTATTTTTTAAAAGATGCCAAACAATCCAACTGTCAGTGTCCTATTTGTGTGAATCCTCAGATCCCCCAAATCACTGTTTTGCAATGTGAATAGCTACAAAACAGACAAAAATAGAATGAAGGAAAACACTGAAAGAAGGAAAGTGTTACACAAGAGATCTAATGGTGCATTAGTGTAGAGGTGAGTAAAGGGGTTAACATTAACTCTTGGATACTACATGGCCTGATGTTTGTTCCCATTATATGAAGTCCAATTGGCTACAGTATGCATTGCAATGGAGAATTTTTTTTTAAAGTTACGATTTCACATTTTTATATTTTTAAAGAATTTTAAATTTTATTTTTCAATTACAGTTTTTATTCAATATTATTTTGTAATAGTTTCAGGTGTATAGCATAGTGGTTAGACAATCATATACTTTACAAAGTATTCCCTCTAATATTTCTAGTGCCCACCTGGCACCATACATAGTTATTGCAGTATTATTGACGTTATTCCCTATGCTGAACTTTACATCCCTGCCATTATTTTTAACTATCAATTTGTAAAGGGGTTGCACTTCTAATCCCTTTATCTCTTTCACCCAGCCCCCCAACTTCCGTTCCCTCTGACAACCATAAGTCTATTTTCTGTGGCTATGTCTTTTTCAATTTTGTTCGTTGAGAAAGTAAAATTTTAAAGTCACATTCATAAATGAGAATAACTCAGCTTTGCTTTCTTAGCTATATAAATCATGAAAAGGTCTTAACATTTTTAAAATATATACTACACTAGAAATTTATTGCCGAAAAAATTTAATGTGTACTTTCTTTGGATAAAGTATATATCTAAGAATGCCATCAAACATTTTACTTTTCAAATGACATTCTAGAAAAATACTTTCCCAATTTTGGGGTTAAGAATAATTCAAAGTAGTAAGACAAAAGTTTAGTGAACATTTAAAAAGCAAACCACTTTTTTTCCTTGCTATTGTTCTCGTTAGAAATGTGATATTTAGAAAGAAAGAAAATTGAAAAGTTTAAGAAATCTTTCATATGATAGCAAATCACAAATAAAATTAGTAATGGGATTAACTCATGTTAAAATGGCGTTTTAAGTTATATTTTGGCTTTTCTCCTTTAAAAAATACAGCATCTTATAAAGATATTTTTTCAAACTCTCAGAATGAAAATAGCACAGAAAAAAAATGCAGGAGAGCCCTAAGGGGTTTGGCTCAGTTGGTAGAGCGTCGACCTGCGGACTGAAGGGTCCCAGGTTCATTTCCAGTCAAGGGCATGTACCTTGGTTGCAGGCACATCCCCAGTAGGGGGTGTGCAGGAGGCAGCTGATTGATGTTTCTCTCTCCTCGATGTTTCTAACCCTAGCCCTGTAAAAAATCAATAAAATATATTTTTAAAAATTTTGTCCTTTTAGAAAAAAGAATGCAGGGGAACATATTCCATTCTCATCATCTACCACTTATTTCCATTCTCCAAGGATACTAACTAGAGAAGACAAACTGATCAACTCTAAAAGTCGATCTGAAGTCTGAATCATGGTCATAGTTCTGATTAGGTCTAATGTCTTAAATATGAGGAAAAACGAAGTTTGTACATAATTTTTACAATCTTTTCACGGACAGACAAAGCCCTTTCTAAATTTGGCAACAACTGGTCTTAACATTGATTTTCATCTGCTGAGAGTGTTGATGGTATCCATGTGATAGTATCCATCTGTGCTATGAGAAGAGACTGGAATTGAATTGCTGAAAGACGTTGGGCATGTATTTTAACTTTATGGAGCCTCAGTTACTATAAAAGGGAATAATAGCAGCAAGGGGACCTTGGAGGATCTCTGATAAAATGAGAAAATACTTGTGAAGACAAAATATTATCTTAATAAAACATCACTAGGCAATCATGCCCATTTCACTAAAGGCGAAGGCCTTCCAAACATCTAAATACAGTTTCCAGTCTTAATTTAGAAGTGGTTGAAGGCTTTGTGAGAGCATGCCTCTTTCCTGCGCCCCCTTTACCCCCTCCCCCCTCCATTTCCCACAGCTAGCAGCAGTTGACTGCATGATCTTGGGTATGCAAGAGGCGGCCACCTGCCTCTAGCCACTTAGGCTGTCTTATCTGGCTTGTTTATAAGGGAAGGGGGAATTTAGTTGGGAGATGGGAGCTGGGATATCTTCATTTTTTAATTCGACCATCAGATTTTATTTTGTTTCCCTGTACCTATCTCCTTGAGTCCCAAGGCACTACTAGTTTCAGAAGTTTCAGTGCACCTCAGGTCGGGCAGAGCAGCCTGGCCTGCTCGCGATCATTCCGGAGTCCTGAAGTAGGAAGGAAAAAAAGTTCACCATCAACTTTGCAAAGGAGTGTGGTTTGCCTAGAATACTTTGGGACAGGCGAGTTACACTTACCAGGGATACAAGAGATCTTCAGGGGGAGGATCCAGTCCCTGTGGGTGGAGAAGGAGGGCGGGCGCTTTCGGCGCGCCTGGGCAACTAGCCTGAGGCTGGGAAGCCCAGGGAGACATTTCAGCTCCCGCCACCCATGGACGCTCCTCTGGCAGAGACAGGAGGAAACGCAGAGCGGGCAGGGTGTCTGGTCCGGCCAGAAGCCGGGCATTTCGACAGGATCCCCCTTGGAGGTTCTGTTTTCCCATCTCACGCTGCCAGGGTCGCCCTCACTCCTCAGTGGAGAGCCGCGTTCAGTGGGTTGTCCCTGCCCCTCCCACCGCACTTAAGCCCACACCCACGGGTGCCCCGCCCCTCTCGTTCCTTATAGAAGGGGCGAGGCACCTCGGCGCGCCTGGGAGCTACAGGCTTCCCGGAGCCGACGGCGCGGCTGCCTGCTTGGCCAGAAAGCCCAGGCGCCGCCGCGGCCAATGTAGCCAAGTGAGGCGGCGGCTGCTCCCGCACCATGGAAGACAGCCCCACCCCAGCACCAGCCCGGGTCGCTCCAGACCTCCGCCGCCTCCCGCGCCCCGCCTGCCAGAAACCGCTGCTTTTCTCTGGGCGCCGTCGGACCCTCACCTCGAAGCTGACATGAAGGAAGCTCGGGGCGACGGGAGCGCCCCTTTCTGCACCCGTCTCAACCACTCCTACCCGGGCATGTGGGCGCCCGAGCGCTCCCAGGAAGCGCGGGGCAACCTCACGCGCTCCCCGGAGACCGGCGAGGACTGCCGCTCGGTGTCCGTGGTGTACCCGATTACCATGCTGATCACTGGCTTCGTGGGCAACGCGCTGGCCATGCTGCTGGTGTCGCGGAGCTACCGGCGCCGGGAGAGCAAGCGCAAGAAGTCGTTCCTGCTGTGCATAGGCTGGCTGGCGCTCACGGACATGGTTGGGCAGCTGCTCACCAGCCCCGTGGTCATCGTCGTGTACCTGTCCAAGCAGCGCTGGGAGCACCTGGACCCTTCGGGGAGGCTGTGCACTTTCTTTGGTCTGACCATGACTGTCTTTGGCCTCTCCTCGCTCTTTGTCGCTAGCGCTATGGCCATCGAGCGGGCGCTGGCCATCCGGGCGCCGCACTGGTACGCGAGCCACATGAAGACGCGTGCCACCCGCTCGGTGCTGCTCGGCGTGTGGCTGGCGGTGCTCGCCTTCGCCCTGTTGCCCGTGCTGGGCGTGGGCCATTACACTGTCCAGTGGCCCGGGACGTGGTGCTTCATTAGCACCGGGGGAGGTGGCAACGGGACTAGCTCCCCGCAAAACTGGGGCAACCTTTTCTTCGCCTCCACCTTTGCCTTCCTGGGGCTCTCTGCGCTAACCATCACATTCGCCTGCAACCTGGCCACCATTAAGGCCTTGGTATCCCGCTGCCGGACCAAGGCCATGGCATCGCAGTCCAGCGCCCAGTGGGGTAGGATCACCACTGAGACGGCCATCCAGCTCATGGGGATCATGTGCGTGCTGTCGGTCTGTTGGTCACCATTGCTGGTAAGTAGTTTCAGGGTGTGCAGAAGTCTGGGTGGGGCACCTGCAGACAACGGAGATGTCTCAAAGTGACAGCACCTGCAGAGGCGTGTTTGCATCTATAGAACATTGGGGAGATCTTTCTGCCAGTGCTTTCTTGGTTGCAGCGTCAGAGTTGAGTTCCTCACTTACTTGCTGAGCGCCTTCAAAGTATCATACATTGCATTAGGTTCTGGTTATACACACGTGGAGAGCACAAGGGCGCTCACATTTTAATGGAGAGAGTAAGAGGATACCCAGGTCTGAGTTCAGTGCGAGTGCAGAGATAAAGTTTTCCTTGGGTGCATTATAAACAGAATGGCAATGACAGCTGTAGCCTGTGGCTCTGGGTTTTCCCCTTATTTCAAATACCTCTCGCACGTTGAAGCGATTTTCAGTCTGCAAAAGTCCTCTACCTGCGACCTCAGGCAGGCACAGCTCTTGCAGCTTTGGAGCATCTGAGCGCTCTCTCAGCCCAGCCCAGCCCGCACTAGCCTTCCTAATAGGCTCACTTTATATTAGAGGCAGGAGAGTGAAGGGCCCGCGTGGCTGCAGCCAGCCCCAGCTCTTCGGAATGGTGCTGGACCCTCTGGAAGTGCTTGAACTGTCAGTGAGTCAGTGGACCCGGAGGCCTTGTAACTGCTGCCCATCAGCCTTTGCTTGCTCTGAGGGCAACTATTCAGAACTGGGAGTAAGGCCAATCCTGGGGCAGAAGGTAGAGGTTTCTGCGCTTCCCAGCTCCGCACAGGGGCGCACAGTTTGGGAGCAAATGATGTTTGTTGCCACAGGCTCCTTGTCTAACAGACACTCTTACATCGTACTTTCCTCTATGTTACTTTTAGCTGGAGATTTCTGTGGGTAAGTGCTGTTTACGAATTCCTGGTGAATGGAGGGTTATTGAGGCTTCAAGCAGACTGGCTTAATAAGAGCTATGCTGCAGAAAGAGCAACCTGACAGAGTTTTCACAAATTTTATATTGGACCTGGAAATTTATTAGACAGTTGTGAAAAACTTCTGAAACACATGGATATGGTTTTCAGAACTCACACACATGTAGTTTTTCCTTTTCAATTGTGGCAAAATATACATTTTAAATCGTAGTAAAATCTGCCATGGTACGTGTCCAGTTCAGTGATATTAAATACATTGGCATTGCCCTGGCCAGTGTGGCTCAGCTGGCTGAGTGTCATCACATGCACCTAGAGTTCACTAGTTTGATTCCTGGTCAGAGCATATGCTTGGGTTGCATGCGGGAAGCAGCCAATCAATGTTTCTCTCTCCCTCTCCCTCCTATTTCTCTAAAATCAATAAAAAAAATTTTTTTAAAGAAAATTGTTGTGTACCACTTATCGTTTTAAATCTCTTGTATTTAAAACTAGACCCACTAGTTCCTTTTCCCTCCCAACATGCCCTTCATTTGACAAAGCAGATATTCCAGAACCTGTGTTTAACTGGTGTAGTATATTTAGAGCACAGATCTTGGCTACAAATCAGTGATGACAAGTAGTGACAAGGAGAGCTATGTTGGGACCTCACTGCCCACAAGTTGCTGGTCACAGAATTCAGGCTGATGTCATCAACATGGCTTATCAAAACCAACACCAATTTTAGACATTATTTACTTCTATGGTTGAGGAATGGAGTGTGTAGGTGGCCAAACAGAGGGGGTAAGGAGTTCTAAATAATGAACACTTTACTATGATAATTAACATAACTTTAAAGGCAAACAAGATTCTGAATTTTTCCCAACTGGCATTTGAGTCCCAGGTTCTTGAGTTTGCTCTATCACACTATTTCCTGGAAAAAAAAAATGCAGTTAAGTCATATGAATAAAATGCTTATTCATACAGTTAACCGAACTTATAGTTGTTTTTTTTTTTTGAAGTAGATGAGATACTATGTACAGTAGTGTGTCTTTTATCTTAAAACTTTTATCTAATACCATGAGCTTGGTGACCTTAGGAAGAATTTAGATCAGTTCTGAGAATCGTAGCCTAGAATGGCCAAACTTACTTTCTTAAGACAGATGGTATTTGGAAAGTCTTATTTAATTTCAGTTAATATCTGCATTCAAACAATATCTATTGGTTTGCATTATTTTATCAGGCATTTTATTAATTTGGTTCTCATAAAAACATTGAACTTAAAATTTTTTAACATGATTGATTATATCGAAGAGGAGAAACTCAAGATTTGCAAAATCGGTACTTCTTAAACTAAAGCAAATGGGTCTATCTGCTTTATGCCCTGTTGAAATTAACTCTCCAAATACCAGTAAAAAGGTGGAATTATTTCAAAGGAGAAAAACTAGCAAAACTGCTTTCTTAATAAGTGAGGGAATTATAAGAATAAAAACACTAGAACTTAGTGAATTGAATTTTCAGTGTAGTAATGTTCAAGTGAGAGATCATATTCTGAACTTTTTTTTCTGAACTCTGGGTAAAATATAGATGCCCTGTTAGCTTTATTAATCTAATGATCTAAACTCCCTCCTTAAAAGGACCCCGACTATATCTTCTCTTGGAAGTTTATCATGATTATAATAACATTCCATTGTTACTGCTAGAAAACTTAGGAGAGAAGAGAGTAAGAAAGTATCTCAACTGCTACAAGTTCCTACCACATAAACACTTAAATTTAGGTTATCTGTGGTGCAAATAAGAGCTTTTTTATTTTTTATTTTTCCCAGAAACTTCACAAAAGCAAGATGTGAGATTGAAAATACACTGGGAAACCGTGTCATCATGTCTATGACCCTTCGCCCCATTTATGTTCTATTTGCCATCATTCAGAATTAGCCATGCAATCCGTTTGATGTATTATTATTATTATTATTATTATTATCTTACTTTTGTATGAACCACAGTCGCCTAATAGTTTAGTTATTTGACATGATAGCCAAGACTCCAGAAGCAGGAATACCCTCAGGGTGTTGTATGAGTACATTCTGTGCTTTTGTAAACCAAGGCATCCCCCCAACAGGTAGAGTGTGGCAAATACTGTAGCTCTCTTAAACACAGTAAATGTAAAGTAACGCTCAACATTGTGAAAAGTGAGGTATGAGGAACAGAATTTCTCATTTACAACTTTGGAACTGGATAAAAGCAGCCTTAGAAATGTTTGCCTTTCACCCTGAACCAGCACACTCCCTGCTCAGTCTCCACAGATGCAGACAGCAATGCTTCGGTTCAAGAAGATAGTTCACAATGTAGATGTAACTTTATTTTTTAATTAAAGGAATCCCTGATATATTTTGACAAATGAAATTTGCCTGAAATATACTATATGTGCTAGATTATTTTACAGAAATAATCCTGTGTTATGGTATTAAAATGTTCTGTTCAATTGCTAATTTTCACTTCCTATCAATTTCAGAATATAGTTTCTGGGGAAATGATTAACTGTGTGAATTGGCATTATAGGGAAAAATCTTTTATAACTTGCTTTTATAAGAATTGACATTATTTAGCATTCTTTACATTTTTTTTTATTGTACTACAATACATTTTAGGCACTGTGGAAGGGATGTTAAGTATAAGACTTTTAAAAACTTGGTCAGAGTTATAATCTGTTCACAGAACCAAAGTTGCCACATTTATGAGTAAAACAATTAGAGAACAATACAAGATAGAATGCCATTAATGCCTTTGATTCTGAGAAGAAAGCCCATTTAAACTTGCCAGAGTAGGCTTCTGGGAGGTGGTGGAATGGCATACCTTGAACTCAGGGCTGACAGCAAGTGGCCCAAGAAGCCAGCCAGAGAAATGAAGTGTGCACACTGGAAACACAGCAAAAATGGTTTGAACAGGCTTAAGGGCCAAACTGAGGTAGTTAACATGAACGTAGGATGACATTTGTGTTCTTTTGCCAGTAGGCAGTACAACCTCTTTTTTTTTTTTTTTTTAAATAGGGGAGAGGATTTTTATTTTTATTTTCTTTAATCCTTTTTTGTTTAAAGTATTACATATGTCTCCTTTTCCCCTGTTGAGGGGAGAGGACTTTTAAAAGTTTGGCAGTGCAATAGCATGTGGGTAGATTTGGGCTGGAAAAGGGAAAGCGAGATCAGGCATGGCTTGCTTTTGCAAGCTGGTTAGGGCCTTAGGTCAGAGACAGTGGGAAGAGATGAGTCAGAGAAGGAAAGGTAAGAGAGAACTAATGCTATTAGAAATGGTCGATTTAAGGAGTGAGTGATTCGACAAACATTTCTTACCCATCTACTATGTCCTATTTACTGTGGTAAATTACCTCATTTAACTGCGTCCTGTAAAAGTGCCACTGTTTTCTATATTATTCAGATGAATAGCTCAAGTATAAACTATGTTAGAATTAGAATAATTTCGGATATCTGGCTCTGAGTTTATTTTCACGTTTTGTTGTTGTTTATGTGCTTGCTTAGCTTAGATGGAGGCTGTGAATTCTATTGCTAATCATGGCACTGGGTAAGATCTATATCCTTCCGCTGTAAGGTGCAGCAGTAGGACTAATAAATATCCAAGGTCTTTTCCTATTTATATTATTCTCAGGTTTTCTTATTTGGGAGGATCATGGTTCAACGAACCAGAATGAGAAATTTGGGATTTTATTTTATTTTTGTAAGAATGGGGGATTCTGAGTGACTATGGCTTTTGGACACAGTATATAAGATAGAGGATTATCTGAATGATATAGCCAGGAAACCAATATAACTTGAAGACTGAGATAAATCAGAGCTTAAAAAAAAGTGCAGATTTTTATTTTGAGTTTATCAGAGAGCCAAGAATTAAACAGTCCTTAAGCCATTAGATTTGAAGAAATTCGGATGGTCTAGCGTTGTAGCATAATTGTGACTTATTGGCCTTTCTCTTTTGAAAAAGCTAGGAAGGTCAATGACTCAATTATGAAAGTTTCCACAGGTTCATTTTTCTGGGATCCTCTCTAGGCTGTGTTGGGTACTCCAGCCCTTTGGCCACACAGCACCTACCTTGCATTTCCCTGTCAGAGACTGAGTTACACTTCACTGACGTATTGTTTAACAGACCTCCTGAGGTTAGGTAAAGTATCTGTCTTGTGCACTGATTGTTCCCCACCCCCTTTAGGAACTATAATTGCCTGCCATACAGGTATGCCCAATACATGCTTATTAACTGAATACCTATGCACCCAAATCAGAAGACAGGGTCTGGTCCCGATTACATAAGCAATTAACTGTGTGACCTTAGATAATTCATTTGATATTTTTGTGATCTATTCTCTTCTGTAAAATAGTAATAAAAACACCTACACAGTGCATTTCACAGGACTATAATGAAAACCAAGATAAATGTATATGAGAATAATGGGGAATATTCCCCCCATATTAGGATTACTACTCTGGTGTTTTACTGGATGGTAATGTTGACTTGTGTTCAGGTAGATCTTTCCCCCAGGAACCTGGAGAAAAGAGACAAGTGATGTTTTATAGCTTAATTAGTTATAGTTCATTGGTGGGGGGGAGGAGGGAATGTGGTGGAGGATATAACTTTTCAGAAAAAAAGTAAAATAAGAAAAATGATAAACCACATGTGCTTAAACTTTTACAAGGTATTGTAATTCATCCTTCCTTCTCTTCCCCTGCCACCATCACTCTTGCTCTCCTGCATTCTCTCAGCTCTGGAATCCTTTCCCCTCACAGCTGCCAGTGAACTCTCTAAATCTAACAAGTGCTGGATCCCATCTCCCCTCTTTCTTAAACCTGAGGAGTAACCACTACCTTGTGCTCTGAAGACCTCTGCCACAGATCTAAAATATGTCACCTGTCTCTCCAGCGTGGCACTTCGCCCTGTACTTCTTGATATGCTCAGATGTGTCCTCATGCAAATGCTTGAGTCAAATTAATTGTGATTCTAGTTGTTGTCCTAGGTCAGATCGTTCTGCAAACGTAAGGGTATAGCCTGTGCCTTAGATTCCCTCATTTTCACAGGTGATCAGAAATGTTGGGGTTGAACAAAATTGTTACCACTGACTCACAGCTCAGAATTGAGTTTGCAAGAGTCTTATCTCAGACCACAGCATGAGAATCGCACAGTTGTAAACTGCTTCACAGATTGGCCAGATCCTGGCAAGGCATTAATATTATTTAGAGCCTACAAATAACACAGCCTATGAATTTACCATCAAATGGCCCACCCAGACATTCTCTTGGGTAACATTCATAAGGAGGAGATTTCAATGGCTGATCTTGGCACTTATTCACAATCTACATATTATTTCACCAGTACTGATTTTTATGATAGGTGTTTAAGGACCATAAATCTAAAAATGAAAGATGGTGGCAGAGATGGAAGAGGAGGGCTTGATTTTTCACACCTTAATTTTGTTAAAAATAAAAAAGTTATTAATTTAGGTAAGAGTCATAATATAAGTACAGGACAAATCCTATTACAAACATCATTACTATTTTTACAAAGCTTGGTAATGCAAAAACAAAAGGTCAAGTTGGAGCTGGAGGCCTATTTTTTTAAGCAATTATTGGTTCCATACAAATCAAGTAAATTTTTAAATATATACTTTTCACTAATCCTTGGCTATTTCCTGAAAGTAGATTTGATCTATCCCTTTATTCCTCTCTCTGAATACGTAATAAGTGTCATTTTCTGTGGTTGTGAATATGCTGCTGTTGGTGTAATTCATAAAAATTTGGAAAAAGAAGCATGTCGTTAATGTTGAAAATAATGAAAGCGAAATTGTGAAAAACTAGATGCATTTTGGGCAATTCACCACATAGCAAAGTTTATTGCAGTCTTGTATGAAATTTTCCTGGTAAATATCCTGCTAACAACCACTTTGCTTGAGTCAGATAGAGCATGCACTTCCGATTTCCCCAATTCGATGAGCATTTTCAACAGTCCCAAGGCAGCAGCGGAGGTTAGTGATTAAGTGATCACTGACTAGTAAGCACTCCTGTTTTGTGAGAAGAACAAAATCTAATGACTGAAGAAGCAGGCCACAGAGAGATGAAGGCACCGGAAGGCAAGAGACCTGGACTCTGGTCTTGGCTTTTCCACCACATGATAGAAGTTACTTTATCTTTCTGGCTTTTCTTTTCCTTGTCAGTGAGATAAAACAATTATCAACTCTAACCTTCTCTCCAGTTCTGACTTCCTGTAGCTCTAAGTAGATAAAATCATCCCTGCATGGGAGGGGGGGGGGGGAATACCCAAAGACTTCGTAGGAAGAAGCATAGAAATGTGTACAAATAGAGTAGATCTTGTGTTCTTTCATACAATCATTGTAGAACTATTTATTGAGTATTGCTAAATGCCTGCCACTCTGCTCACTGTGGTTATACACTGGTGACCAGGGCTGAATTATACGGTTATACGTATTGAAAATTACCTAATGCTAGGAGGCCCTATTTACACTGTATCCTATGCGAATGCTGCTCCTATATGAGCAATATGCAACCTGTGCCCTCCTTGGTAGCCCCAATGGTAAGCCAAGCAAACATGCTATCCTCTTTCAAAAAGCTTTCAATATACTAGACAGACAGTCAATAAACAATCTTGCCAAGAAACCAATGTAACTAGTCTGATGGGTCATTCCTGTGGTTTCTTGTGGCCATGGTTCCGCTACTTCAGATTGGACTTGTCTGGGCAGAAGGGCAGTGCTATTCCACTGCTGCTGGAGTGTGTCTTTGTCCAGGCTGTAGTGGGTCTGTGCTTGGATGCCACCATTAGAGAACCTGAATTCACACCCAGGACTCCCAGCCATAAGTCATTCCCTGGAGAACAGCCAAGGTGATGGAGCGTATGGACCCAGAGGGCAGCTGGCCTCAGGCCACACACTCAGCCCTCCCTTTGGGGCTCTTAGGGTCTGGGTTGTACTCAGATCACCTTCTGACATGTTTGCCTTTCCCTTCCCATGAATTGTCTTTTAAGACTTTCCATGTCTTCTCCCTCTAGAGAATAGAGCCAAAGGCACTCTTCTCCGAGTTTCTTGGCTTCAGATCTTAGGAAAAAAGGGTAGGTCTTGGCCTCTTTTTCCTTCAGAAGACCCTCAGCCCCCTAAGCATGATGGTTTACCTCTTTTAAAGTGACCAGCAATATATACCAGGAATATTATGAAGATTTTCCACATAAACTTCTGTGAATTGACTCATTCTACATTTACCAAAGTAAATGATTCTTGCTTCTGTAACATCTGCTCCAAGGTGACTTGCTCTGACCTCCTGAACAGAGAAGTGGGGGCAGCTTCTGGCATTCCCTGGCATACATCACCGAAACAGTGAGTATGTTAGGAAGGCAAGAAGAAGGTGTTCTGGGAGAGTGTCATGGAGGTCCCCTTCTTGATGTAGTGGTAAGAAGTGATGTGGTTATGGAGGGTCTTGCTGAGAAAATATCATTTATGATGAATCATTTTTAAAAATTTATTTTAATCATTGACACTATTACAGAAGCCCTCATGCCCCCCCCCCCATATTTGCCCACCTTCTCCCAGTCACCCTCCCTTCCCCTGGCTTTCACACACTGTTGTCTGTGACCATGCATATATGTTCTTTGACTAATCTCTTCACCTTCTTTTATCTAGTCCCTTCCATCCCTCTCCCTGAATCTTGAAAGGTGGCACTTTGAGGAAGAAAGCAGCCTATGAAGGCATCAATGTAGGAAAGATGGGAAGAACTGAAGGAAGGCAAGGTGGATGGGTTAGTGTGAGTGAGAGAGAGTGCCTTCAAGGTGAAGCTAGGGAGGTAGGCAGGGCCAAACCATGTGGAACCTTGTCATTTTTGTTTGGAAGTTTAGATTTTTATCTTAAGTATGATGGAAAGCAACTAAAAGCTTTGAATGATGGAATGATTTGACCTGCTTTATGTATTAAAAAGATCACTCAGATTTTCTTATGAATTAGAAAAATGGGGGTTTAGAGCCCTGTGTACTGAGGTCAGATAGAGATGTAGAGCCATTAATAATGAAAAACATTTATTCTGTAAGTGTTGCTTTAAAAGAAGGGAGGGACATCATTTAGCATAGAATTGGTGGAAGGAGGAAGTCTGTGAAGAAGCGCAGAAGAAAAAATTGAGCCAGGTGTGCTGGGAATGGTAAGCAAATCTGTTTTTGTGGAAGTATATTTGAGAACGTCAGGAAATATTATGAGTCAAATGGGGATGGAAGGGGAAGGAGGGAGGAGTGCATTGGTAGATTGCCTTGAAGATTACAAATAGGAATTTTTATTTCATCTTGGACAAGTTGTATTTTTTTCTATACTTGTGTTCCATATTTGTGCAATAAAAGGGTTCCCATGATAACATCTCTTAGTTCATAAAGGTCCTTTAATGAAATAACCCCTCTAATGTTTGATCTCTTTCTAGGATATTCTTGGTGAATTTGTCTAAGCTTTGAACACCTTTACTTATAGGAAATTTATTGCTTTTTAAGGGGCACAAAGAATTTTCTAAAGGCCAAGCATTGTGCCAGGCTCCTTCTCACAGATAATTTTCTTTATTTCTTACAACCCTATGAGGTAGGTATTATTAGCTCCAATGTGCAGATAATGAAGAAATTAAAGAGGTTGAACAATTTGTTCAATGTAACACAGCTAGTAAATGGTCAGGACGGCATTCCAAGGCCAAGCTCTTTCCTCCAAGCATGATACCTCAGAGGATCCCAATTCACCTTAAGTTGTTCTTTCCATTAGACAATTTTCCTTTTCCTTATATTGATTGAATTGTAGTGGTATTAATTCTAGTCCTTTGTTTATACACATTTTATTTATAAAATTATATGTACTTCTAGATTAGCTCTTAAGGATTTCCACTAAGTTTTTGAGCAGCAAAATAACATGAAATAATCTTTACAGTATCAGGAACAGGAACTATAATGTATTAATTCATTTAACCAATGCTTTGTGTGAATGCCGCTGTGCTACATGGCTATTGTCCTCAATAAATGTGTTCTCTCCCGAATGATTGCCTGGAGAAACTTGAGGTTGTGAATCAAAAAAGGCAATGTTATTTTTCATTGTCAATGTTGAATTTAAGAACAAAGCTGAGTGCCATTTATAATTCACTTATCCACTCATTCACTCAATGATTGTTTACTGAGTACCTACTAAGTGTCGGGCACAGATCTGGGTGCTAGAAATATAGTGAAATAGACCAGTTTCCTGCTCTCAGGGAACATGAATTCTAATGGAAGGGAAAAAAAATCAAACAACAGATGTATAAACTAGAATTTAGATTGTGATAAAAACTGTTAAGAAAATAAAATAGTATGATGGGATAGAGGGAGCCTAAGAAACTTTTGTATATTGGGTTTCAGGGAACAATGCCTCTGGGAGGTAACATTTAAGCTGAGTCCTGAATGAAAGGGAAGAACCAATGAACAATCTACAGAAAGAGTATTCTATGCAAAGGGAACAGCAAAGGCCCTCACCTGGTGCCTTCAAGGGATAGAAAGAAGGCCAGTAGTTGAGTGAAATGAGAGAGGAGGGAGTGGAGCATTCTAAATTAAGATCAAAGACCATGTTGAGGCATGCAAGTCCATACTAAGGAGCTTCAACATTATTTTAAGAGAGCACTGGAAGGTTTGAAGCAGGGGAATAACATTAATGGATTTATACTTTATGTGTGTATATTTTAAAAATATGTTTTTATTGATTTTAGAAAGAGAGGGAGGGAGATGGATAGAGAGATAGAAACATCGATCAACTGCCTCCTGCATGCCCACACTGGGGATCGAGCCCACAACCCGGGAATGTGCCCTGACAGGGAATCAAACCAGTGACCTCTTGGTTCCTGGATCGATGCTCAAGCACTGAGCCACACTGGCCTGGCTGGATTCATGTTTTTAAAAGCTCCTTCTGGAGGCTGTGTGAAGTCTAGATTGCAGAAAGGCAAGAGTGGGAATGGGGAGAGCTGGTAGAAGGTATTGAAGTTGTCCCAGTGACAAGATAGCAGCTGGGATTAGGGTGGAGAAGTGGACGTGTTTTGGAGACAGAGTTATAAGGCATTCTGAAATCTCTCGAATTTTTTTTTTCTTTCTGAGATATGAATTAGAGCAGTCACACAGAGAAAAATAAGCAAAGTTTGCTCACAGCATAATAGGATGCCACAAGAATCATGATCCCCCAGAAGAAGACCCAGACCAAGCTGAAGCAAGCTAGCTTAAGGAAAAAAGAAGAAAGAGGAATGGGGTCACTGGACTCACCTAAATTGAAGGGATTGCCAGGAGTGGAGGTGGCCCTATGGGAGGCTGAAGCCAGGACTCCCTTTGTTTCTCTCACTTTGACTTCTTGCCATGTGTCAGATCCTCAGTTCAGGTTCTGCTTCTAAGGACATAGCTTTTCAGCTCATTGGCCCAGTACTGTGGTCTTTTATTTCAAAGCCTTTGGCTAATAGGTTTATATTTCCAGTCTGCATGTGGAGTTTTAATTTTGCTTTTATGGCAATACAATATTTCAGTGAATACATCATTTTGAAGCACTGTTTCAACATAGATCTTTCGTTCCTTCTCTCTCTCTCTCTCTCTCTCTCTCTCTCATTTTCTTTGTTTTGTTTGTAAATTCAAATAACAGACATGACAAAGTCTCAGGATCCTGCTTCATCTATAAAGATTAATTTGCATTTTGTTAAGCTACAATGAAATATTTAGGCTCAGAGAATTGTCCAGAAGTGAGTTGAGGGTGTAATGTTAGTTTTACAATGAAACAGAGGTAGCTGTCTAAGGCTCTGAAAGCTCACACTATGTTAGAACCATAGTGAGGAGACCAGAGAAGAGAAAGTTCTTTCTTTCTTTTTTCATAAAGGGTGAGTTATAGTCTGGGTTATGTTAATCTGGCAGCTTTCTCAGTAGATGTGGTAACAGCCAACATACTGGGTGGCAGACGTTTAAATTTATTTAATGGTAGCAATTTCCTCCAAGAATAGACTAAGGATTTGCCTGGATTCAGAAATAAATTTCTTAATGTTAGCTTTTGTTCTATAAAAGACATTAGGGAACATTTTGAAATGTGGGTGTGTGTTTTTTCCTAGCATCTATTTCTAATTAAATATTGCTGTAGGTCAGTTTTAGGAAGTATGGGAATATCTCCGGACTTCAGAGCTCGTTTCCTCCCTAAACCTGGTCCTTGGTCACAAACACCAGAATCCAAGCACAAAGGGCACATAAGGAAAGGATACTGGGGGCTCGGGGGTCACAGAAAGCTGGTGGGCCAGTTTGGAAGGCAGGTAGGACCCAGGCTCTCTGGACGCTGAGCATCAGTTGCTGCATGCTGCTGGGTAAATCTGACATCTAAGAGCTGCCTCTCCTTGGACTCGCTCTCGCTCTCTTAACAGTCAAAGTCCTGGGTGCAAACCTGGCTGCTTTAGCTTGGGATTTTTTTTACCCCCGGGCTATGCCAAGGGGTCACTAGAAGGATCAAGCACCTGCAGCATCTTGTTTTTGAACTAAGAGGTGATAGTGTGAAGTAAATGCTGGGATTTCTTTCCCATCTAAAATACGTAGAAACAGTATTTCAAAATTAGGGTATTAATATAAAAGGTGAGGGCTCATTATTACCATATAATTAATTTTTAGAAGCACTATAACAGTAATATAGTATGTGTGTGTTTGTGTGTGTGTGTTCATTCATGTCACTATGGGGGAGTTGGAGTAGCAGTGAGACTGAAGGAAAAGAAGCTGGAGACTCACAAAGCAACAGGATGCCTACCCTATGCAAATACTTGAGAATTACCCTAGGTCCTTTACATAGGATCACATAGGATTTTTTTTTTTTTTGAGAGAGAGGATGTGTGTGTGAGAGAGAGAGAGAGAAGGAAAGAGAGAGAGAGAGAGAGAGAGAGAGAGAGAGAGAGAGAGAGAGAAAGGAACATCTATTTGTTGTTCTACTTATGCATTCATTAGATTCATTGGTTGCTTCTTGTACATGCCCTGACCGAAGATAGAACTCACAATTTTGGCCTATCGGGATGATGATCTAACCAACTGAGCCACCTAGCCAGGGCAAGCCCTTTACATATATTATCTTATTTAATCTTCACAATTATTGATCAGTTGGATATTTTTTATCTCCATCTTTCAGTTGTACCTATTAAGATTCAAATAATTAGACTGCTTTCCCTAATCATTTAATGCTATAATGCTCTGTCTCTTTTTTATTAGTGTATTAAAACATTTTTAAATTATGTCATTGAAAATGTACAAAAAAACCCCCAACAGATTGATTGAGAATAGTCAATAACCACAGAAACTGGCAGGGTTAGATAATCAAGGTGATTAAAGATTTCCTGCAGAATCTCTGTTGATTCAGGAATCGACTGGCTTTCTTAGGAGCTTGTATTTCTACAGATCATACTATGAATATCTCTATAGAAGGTGATAAGAATTTTTGCTTGTCCTACACAGCCTTGTGATCTCATTCACTGTGATAATATAATTTCGTGTTTTCTGTAAAGGTGTGGCATCAATTTCATCCAGTTCTGTCTGTCCAGGCTTAGAATATTTACACACAGTGGTAAAGTTTTACTAGGCAAACATTTTTCAGCTAGTATGATTCACAAATATTATTCCTTTTTACTAAACTATTTATAAAACAAACTAGAGGCCTGGTGCACAAATTTCTGCATGGGTGGGGTTCCTTGGCCTAGCTGGCTATCGAGGCCAATTGGGGCCATCTTGCCCAGTCCCAGTTGGGGTCAATAGAGGCCAGCCAGCCAGCGGGGAGGCCATGGGAGGCTGGCCAGCCACTGGGGATTGGCTGTGGGAGTGCACTGACCACCAGGGGACAGCTCCCGCGTTGAGTGTCTGCCCCCTGGTGGTCAGTGCGCGTCATAGCAACCAGTCGACCGATCAAGTGGTCGACTGGTCATAATGGTCACTTAGGCTTTTATATATATATAGATAGATAGATAGATAGATAGATAAAACTGTTTATTGAGTTCCCTTTCCTTAGTGGGGAAGTGTTTGACTACAGTCAAAATTAGAAAGTGTGTTTTGACGTTTTAAAAACTTTCAGCATGAGGACAGTGCATCCTTGCAAACCTGCTTTCATCTTTTTCTCTTAAAATTATAGAGGAGAGAAAGAGCCTCAACAAAACCCGGTGTGTTCACAGTGCCTCTCTAACATAGAACTCAGGCATGTTACTGTCTAGCACCCTCTCACCTGGATTAAAAGGCTTCAGATTCCTTAATTTAATCCTTAAAATCTTTGATTTGTCCACATTTATCACTTATATTCAATTTCTCACCCAGGATCCTTACCTTTAGTCATAAAGATCTATTTGCAGTTCCTAGAATGATTCACAGTTTCACACTTAGAAGTATGAACTCTTTGTCTTTCAAAACTCTCCAGAAGTATCTGCTCTTTTAGGGGACAGTGTCCCCCTACCCCCTGCATCTGGAGACTGATTCAAATGCCCCTTCCTCTATACTCCATAGTTCCTGTGCATACCTTTTTGCACTTAATTATGCACAATTATATTTACAATTGTCATAATATTTATTATGGCAATGAGGATTATTGCCCACAGTGGACAATTGTTTACTTTACTCCAGGCACTGAGCTAACCATTTCACAGACATAATCACATTTTGATCTGTCAACAACACTTTGAGGGGACATTGTTATCACCTTGTTCCGATAAAGAAGTTGGTTTTGAGATGTTAAGTAGCTTTTCCAAGGTAAGAAAGTTAACAAAAAGCAGAGTTGACTTTCAAATATGTATTTGTCTGATTTTGTAGCCTATATGATGAACCACTAAAGTAATGGCCATTTATTTGCCTAATTCACTGTAAACTGCCATATTTGTCGATAAATCTTCCTGGACCATAGCAACCATTCAATAAATGATTGTGATTGAAGAAAGGAAGTTGTAAAATTATAATAAAGTGGAAAGGACACTAGAATTGGAATCAGAAAATCGAGGTATAAATCCTGTCCTTAAGAGTTTTACATACATTTTAATGGTTTTTAGTCTTGACAAAAATCTTCATGGTACATGGTATTTATCTCTTTTTTAAACTTTTATCTTATTTTTTTATTTTCTGGGTAAGCAACTTGCTTTAAGGCTCACAGTTGGTAAATGGTACTGAAAAAAAATGAACCCAGGTGTTTTTTATTCCCAAACCACCCATTCACCTTGTATCTAATGACTAATGGGTACTATTCATACAGTAAAATTTGTATTTCTAAAAACATTATATCTTTTGCTTTATTTGTTACTTTTATTGTTGTTGATAGTAATAAAAATTCTTAGAAAGATTAAAAACTAATTTCCAGATAGATAAGAATGGGAGATACAACATTGTTTTTTGTAATGAAGAGGGAAGTTAATTAGAAGCAGTGGACAGAAGCACTAGAAATAGCTGCTCTAATGCCTGATGTCCAAAGAAGAAAAACCAACAAGAATGTTTGGGAAAGTGGCCTGGGAATAATAACAAACAATGAGGAATTTTAGTAGCAATAGGAAAATAATGAAAATAACAAAGAAAAGGAAAAACAGTGCTTCAAAAGATACTCACAGATTTCAGTATATTTATGTTGCCTGTAGTCATTATTAGAGATGGCATAATATAGCGGCTATGGAATAAAAAACATAACTGCAAATCCAGAGTTAGAGCAGCCTTCACCGCTGGCTGATCCAGAAGCACAGCATTGTCATCAAGGACCAAGGAAGGTTCCATCTTTTGCAGTCAATGGCATTGGCCTCATCCTATTTATGGCTTGTTCCCTTCAGTTGGTGGGATGGTTGCTGGTAAAACTTCTTAGTTCACCTCTAGCGGGAGAGAGAAGAGGTGTTTTTCTACGGATCTCTACTAAAGATAAAGAAACTTTTCCCCAGATGACTTAGGGAACTTTCTCTGGGATCTCATTGCCTAGTATGGGGTCACTACATCAAATCTGACTGAAGCACATTCTGGTAGCTAGGGATGGGGTCAGCCCCGAAGCCCTTAGGTTCCAATGAAAATAAGTATGCTAATGGGAAGGGGACATGGGAGAATGGGTGCTGGATAGGCAATGAATAGTGAACACTACAGTGACAATACCTATGCAATTTAATTGAGAGAATATAAATGTGGAAGGATCTCAAAAAGTATAAAGCACTAGATCTGCATTGCCCAATATGGTAGCTGTGGAGAGCAGCTACAGTGTTTGGACAGGTTTAAGCCTCAGATTAATGAGAGGGCATGATCCTCTAGTGGCAAAGCCACTTGCAGGTCCCAGCTTGGAGAGCAAAGCCCTCCCAGCACAATTATAGCCAAAGGTTATGGTTGTAAGCTTGACCTTATGGTCTGAACCTGTGGTCCCAGGTGGCTGAGTGATGTAGGATGCAGGAGGTGCAGCAAGTGCTGCCAAACAAAGCTTGATAGAGTCCTCAGGTGCATGTAATCAAGTAGATTCGAAACTCACGAGAACATTGTGAACATCTTGACCAAGCCCTTGCTTTGCCTCGTGGAATCTGACTATAAAATAAAGACTCGGCTTATAGGCTGTGGCACTGTCTCTCCATCTGAGAACAGTGTCCTACCTGGCCCCAGCTATATTCTCTTGTCTGTTTTCTTTAATTCTTACCCTGCCCCCTCAGCTTCACCACTGACCGTGCTAGACGCGGTTCAGGTAACCACTAGTCACAGGTGGTTATTGGACACTTGAAATATGATTACTCCAAATTGAAATATAGTATAAGTATAAAATACACATCAGATTTTGAAGATTAAGTACACAAATAATGTAAAATAGCTCATGTTGAAATACGATTTCAGATATATTAGGTAAACTAAAGTATATTATTAAAATCAATTTGACATGTTTCTTTTTACTTTTTTTATAATGTGGTTACTATAAAGCTTTAAAGTATATGTGTGCCTCACATCTGTGGTTTGAATTACGTTTCTTTTGGATAGAGCTGCATTAGACCAATGATTTTCCAATCATTTTAGCTGAAGAAACTTTTTCAATAAATCTTTTTAGAGAGACAGACAAAAACAGAGCTGTTCTGATTCAACAGGGAGGGGAACTGGATATTTCCAAGTCTCAATAACATCTATTCACCAATTCCTGCAAAACTGTTCTTGAAAATACTTAAAATCAAATACAGGTTTTAAAATGAAACCACCAAAATCATTTTTTCTAGGATAATAATAGGAATACTTAAAAAACATTTATTGTTGAAAGATTACATAACTCCTGCTTGTCCCCTATTAACTTCTTCCAGCCTGCTCCTGTCCCTCCCCCTCCATGAGGCCCTCACCACCCCATTGTCTGTCCATGAGTTATGCATATGTACATACAAGTTCACTGGTTGATCTCTTCCCACCCATCCTCCCCTGCCTTCCCTTTGATGTTCAACAGTCTGTTCATGCTTCTATGTCTCTGGGTCTATTTTTGATCATCAGTTTATTTGGTTCATTACATTCTACATATTAATGAGATCATGTGATACTTATCTTTCTCTAACTAGCTAATTTCACTAAGCATAATACTCTCCAGGAATACTTTTATATTACTCATTTAAAGTCTTCTCTAGGAAGCTAAACTGCTTTCAGTGGACTCACATGTTAAGAGGCTGCTAATGGTCCTGGCCGGTGTGACTTGGTTGAGTGTCGTCCATGCACCAAAAGGTTGCCAGTTCGATTCCTGGTCAGAGCACATGCCCAGGTTGTGAGGCTCGATACCCAGCAGGAGGCATGCAGGAGACAACTGATGGATATTTCTCTCTATATATCCCTCTTATCTTCCTCTCTCTCTAAAATCAACATATATATTTTAAAGAGGGTGCTAATGAATTCAAGTGTTGGGATCAGTGCATCATCTCATAGGAGCCTATAATCCTCATAGGAGTAAGGCATTGAGACAAGAATAGGTTTCTTCATGTTTGCTTCCTTCAGATTCCTATGAAATACTCTGTGGTTGGATCAAATAGTAAGAATCTAAATAAATCAACAGATGAGACAAAATAACACTAAGAAGGGGGAAACTTAGAAGATTAATAGGTTATAAGCTTCTATTTCTCTACATAACATATAATATGAATTTAATCTTCAAACTTTCCTTAAACCTAATATAAATTGTAAGTGCTAACCATAATTTAAGTGATTTTGTGTAGTCTAATTTCCTGAAAAAGAAAAGCAAGATCTTTTCAGATGAGCATTTTGAAAACACAGTTTATCATTTGTGATGTAAATATCACCTGGCACTTGATTTTCACCTGCCCTCTATATAGTGCATGAAAGGAAAGCGTGACTGTGCAGATGTAGTATAAAGCTGCTACAAAAGCCTTAATGGATGATGGGGTTAAAGCGCTCCTACTAGACATAGCGAGTTACTGTTTTGTGGTGTGTCATAGCCACAGTCTTCTTAATTGGAATTCATATACCTAGGAGGTGACAGTTCTTCCTTTTACTATACTTAACATTGGGAGGAGGAGGAGGAGGAAGGGAAGAACAATTAATAGTTACATAGTACTTACTGAAAGTTAGGGACTCTTGAGTATTTTACACATTACTATACACCATCATACCTATCAACACAGCAAACCAGTGAGCTGAGTGGGTTGTAGGAATCAGTCTTCAATACTCCTTTTTGGTATGCACCAAAGGAGAGAGATGCCCTAACCGGTTTGGCTCAGTGGATAGAGAGTCGGCCTGTGGACTGAAGGGTCCCAGGTTCGATTCCGGTCAAGGGCATATACCTTGGTTGCAGGCACATCCCCAGTAGGAGGCATGCAAGAGGCAGCTGATCGATGTTTCTCTGTCATTGATGTTTCTAACTCTCTATCCCTCTCCCTTCCTCTCTGTAAAAAATCAATAAAATATATTAAAAAAAAAAAAAAAGAGAGAGAGAGAGAGAGAGAGCCACCAGAAATGTTTGGTTACAGCTTTCTACCTTCACACAAGCCTCAAGCCCTTTTAGAAAGGCAGCCTCAACCCTCTTTAGAAAGGCTGAGACATGGGAGACTGAACTTCCTATCATGTCCCCGAAGTCAGAGAATGTTCTCAATGTCAAAGAAAAACTGATGCCTTTGTTTGACACCCAAGCCCCTCAAGTTATGGATCTGGCAACACACAATTACTTAGCCCCTGTTGATAGTCAGCAGAGCAAGAGTTAACTATAAATAAAGCTGATGAATTTTATGTGGATGTGTTTTGTGTTGGGGAAAAGACATTTAATTAATATAATGTTAAGAAGTTCCTATGCTAATACTGCCTAGAAGCCTAACATTGGCATGGGATTTTGCAAGTAAATTTAATGGTTATTCATCTATTATCTGTTAGACTGGGAGGTTTTTAAAAAATATTTATGGTAATATAGGTAGAAGATATAGTCTCATATTTGTGGGTAAGAATTCTATAAGCAAGGAGCTCTCGAATCATATGTAACACAAAGCAATAAAAGGACTTTTGACTTAATATGTATTATAAATCTGATAGTAATATCCTTATTAAAGACTGTGTTGATATGCACGTTTTCTTTTGTATTAGTCTGGAGGTATAGCGGTATTTTTGAAAAATATTAAATAAATATGCAACAGGAATTCTTCCTTTCTTATAGATTCAATATGTTTTTCCAGATTCAATTTGCTTCTGTTGATTCTGCAGCCTAATTTACCAGCTTCAGGGTTACTGCCCTACCTATGGACATTCTTTTTAAAATTATGAGTGAAAGAAGATGTGTGAATAGTGCCTAAATTGAAACTGCCATTCTGGCTAATTATAATAATAGAAGGAAATAAAAAGGCCAGAGTATTGAATAGGGATGAATACTGGTAGATTTATTTGTCTATTAGGTAATTAGGATCTGTTACCCCTAAATGGGTAGGATACATATTCTGGTCTAGGGCTTTCCTGTGTTATACCTAAAATGATAGAAATGATCACTACTCGCCGAAACCGGTTTGGCTCAGTGGATAGAGCGTTGGCCTGCAGACTGAAGGGTCCCGGGTTCGATTCCGGTCAAGGGCATGTACCTTGGTTGCGGGCACATCCCCATTAGGGGCTGTGCAGGAGGCAGCTGATCGATGTTTCTCTCTCATTGATGTTTCTAACTCTCTATCCCTCTCCCTTCCTCTCTGTAAAAAAATCAATAAAATATATTTAAAAAAAAAAAAGAAAGAAATGATCACTACTCATAACAGTTTTCATCTGTTGGGAGAGACTGATAATTAAAAATCCTATACAATAAAAGACTAATATGCGAATTATCCCTTCAAGCAGGAGTTCGACCAGGGGGCGGGGCCAGCTGGCCAACCACCTGCAGCCCCTCCCCCTGGCCAGTGGGCCGGATGGACCCCACCTGTGCACAAATTCATGCACTGGGCCTCTAGTAGGCAATAATTGAAATATTTAAGGATGATAAAGTCAAGGATTTGGGGAGTTCATACTTATACTTATCTACTAGGCTTTTGGCAAGGGAAATACCAGATAAATTGATGTTTTAGGTCTACACAAAAAAGTAAGTTACATTAGTCAAGTAAAGAAGAGGGGAGTGATAATTATAAGACCTAGGGATCCACATTTATAAAGTCCAGAGGCAAAAAGAACCGCCACTTTTAAAGAACTCACAGAAGTTCAAGGTGATATAAATGCGAGAATAAGGAACAGTGAGAACTTAGGCTAGAGAGCTCAATGGAGGCCAAGTGGTTAGAGTCTTGACTGTTCATTTAAAGCATTTAGACTATACTCAGGGAAATGAGAAGTTATTGAATAATTTTTCAAGTGGAATACAACAAATTTTTATTTTAAGAGCATCCTTTGTAAACAGCATAGAGGGGCCCAGAGTAGAGGCTAAGAAATCATGTAATAGACAATTGTGGTAGTTCAGACACAGGATGCTGGTGGTCTGGGTTTAGAGACAATGAAAGTGAAGATAAGTGAAGTGACAGATTAATAAAATATTAGGAAGTAGATTGGAAACTTTGTGATTAATTGACTGTGAGGAAAATGATGTGAAAAGGGGAGAGAGACAGAGGGAGAGAAACACACAGAGAAAAATGATAAGTCTTCACCATAACAATGTTAGCAGTATACATTTTAGGGACTTGGTGCACAGAGATAGGAAAGATTAGCGAGAAGCATCTTTGAGGAAGGAGATAATGATTTTACTTTTGGATCTGATAATTGTGAAGTGAGATATCTAGAAAGAGTTGTGCTAGTAGGCAGCTAAGTTGATTAGTTTGAGCTCAGAGCAGAGGAATAGCCTATAGCATATAGATAGGTTTTGAAGTGATTGGAGTGGAAGAGGTCACCCAATGAGTTTATGCACAGCAAGAAGAGTTAGCTACCTAAAGTAGGACTCAAAAATACTAACATAGAGTAACAGGAGACCTTAAAAGAGACTGCAGAGGAGTACCCAGAGAAGCAGCAGGAAAATTAGTAATAAAACCAGAACAAATGGCAACCTGAGTATTAGGAAAGAGAATTGAATATTAGGGAAGAGAATATTTCCTGAAAGGGATAGTCAACTAGATCAGATGTTCCAAAAATCAAGTTAAGTAGGTGTCCAGTGGATTTTAAAACCAGTTGGTAGCTTTGGGAACAGACTATCCTAAGGCTTTGTGGACATAGAGGCCAGGCTATAGGAGGTTTAGAAATAAATTTGAAGGTAAGGAAGGTAGACAACTCTTATGAGAAGTCAACAGTAACTTGTGGAGCCATATATGTAGGGAGCTAAGAAATCTGAAGAACATTTTATTTTCTCAAGGTAGGATACATTTAGATATGCTAAAATGATCATGTAAAAAAGCAAAAACTTAAAGGTGAAAGAAGGAGGTAAAGGAGAAAATAATGCCTCTGAATTTCATGCTGGATGGGATCTGGGGCACAGACCGAGAGTTAGTCTGAGATAGCAGCCAGGACACCTCTGCTATTAAACAAGAGGAAAGGAGGAATGGACAGCTGCAGGTTCTGAACTTGGTGGTAAGCAAGAGGCTGTATAAACAAGCTGTTTGCTCTGTGAGGTGAATTAGGACAGTGGAGAATGTGTGAAAACAGGTTTGGTATTTTCACCATAAGAATGTTAGCAGTATACATTTTTGCTATACAACTAATTGGCTATAAGGCAATTTTGCCATAAACGATTAAGTAACTTGACAGTGTGATTTTCATTGGGCAGACTTGATATATTTAAGCTTCTCGTTAGTATGGTTTCATTTCTCCATTGACAAAGTTCTTGAAGTACACCCATTTTTGTATTGTATAAATCTTAGCTCTCATAAAGGTCTACACAGTGACAAGTAAATGTGGTGGTCTTAAGATAGTGAATAATAATGACTATATTTAATGTCAGATTGCAAAGCTATGTGTAAAGCCAGATTGCATACAATGCTAGAAAATGTTAACAACACAGTTTGCAAATTTTTCAGTGAGCACAGTCATCCTTCCCACTATCGAAACCAAAAGTTTACCAAGCTATGGCAAGTATTCAAGAGGTAGCTATTAATTTACAACAGTCTTGAAGAGCATTAGTGATCAATTCTTTAGGTGCAAATGGATGCTTTCCTTAAAGAAAGAGGAAATTGTAGCAAAAGAGAAAAAAAGTGTGATGCCAAAGAGGAATAGGAATCAACAAGCAAAAAAAGAATGTGTAATACTCTAAAGGAAAGACTTTGAAGACAATGTATTTTCATTTTTCTCATTAGCCTTTTGAATTTTGTTAATTTTTCATGTTTCATTATGTCCTTTTTAATATCCCTTTTTTATTTATTTTTATTATTTTCTGGTGAAATTGTCTTACGGCCAATTAGTTGCGCAGTTCTTGCAGTGAAGGTATTTATGGTAAAAATGCTTATGGCAAAAATACAACTGTATGAAATAGCTGCTGTGAAAAATGAAAGAGAGATATCGTACTAGGGAATGAGACCAGTTGGGGACCTTGAATTCAAAGAGATCCCACTCTAGCCGGTTTGGCTCAGTGGATAAAGCATGGGCCTGTGGACTGAAGGGCCAAGAGTTTGATTCCAGTCAAGGGCATGTACCTTGGTTCCAGTTGATGTGTTCCTCTCACATCAATATTTCACTCTGTGTGTCTCTCTCCTTCCCTTCCACTCTCTCTAAAAATCAATGGAAAAATATCCTCGGGTAAGGATTAATAACAGCAGCAAACAAAAAACAAAAGAGATCCCAATCTGCCACATTCAGCCAGTTCCATGCCAAGTACAAGATGTGTCCATTTGTTTCCCCTTATAAGGTGAGGTCCTTCCATGGCATAGATCCAAAAGAGAGTGTCATTTTGACATGTGACCAAGTTAAATGAGAACCATCATATCAGCTAGAGCTACAGTCATTAGCCTGCATTGTATATGGCTGTGGCACAGGATGGAGTTCTTCTGCATGTCATGGCTATACTGTCCATGAACCATAGTTTACTGCTAAACATCACAGTCCCTTTAATAAGCCATAACTAATTTCTTAAGTTAAATGTTTTGATCACTTATAGTGTCTGACTATTTACCTCTTAGCTGTTAAGTTATGCTCACATCAACTACCTAAGAATTCGAGCTAAAATGACCACATGATGGTTTTTAGAATGAAGTGTGAGACTAACATTTTATCAATAAATTACTTAGTAGGTAATTGTTTATATCGAAGCTTCCAACTACTCTAAATTTAGTGTATCCTTTTTCAGTGTGAAAACAGCATGTTTATTGTGAAATCTGGGAAACAAAGAAAAATATAGAGAAGAAAATAGAGATCATCCTAATTCCCACACAGAGATCATTGCTTCTAGTGTTTTTCTGTATATACACACAGAGTCGTTCTTTTGTTAATTGGATTATACTATGTCATAAATACTTATTTTAACATCCTAAACATTTTTTATGCTATTAAATATTCTTCAGAAACATGATTTTAAATAGCATCATTAGAATACATTTAGAGTATGTACATCACATATACTAGTATGTTATGCAGATCGATGGATAATCCATCATTTAAACAGTCCTCTACTGTTGGCTATTTAAGTTTTTCTATTTCTCTTTTATATTGAGGTTTATATTCCTGAACACCTTACTTAGTTCACACCTCTGATTTCTTCTTTAATCATTTTGCTGTGCTTAATTGTCACTAACACTGGCATTTTGGGCTTAAATGAAACTATATTTTGACAGAAAAAAACCAACTCTTTTTAAACTATAAACATTTTCAAGAATTAATGTTCACTGAACCTTGCAAAGACACATTGTGTAGACTTTCTATTGACACCTGAGATATAAAGGTTTGAAATATAGTAGATACCTCTTGTGAAATGTGTATCATAAAGCGAATCCTTCATTTATAATCCAAGGAATGAATACTTCTATAGAGTAGATTTTGCCTTCTTCCTTTCAGCCAGAATTTGAATACTTATTAGCTACTGACATTTTTTGACCATTCTAATAGAAAGATGAATATTTATCTAAATATAACATTTGTACCGAATCACACAGAATTTACAATTCATACTAATTGAAATGAGAGACTAATTCTTCCTTACTAAATGCTGTGATGGCAGGGTTTTTTGTTTTGTTTTGTTTTTGTTTTTTCTTGAAGGACCCTATTAGGTAGCGATTTAAGGAAATCAGACATAGATAAGACATCCATTTCCTTGCACTATTTCCCCTGAGCATCCACTGTTGTCTCTGAATGTCACAGCATTGTGTTCTGGAAGCATATGCAATAGGGCCATAGCCTGGGGCTTGGGAAGAGGTGTGCTATGTAAATGGAAGGCGTTAATTATTCTTATCTCATTTCACTTCTGCAACTGCACTACTGGATGGAGGAGATATCCGGTAAGCATTATTAATCATGTTTTGGAGAAGGGAGAAATTAAGATTCTAAGTTAGGTAACTGGTCCCCAAACTAGAAGCAGAGCCCAGTCAGATTTGTGGCAGGTCTTTAACTCTTGGTCAGTGTGTTTGCCTTTCTGTTACTTCTAAAATAATCTCCCCTGAAGCTTTATGACTCCAGCATCTTGTCCCTTCCATGGTCCACTTCTTAACTTTGCAGTTTTCCTCTCTCCTCTGTTTACCAAAGCACACCCTTGGCATTTTCCTGAAGAGGAATTTTGTCTTTTGTTCCACACCTTTTACCTTCGGTGTCTTTTCTTTCTCAGATTCAGTCCTTATTGCATTTCCATCTTTGCCCCAGAATTCATCAGACAAAGCTTAACCACAGAAGGATATGTAAGAGGCCATCCAGTCTAAGAGCTGTTTACTAGTGAGCTTATTAAAACAGAACAAATGATCTGCCTAAAGCCATAAATGGTGGCAGAGCCATTAGTAGGATTTACTTCTTCTAATTCTTAGTTCATTGTTGTTTTGAAAATTTTTTTAACAAATTACATACTAATAAAGATGAGATTACACAACTTCTAGCAATTTTTAAAATGTCTCTGAACTCTTTCTTTCTGAAGTTCTGGGGTTAGATAACGCAGGAGCAGCCTCTGAAGCAGTAGTCCTGAATGCCGAGACAATGCGGCACCTGGAAAACAGAGTGGTGACCAGACTGGAAAGACAACAACTATTCTTTGGCTCTACAACGAAACTTAGTCCCAGGACAATCCTTCAAATTATGTAATTAAGTACTTTAAAGGGCCCAGACTGGTTCCAGTGCATTATAATATCAAGCACACTTGTCAAACTGGAGAGGGAATTTCCAGTAAAGCAGGTTATTTTCCCAGGCCTAACCACAGAACGTTATGGAAAACAAAACACATGGATCAAAACTGGCCGTGGAGCAAAGTTCTCTTAGCCACTTACATTAGATAGAACCTGGGAATGCATAAATGCCACATAATGGAGCCTAAGGGCAAGTGACCAGTTTTATTTTCCTTCCCCCACATTAATTTTTCTGGGTTCACTCATTTATCATCTTCAATAGGTATTTATGGCCTAGAAGCCAAGGTACTTTTGAACCAAGAAGTGAAGTACTGAAGATTTTTGAATGTGTAGGTACAGACCCTGCTGCAGGAAATAAAACCAAATGCAGAATATGAAAAAGTCTCCCTTGGTTTGTGCTTTGCACATTTAAAAAGACCCTTATCACTGGCAAAGGGGCAAATCATTATTTTTCATTGAGGATGGAGCAAGGCAATTGCCCTTGACACTAGCCAGCGATAGCGAATTTAGCAATCACTGATAGAGTTGTGTTCCTGGTTATCACAGGTACAAAAAAAGAGCTCTCTCTTCCTGCTGATAACCAGGGGAGAGGCTTGAGGTCTGGGAGAGTCACGTGGAGCCTGGGGAAAATGCTGGTGGAAGAGTGGGCCCTCTGATCAGCCAGAATTGGTCCCAAGGCTCCTATGACAGCTAGTTCATCATACGAGGCTGATTGAAAGGAGCAGTCGTACAGCGTATACATGTGTTTGCTAACATAAAAATTAGCCTCTGTGCTGTCCCAGCATCCTGTTTTTTTGTTTTTCCTCCCTTTATAAGGAGTAAAATTGGACTTAACAGGAATAATTAATTCTACCAGAAATCTGCATATTCACACCAAAGTTTTTCCTCCCAAAGTCTGACCATCTAAAAGATATTTGTAAAAATCATAATGACTCATTAGCTCCTTGAACATAGGAGCACACCAACAGATGGATGCTAACTTGCATTTATGTTCAGAATTAGCTGAGGAAATTGGGGTCCTACTTCCATCCTTGCTGCCATTTGGAAATGGCAATATCATACTCACTGCCTCTAATTCAAATTATCTTCCTATTGCACATCTCATTATTTCTGGGGAAAGCTGGAATGTCTCTCCCCACGTGCCAGCTCTTGCTTACAGAGCTTGGCTTTATAATGCCATAATCACTGCATTGTCAATAGGAAATTACTGGAAATTACAGTCGACTAATCCATGTAAGGCATATGAAACCTATATTAGCCTAATAAAAATTATTTAGTATTATTAGCCTCATAAAAATTAACTTTATAATAATCAAGGAGAACTGTATAAAGTGACTTAAATCTCATTTTAATAAGTGATTTTTTGGATAAATTTTCCTGATTATAAAAATTTGGAGAAATTCAATACTTTATTATATAAGGGAAAATGGAAATGTAATTTAAATGAGTTTTTAGATCATTCTTGACCAGGCTCGGAACACTTTTTGGAAGATGATTAATGGTGAAATGTATTTAATTATTAGACAAGATGAAGGGCTGAAAGAGCTAGATAAAACCTTTCCAATTGTTTATAAAAAGAAGAAAAAATACTTGCTAGCTCTCTCCCAAATGATTTGAGAGAGAGCTAGCAATTATTTTTCAAATGAATATATTTATTGATTTGAAAGAGAGAGGGAAGGGAGAGGGAGAGAAACATTGATGATTGAGAACCATCTACTGGTTGCCTCCAGCATGCCCCCTGTTGGGGATCGAGCCTGCAACGTCGGGCATGTGCCCTGACTGGGAATCAATCCGTGACCTCAGTGCATGGGACGACACTCAACCAACTGAGCCACACTGGTAGGGCACTAGCCACATATTTTTTTACATAAAGACAACTGAATTGAAAATACAGTTTTATACCTTTCAGTCAAATACACAGAAATCTAACTGATGTCACTAGAATAACAAGAATTCATTATTACATGTTGCAAATTTAGAAATTGAGATAATTTAGACAGAGGTGAGGATGAAGTTTACTTTTACTTTATTTATGTTAAAGTTTCCTAAGAAAGTGTTATCAATGAGAGGGAATAAGTCATTTTCAAGCTCATTCCTCCCCATCCCCTCTCAACAGTTGCTGAGCACTCACTCTGTGGGTATATTAGTTTCCTATGGTAGCTCTTTAGCAAACTACAAACTCGGTGGCTTAAAACAACACAACACAAATTTCTCTTACAGTTTTGTTGGTTAGAAGCCTGGCATCATCTCACTGGGCTAATATCAAAGTGTCCATAGGGCTGCATTTTTTTTTTTTTTTTCTGGAAGCTCTGAAAGAGAATCTGAGACTGATTTTTTTGCTTTTTTCCATTTCTAGAGGCCATCCATCTACATTCCTTAACTCATGGCTTCTTTCCTTCATCTTCAAGACCAGCAACATTATATGTCTCTGACCATTCTTTTGTAGTCATGTCTTCCTCTGACCACAGCTGGAAAAGGTTCTCAGATATTGAGGACCATGTGATGATACATTGAACCCACCCAGATAATCCAGGACAATCTCCCCACCTCAAGGCCCTTAATGCTAATCACATCTACTATGTCCTTTTAAAGTTTTTATTTTATTTTTACTTTTAGGGAGAGAGGAAGGGAGGGAAGGAGGGAGGGAGGGAGAGACGAGAGAGAGAGAGAGAGAGAGAGAGAGAGAGAGAGTGAGAGAGAAACATCGATCAGTTGTTCCCCTTATCTGCGCATTCATTGTATGTGTCCTGACCAGAATCAACCCACAACCTTGGCATATTGGGACGATGCTCCGACCAACTGAGCCACCCGGCCAGGGCTGCTATGTCCCTTTTTTGCCATGTGTGATAATATATTCACAGGTTCCCGGGATGAGACCTAGATCTCTTTGGGTCATCTGCATACCCCAGTGGGAGGTCGTGTTCAGTTCACAGGACTATGAACCAGCATTAGAAGATACCATGTAGATATATGAATTTTAAACACATTTGAATAAATGAGAATAATAAATTCACATTTATTAATGAAGGGAATAATGTTTATATACATAATACTACCTTATAATCTGTTCTCTTCACTTAATTCTTATATGCACTATTATGTGAGCTAAACATGCTATTCTACTCCTTACGCAAGAAAGAAGGACAAACAAAAAACAGGATGCTTGGACAGCCAGAGCCTTCCTTTAGCCGGTGCCTGGATATTCTGCACGGACACACCTTCTGATCAGCCTCATAACCAACTGGTCAAGGGAGCTTTGAGACCCATACAGAAGGAAGGAAATATTTGTATTTTATCGAGCTGTACTCCTGATGTTAGAGATTCATGTGTTCACAGTTTCTTATGGTGTAGATAATGCTTCACTGAACATTCAATTATTTGTGCAGCTGTTTTTTGCTTTTATTGAATAAATCCCTTGGAAAAAATCATTTGAAAGAAATTATGGACTCAGAAGATATGTTGTCTAATTACTGGTTGCCTACCCATTCCCCTCTTCTTATTTATAGGACCATAATTTTGTTTAGGTATTAGGTGCTAATTTGGTCAAAGACCACAGGTTAAGCCCCAGGGAATAAATGTGTCTGATAAACCAAACCTGGCTTTTTCTATTTCCTTTGCCAATTATTGATTTAAGAATTACCTGTGACTCAACTCAGTCCAATAAGACCAAGTTGAAGTTTTCATAGCTGATTTATCAGAGCTGGGATTTAGGCTGCTGTATCTGTGATGTGCTAACCCCACCATCTGGGTGTCTGTTATTACTAAATTCACATGCATGACGGAGATGAACTAGCCTGAGACTGGAATAAGAGCAAAAAAAGGCAGCGCAGAGGATGAAGCAAAGGAGGATTCAAAGATGTCTCTGACACGTGGGGCCAGGCGACTGTGTAAGAATGAGGGTTTGTGGTTCGGGTGTTTCAGATGCTCAGGGATGTTGACTTCAATTTGGGATGTGCGACCTGAGGACAGAACATCCCAGGAAGTGTGGGCCTCCAGAGGCACAGTGGTTTTAATAGAAATGTGCTGTGAGCAACACATATAGACTCCGTATATCATTTTAAATTTTCTAGTAGCTATATAATAGAATATAATAGAAAAAGTAAAAAAGAAACAAGTGATGTTAATTTTAATACTATATTTTATTTAACGCAATATATAAAAATATTATCATTTTAGTATATAATCATTACATATTTCAACATCTTGATTTGTTCTGGTCACATTTCAAGCACTTTAAATAGCCAGGCACCTGGAAAGATGAATTTAGAAACCAGTTGTAATGTCAGCTCCTTCCTTTGCTTGTGAACGTGAACCTATGTTTGGGTTGTTCTTGCCCAGTATATTCCCAGGAGCAGGACAGCTGGGAGGCAGCAGATGAAATAGTGCCCCGTTGTTTTCCAAGGTGGTGGCTCCAGCTCACACTCTCACTAGTAATGTGTAAAAGAGTCCTCGCTGTTCCACATTCTCATTGACATTTAGAAAAGTCACATTTCTTCATTTTTGTGAAACTATTGGGTATAAAAGGGTTTGTTATTTTTTCACAATTTTCATTTTTATGATGATTAATGAGCTTGATTATTTTTTTAGATACATATGAACCTTCAATTTTTCCCTTCTGGGCAAATCACAAGTATTTATTCATTCAAATAGAAATATGTGCATTACATGTTATATATATGTGTATATATATATCACATAACATATTCACATACATGTCATATAATATTTTCGTTCACAAATACTTATTGATCTCTATCTGCTAAATATTGGTCTAAGTACTGTAAATATATTTGTAGGGGAAAAACAGTCCCAAATCCTGCCTTCATGGAGTCTATGTGTATATGTGGCGAGGAGGCAGAGACGAAAAAAGTAAAATGCCATGTGCCATAGGAAGTCAGTGAACCTGGGCTTAAGTCTGGCTCAGCCATTTTACACCATTAAACCTTGGTTTCTGAAATTGTAAAAAGAAGACGGCAAGAATATCAATCTTACATATTTTTTCTTTTTTATTGAATTTATTGTGGTGACATTGGTTAATGCAATTATACAGATTTATTTCATGTGTACAATTCTAAAATACATCATCTGTATATTGTATTATGTGTTCCTGACACAGAAGTTGGCAAATTGTTAGGATTCAGAAAATATTATTATTATTATTATTATTTTCTTCTTTCTTGCTCCTCTTTTTCTTCAGTAATATTTTTTTTTTAGTTATAACTACTGAAGTTTAAGATTAAATACTTTTGATTATGTATAAGTGTTGGCTCTCATTTGGGTATCAGCATGCTGTGTTTTCTGCAACAAGGCAAATAACTTTAGCTAATTTTGAAATGTGTTATTTTGAATCTTCTTAAATCCCAAGGATCAAGAGCCTGAGAACATACACTTTTTTAAAAAGCTGAATCCTGTCAAATAGCCAAAAATGTGGGAACATCCATAGGAATGTCTTGTATAATTCAGGGTTTGTTCTATGAGCATAAACGTTGCTTGAATTCATTTCACTGCAACCACCAATGTATTGTAAACTGACTATGTGCAAAGTGCTATTTAGAGGAGATGCATACGACCTTATTAATCTTTGGAACAATTATTTGTCCCTCTTTCTTAGATAATGATGTTGAAAATGATCTTCAATCAGACATCAGTTGAACACTGCAAGACGCACTCAGAAAAGCAGAAGGAATGCAACTTCTTCTTAATAGCTGTGCGCCTGGCTTCCCTGAACCAGATCTTGGATCCCTGGGTCTATCTGCTGCTAAGAAAGATCCTTCTTCGGAAGTTTTGCCAGGTAGCAAATGCTGTCTCCAGCTGCTCTAATGATGGACAGAAAGGGCAACCTATCTCATTATCCAATGAAGTAATACAGACAGGAGCATGAATGAGAACACTTAATCAACATGCATGTTCACCGCTTTTGGCAACAAATAGCCTTAAACCTTACTGTGAATTTAGGCATCTCTGGCATGCCACTGTGTATGCATTGAAGTAGAATTTTTGATATAAGGCCCAATGGTCTCAGCATAGATAATCCCCTGTGTGCCAGAAGTATTGAAACACTAACAAAGGGAAATATATTAATAACAATCTAGTGTTTTTGAGTCTCTGCCATTTGTAGCTGAATATGTGATTCTTTATAAGTGATCTTAGTCTGTGGTGAGGGTGGGCTGGGGAAAGTTAATATTCCCGTATTCTGAGCACATGGGGGATTTAATGCATAGATCAAAGTCCTTGATCTTCTGTGTTCTCTTTTACTCTCTTTTTCTCTGTGTCACTCTTTTGCCCCCTTACTTAAAAAAAAATTAAAAAGTTGAATTAAGATTTAAAAATGTATCTATAAGTCCTGGCTGGTTTTGCTCATCCACGCTTGGACCAAGGGGTCGAGGGTTTGATTCTCCATCAAGGGTACTACCTGAGTTGCAGGATCCCCATCCCAGGGCAGGAGACAACCCAACCATGTGTCTCTCACACATTGATGACTCTCTCTCTCTCTCTCTTTCTCTCTCTCTCTCTCTCCTTCCCTCCCTTCCACTCTGTCTAAAAATCAGTGGGAAAATTTATATCCTCAAGTGAGGATTAACAAAAAAAAAAGTATCACAATATTCATTGGTACTGGTGTTAGTTAAGTATTGTTTAATATGTAAATTAGCTGCTAACATTACAAAGTTTAAGTTTTGGTTGGGTTAGAATTAGGTTTACTTATTGTCTGAATAAGAGCTGATTTCATTTATTTTAAATATGGGAGGACTTGTGACTATTCAAATTGCTAAAAGTTCCTTTTTTTTTTGCATACATTGTTAATTCCTACAAGCCTGGAGAAGATTCATGGAACTGATCTAGAGTCAGTGAAGTGACTTTTCAGAATGCTATTTAAAGACTGATTTGAGCGCTAAATATAGTTACTCTGGCTCATTATTTTCTCTGATTATTTTCACTAAAAGTATTCTCCAGTCTTTTGGATTTAAAGACTAACTCAGATTCTAAAACCAATAAAATGTTGAGGGTTCCATAAAGAGTTTCCCTAGTTTGGCCTATTTATTGGACAAGAAAACAATAATATTGACTCCCTCACAGCAGTTTCTCTGCCCTCTCCTCAGAGTAGCATATCTAAATATTTATTATGAAATGTTTTTCTTACAGTCTACATCTATACTAACCTTAATAGCTAAGCTTTATATCTTTTCAACACAAGTAGATTACTACATTAAGTTTTGAGAATTGCACTTTAAAAAAAAAATTCCCAACAAACACAACAGTCTTTTAAGTTAGGCCTACACAAAATGTGCTTTGTATTCTTGGGAGCATTCATTTTGTAAGCAAATTAACATTTTCTTGTGAAGAATTTAATTTTCAGGTTACATTATTGCCTTCATGCTTAAAAAAAAACCACCTTACGATTTATTTATATTTCTTCATAGTAACTACATTTTCCTTTGAGTTTAGTAGGCATTTGGAGAAGAATTAACTTTAACAGGTACTGTGTTTCTATTAGATTACTCTGTACAACAGCCCAGTTCAATCAGGAATCATCAGTTTAACGCCCATGACAAACTGAGTGAAAAGACAAGATCTGCTGGGGGTGCTTATGTTAATTCATGGTAGTTCCAAGAGTCTAGGTTTCTGGGAAAACGGTGTTAAGTAACCTATCCTAAAACCCTATGGTAAAATCTCTCTATGCCATAAATCAGATGATCTCACAGGCCACCTCATAGGGGATAAGACAAAACTACCTACGTTACAAAAAGAAAGTGCATTTAGGATGACCTTGTAATAAAAAGGCTTTGCCACTCTAGTGGTCCCATAACCCTAGGTTATAATCAGATAGATACACATGCAGTGTGGATTCGAGTGGTGTGAGCACGATTGGGTTACTTTTTCCCAACACCTAGTACAGCACTTGGAATATACAAAGTGTCAATATTTACTCGGGGGATGAATGAATAAAGGCCTGCCAAACCCCAGTGCCATCAGCGAGGCCCCGCCATACGGTTGAAGTGCTTTATGCCACTACAGTTCATCAAGCTGATAAAGTGGATGAGCCCTGCTTATTTAATTACAGAAATATGAATTTATCTTCAATGTGTAGTGCCATATTGCTGCACAGCAAAGTGCTTTATTTGTATTAATAATTTAAGGGACTGATACATCCAAATGGTAATGGAGATTACTGTAAAAAAAAAAAAATCCCTTCTTACCCAACCATAGAAATACATAAAGATAAAAGAGCATGAAACTTATTGCCACAAAATAAATTCCTGTCCAGCGAGACCTGGTAGACGTGGACAAATGGCAAGTGGAAAAGGAAGAAATCATGTCAATGGCATATAAGTTTGTTACCTTGGCAGCCATTTGTTAGCCCAGGAAAACATGATACGACCTTAAAGTCACAAATAATTTTAGCCTTTGGATGAGAGTTGCAGTTAGGTTTCAGAGAATTTGAGCAGAGGCCCTGGATGTGGTTAGGAGGTAGACATCTATAGGCACTGCCCAAGAGGAGTCTGTTTCTGAGTTGAAGTTCATTGGCCTTAAAATTCACTCTCATATATGTACTTAGTTTATGCATATATCTGAGCAGGGGAAAAATACATGCATAAATTATAACAATTCCTAAACTTCACAGTATTGCTAAAAATAAATACAGAAATAAATAAATATTTAGGAAACCACATGGAAAGAAATGATTGAGTAGAATGTGGAAGTATAGATGAAATCAGCCTTCATAGATTTTACAGAGGAGTCCTGATTTTCTAAACCATGAAATTATACAGCTATGCTGAGTCATAGAAGAAAATGATGACATACTATACAGTAAGAACAGTTTGCTTATCCAAGTATTTAGGTTTGGTGGATTTCTTAAAGCCATTTTAAGTTGAAAAAAAAAAGTGTTACCTCAAAACTTACCAGATTTACCTATTGCTATATCCAAGATATTTCAAGTAAACATAAGTGCTTAATCATGCCAGATGTAAATGACTATTTAAAAAGTGCACATATATTTCTACTTAACACTTTCTGATTATACAAAAGATCTAAGGACCATGTTACAGAAAAAAAAATTGCAGAAGTTCATGTAAAACTGAACTGTAAAAGACCCGTGAACATGCTTAAGGGAAGGAGGGGAGCGGGGAGGGAGGGAGGGAGGGAGAGAGGGAGAGAGAGAGAGAGAGAGAGAGAGAGAGAGAGACCTGGGATCAAACCTGCAACCTGGTATGTGCCCTGACCTTTCTGGTACATGGGATTATGCTCTAACCAACTGAGCCACGAAGCTCGGCAAATTAGGCTTTTTATTTATTTAATACTTTTTATATTTTTGTTAGTTTTGACCCCAAATTAATGGTTGGTTTTCAATCTTTTCCATAACAATTATTTAATAATTGTTTTGTATTGGGAGCAAGTCAGAGACAGAAAATAGGAAAATTTTGTGCTTTGCAATTTTAGGCACATATATTTGCTACTTATTTTCACACTTTAACCCCAAAAGCTGCTCTTGAAATATACAGAACACTGGAAGATGAGTGACACAGAGAGACTGCAGAGTATTTATTACTAAAACTATATGGAATAATTAAAATTTCTATGGAAAGTTTAGACCATCAGTCATGCCAAATCTTCACAGCAGCTTGTTTATTGCTGGTTTTATGCTTGTATATGTCTCAAAATTTCTAAAACTGATGTCTAAATAAATGTACAGAATTATTTAATGAATGAGATTATATCGTTTTTAAAATGAAGACTTTAATACTGTGGCTAAGTTCATAGGACTGTTTTCTGAGTTGCAATAAAATGCTCATAAGAGGTGACATATATCTGTGATGTGTCATCACATAGGTTGTGATAGAACCAATGTACAAAAATTTAAAACCAATCTAAAACTCACATACACATTTGTTAAGAAGCTGAAGCTCAGTATTCTAAGACAACTAATAAGTGGTGATTACATTGAAGCATGAAACAGAGACTTAGAGAACATTTTTTCATAGAATTCCATTATATTAGTATCATTTATCAGATGTGGGGGACCTTTTTTCTGCCAATGGCCATTTGGATATTTATAACATCATTTGCTTAATATAAATTTAAGTTGCTATGAAAAAAGCTCCTACATTTATTGAATTTTGAGTCCTGCCTGCCGTTGCCTTGGTAGGGCCAAACCAAATGATTTCTCGGGCCTATGCAGCCAGGGGGCTGGGCGTTCCCCACCCCTGATTTATATAGATACTGATCTCATGCAAAAATTCATATTCACCTGAATTACTCCAACGGAAAAGGTGTTCATTTTATTATGACTTTGTATCTGTGGTTATCAAGTACAATCTTGTACTGTGTTCCCTGATGCATTTTTTGAGGGAGTCCACCTTGAATAAAAATGCAGAGAGTAAAAATGGAGTAGTATAGGTGACTGTCCTCAAAGTGACAAAGGGAAAACTGAGACAGTACATATCAATGAAGGCTTTAACAAGTCTAGAATAAAGTCATTTTTTTTTTCAAAAAGAGATCAACAATTAGTTTTTAAGTCCAATGAAAAGATATCTTCAAAACATGCTACTTAAAAATTCCATTCTCACTCGCTCCTGTTCTCTGCTCTTTTAAGGAAGGAAAGAGCAGAAAGTTCTTGTTTTATATATTCTCTATTTTATAATTCCTAAAAGAATTGTATTTCAAGGCTTATAATTTATACGAGTTGAGTTATAAACCATTATATTACTATCAGCTGAGTACATTTTGATCCTTGAGAAATACAATTTGATTGGATATGCAATATACTACATTGACTTATATATTACATTTTCTTTATTGAGAATTAAAATTATTTTATTCTCAGAAATACATCAGTATCATATCATAAGCATCCTAAATATCTCCTGGTTTACATATTTTTTTTTCACTGGAAACAAGCTTTTTCCCCCTAGGCCCCTTGCTTCCAACCTGCTTATTCATTTTTTTAAATTGAAAGCAACAGAAATATTTGCTATTGGTGAAAGCTGGGATTGGTTTTAAGAGTAAAGAGATTGGCTTCATATTTCTAATATGCTAACATCCTAATATATGAAATAGATCTGAGTATTGTCTTTAATGTCTGCTGCGATGACACAATTTTATTATTGGAATAAAGATAGGAAGGAAAGGGATCACCATCACCACCAACAACCTTTTTAGGCTTTTCAGCATTTTAGAGATGATTCCACCTCTGAAGTTATTTTCAAAAGCTCAGCTCTTACATTCTTTTGTCAATTGTTTTAGAATTAGAATATTGTGGCCTTGTAATGAACGTGAATCAGGTATCTAGCCAAAAGCTAGCCAATCACCAAACTTTAATCGCTATTTGAAATGAGTTTCTTTATATAGTTTTCAGTAATGTGAAGCAGAGAAAATGCATATGACTTCCTGATACACTTTACTTCAATGTCATTTCAACCTTTGAAAGGATACTGTTTATGTGGAGTGGGCATGGAGGGTGGGGTAGAAGACACAGAGAAAGATAGGGAGGAAAACCTGTATATACCCAACCCTGTTAGAAATCTTCACCCTTGTGGGCCCATTCCACAGAAGCACAGCGAGAAAGGGACCACATTCATCTTTACACTGGAACTCAGTAGGACAAAGCAAGGAGTGGCCCATGGCGTTCTTTTTCATAAGAGCAGGTGTTAGGTTCACTCAAGTCATATCACTGACTGCTAAACGCTCTTCTTTCTATACATAAACTTATATGTGTGTATTAATGTTTTACCTTCTCCTTCTTTATTTAAATGTCTAAATGTGTTTATACAAATAGCAGAAAATTGAACGTTCCTTTAAGCAAGCAAACTAAAAATAGGCACTATTACCTTAATCTAGTAACAACAAAGGAAAATAGTACTATTTTACATAGTGTATCTAAGTAAGAACTGAAATCATTGGCACTTTAATCAATAATTGTAAAGGCTTTTAATCAACCTGTAGAGGCTTTTCAGCATTTTGGAGAAGAAAGCATATGTTTTCCCACCTCTCCTACTTAGTAAACCATCCCTATACACTTGGTTGAGTGAGAAAGTATACTTCTATCACCTCTATGTAAAGTTTTTTGGGGAGTTATCTTAAGTGCATTGAAATATATCTTCCAGCACATTTTAAAGGCTGGTATTCAATATTGTGGAGACAAAGAATAAAAAGAAACTATGAAAAGTACATCAGAATTTTGATGGCATTCGAGTCATAGCTAGTTTGTGTGTTTAATTAATGTATGCTATTTATGTGGTGTTTGTCAATGGAAAAATAAAGTTGAATGTTCTGAAATGTTCCTGTCTTTTTTTCCCGATGTCAACTCATGTCAGGAATATTATAATTGCACTAGAGGCCCGTTGCACGATATTCGTGCAAGAACAGGCCTTCCTTCCCCTGGCTTCACTCCCAGCCGCCTGGGAGCTGGCAAGTCCCTGCTCCCTGGCTGTCCGGAGCTGGCAAGTCCCCGGTCCCGGGCCGCCCGGAGCCGGCAAGTCCCCACCTCGGCTGCCTGGGAGCCGGCACCTCCTCACTCCCGGGCCGCCTGGAGCCGCAAGTCCTTGCTTCTGTCTGAAGTACCACTACAGTAGCTCCCTCCGCCGCCCCCCCCTCTCATAGCAGGCTTCACTCCGCTCCGCTCCATGCCTGCATATGCAAATTAACCTCCATCTTTGTTGGGTTAATTTGCATACTCACTCTGATTGGCTGTGGGCATAGCGGAGTGATGGTTAATTTGCATGTTTCTCTTTTATTAGGTAAGATTAACTATTTTGCCAAAATCCTATTTGACATGTTTTGTCAAAATAACAGCCCAAGGTAATGCAACAGTATCCTGCTATCTGGAACAATGAAATAATTTTATTTTATGTTCTACTAGAGTCCCAGTGCATGAAATTCGTGCACGGGGAGGGGGGGAGTGTCCCTCAGCCCAGCTTGCACCCTCTCCAATCTGGGACCCCTCAAGGGATGTCCGACTGCCTAAACGGGCAGTCGGACATCCCTCTCACAATCCAGGACTGCTGGCTCCCAACTGCTCACCTGCCTGCCTTCCTGATTCCCCTAACTGCTTCTGCCTGCCAGCCTGATCACCCCCTAACCACTCCCCTGCCAGCCTGATTGATACCTAACTGCTCCCCTGCCAGCCTGTTTGCCCCTAACTGCCCTCCCCTGCAGGCCTGGTCCCCCCCAACTGCTCTCCCCTACAGGCCTGGGTCCCTCCCAACTGCCTTTCCCTGCAGGCCTGGTCGCCCCCAACTTTCCTCCTCTGCCAGCTTGGTCACCCCTAACTGCCCTCCCCTGCAGGCTTGATCACCCCCAACTGCCCTCCCTTGCAGGTCTGGTCCCTCCCAACTGCCCTCCCCTGCTGGCCTGGTCCCTCCCAACTGCCTTCCCCTGCTGGCCATCTTGTGTCCACATGGGGGCAGGATCTTTGACCACATGGGGGCAGCCATCTTGTGTGTTGGAGTGATGGTCAATCTGCATATTACTCTTTTATTAGATAGGAAAGAGGCCTGGTGCACGGGTGGGGGCCAGTTGGTTTGCCCTGAAGGGTGTCCCAGATCAGGGTGGGGGTTCCCTTGGGGCGTAGGGTGGCCTGGGTGAGGGGCCTGTGGTGGTTTGCAGGCTGGCCACGCCCCCTGGTGACCCAAGCAGAGGCCCTGGTATCTGGGGTTTATTTATCTTCTACAATTGAAACTTTGTAGCCTGGAGCAGAGCCAAGCCTTCTGCTTGCTCCGTGGCGGCAGCCATTTCTGTTGGGATTTATGTATCTTCTATAATTGAAACTTTGTAGCCTTAAGCGGAGGCCTGGGCCGGCCAGGGTGTGTGGAAAGCTTGGCTTCCTCCATCGCCGGGGGCAACCCTAGCCTCCTTCTCTTTCCAGCTCCGTGGCTGCCGCCATTTCTGTTGGGCTTTATTTATCTTCTATCTTTGAAACTTTGTAGCCTTGAGTGGAGGCCTAGGCCGGCAAGGGCAGGCGGACAGCTTGGCTTCCTCCATTGCCGGGGAAACCCAAGCCTCCCTCCTTCTCTCTGTGGCTGTAGCCATCTTGGTTGGGTTTATTTGCATATTTGCTCCTGATTGGCTGGTGGGCATGGCTTGTGGGTGTAGCAGAGTGGTGGTTAATTTGCATATTACTCTTTTATTAGATAGGATAATCACCAACAATACAAATGATCACTTATGTGCTATTAATCTGACAGGTGCTTTTTTCCCATTTTCAACATGATACTTACTCATGTTATAATACCAGAATTTTTGTTGTTCATACAAAAGCACATTTATAAATTATTCTAAACATAGTTCTTTCACTTTCTTATGGATTCTAGTGTAATCTACTGGTGGCCAACATCAGATTCGTCCTTGGGTGCAGTCAGACCCTTTACCAGTCTTACACCTGGACATTGGTATAAGCTGATTACTAGTGGAGGCAAATGTTGGGCTGCCTCACTACCCTAGTTCATGTGCTCATCGAGGTCACCCTCCTCTTCCTTCTTCAGTGAAGAGAGTTCTGTATAATGTAGACTACAACGCCAAGCTTATTAAAAGTAGCACGTTGCACTGGCTCTCTATCCCCCTAAGAAAAGGAATTTAGGGTGAGCTCTGTCCTAGGCCCCCAAACAGGTATTATAGTCTCTACAGTCTGTGTTCTTTAGCATTTCAGGTAAGCATCATAGGCTATCCTTCAGTAGGCCAAAAGGTGCCACCACAATGCTCGTGAAAAAAACATGCCATGGCCGAAACCGGTTTGGCTCAGTGGATAGAGCGTTGGCCTGCGGACTGAAGGTTCCCAGGTTCGATTCCGGTCAAGGGCACGTAACTTGGTTGCGGGCACATCCCCGGTGGGAGGTGTGCAGGAGGCAGCTGATCGATGTTTCTCTCTCATCGATGTTTCTAGCTCTCTATCCCTCTCCTTTCCTCTCTGTAAAAAAATCAATAAAATATATTTAAAAAAAAAAAAAAAAAAACATGCCATGGCCCTAGCTCGTTTGGCTCAGTGGATAGAGCGTTGGCCTGTAGACTGAAGGGTCCTGGGTTCGATTCTGGTCAAGGGCATGTGCCTTGGTTGTGGGCTTGATTCCCCAGTAGGGGTCAGCAAATCAATGATTCTCTCTCATCATTGATGTTTTTATCTCTCCCTCTCCCTTCTTCTCTGAAATTAACAAAAATAAATATATTTTAAAAAGAAAATGGTACCTTTAAAAAAAAACACATACCATGAAATGAAACATTGTCCAATTTCATGTCCTTGGAGGACGTGGGATCAGATATCCTTAGGTATTCTTGGGGGCCACTGTGCTCACCTAAAACCAGTTAACTCGAGTAAATCCAGTTAGGAGGGTGGCTACTCAGAATCCAAGCCCGTCCTCCAAGCCAGGCTTGTTCTTTCCTTCAACATATGTTTGCTGTGTACCTACCTATATGTGCCACACATTCTGGTAGGTGCTAAAACAAGGATTTTTAAAAAATGTTTTCAACAGATTTATAATCTAGTAGGGGAAGAAGAAATAATTTGGTTAGAACTGTGATTAAGCATATGGTACTATGTGAGCCTATGGGGGAGGTGATGCTAAAATAGGAAAAGATTTCCTGTAGGAAGTGACATTTAATCTGCCTTTTGGAGGAAGGAGTAGGTGTTAACCAGGACAGCATTTTAGGGTACTTTTCCATTTTACTCTGCTGAAAGCATTACACTCTCCAAGACATTCAAACGGGCTACCTTCTGGTGGCTGTTGTGAAAGTGTGGGTCCATAACCTCCCAGAGTGGGCAGAGTGGCAGGCCTCACAGTAGGGTTTCTCAGCCTCAGCCATTAGTACACATTGGGCCAGATTATTCTTTGTTATGGGGGACAATCCTATGCAATGCAGGCTGTTGAGCAGCATCTCTGGCATCTACCCTCCAGATGCTAGTAACACCTCCCTAGTATGACAATCAAAAATATTGCCAAACATTGTCAAATATACCACGGGGACCTAATTGCTCCCAGGGATGAATCTCTGCCTTAGGGAAAGGGCTGTGGCCACCAAGAGGGTGCCATGCGCCGGGATAGGGCCGCCAGTGGATCTGAGTTCTGACAGGCACCGTTCTGGCGTCTCCCGAGGCAGCAGGCACTAGAATGCCAGTTTGTGTCTGGCTGCACAAAAATGTGGCACTCCCACTACAGCAATGCCTGGGTCACCCCAGGCCCTGATCCACTTCTGTAATCACATAAACACCTATTCACAAAGGAAGAGGTACAGTTTTTCAGAAAGGATCGTCTTTCTATTGAAACATCCAATCCCTGTTTTGTTCTTGGTAAGAGGCCCTAGGCTTATATGTTAGGCTTATATATCTCTCAAAGAGAGAGCTAAAGAGAGTGAGCCAATTTATCCCAGGACTTTAAAAATCTGTTATAATTCTTCTTAAGTTCACGTTTCCAGACAGGTGCCTTAGTAGGAGAGAACTAACTTACCAGACTCTGTCTTTAATGGGACTTTTGCATATGTCATCTGTGTAACAGAGCTGTAGCAGCTTTCCTTAATTGACAGGGTTTTTAGCAAAGAGCAAATTTCAGGCAAATGTCTCTATTAGCCTGGGCCTTTCTCAGTTCTTACCAGCCTGTGGTACCTCAAGTATAGGGCTACTATCATACGTTTTGATGACAGAATTCAGGTCATGATCTCTATAATTGGATGGGATGGAAAGTTGAAAGACTTACACCCCAAATCTAACCAAAATGTAAAATTAGAATGAGAGTATTCATTGGCCTATTTCTGAGGCAAGTAAGAAACATCTCTGGATGATCAGTCTTTATGTCTAATTTCTTACACAATTGTTTTTAAAGAAGACTTTGAATATAACACACAATGTTCCTTGAATCTGATTTTAAAAACAACATCGAAAGAAAAGAATTCTGAAACCACTACCACCAACTGAGGTCATTTATACCCAGTAGAACACTGGTTCTTAATCACTTTGAGATCAGAAACCACCCTAAGAATTTTCATACAGTGTCAGGGGTTGCACAGCCCGCCCCCCCCGCCCGCCCCCGCCTGAAGTCTGTCTGTGGAAGTCTTGGAAGTTTATGGACACAGGTTAAGAATTCTCACTGTGAGAAAGTCGTTATGTTTCAAGGAACCTCACAAGTTTCCATGTTTGGTTAGATAGCTAAAATCTAAAACTGGAGCTAAGTCAACATAATTGCTTCCGTGTGAATTCCCAAATTCCTTGACATCTCACTATATGCTGCAATAATAAATCAACATAATCAGGGATGTAATTATTAAAAAAGAGCAACAATAATTTTTTTAAAGTTACCATCCCATAGAAGAAGGAAACAACACAATCTCAACTAGAAGAGGAGCAAAACAGGCTATTCACAAAAACAGGTCCAAAGTGAAAGGACCATTAAAACATAAAATACAAGTTATGCAATGACGCATTTGCCTTACAACAAAGAAATTGTTTCAGTTTTGCCTTATGCTGACCCAGTAAGAGAGATTTAAAATGAAGCTTTTCAAAAGTCAATAAAAAAAATCACCCCTTCTGAAAAAAAATGCAGTGGACTATACACAAACCAGCTACATGGTTAGAATGTATCAGTTCTTTTCTATTACTTTTTGTTATGTAAGTTTATGTTGTTATCTTTGTCTATGAAGATACATATATATTTACACGTATGCATGCACTACATCTTTGCATTGCTATTTAGGTCGAAAGCAGCAAGGATGACCCTGTTGATTGATCCCTTCAGTGAGAATGCAAGGCATACATTTACAGAGCTTACAAATGTAAAATTAATGATGCTTTAAGCCAACAGCTATCAGTAGAGTGCTGTATTGATGTTTATAGTTTTTATTTCTCTAGAGGGAAAAGTGTGGAGCAATTAATGACATTTGTCATTGCATTTTTCTTGCCTTATTGCAGAAGATGGAAATGAGTTTAGAGCACTGGAATATTTGTCTATTGGAAACAACTATTTTGATAACAAAGTATCCTACATTCTGAATGAGTGTACATAAATTGGACAGCTGAGCAAGTGTGAATGAAATTGTAACTTGATTTTCATGAAGCAGTAGTTTGGAGTCTTCTTAAAAGATCCACAAAAAGCCAAATTTATTTTTTTTAGAGGAAAAGCAATTGCACTTCGTTATTTATTTTCAAAATTGCCTGACAATTTTTATTTTTATTTATTTATTTATTTGCCTAGCACCTTTATCTTAAGAATTGCAGTGACACATTTAATTCTTACTTGAAAATATTTGGAGAAATAATATTGATTGATTGCCAAACTCTGCTTTAAATGTTGTGTAGCCTTAATTAGACCAGCTCGGCTCCCATCCTAATCCCAGATTTTCTCCCAGGGTGGTCATCTTGAGTACTCCTGCTACTATCCCTTCAGCAGAATGCTCATTGACAGCTAAATTAATTAATCTCATTAATTACTATTTCCCCATTACTGAGAGATTATATATGTAATTTTAAATATTTTAAAGTATTTTTTAAAACAAAGTCATTTCACCAAAATGCTCTCTAAAGTTTTGTGGGTCATAAAGGAAGAGAAAAACTTCCAACATTGAACAAGGAGTCAGAACACTCATGTCCAATTATCTGACTTTCTATTCACTGGCTATTTGCCTTTGACAATTCAGTAAACCTCACAGAATTTAAGTTTTCTTATTAGCACAGGCTTGTTGGGATTACAATGAAGATAAGAACACTTGAAAGGTCAGCACAAGTAGTCAATGGTTAGCATTATTTTATTTTCCTCATTCCATTAATGGAACAACACTAAAAATTGATTATGACTTTTTTCACCTCAAACAACCATAGGATAGTCTTGCTAACTTAGTAACTGGGCATTCACCAGAACATGCAAGTGATATTAAAAGATTAGTTCTGGTTCCACGTAGGGAGCTACACAGCTTCCTTCAGGGCTAGTTGCCTCTTCTGTTCAATCAGGGGTGAGTCTGTCTGAGTTCTTCTAACTGCAAAAACACGATTCTCCTTTCTCTCTGGCGTGTCATGCAGCTCCTCTTGTCAGCTAAACACAGATGAGTTTTTTCTTCAGAATCTTGAAAACAGATCCAAGGAAACCTCTAGGAGACTTAGCAAGGCACATAAAAGGTTTCTGTTCCTTTTTTTAACTAAAAATAATTTTTAGGTTCCCATTCTCCCTCAGTTATGAGATTGCTCTCTTCTTTCATCCAAAATGCAAGATCCTTGAATCCAAAGGCCATGCCTTCCATTTAAGTTTTTCTGCTTTCATTTTCTTGCTTCTCATCAAAACTACCAAATCCTATCACTTAAGTTAGATGATGCGTCTTATTTACTTATTTTTTGCTCAAGAAATTACATAAAATAGATTATACTGTATAGATTTTCATACATGAACTTATCCATTTGTGTGATGTTATATCTTAAATGTGTATTTACTTTCTTAAATAAGCTTAATTTTTAATCACAATATTATGTACTTTTAAAAAGTCCAGCAGTGCGAAGGGCTAATCATGAAACCCACACTCCTCATTCTTACCCTATACTCACCACTCTGCTCTACAGATTGTATTACTTTCAGCTTTTTTTTCCCAAAATTTCTTTTAGAAATATGAAATACCATCCTATCCTATATAATAAAGAGATAATATGCAAATTAGCCCTCACACCCTCACAAGATGGCTGCCTATGACCAGGCCAGCAGTGGGGGTTAGTGAGGGATGACCAAACACCTGAACAAGCAGGCTGCATGGGGTGACCAGGCCCAGGGGGATTAGTGAGGGACGACCAAATGACTGAACAAGCAGGCTGCATGGGGTGACCAGGCCAGCAGGGGGAGGGGCAGTTAGGAGCAACCAGGCCGGAATGGGGGGCAGTTGGGGGCAATTAGGCTGGCAGGGGGGCAGTAGGGGTGACTAGGCTGGTGGGGGGAGGGGGAGTTGGGGGCCACCAGGCCAGCAGGGGGGGCAGTTAGGGGTGACCAGGCCAGCAAAGGGGGGCAGTTGGGGGCGACCAGGCCAGCAGGGACGGGCAGTAAGGGGTGACTGGGCTGGTGGGGGGGAGCAGTTAGGAGCGATCAGGCCAGCGGGGGGGGGGGTGGGCAGTTAGGGACGATTAGGCTGGCACGCAGAGGCAGTGAGGGGTGATCAGGCTGGCAAGGGGGGGCAGTTAGGGGTGACCAGGCAGGCAGGCAGATGAGCGATTAGGAGCCAGCGGTCCAGGATTGTGAGAGGGATGTTGAGGGGTCCCAGATTGGAGAGGGTGCAGGCTGGGCTGAGGGCACCCCCCCAACCCCCTGCCATGCATGAATTTCGTGCATTGGGCCTCTAGTATCTAAATAACATACTTGTGTTGCTGTCTCATTTCATCAGCTTTAAACATTACTATATGTTGATTTTTAATTTTGCTGATTTAACTCTCTCCTCACCCATCATCGTTATAACACAATTTTTATTAGATCAGTATTCAGTGTTGGCATTTGACTAGTAAATACCCTTCACGCTGCATCAGTAGTACTGTGATCATTTCCTTTCTTGAACACATTTCTCTTTTTTCTAGACTTAATGGTAAGAAGTTAAATTTGCTTTGCTTTCTTTGTGTCAATGACTAAATCATAACAGTTTTCCAATTGCCAAAACCTATCTGATAATTTTTACTGTCTTTAGAGTTCACCATTTTCCTAGATTTCTCTGCCTTTTATTGGGACAGCCTTTTATTCCCTGTTTCTAGATCCCATGTCTTGAATGACCACACCTGCTTTAAAATGGGCTTTTTAATAAAAGGGGGGGGGGGAGTAACAAACCAAACTCCTAGGCAAGGAAAGAGAAAGGTTTTTTTTTGTTTTGTTTTGTTTTTAAAATATATTTTATTGATTTTTTACAGAGAGGAAGGGAGAGGGATAGAGAGTTAGAAACATCGATGAGAGAGACACTGATTCAGCTGCCTCTTGCACACCTCCTACTGGGGATGTGCCCGCAACCAAGGTACATGCCCTTGACCAAAATCAAAACTGGGACCCTTGAGTCCGCAGGCCGACGCTCTATCCACTGAGCCAAACCGGTTAGGGCAAGAGAAAGGTTTTAAATAAACATAAACACACAGAATAACAGTGATAATAATAACAGTGGCAAATACATTTTATGCACACCATACTTTACATATGTTATCAGATTCTCATGCCAATGCCACAAGGTAGAAGTAGGTGTTATCACCACTTTGCAGGTGGGAAGACAGGCTCATGGAGGGTAAATAACTTGGCCAATCCCACTGAGTTAGTGAGAAGTGTAGCTGGGGTTTCACCCCTGATTTTAGGTTAGATTATAATCATTGTGTAATCTCTGAGAAAAATATTACTACTGGGATTATTTTCTAAAGCTTCAAATTTGTCTTTGAGGGCTGCTCTCCGGCCCCATGAGAGAAAGGCTTTGGCTGAATGACACTTCCCAACAGCCAGAAACAAGCTTGAGCAGTTTTTCCAACAGTGCTGATTAGATCGGGCCAACAAGTTTCTCAGCAAAGATGTGAAAGTCCCTATGTCCAATCTGGGGGTGTGTGCACTTGTGCAAACGTTCAGACCCTTCCTTGGTAGATGCAGGCCCGCTCTGCAGTGGAGAGAATACTGGCCAGCTTGCGGCAAAGCGTTGCACGGAAGGGCTGCTCTTCCATTTCCTGTCCAGGCCTGTGGGTTTTCTTGAAAGCTAAGAATTTAGTCACAATTTGGTTACTATCTCTCTCACTCTCTCTCTCTCTTCCTTTTTTGTTTTCCTTCCACATTTCTGCTTGATTGGGGAGCAGGTTCACTGAGAAGCTGGAAAGGAAAAAGGTGGCTCTTGCTTCCTAATGACAGAGAAACCCGTGGGAGAATTTGTAAAATACAGGACAGAAGAGAAGGAGAGAGAGAGAGAGAGAGAGAGAGAGAGAGAGAGAGAGAGAGAGAGAGAGAGAGAGAGAGGGAGAGAGAGAGAGAGGGCGCAGGCCCTTTGTCAGCAGTGAAACCATTTTATTCATTGTCTCTCTCTGCTTAATTTTGAAATTTGCTCCAGCAAATGACTAAATCATAACAGTTTTCCAATTGCCAAAACCTATCTGATAATTTTTACTGTCTTTAGAGTTCACCATTTTCCTAGATTTCTCTGCCTTTTATTGGGACAGCCTTTTATTCCCTGTTTCTAGATCCCATGTCTTGAATGACCACACCTGCTTTAAAATGGGCTTTTTAATAAAAGGGGGGGGGGGGGAGTAACAAACCAAAATTTGCATGAAATTTTGTTTTCATGCAAAATACAAAGCAGTTTTAATAAAAGGGGGGTGAGGGGAGTAACAAACCAAAATTTGCATGAAATTTTGTTTTCATGCAAAATACAAAGCAGTTTCAGAATGAAGCATATTTGGTGTTTAAGAAAGAGAAAAACTCCTGTATCCTGTTTTGGAGATTTTCTTCCCTTGTTGCTAGCAAGAAAAATTGATTTGGTGGATCTGATATTTTATTCCTTCACCAGTTTTCTCTTCAACTGGCTGCTCTGGTTTCCACAGAACAGGTTAGACTGAGAACAGTACAAAACATTTCACTCAGAGAAATAAAATCTTGGCATCTCCAAAACTCAAATTCTATTCTTAATGCTAAATTGAAATAACAACCCACCATATCTGTATAACTTTAAAAATTGGTGCATCTTGGAGTCTATCTTTAGTCTCATTTTGCACATTATCTTTTGAATATTTCAATATAAATGCAACAAAACTCAACAATTCTCAGATATTTTAGGGGTCAGTTACCATTTATTCAGAATGGGCACACCTAATTATATATAAATTTTATTAAATTTTCCTTTTCACTAACTTGGAGTTAATGAAATCAAATTAAATGAGTCATTGCTTAGGGAAATGTTTGAAAGCCAAAGTCCTCCTTGCCATCTTTTATGTAATTTTGCATTAGAAATGAGCCTGGGGATCTTCATAATGGTTTGTTAATCCTATCTAATAAAAGAGTAATATGCAAGTTGACTGTCACTCCAACACACAAGATGGCTGCCCCCATGTGGTCAAAGATGACTGCCCCATTGTGGACACAAGATGGCCAGCAGGGGAGGGCAGTTAGGGGTGACCAGGCTGGCAGAGGAGGGAAGTTGGGGGTAACCAGGCCTGCAGGGGAGAGCAGTTGGGGGGAAACAGGCCTGCAGGGGAGGGCAGTTAGGGGCAAACAGGCTGGCAGGGGAGCAGTTAGGCATCAATCAGGCTGGGAGGGGAGTGGTTAGGGGGTGATCAGGCTGGCAGGCAGAAGCAGTTAGGGGCAATCAGGAGGGCAGGCAGGCGAGCAGTTGGGAGCCAGCAGTCCTGGATTGTGAGAGGGATCCCAGATTGGAGAGGGTGCAGGCTAGACTGAGGGACACACACCCCCCGTGCACGAATTTTGTGCACCAGGCCTCTAGTAATAATATAATTTAGAAAATAATATGGCCCTGGCTGGTTTAGCTCAGTGTATAGAGTGTTGTCTTACAGACTGGAAGGTCCCAGGTTCGATTCCAGTTAAGGGCATATGCCCAGGTTGTGGGCTCGATCCCCAGTAGGCAGAGGATCAATGATTCTCACTCATCATTGATGTTTCTATCTCTCTCTCCCTCTCCCTTTCTCTCTCTCTAAAAATCAATAAAAATATTTTTTTAAAAATAATATGGACATTATTTCATGAGAGTAAGTTTTAATAAGAGAGTGGGTCAGAAAAAGATTAAAATAACAGTGATTTCATGAGAGTAAGTTTTAATAAGAGAGTGGGCCAGAAAAATATTAAAATAAGAGTGATTATGAATGATTACATTGCTGGAAGTTTCTTTATGGGAGACACCATTCTCCATTTCATCAGATGATGGAAGGATGTTCCACTCAAACTTCAGGCTCTTTCTCTGTTGCCCAACACCACCATTTAGAAAAAGAGAAAAGAGAGTGACATCCTTGGAGAAAGGCAAGAGGCAACTAGGATGCCAAGTACATTAGGAGGAATTTTTTGGATGAGAAGTGCCATGGTCCCTTTACCTTCAGGTGTATGAAGGTATGTGTTTTGGAGTCAGATATGTGAGCAACTTTGGAAGAGTAGCTGTGGAACCTGAAAGTAATTCTTCAAACTCTCTGAGGTTTTTGTATTCTTACATGAAGAATTGGATTTTTTTTGCACTTACTTTATAAGGTAGTTGTGAGGATTAAATATGTAAATATCTTAGAAGAAGGGTGGGTACAATAAATATGCAAGCGGCATTGTTAATTGGTATTGTATAATAGTGGTAATGGGAGCTACAATAGCAATATTAATTGCTTGAGGAATCCATAAGCCATATTGGTAATGTGGAAAAGACATCCCATCCTCTGTATTCATTCATTGATATTATTTTGGGAGACCCAAACACATATCATCATGTTTGAGAGGATGAGAACTAAAATTAGACTAAATGTAGTGGTCCATCCTAGTTCTGTTAATTTATTAGTAGGCTGATCTTAATTAAGCTAATAATCTTTCTAAACCTTAGTTTCTTTGGATATAAATGAAGATAATAATTTTATCTAAATTTATTGCCAACATTCAATGAAATAATGCATGCAAATGCTTACCTAGTGCTTGGCACATAATAAAGCACTCAATAAATGATTATTATGTTATTATCCTATCTAGTAAAAGAGTAATATGCAAATTGACCATCACTCCAACACACAAGATGGCTGGTCCCATGTGGTCAAAGAGGGCTGCCTCCATGTGGACACAAGATGGCCCACCACAAGATGGCCAGCAAGGGAGGGCAGTTGGGAGGGACCAGGCCTGAAAGGGAGGGCAGTTGGGGGTGATCAAGCCTGCAGAGGAGGGCAGTTAGGGGTGACCAGGCCAGCAGAGGAGGGAAGTTGGGGGTGACCAGGCCTGCAGGGGAGGGTAGTTAGGGGCAAACAGGCTGGCAAGGGAGCAGTTAGGCATCAATCAGTCTGGGAGGGGAGTGGTTAGGGAGTGATCAGGCTGGCAGGCAGAAGCAGTTAGGGGCAATCAGGAAGGAAAGCAGGCAAGCAGTTGGGAGCCAGTAGTCCTGGATTGTGAAAGGAATGTCCGACTGCCTGTTTAGGCCCTATCCTACTGGGTTCAGGCCTAAACAGGCAGTCGGACATCCCTCGAGGGGTCCCAGATTGAAGAGGGTGCAGGCTGGGCTGAGGGACACACACCCCTGTGCACGAATTTCATGCACCGGGACTCTAGTAAATTAATATAATTAATATTAAAATCAAGCTAAGAAGAGTTAAATTGGCTCAGTTACTGAGTCTGAATGTCTTCACAAGCATACAAATTTTACACAACATTCTCAAGACTTAGGATAAGAAAATAGGGATATGAATCAACACCATAGGAAGTAGAACTAATAAGAAACAGCAAAATAAAGAAATGTAATTGTTCTTTTTCTGGCTGAAGTGTATATCTTCATGATTCCAGTAGCACAGAGAAGGAATTTTGTATTTATTTATTTATTTATTTATTTATTTATTTATTATTTATTTATTTTCCCATCTTATTGAAATACTAGAGGCATGGTGCACTGGGCAACATGGGCTTGCCAGGGAGGGACTGCAGGAGAACTCCAGGGCATGTCCGGGGCATCTCGCCCAGTCCCAATCAGCCAGACCCCAGCAGCAAGCTAACCTACCGGTGGGAGCGTCTTTCCCCTGGTGGTCAGTGTGCATCATAGCAATTGGTCGTATAGTTGAACTAATGGTTGGACACTTAGCATATTAGGCTTTTATTATATAGGATAATTGACATTATGTTAGTTTAAGTTGTATAATAGAATGATTTTATAAATGTGTACACTAAAAAATGATTACCACAGTAAATCTAGTTAACATCCATCACGCCACATAGTTTTTTTTCCTTGTGATGAGAACTTTTAAGACTTATTGTCTTGGTGACTTTCGAATACAGTCACATAATACATAATGACATTTTGGTCAATAATGGGCCACATATACAATGGTGGTCCCATAAGATTATAATGCGGCTAATTCTATCACCTAGTGATATTGTAGCCATTGTATCATTGTAGAAACATGTGTTAACTCACATGTAAACCAACCTGCTGCACTGCCATTCATATAGAAGTGGAGCACTAATTATGCACACTGAGTGGCCAGATTATTATGATCTCTGAACGCATAATAATCTGGCCACTCAGTGTATATCCTTCTAATTAATAAAAGAGAAACATGCAAATTGACCCTACCTCTGCTATGCCCACAAGCCACGCCCACCAGCCAATCAGGAGCGAGTATGCAAATTAACCCAACAAATATGGCAGCGGCCATGGAGCTGGAGCAAGCAGGAGGCTTGGGTTGTCCCCAGCAATGGAGGAAGCCAAACTTCCTGCCCGCCCTGGCCAGCCCTGGCTTCCAGTCAAGGTTACAAAGTTTCAATTATAAAAGATAAATAAATCCCAACAAAAATGGCAGCACCCACGGAGCTGGAGAGAGCAGGAGGCTTGGGTTGCGCCCAGCAATGGAGGAAGCCAAGCTTCCTGCCAGCCCTGGCCTCTGCTCAAGACTACAAAGTTTCAATTATAGAAGATAAATAAATCCCATATACTAGGGCCTCCACTTGGGTCGCCGGGGGACAAGGCCAGCCTGCAAACCACCACAGGCCCCTCACCCAGGCCGCCCCACACCCCAAGGGAACCCCCACCCTGATATGGGACACCCTTCCGGGCAAACCAGCTGGCCCCCACCTGTGCACCAGACCTCTATCCTATCTAATAAAAGAGTAATATGCAAATTGACCATCACTCCAACACAAGGAGATGGCTGCCCCCATGTGGTCAAAGATCTTGCCCCAATGTGGACACAAGATGGCTGCCACAAGATGGCCAGCAGGGGAGGGAAGTTAGGAGGGACCAGGCCTGCAAGGGAGGGCAGTTGGGGACAATCAAGCCTGCAGAGGAGGGCAGTTAGGGGTAACCAGGCTGACAGGGGAGCAGTTAGGCATCAATCAGGCTGGCAGAGGAGTGGTTAGGGGGTGATCAGGCTGGCAGGCAGAAGCGGTTAGGGGCAATCAGGAAGGCAGGCAGGCGAGCAGTTGGGAGCCGGCAGTCCTGGATTGTGAGAGGGATGTCCAACTGCCCGTTTAGGCCCGATCCCATTGTGGGATCGGGCCTAAACGGGCAGTCGGACATTCCTGGAAGGGTCTCAGATTGGAGAGGGTACAGGCTGGGCTGAGGGACACATCCCCCCGTGCACGAATTTCATGCACCGGGCCTCTAGTAATTGTTATAATTGCCTACAATATAGTAAGTGACTAGCTGTGCACAGATTTGTAGCTTAAGAACAATAGGCTACCGCTATATCATATAGCCTAGGTGTGTAGTAGGCTGTGCCATCTAGCTTTATGTGTGTTCTCACAATGACAAAAGCAAAGCACCTAATAATGCATTTCTCAAAATGTATCCCTGTCATTAAGTGGTCCATGACTATATAAATACTATAGTCACCATGCTATACATTACCGCCCCCCCCCCCAGAACGCATTTATTTTGTAACTGGAAGTCTGTACCTTTTCACCACCTTCATCACCCATTTCCCTCCTCCTCCAACTCTTCCAGCAACCAACAGTTTGTTTTCTGTTTTATGAGTTTGCTTTTTAAAGATTCCACATAAAAGTGAAATTATAAAGTATTTGCCTTCTAAGTCTGACTTATTTCACTTAGCATAAAAGTCCCAAGGTCCGTTCATGTTGTTGCAAATGGCAGTATTATTTTATTTTTTATGGCTGAATTATATACATCTCATTTCCTTTATCCATTCAGCTGTCGTTGGACACTTAGGTTGCTTCTAGGTCTTGGCTATTGTAAGTAATGCCACCATAACATGGGAGTGCAGCTATTGCTTTGAAATAGTGATTTTGTTTCCATCAAAAATATACCCAGAAGTGGAATTGCTGGATCATATGGTGGTTCCACTTTTAATTTTTGAGGAACCCAGAAGAGGTATTTTGAAAAGTCCCCATAATAACTTCCTCAAGTGGAATCCAGAAGAAAAAAATAATAAGACATATGAGCAGAGAAGTGTATCTCAGAATGGTAGTTCTTGGCTGAGAAGCAACAGATTGGATCTGATCAAAGTAGTTAATGGTTTCTCACTGCTATATAATGTAGGCTGGTGTAGCACGTACCTGTCACCTCAATTTTCTAATAATAAAGGACTGTGGAGATAATAATTTCTAGTTTATAAGATATATGTAAATACTAGTGACCCGGTGCACAAAATTTGTGCACATTAAAAGGGGATTAATTAGAGGAAATAATTTAATATTGCTATTTGCCCTTTCTCTATAATAGAAGTGTCAGAGATGAAAGAAAATTAGTAAAATGTATATGAAAACCTTCCTCCTGTCAGAGTCCGGGGCACACCACGGGACCCAGAGTCAAGTCCCCGCCCACCCACATGCACCTCAAAATCGCGTGAGACCCAGACCTGGCAAGCCCCCTCCCCCCGCCCTGCATTGGGCTAGATCCAGACCCGGCCAGTCCCACCCTTGTCAAGCCCTGCCAGGCAGGAGGCGTAGCCTCAGGTCCCCTGGCCCAGCGCCAGGATGGGGGGTGTGGCCTGAGGTCCCCCAGCCCAGAACGGGTCGGGGGGTGTGCCTTGAGGTCCTCCGTCAAGCCCTGCCAGGTGGGGGACATGGCCTGAGATCCCCTGTCAAGCCCCACCAGGCAGGGGGCTCAGCCTCAGGTCCCCCCTGGCCCAGCACTGGGAGTGGGGGAATAGCCTCAGGTCCCCCATCAAGCCCCGCTGGGTGGGGGGCACAGCCTGAGGTCCCCTGTCAAGCCCAGCCAGGCAGGAGGGCACAACCTCAGGTCCCCTGGCCTGGTGTTGGGGCGGGGGGGTGCGCCCTGAGGTCCCCTGTCAAGCCCCACGTGGGCGGGGGAGGGAGTAGCCTCAGGTCCCTGCTGATTGCTCATTAAGGCTCCTTATGGGAACTTGGCCTCAGCTGTGGGTGCATCCATCTTTGTGACGGAGTGATGGTCAGTTAGCATATTCCCTCTTTATTAGATAGGATTAGAAGAGATAATGTATGCACAACCACTTGGTATACATGCCAAGTTCCATCATCATCATCAATTCATGTGCAAAATTCTCAAAGATTAAGTAGGGCCCAGGCAGAACAATAATTTATTCCTGGGTACCTTAAAGTCATTTATTTTTTGCTAGTTGTGAAGTCATTAGAAAATAGAACTACCAGAGAATTTTTGGACTGTGATGCATTTGGGAAAAACACAATTAAAAGAGGCATTACAACATAAACTGATGAACAAAAGCAGATCCAGAGACAGAGAAGCATCCATCAGACCATCAAACCTCAGAGGGAAGGTAGGGGAGGGTGGGGATAAGGGGGAGAGATCAACAAAAGGACTTGTATGCATGCACACAGACACCCGGGGGGTGAGGGCATGAGTGGCGGGGCGGGGCGGGGGAGACAATGGAGGGATAAGAACACATGTGTAATACCTTTATCAATAAAGAAAAAAACAATAAAGATAAAAATAAAAAGGCATTAAATCAGTTTAAATTAAGATCAAAGTGATTTTAATTTACTTGGAATGAGAGCAATAACAACTTGGGCCTTAGTGGAACTGTTACTTCTCTGGTGATGACTATGTCTTCAAGAAAAAAATGAGAATGACTATGTTGGGTTTTGATAACTTTTGATCATCAAATAAATGAATGATTGCTTGATTTAGGTAGTCATTCACACATCTTTAATGAGACCCTATCATGTGGGGCTAGGTCCTAGGGGACTGAGGTTTATCACTCACAGATTCTGGATTTAACATTCTCTGATTCTTCAAAGTAAAGTATCCATTTTCATTCATTACTTTTAGGACTTAAATCATTTCCAAAAGTGTAAATAGCTTCACTTTTTCTTTTTATTCTAATTAGAATATATATTCATGTATAAAATTCAAGCAATGCAAGAACACAAACACCAAAGAAAAACTCCCTATAATCTGTCACTCAAAGTTAACCATTTAAATGTTTCAATTAATATCTTTAAAGACTTGTCTTTGCAAGTTTCTCCTCAAACCTGGCTGCATCTAAGAACCCTGGAGAGATTCTCACTAATGTTTTAAGAAGTGTGACATGAAACAAAGATTTATTCCAAATTCCTGACTGACAGGGAAAAGCTACAGAAAGATTTTCACTTAATCTAAAGAGCAGCCAAATCTATATGGTCTAAGGGGAAAAGGCCTACTTTATAAAGTAATAATTTAGTCTTGAGTCACTACAAATCAAGCAAACACTAGGAAACCACTAGGAAGCTTTCTTTAGAAAGAGGAATACAAACATCTCTTTCAAGGCTTCTTCCAATTCAGGATTCTATGATTTTATGCATCAAACTAGTCAGGAAATGGCCACAGTATTTGAAATGGGGTGAAAGAAATCAGTGTGTCTGATTTTAGTTGTGAGCTTAGGGCTCTGCTTCAAACCTCTTCACACGTGGTTTCGTCTTCTTTCTGTGACACAAACTGAATTGTTGTTGGACTTCATTTCAAGGCCTGCCTTTCAAAGTCTCTATGTTCACCCTTATCAGTTCACAACATTTTTTGAAAACTGTATTCAGAAAAACAGCAAAAAAAAAAAAAAAAAAAAAGTCATAACAAAGAGCAATAGCAATTATTTTCCAGTACTTTATTTGGTGGCCATTATTACCAATGACTTCATTAGCTGGAGTATCATATTGTCCTCATTGAATATTAAAAGCTGCCAAGAATATAAATTTGATCAAACTCAGCTTAGGGTCATTTCTTACTATGTATAAAGCACATATTTTAGAGGAATAAACTCAGCGTGAATAATATTCATCAATCTTTTGGACATTACCAATCCCATCTAGTGTTTTTTAAAGTTTTCTGATCAGGAGAAAAGAGAAATAGCCTTTAAAATATAGAAACAAATGATTTGACAAATGTTTAGGGAAGCTTTTAAAATTTGAAATAAATATAAGGAACCAATACCATTACATAAATAGGAAGTCTGTTTTTGGGGGGCTTTGTTTTTAATCAACAGAAGAATTAATCTTAAAGAAAGACATTATTTCATTTCAGAGACTGGGACAGAATAGGCTATGTTTTCAGGTTTAGACAATCAAGTCTAAAGGAAGTACACTACTTATTTATTGAACAATGTCCTTAACACGGTTAGAAATAGTCACCTCTTTTGGAACACAGAGTCTGACGCTGACATCTTGTTGGAAGTGTTGAAATAATTGCTTGCTGAAGACATTGAATCAGTGTGTTACTGCAACCTGAAAGGTTTATGACATTATCAGTAGGAAGGCAGTGAGTCACTTATGGAAAATTTGGGGATTTAGAGACATAGATTTGAGGCCTGGTTCTTGATGTGCTAGTAGTGTGACTGGTTCTTGATGTGCTAGTAGTTTGCTAATCTCTTCCTGCCTCTGTTTACTCACCTATAAATTGGAGATAATGATACCTGTCTCACAGGATGGTGAAAGGAAATGACATAGGCACAAGGCTCAGTAGGAAATCAATATTGATAGCCATTATTAATATTGAATAGCACTACTTGCCTTTACAAAATACATTTATGCTACCTTCAGGTGTAATATTAGTTGTAATTGAGATAACTATAAAATAGTACTGATAATTAACACTTGTAGAGTTCTTTTAAGATTTCTAAGGCATTTTAGCATCTATTTCATTTGATCAAACCTTTTAGGTAGGTAAGGAAGTAGTTATTATTCCCACTTTATAGATAAAAAATTAAGACTAAGAGCAGGTGGGTACAAACCTCCAGTTGTAAAATAAATAAGTCATGAAGATGCAACGTACAGCATGGTGACTGTACTTAACAATACTGTAGTGTATATTTGAAACTTGCTAAGAGAGTAGATCTTAAAAGTTCTTATCACAAGAAAAAATTGTAAGTATGTATGTTGATGGATGTGTTAAAAACAAAGATCAACTGAGTAAATTTTAAAGATCTTATTGGCTTTATTTATTTGATAATTCATGAATTGGGCAGCATTCTACCTAGCAGATAGAAAGGAGTTCCAAGGAGCTTGCAATGGAAGGATTTTATAAATGGAAAAGGGGCGACATGAGGAAGTTATGACCAAAGAGTGAACGGTTTCTGGCAAGGTCACCTTCCTTTAGGCCGGGAAGGCCAAAGTTCTATTAGGTGTTAACCAGATAACTGCAGATTGACTGGTTAAAGTTACATTCCTGAGAGAAACTGAAACTGCACTGAAGTCTTTGTTTATAGCAAGCGACTCCATTTGGGGCCTGTGTGTGTGTGTGTGTGTGTGTGTGTGTGTGTTTAACAGGTGCTTACTAGGCTAATTGTGGTGATCACTTCCTGATAAATACAAATGTTAAATTACTATATTGAACACCTGAAGCAATGTTTTATCTCAGAAAAAGAAAAAGACTAGGTGTGGTATTTGGGCTTCAGAGGTAAACTTCAGCTCAGCTGTCACATACACACTTGCCTTGGAGTGAGTTCCTGACCCCTTGTAAGCTTCAGTTTTCCCATTTGGAGGGTAGCTCTAATAGCAGTACCCTGAAAACCCTTTCGCGTTTCCCCTGTGCCCACCGTACAAAGCCTGCATGTGTTCATTTATTCAAAGCTCTCAGTAAGCTGGTCCCATCACGCCTTTCCAGGGTTATCTGTCAACTGATGCCAGCCTTTTGGGAGTCCTTTCTCCAAACACATGATGTACTTTCACGATTCTGTTCCCATTGTTTTCTTTGCTTGAATCTTCTTCTTAATTGAGAAAATTCTACTCATTCAACAAGGCCCCACTCAAATGGCACCTGCTTACGAATTCTCCCATGATGCCTGATTTGGAATTAACAGCTCTTCTCTCGTGCATCCACATACCTTATTTACACCTCTGGTTGCTTTCTCACTGCTGACTTGTGTTATAATCAGCTGTGCATGCTTCTAGCTCCTCTGCTATACTGTTAGGCCCTTGAATGAGAGACCACATCTTTTTAATCTTAGTTCCACAGACCCTCTTATTTCCTCTCTTCCCCAGTCCCTCAGCCTCCACGCCAGGGCAGTCTCTGAAGTGTAGACACACAGTTTACATAGAAACACCTTTGAAGTTATTTTAATGACCACAATATGAATAGTATGAATTACACATGCAAGGATGTCCAAGAAGAGGTTTAAGTTGAAAATAATTAAGGCTTGAAGAATTTACCACAATGCTAGATATATAGTGCATGTTTCAGTAGGTAGTGGTTAACTTCAAATAAGGGACAGAAATTAGAGATGATGGTGTCCAAACTTTTGGCATAGGTGTTACTCAGAATGCTTCTTATCCCCTCCCAGGTGCCATCCCTTGGTGCCATCATTGGCAGAACAGGAAATCAGATGGACTATTAGTCACAGTGAATGCAACACTTCTTAGACGCATGTTAAGTTTATCATGCAATATGAAGGGAAAACCTTGTCTGTGCTGATTTCTGTCTGTGGAACGACCTTAGCTAGGGAATGGGCAGGCTGGGAGCTGAGGTCCAGGCTAGCAGAGAGAAGGGCACTGTGGTTAGCAGGATAGTATGAGGAGTGTAGTCTGAGCTCTAATCCCGTGTGCTTGCTCCTAGCCCTTTCAGCCACATAGCAAGGGAGTGAGAGGCTGATAAACAGTGAGAAAGAGACTTCCTTTCCAAGAACTAAGAGCCTTTCAAGATAAACAAATTCAGACCATCTCCTTTTGACGTGAAGGAAGCTGAACTGAGACATGTCAGCATGGCTCCAAGGCTCTGGTAGGTTAACACTTGGAAACAGTTTTCTGCTTCCTGTCAGGGGCTCATATCACTAGACTGCAGTTTCCCCATCAATTCTAGTTATCACTTACGCAGCTCACTCGGTCTTTCACTCACTCAGCCAGTGTATTCAGCTCCTCCTGTCTGCCTGTTACTGTGCTGGGCCTCACAGGGGGACAAGCTGCCCTTGAGGAGGGCACAACACACCTCAGACTCAAACACCCAAAAGCACACCTGAGCAGCCGCCCTCTGTCATTCCTGAAAGACTCCTCTGGGCTTTTCAGACAGAGACTTCAGATCTTACTTCCCCCAATCCTCCTAAACCACACCCCAGGCTTATTAACATGCTGCAGCAGAAAGAAAATCTAACACGTGCTGGATGTTTTCACCTAACTGCACAAAATGCGGATTTCTGCCTAAGACCAGTTCACTTTTCAATATGTAGTGAATATCTAAGAAAGTGAGTCTAGCACCTGGAGGCTTCTGCCTCTGTCATAGGTCCCTTCACAGAGGTGAGCTTACCAGGGTCCCACATGCAGGCAGGCACTTTATACAAAGCAAACCAACGACAGAGGGACCTTTCATGGTCTCTCTAGGATCTTACCCTTTAACAGGGACATCATCTGTTATTGCTCCCACTTTGGGGGAGAATACATAACAAATATATAACATAATGAAAAATCAATGAATAAAAGATGAGTATGTTGCACTGTGCAGAAAAGAAAGGATGAGGTTCTTAGGAGATTATCTGGAGGGGGAAAGAAGTAAATACATCCAGCTCTAATAGCTACATTCAGTGTTAGAAGGGAGAGGGATTTAATATTGAAGGGCTTCCTATGTATTATATTGAAGAGGAGAAATAAGTAAGGTGAATGGAATCTATTCTCAAATATCTGATAGAATTAATCTCAAAGAATTCTGCTTAGAGTAGAATTTATGTAGCAGTTATATACTGTATGTTGTGGGTTTTGGACATTTTCTTATAGAATCTAAAATCCTGGAATCATCCTTTCTTTAAGGAAACAACATGGAAAACCCCGTTGGGAAAGTAAATGCTTTATTTGTGTAAAAATAGCACAGTAAAGCACTGTCACTCTCTAATGTCTCAGAAACAATTTTTTTTTTCCTGTAGGTCTAACCACTTAGTAGGACCTTACAAGAATGAGTCATAGAATAGAACCCATAAGTTTTAATGATGAAATGGGGATAGAATTTTTTTTTTTTTTTAGGAAAATGAAGGAAAGGCACGAAGGCTGAGAGAGGGGCAAGTCTGGAGACAAGGTGTCAGTAAAAGAAATCAGATGTCTGAAACAAATGTGGCCCCTTCCACAGTTCTCTTCTGTGCCCAAATAGGAGACTGAGGCATAGAATGAATCTCTGCAGTTCCCAGAAAGACTGGTGCAGGGTCTCCATGTGCTCACTCCTGCATAGCTTCTCTCTTTTTCGTCCCCAACCCCCCTCCCATCTGGCAGCCAACAAAAAGTTCTCTGTATCTATGAGTCTGTTTCTGTTCTGCTTGTTCATTTTGTTTGTAGATTCAATTATTGATAGATATGTATTTACTGGAGGCCCAGAGTATGAAAATTCATGCACTGGAGTGTGTGTGGGGGGTGTCCCTCATCCCAGCCTGCCCCCTCTCACAGTCTGGGAGCCCTCAGGGGCATGAGGCAACCCAGACGATCAGAGGAAGGCGACACCCACATCACACCTCTGCTGCTACCACTGCCGGCAGTGCAAGCCTCAGCCGGCCCTGGTTACCTGAGCCTTGGGCTGGCCCTGGACAGTTGGGCAGCCACCATCGGCGGCTTGCCTGCACCTCAGGCCAGCCCTGGGCAGCTGGGCAGCCACCATCTGAGGCTTGCCAGCGCCTCGGCCAGCCCTGCTAACTTGAGCCTCAGTCAGAGGGGGGTGTAGGAGGACCTGAGGCCCCTGGTGGGGCTAAGGGGGCTCCGGCGGCAGGTACACAGGGTGGCCGGCCCCAGCTGAGGAATGGAGGATACTCTCAACGACATGAGTTATAACTTCCAATTTGTTGGACACGACAATCAGGCTTCAGCTTTGGGGGAGGGAGGAAGATAGGGATGGGCAGCTCATTGGAGGAGCCTGGGCAAGCTGTTAGTCAGTGGGGGGTGCAGAAGGACCCAAGGCCCTTGGGGGAACTGAGGGGACTCTGGCGGCAGGCGCGTGGAGCAGCCAGCCCCGCCCCCGCTGTGGGCACTGCCATCTTATGACAGCGTGATGGTCAATTTGCATATTACCTTTTTATTATATAGGATTGCCATTTTATTGTTCATAATTTTTATCTTCTTTTCTTCTCCTTCTTAAATAAGACTCTAACATTTTGTTATATTATAGCAGAGGTCCTCAACTATGGCCCACGGGCCACATGTGGCCCGCCGAGGACATTTATCCAGCCCGCCAGGTGCCGCTGCCTGTCTTGCTTAGCAGCCAACTCGTCACGGGCCTGCAGTGCGCATAGGAATTTGTTCATAGTTGTTTTTTTTAAACTATAGTCCGGCCCTCCAATGGTCTGAGGGACAGTGAACTGGCCCCCTGTTTAAAAAGTTTGAGGACCCCTGTATTATAGCATATAATACTGGTTTGGTGGTGATGAACTCCTTTAGCTTTTTCTTACCTGGGAAGCTCTTTATCTGTCCTTCAATTTTAAATGATAGCTTTGCTGGGTAGAGTAATATTGATTGTAGGTATTTGCTTTTCATCACTTTAAATATTTGTTGCCACTCCCTTCTGGCTTGAGAAATCAGCTGACAGTCTTATGGGACGTCCCTTGTAGATAATGAACTGCTTTCCTCTTTCTGCTTTTAAGATTCTCTGTCTTTAACCTTTTGTATTTTAATGTGAGTTTTCAATTTCTTGCTCACTCTCTTCTCTTTCCAGCACCCCCATGATGTGAATGTTGGTACATTCGAAGTTGTTCCAAAGGCTCTTTTGGATTCTTTTTTCTTTTTGCTCTTCTGATTAGGTGTCTTTTGCTTTCTTTATTCCAAATCACTGATTTGATTCTCAGCTTCATCCTCTACTGCTGATTCCCTGTAAATTACCTTTTAGTTCAGTTAGTGTATCCTTCATTTCTGATTGGTTCTTTTTCATGCTGTTGAGGTCCTTACTACATTCCTTGAACATCCTTGTAACTAGTGTTTTTAACTCTGCATCTAGTAGATTGCTTATCTCCATTTTGTTTAGTTATTTTTTCTGGAGTTTTGCTCTGTTCTTTCATTTGGGCCATGTTTCTTTGTCTCCTCATTTTGGCTGCCTCCCTGTTTTTGTTTCTGTGTATTAGGTAGTGCTGTTACCTCTCCCAGGTTTGGTAGCATGGCCTAATGTAGTAGGTGTCCTGTAGCGTCCAGTGGCACAGCCTCCCCAATCACCCCAGCTGGACATCCAAAGTGTGCCCTCTGTGTGGGCTAAACACCCTCCTGGTGTAGTTGAGTCTTGATTGCTGTTGGCACATCAATGGGAGGGGTTTATCCAGGCCAATCAGCAGCAAGGACTGGATGTGACCACTGGCCACCAACCACCTTAGAGGATTGGCTGTGCAGGGCCCACTGTACAGAGCAGGATTTACTTCAGCAGGGCTCTGGAAACTGCTGAGTCTGCCCTTGAGTGTGTCATTTATGGAGGTGGTTGGGTAGTGGTACTTATACATGGTCTGAAGCTTTCCACTTGGTATATTGGCTCTGGGGCCTTCCAAGAGATGTAGGCCAAGGGTAGCCACTGTCTGTGTTCTGCCTAGGGCCACCAGGCATAAACTACAAAGCAATCTGCAGATGGCTGCTTCTTGTGCTGGGTATGGAGGTGCCCAGGCAAGGCCAAGCTTTGAACCAAGGCTAGATTCTGGTGGTGCTATGGCTGAGGTCACTTAGCTAGAGGTATAGGACTTGTTGAGGCCAGATGCTGCTCGTTTGAGAGATTTTAGAAAAATCTGAAGCATGGGTCATTTCTATGGTAAAGTCACGGGAAACAGTTTGAGTGGGCCTGAAAATTGGGTAGGGCAGGGTTTCAGGGAATCACCAGGGTAGGGCAAACAGTGTGAGCCAAGTTGATGAAGACTCAAGTATGGCACCACCTGCCAGCTCTGTGGGGGAGGGTTCATCAAAGAAACAATGGCCTCTTCCAGCACTTCTGTCTGGGAGAAAGCTGCCCCTCCAGATCTTACCCTGATTCAGTTCATCCCTGATGTCTCTGGTGCCTTTTCAGCTGCTGCCCCAGCATTGAGCTCAGAGAGAGTGAGCCAAAGTAAGTCCATGCTTGGGACTTTTAAGAGGAACTGCCTGGGACTCCAGCAGACTCCATGTCATTCAGCCACAATCCCTGCTGATTTTTACAGCCAGAAGTTAAGGGGACTTCCATTCCTGGGACTAGAACCCTGAGCTGGGGTTCCTGGTGTGGGCCTGAAACACCTTGCTCCTCAGAGGGGACCTCCACAGCCAATGTATCCCTCTGATTTTTATCTGCCACACGTGGGTGTGGGACCAGCCATTTCAGAGACTCTACCCTTTCTACCTTGTAGGACTTCCATCCAGCTCAATTTCAGGTGGTTCTAAATGATGGTTGTTCTATAGTTTAGTTGTAATTTTGATGTGGTTGTGGGAGGAGGCAAGCACTATCTTGGCTGGAAATTCTCAATAATCTAGTGTTTTTATTGCTATTAACCTCCCTGTTAATAAGATTGTGGCATGGTACACTTCAGTTAATTAAATACTTTGTTTTCATTGACTGGTAATCTTTCCTTGATAGTTCAGAATGTACTTCAAATTTTGTAGGTCCAAAGTTTTTTTAAGATCCTTGATAATTCTTCAATACTGTGAAAATAATTTCTACTATGTGAAATTTCTGGATATTTAACCCCCCACCCCAGGATAAAAGGAATTTGCTGTACATAGTTTAGATTTAAATGAATAATCTAACTGTAAAATCTTCTGTAATTTAGTTAATAAACTTATTTTTATTTTCAGTGTCTCTCTAAGTGCTTCTTACCTGCTGGTTTCAAAAGAAACAGTTGTAAGTTAGCCAAATACTCATTCCCAATAATAGTCTTTAATCTAAATACTTATGTACATGAAGCTCATAAAAACTCAGACATCATTTAAACAAAATTCTTGCTCTGGTCTTTGTGGCTCAGTCAGTTGGGCATCATCCCATGCACCAAAAAATTGCCAGTTTTATTTCTGATCAGGGCACATGCTTGGGTTGTGGGCTTGTTCCCGGTATCATATTGATGTCTCTCTCTCTCTCTCTCTCTCTCTCTCTCTCTCTCTTTCCCTCTCTCTCCTGTCTCTCTAAAAATCAATCAAAAATCTTTAAAAAAATTAAAAAATCCTTCTACGGAATCATAACAGTGGATTAGAGAAAGGAGGTTACTGTAGGCAAAAAGAGTTGATTTTTTAAAGGTAATTGTCCCAGAAAGTTGAAATCTGAGTGTCTCTCCCAGTGAAATCTGAGTGAACAACAAAATGATTTTAAGTAACAATGATCACACTTTGACATACATTTATTTCATTTGATTATCTCAAATTCCCTATGAGGAAAATGGGGCCAATGTTATTAATGTATTTATATCATAGTTGGAGAAATGGAGATTTATAAAATTTGAGCAAGCTTGTCCAGGTTTAGAGTGAGTTAGGATTTAAGCCCAGCTTTTATGATGTCAATTTCTGAGCTCATTTCAATGCCACCATCTGGGTTTTGAACCCAGGGAGCAGATTTGTATTGCACAGTGGTATAATTATATGCTACTTCTCTTCTTTGAAAATGCAGAAATATTGTACAACTTTTGTGAAAACTACATGCTAACAATTTGAAGTCATTATTGAACATCTGAGCATGATCTACAGTAGGGCTCAAAAAACAGTCTCCTATGTCAACTTCTGAAGTTTTGAGGACTGCACATTTTAGGTAATCAATTCATTTTGAGCTAGATATGATGGAAGCATTATTAGTTTCCCTTTATTTGTATGGCTTCTCTCTGCATTACTTTAGGTTTTCTCTTGACAACTGCCTGGAATTTTTTTTTTTTTTTTTGACTAATGGGATAGCTTTATTAGCATGTTAGGTTTTAGTTGACTGTAATAAAATCCCAAATAACAATGGATAAATTAATATGGAAGCATATTTCTGTTCCACTTATATAAATTCTATAGGTAGGCCATTGTTAATTCATACAGACCAAGGGACTATAAATCTACCTATATAAGCAGAGGACAGGGAATAATAGAAGAAAAAGTCTGGCCACTTGGTCTGGTAATTAGTAGAATTTATTAAGGGAAGCTTACATAGAAGAATAACTTAGGCAGTTCCAAGACAAAAATGGATCCATGCACCATTTGGCAGGCACCAAAGAATCATATAGGGTAACAGGGTAGGAATAGTAATGGGTACTAGGTACAGGATATTACATGGCTGACCAGATCAGGACAACAACCTATTCCAGATCAGCATCAACAGGAGACAAGGGAGGGGTGCTGATTTATGTCAGAATGAATATCAATTATGATCATTCTCTAAGGGGAGTTGGCAGAAAACAACCTCCATTCTGGCCCAGGTCCAGCTTGTGGGACGGAGAGTGGTCACATCATGGAACAGTCTCTCCTCCATACTCGACCCCTTATAAGCATCTCTTATAATCTAACGTGGCCCCCTCTTCTGTGAGGTGTCTTAAGTGGTCAGTGAGGGGCTTCAGTAGCAAGGCAGTAGCTCACTTAGTTGTCAATTGACCGCATTGGAGACACAGTCTATAGCAAGAGTACACACACACACGAAAAGAAACAAATTAAAAGAAGCAGTCTAAGTATTAGTGCTAACTTTTTTCATGCTATCCCTCAACCCCAGAACCAACCAGTGAGCTAGAAGGTCATCTAGGCTTGGGGCTGGATTGTTGAAAGCATTTACTTGAGTTCTCATATGTGTTAACAAAGAAGAAATATTAGCAGATTAATCTGGTATAAAAACACATTTAGTTTGGATAATGGCATAGGTGCCCACCCATACTCCTCTCCCCACCGTAACTGGATGCCACAGCAACAGCAGAAGACTAAGATTAGAAAGACAAATATTGAGCAGTAACTTGAGTTGAGAGATCTCCATCTATGAGAATTAAACTTGTATCCTGATCTTTAGATGTTAATGTGGCCACATTAACTTGGACAGACTGTATAAACCATATATTAGTAACTAGTATGTTGGCTGGGAGTAAAGGGTGTTTTCTGGTGTAAAGAAGTGAGTAGGATGAGGAATATGCCAAACTAGGACGCCTACCATCTCCCCTCTTTCAATGGTACATGTACAGGTCCACATAAAGTGTATCTCCGTAGATCCTGACTCTATTTGATGACAGGATCCCATTGGATACTGAGCAGTTCTTCTCCACACAGGAGCATGAGGTAACTAACCCATCCCCAATGCAACGTCCCATTGCACATTTCAGTAAGTTGTCCCTGTTCTAATAAGGCATGGTGCTGTCATTATCATAGCTTGTTGGACAACATCAGGATTATTATTATGTAATTTATTTTCCACAGCTTTATCATATGGGATGTCTCAGCCTGAGTTCCCAGCCTGGCATATGGACCAATAGGCCTCATGGGTTGGTCATATAAATGACCAACTTTATCTGTTGTTTAAGGACACCATTTTTTTTTCATTTCACAGACAATCCTGTGTGTTATATGGGAGATGGAACCTCCCAATAACTACATTGACCAGTCTGCCTCCTTAGCTATGCACCACTCTCTCTGTGTACTTAATCAAGTGTCTACTGATGAGTCAGTTGCTAAAGTGTGCATTTTTATCAAGGCACCTCCTTCCTGGTCATCTAGAGATGTAGACGCCTTATGGGCAGGGACATGGAAGACAACAAGATCTGCCTCAGGCTCTTGTAAGTGATCCCAAATATCTTTCCATATTACTTGTCCCCATAAAGTTTTGTTCATAGTCATCCACCCCTCCTTTTCCATTGTCCAAGTCATAATGTCAATTCCTTTAAAAGGGCCCAACTACTAGTATAGTAGATCAGTGACCAAGGATCATGGGTGATTAACAACCAGCCAGCTCTTCATTCAGCCCTCTGACTACTGTGTTTTGTTCTTGTTTCCATCCACATAGTGTCAGTGGATGGTTGGATGGCACTGCCAGATGGATTTCCTGGGCTAGGACTGTTCAGGATACCAAGCTCTAGCCAGAACTTCCCGTGTTCTGTCTTTTCAAGTTGCAGGGGCTGACACAGAGATAGGAGCAGGAGCACTTGGAGGGTCTACATATTCAACAGAGCCCAATAATGACTGCATCTCTGAAAACAAAAGCCTATTTGACAGCGTGCTCTTCTGCTTAGGTAGGCATGCCATTTAGTCCACGTAGGAGTCTGAGCCTTGGCAGAGGCAGATAGACACGGTGGACCATGTTGTCTATCCACCCACTGATGCATAGGGAAGTTCTTACTGTGAATGGATGCTCTTTGGTAGGAGGCTCCACCTGCAGGAGCACTGTATACACTGCCAATCATTGCTGTTCTCTTGGGGTGTATATGATCTCTGCCCTTTTCTACAACTGGGACCAAACTCCCAAGGGCACTCTCTCCTTTTCCTGTTTTTCACTATAATGCCCAGTTCAGGAGTTACTGAAACATCTAATTCCAATGGCAGCCCCACCTTGGAAAGTCCAAGGGCTTTAATCTGTTTGTTCCATATTTTTGCTTTCTCAAAGGCACCCTGTTGTTCAGCTCCCCAGTCCCATAATATGGCCCTTTTTAACTAGGCATGATAATTTGCTAAATGAGTATAAATGTTCACCAGTACCCTCAAATTCCCACAAAAGCCTGTACCCTTTTCACATTTTTTTGTTATGGGGTAGGCTTGTCTTTGTCTTACCCGACCACAACTCCCAACAGCTTTACTGTGGTGCCTGGTCCTTGAACTTTGTGCGGATTCACTGCCCATCTCCTCTGTTGTAGATGGTTGAGCAAGGCCTGCAAGGTTTTCTGCAGCAGAGGTAAATCTTCACAATGTATGTCATCAATACACTGAGTTTCACAGAGGCTGGGAAGGAAAACAGTGACAGGTGCTGAGCCACCATCCCATGGAGCATGGTGGGGCCATGGAAATAGCCTTGAGGGAGCACTTGGAAACTATACCCCAAGTGGGAAACACATTTTCTAACAGTTTCTTTGTCTCTGTGAGAGCGTCAGCCTTGCAGCAGGGGAAGACTTCAACCCACTTAGAAAACATACACACAACAACAGCTCATACTAAGTGGCAGTGTAATGAAGCCCAGCTTTAATGCACTATGATGCATGAAAGAATGCAAAAACTGAAAAATGGAGTTTGCCCAGGAGTCTGGAACAACCAAATGGCCATCTTGGGTTTCCCATAGCCCTGACTATTTGTTTCATTTAAACCAGTGTTTTCCCATCTTAATTTCCCTGATTCAGGAGCAAACTGTTGCCATGTTATAAGGACACCAGGATGACAACAGTCTGGCAATGAGGGGTCATTTTTGTAGAAGCAGAATGGACTTTATTCATATGTACCACAGTCTATAGATTTTGTGGTTGGTGACTTTTTATAAAAGTCAGTTAAGGCATTTCAAATACAAAACTTTAGCTTTTATTATTGAGAAGATTCTGTTTTTTAAGTAATTAAAGACCTGATGGAGACAACTTAACATGCAGAAAATTATTTGATAAAACATAGAATCTTTGCTTTCTAAGAAGAAAACTTATCACAATATTTTATCAAGAAAAGAACTATAGTCCAAGATAACTTTGTCATTTGAACAGAGAAAAAGAGAATCAAACTCTAATTTTACATCAGCTTACTTTTCATATTTAAATCCACTTAATAAATCCATTCTAATTGTACATAGGCAGTTCAACCACACATTAAAATTTTCCCCGAAGATTCCTTTTTCATAAACCTCTACCATTATTGCTAAAGGTTTTACCTAAAACCTCTTATTCTACTTAAATCTATTTAATTTATTAGTTCTTAATTATGTTTATATTGCCCCCCAAATTTATGACACTTTAGACAAAATCAGCCATCATTCTAAGTTATTATTTTTGCTGATAAATTTTTAAGCCTAGGTAAAATGAAGGTATTATCTTTAATTCTGATAACTCTAAAGGCATATCTATTTTAATTAAACCAACAAACTTAAACTAGCTTTAATATCAAATATTTCCAAGATCACTTGATCCTGAAAAGCATTTGGGTTAGTTTCCATAGGTCTGAGAATTTTAGAGTACCCTATCTTTAATTTATATAAGCACTCAATTCCTTTAAGCCAATTAAACACAGCTCATTTACAACTTAACAATACCATTTGGTGGTAGAAAATACCACATAAATACAACACATATAGAGAGACACATGTACATACAGATGCAAACAGAGACCTCATGTCATCCATAAAAGCAGTGGGATCTGTTTGAAAGACCTTTTCTCCCCCACCCCCACCAACCTTTATCATCCAGTCCTGTTGCTAACAGTTGTAGACATTCTAATACAGTTTTCTAGTGTCAGTTATTCCTCTAATTTTCTAACCCTGGCTTCTGCCTCTCTCTGGGTGTCAGTGGCCAGCAAAACCTCCCATAAGAGTGGCCAGCCCACAGCTGTGGCCATAACTTTTCCTTCCTTGCCACAATGTATAATACATAGTTACTCAAACAAATACATAAAACCAGTTGGCATATTGGGGAGATTCCCATACTCATGAAATAGTACACATACATCTGGCATACAGGCCACCCCTCCCCACATGAAGGTTGATGGCCAACCAGGGATTTCCCCCATGGATGTCTCTTTCTTCAGTATATTGGCTGGTTCACCAAGTATTAGTGGATAAAGCTCCAAGACAGAAAATCTACCTTTGTAAGTGCAGGGCAGGGAACAACCAAAGGAAGAAGCTGACCACTCAGTCTGGTAATTAAATAGAGTTTATTAAAGGGTACTTAACATATGAGGCATATCTTGGGCAGCTGCAAGACAAAATCCCCATGCTGCCTGACAGGTGCCAAGGAATTATATTGGGTAAAAAGGGGGACAGGGACTAGTACATGAAGCTACCAGGTATGGAAAATTACTTTACAGTTTGACCAGGTCAGGACAACAACCTGTTCCAGGAACCAGCACATAACAGAAGCCTAGGGAGGGGTGCTGATTTATGTCAATATGAACATCAGTTATGATCATATGGTCTCTAAGGGTGTGGGGGAGGGTTGTAGAAAGCAACCTCCATTCTGGCCCAGGTCCAGCTTGTGGGACAATCAGTGGTCACACTATGGAACAGTGTCTCCTCCACAGCAGTGCAGGGCTGATCTGGCCATGGCTTGATCATCAGACTTTGATGCTATGTCATTCTTAGGAGTATTGCCTCATGGCCCAATACGAGTGCTTGAGCTCCAGCCGTTAATCTGCCTCTTGTGAGCAGCAAAGAGAAAGGAATTCTTGCATATGTTGGCCAGAATTTAGTCACATGGCCATACCTAACTTGGGAATATTGGAAATGTAGGGTTTTAATTGGTGCCTCACTGATAATCAGGGTTCTGTTGTAAGGAAGGGGAAAATAGATACTAGGAAGTAATTGGCAATCTCTGCTACAGTTAAAGATGGTTAATTATTTTATGTACCCATATTATATGGCTTTTAAAATGTCTTTGCTGTGGAAAAACTTTTTATGTCATCGAATCTATTAAGTTTCTGCCTAAGGATCATAGTTACTATATTACTAAGAATAAGAAAAGCTGAATAATAAATAATTTGCTATAATATTTTGCATTGACATTAAGCAACTGGCTTTTCAACTACTTTTATATGATTTAGATTTCAAATGGTCAAATTGTGTCTAATGGGACTTTAGTCATTTTTCTTTGCTCTCATCACTTAGAGAAAAGGGAATACATTCAGGATTTAGAGTTATCATAAGCATTAAATATGTACAATTTATACTACATAATAACTACTATTTAATGATACACAGTTCATAACATTTCATTGGTGATGAATCAAGATTTTCTTTCAATGCCTAGCACAGTGTCTTCCACATAATAGATATGTAATCTATAATCCGTTTTTTAAAGTTTTCATTTGTGCTAAATTGAATTGACCTTCACTACTCTGTTGAATTTATTTGCCTGATAGATAAAAGATAGATCCTGCTAATCTCCAATCACTAGTCTCCTGACAGTGTTACACTGACTCTGATTTAATTTGATTATATTGGATGGTTGTGGGTTATTGCAATGCATAGAAGAGGCCACAGGGAATCAGGTTACTTCCTAGGTATGTAAATGTTGCCTCTGACAGTGACCACACCTGCAGCCTCTGGGACTAGGAAAGCCTTCAGAATAATGAAGTGCACTGAGGTCAATCAAATCAGCTCTCACCTGGAGAATAAGGACTATCACAAAATTCATTACTGATTGCAATTACCTCCTTTATGACAGTCTTTAATCTTACTTAATCCTTCTCAAATATCAGCTTGGTATACTATAAGAGCACACTTGATCATTTTCTTTGTATCTGAGCTACATGTCTTGTAATGACACAATTGTAATGCATAAGACCCTTTAGCGACTGTCTCTGATTACAAGTTAGACAACAGAACAAAACTTTCACCTATCATCAGATTTAATTTATCTTTCGAAATATACTCCTAACTTTGGCATTAGGATGGCCTTATTTTATTAGTCATCCTGGGCACTCTTTCAGTTTTCTTTCTGGTCACCTTCATAATGCATTAAGCTGAGGTGGGGAGGGGGAAGCAGTTCATATTCACAGATTTATAAAGGGTAGGGAGGATCGCCATATTTATTTAGCACCATTGGCATCTCTTTGGCTCCTAGAGCTGTAATTTTGCTAATGGGTAGGGTGAAAATTGTACAGTCAACACTTTGGAATTTTAAAAATGTATTTTAAAGTTTTTCTGTACAGAACAAAACTTCCTCACAAATCCAAGCTCTCTGCTGACTGGGTCAGGGGCTTGGAGGTGGGACAGTAGAGGATAGGTCTTTAGACTTAGAATTGAAGGTATTTTGTCCTCCTGTTTGTTTGTTTTTGCAGTTGCATTAACAATCTTTTTGAGGGAAATGTTCTTTCTTCATGGGTTTTCTCAGCTGCACTTTCTCTTAGCCAAAATGATTATGGGGGGAGATAAGGAGAGGCAGCTCGTCCGCATGCAGGCCTTGGTCCTGCCTGTTGGGCCCTCCCCATCCTCCCGTGAGTTCACTTAGTTCTTCCTGTTTGTTGGGCAGCTTCTGGCATCCACCATTGACTCAGGGCTGGGGAAACCTGTGAACTGTTTTTTCAGCACGTTTTGAGCCCTGTGGTTTCACTTTGCTGACTTGACCCACTGTTTTCTCCCTGGCACAGTAGACCCTCAAGGCTCTGCCACTTCCTTCCTTTAGTGCCCTGCCTTTAGCTCACCACTCCATGGGAACCGCTGTCTCCACCAGCGTGTCTCCGGGTCCTAAACACAGCAGCTCTATGTCAGTGTCTCTGGTGTTCCGCTTGTCTCTCTCTTCCATGAACCTCAGGAAGACCCTGGTGTTGGGGAGGGTGCTTCTCCACATGGGGAAGCTGGGAGGCACTTGTGGGGATGATCGTGGCCCTCTCTCTGCCATTCCTCTTTTCCAGAAGTGCTCATGCATGTGTGCCAGAACCCCCTGTGAGGCTGTCTCCTCAGTGGCTTGTAGCCATTCTTTCTATTCAGGGTTAATATTTGTTCGCCAGCCTCTCATTTGTGAGGTTTGATGCTGAGGCAGCTGTGGAGAAGTAAGGACATCGTCTCCTGCTTCTCTTCCTATGCTGTCCTCTCCTAGCACCGAAGAGCTTTGTTTTCAAGGCTCCTCCTTGCTGTTTTCTTCCCCTCCAGTTGGCTTTTGCTCCCCCAGTTCCCTGGGGCTATAATGATGGAAAGATTGCCATGGGTGTGGGGAGGGGACTGGACACAATACTGCTACCAATCCAAGAAAATACTTAAGAGGTATTTAAAGATTTAAAGAATATTGTTACTGTGTCGTTAAAATACATTCCTTATTTTTTCTGAAAAACACAACTTCGTTCTTTCTCATAAGTAGGATATGAGTTTCCAGGCTACCCTTATTCTTTTTTTAGTAGGGTAATTTTGAACAGTTAAAATGATTTTGTTGTTTTAATCAGTTTAAATAATGTTATTTTAATTCAATTACCAATACAACAGAAAGCTTCGATGGCTAAGCCATACAGTCCTGTATATCTAGTAACAACAAGCTTTCAGAGCTCAACTTAAAATTTATGGGCATAAATAGGCCCCTGATCAGCTCTAGTTCCCCATGACAATAAGTTGGGCAGCCCAGGATCTTTTAGGGACCAGGCTCTGGTGAAAGTCTACTTCCAGGGCTAGGGTTTCAGCTTCCTGGTTCTCAGAGCCAGGAAACTGCAGACATGGAACAAGCCAACCAAATTTTTAAAAAATATATTTTATTTATTTTTTACAGAGAGGAAGGGAAAGGGATCGAGAGTTAGAAACATCGATGAGAGAGAAACATCGATCAGCTGCCTCCTGCACACCTCCTACTGGGGATGTGCCCGCAATCAAGGTACATGCCCTTGACTGGAATCGAACCTGGGACCCTTCAGTCCGCAGGCCAACGCTCCATCCACTGAGCCAAACCGGTTAGGGCCAAGCCAACCAAATTTAATGAGTCAGAGACCTACCGGCAAGGAAAGTGTTAGTCTCTAGTGCACTGTCTTGCTGATACCCAATGAATTGTTCTTCCTCTTGCATGGTTTACTTTGAGGGAGTACATGAAAGATAAGGCAGGATGTGAATTTGACCAGGTGTGCATCGTTATCACCAAGCCTAAAGAAAAAAAATCTCCCTTCCACATATACAGTGCATCGCAAACCAGCCAGCAAATACTAATGAGTGCCACTCTGTGCCAGACATGCTGGGCTCTTAGAGGACATTGACAACATAGTCCCTGATTTTAAAGAGCTAGTGTATTGTTGAAAAGATGATTCATTCATTCATTTATTCATTCATTCATCAAATATTTATTGAGTTCATCCATTGTGCCAGGCACTGTGACATGTGGGCATAGAACAGAAACAAGATAGATATGAGCCCCGCTTCTATGGAGCTTATAATCAGGGAGGTTGATATTCAGTAAGTGATTCTGTATCTAAATATTCCCAATTGTAGTCATATGGAGTTATTTTCCTTTACTATCAAATAAAAGAATCCAAGAAGAAGTGGTATGGTACCCAGGTATTCATGGAGAAAGTAGGATCTGAACTGGCCCTTGAAAGAAAATTAGGCTGTGCATATGCCAAAAGGAACAGGAGCCTGTTCTGGATGAGGAAAGCTTGGGGACAGGGTATAGAGTACATTAGAGGGCAGAGTTGATTGACCGATAGACACCGGAAGTCTCTACAGTTGAGATCATAGTATTTCCCAGCTCATCAAAGGTGTCTGCAGGGCCATTGTTTAGTTATTTAGGTTCTTTGGCATGTAAGGTATGTAGCATCACTCAGGTTAGTGCAAGAGAGGGGAGGTTTACTGTAATGGATTATTATGGCCTGGAGTGTGTTCAGCTAGAGTTAGAATGTAGATCAGGATGCAGAGAATCAACATTTGGAATAAATGGAAAATCATGCTAGTTCTCTGCCATCATTGGCCCTAGCTATTTTCCACCTGTTTAATTGTGTTTCCCTTACCAACTGCTAATTCTTTATCTCCACTGTCAATACATTTCTTAGTATCATAATGTTTATTTGCTTATAGTATCTGCTTCTTCATGACCCTGGACCTGTTTAAGTTCCTCATTTTCTCAACATTTTCAAATTTAGATTTTCAAGAGAGGAAATCTCTGATTTGTCAGTTCATCGTTCCTTTGCAAGGCAGGTCATATATCAGTGGCTAGCCTATAGCTTAAGTTTACATAACTTGTCCAATTGGGTATACCAGGGATGTACAGAATTCTGTACAAAATATGGTGGCCTATGGGTGCCCCTTTAGCAGGGGTTGAGTGTAGGGGAATAGGTGAGCTTGGCATAATGAATGACAATGTCCAATGTAGCTGAAATAGTAATAACTAATACTTCCCAAGAGCTTACTTTGTGTCACTGTGTCAGGCTCTAGTCTAAGAACTTTCTATATTTTAATCCTTCTAATCCTATCAACAACTTTATTGGATAGTTATTGCCATTGTCTCCGTTTTCTTCTTAATTGAGGAGGAAACGGAGGCCTAGAAAGTTCAGTAATTTGCTCAAGGCCACAGAACTAATAACTAGCGGAACCAGGATTCTTCCAGGGGGTATGTTGTAGATCCCACTGTTTACTAGGCCATGTGGCTCAAAGGGTTTTTTTTTATGGGGAATGGGTTATAGCAGAAACTGGAGGCAGAGAGTCACTTAGGGGCCTAAAGTCAGTTGCAGTGATTCCGGGAGTGGACGCTAAAGGAGGAACTAAGAAAGGTGCAGATGGATAGAGAAGAAGGGATTCATCAGATACATAAGAAAACAAGAAACACTTGTATTTGGTGATAAGTTGAAATAGGGATTTTAAAATAAATATTCAAGTGAAAAATGTAAGTGCCCTCCCAGTAAAAGGTAACTATTTGGAGAAGAAATTAAACATTTCTTAGCAGTGCAAAAATGACTACTTGGCTATTGGAAAGTAGAGTATCTAAACATGTTATCAAAAGCCATGGAAGAAACGGTTATAAACTTTCTTACAGAGAAGCAGTTTACAGACAAAATACCCCCTGCCTCTGTATATTCCCCACAAAAGACTAGCAAGACTTTTAGAGTATTGAGAATCTGTTTTTTCATTTATATAATGTAGGTCAGAATTTTGAAGGGAAAACATCTCCTGCCCCTTACTTTGTAGGATGAAACAAAGGCAATTCGTGGGATGACTTACATCTTAATGTTGATATTCAAGCTTCTGAGAATCTCCTGGGAGCCACACATGAGAGCAGAGGTGCCAAGAATGGTGAGAGCTGCAGTGGAGGTGTGGACAGTGTTTCGTGGGAGCCTGAGCCTGGAGCAGCTACTGCTGTCTGTGGGGTCTGGGATGCCCTTCCCAGAAGGCATTTTTAATATTGAACCCTTCCTCCTGCATCAGGGTTTTGGCTACTAATCATTAGTTTGCAATCCCCCCAAATTGCGTCAATGTCTTAGACTCCTCTGAGCGTGGTCATAGTTCTGCCGCCCCAGTTGATGCCCAGCTCTACCCAGTCTCAGTTCAGGTCTCCATCTTTGCTCTCTGGTTCTCTCTCTGACTCTTGCTCATTCAGCCCTTTGACTTTGCTCAAGCTTCACCCTCCTCCCTACCAGTTCTCTCACATCTGTACCTCTTTATGAAACCTCATCCCCCCACCTCCCCTAATCACTTTATTTCCCCTTGCTCTAAATTCTTAGGGTTTCTACGATCTGTTCTATTGTGAGGAAATCAGTGTTAACTGTATTTAAGGTTTATTCTCTTTGGAATATATTTTAATGTTTTAGAAGGGGGAAAAGGCAGGATGCCTTAAAAAGACAAGGATTCAAATAAAAGTATGGCAGGCCACAGTCTGGTTACAGTGTAATCACTTTGGACAATAATGCTGTAAAAGATGATGTTCTACTGAGGAGAAGGTTGTAAGACATTAGAGTCTTTATTGTTGTTGTAATGGCTCAGAATCTCATGGAGAGCCATCAAGACCCTCATTAGAAGAGGCACTCAACTATCACTCTCCTTTCTCTGAGAAGAAAGCAAAGAAGGGAAGACATGTTCTGAAGCATAAGAAGTGCTTGTGGTTAGTTGAAATAGCAGGACCCGGGGCAGATATGACGCCAGCCATATGCATTTCTTTGCTGAAGGTTACATGTCTATCTTTATCCCTTATACAGAATAATAAGCTAATTGATTGTTTTAATTAGAAAGCAATATTTTTACAGTTAGGTAATGAATTAGGAGGCAAAGGCCTAATTTCTAGTCCTGGTCCTAGATGAGCAAATCACTTAACTTTGCCAAGTTTTAATGTTTTTCACCTATGAAATGGGAATAATATCCACCCACTTACAGACACTCTAAGTAAAAACACAAGGAAACTGTTCGTTAAAATATGAAGTAGTAATTAAGCTGCATTGTGGCAGGCCTGGTCTGGTCAATAAGGGTGCAATACATTGTGAATAAAAACAGATCAAAATCTCTGTCCCTGTGGAGTTCATGGACTGGTTTAATTGCCAGGTCACATTCACATATTTTCGTTTTTCACTCTGCTCATTTATCCACCTCTCTCTCTCTCTCTCTCTCTCTCTCTCTCTCTCTCTCTCTCTATATATATATATATATATATATATATATATATATATATCAATAAATGTTTACTGAATAACTGTATTACTCTAGGGGTGATTACAAGTGGATCAAGTCTACAGATTAATTATTGAGGCTTATGATGGAACACAAACAAGGAAAATATGAGGAAGTTGAATTCCAGACAAGAATTTGCTGCAAACTAGCTTTGTGACCATAAAAAATAACCTTGCCCTTGTAGCCTCATCCATAAATGAGAGAGTGGATTGCATGATCTCCAAGACGCCTTTCAGCTTGACAATGTGCAGTATATATTTTTTTAAACTCTTGCAGGGCTCACCACCCTCTTGGTGACAGCTGGCACGGTGCCTGCGAACTCTCCAGCTCTCAGGACATGCTTTGAAAATTCCAACATATTAGATGTTGGCAAAAGTCACCATTTATACTCCAGAGCACGATTACATGCCATTTTCTGCCATTTTCTTGTTATCTCAATAGTTTCCCTACCAGATTACACATTGCTTCAAGGCAGGAATCAAGAAGTGCAGAACATAAGTTATTGTCTGGAGCAGGGAAAACTCATTTGGCATCAGAAAGCTAAATTTGCATTTAAACATTCTAAAATTATTCCTATCCCCCCTGGGGTAAGTCAAATTATGCCTCTGCTGATTCATATGGTTTACTTATTACTTTGACCAAGTAACCCCTTTTCATAGATCATAGATCATAAAAGTATAAAATGTAGTTCAGCCCTCATCAGAATGATTTGTTCATTCCAGATTAATGAAGTTTTCTTATCTTGTATAACAAGAGAGGGACAATCTTGCAAATATTAGATCTTCACATGCAGCGCAGGTGTATCTAGCAGTGTTACAGTACCAGAGCCGACAGTAAATACCTAACGTTTCCAAGAGCCTAGTTTTACTGTCATGGGGACAAAATCCAATTGCAGCAATTTGGAGACAGTGAGGAAGTGTCAAGTGTTGGCACACATTCTCTACCAGACTGCCTGCATTTGAATCCACGGTCTGCTACTTACCAGTGGATCGCCCTGGGCACGTTACTTAACCTCTCTGTGCCTCAGTTTTCCCATCTGTCCAGAGGAGATGATCATAGTAACAACTTGAAAGAATAAAATAAATTACTATTTGTTAAATGGTTAGAACAGTGCCTGGCAAAAAGAAAGTACTTTATACTTTGGATTATTATTTAGGAGGGAGTTGAGGGGGAGAGGAAACAGGAAGAGCAGATGCGTCACGTATAGACGCTGGTAGTAAAGGAAGGCGAGGAATTGGGCTACACTTGCGGGAAGGGGAAGAAGCAAGCAGTCAAGCACAGGTGTTTCTGTGTATTTCATTTCCCAAGATAAGGAGGCATGTGACTATTTGAAGGTGAATGGAATGGATCCAGCTAACAGAAAGGCAAGAGAGGGAGGGGATAGCTGTGGGGGCAGGATGATCTGTAATAAGGGCACTGGTAATTCGAGGTGTTAGGAGGTAAGTAATTATTGAATAGTTTTCTCTGTATTCCTCAGGAGTCCAGCAAGCCTTTATAACATGTTACAAATTTGGCACTGAAATTCGGAATAGACCACTATACCCTCAGCTGTTTAGCAGATGGGGGGAAATTAGTGAGCTGATGTGGGATGAGCAGAAAGAACTCTGCTAATGAGTAGCTACAATCTGTGGTGCACCTGGGTCATCCTGGAAGAAACCTCACAGCTAAACTAACACAGTGATCGCCATACAGGGGCCAAATGGCTTTAGGAACACAGGCATCAGGCATGCTCAGCCAAACCACAGACAGCCCAGCAGCCACCAAGCCATGGCAGTAGACCAAACAACTGGGCTGTGTTCAGATGCGGCAGTGTGACCGCTCATATTTCAATCCTTTCCCCACAATTGCCACAGGAAAATAATTCGATCCAAGAGTCAAGTTCAAAAAAACAAAAGCTTCAATTTTCATAGAAATGTAGGTTTAGGGGAGAAACCAAGATGGCGGCATAGGTAAGCACCTAAACTGCTGCCTTGCACAACAATTTCAAAACTACAACTAAAAGACAGAACGGACACCATCCAGAACCACAGGAAAGCTGGCTGAGTGAAAATTTTACAACTAGAAGGAAAGAGAAAAGCTCACAGAGAATTGGAGGTACAGCAAAGGGTCTTTGTGCGCACAGAGAGGAAGGGCGGCTGAGAGCCTGGCTGACTTTCTCTGGCAGAAGGGGTAAGGAAGCCCCCGACTGCACTGAACCCCAGTTCTGACTGCACTGAACCCCAGTTCCAGGCAAGCCCCTGGGAACCCATGGTCTTACAGGGGGGAATCTGGACTCTCGGGCGGAGACTTGGGAGCCGGGGAAGGCAGAGGACTGAAGGCGCACGCGTGCCAGTGCACACAAAGGCTGTGGAGGTTGCCATAGGCTTTCCCTAGTGGAAGGGAGTCAGAAGCTCCTGACTGAACTGAGCCCCAGTTCTGACTGCACTGAATCCCAGTTCCAGGCGAGCCCCTGGGGACCCATGCTCTTGTGGGGGGAATCTGGACTCTTGGGCGGAGACTCGGGAGCTGGGGTAGGCAGAGGTCTGAAGGCGCGCACGTGCGCGCAAGGGCAAGGCTGACGGAAGCCAAGACTGTCTGCTCCGCCCTGAGACTCCACCCCATCCAAGCTGAGCACAGAGGCTATTGCAATTTGGCAAGTCTAATCCTATAAGGCTGTCTCCAGCACCAAACTTCTCCCAGCGTAGACACAGCTTATCCTTACAGCCAAATGGCCTGGAGGTCAATTCCTCCCAGTGATACCAACAACAATCAAGACTTAACTACAACAAGGCTGTACACACAGTCCACAAAGGGTGCACCAAGAGTGTCCACCTCAGGTTAACTGGGGAGGCCGACCCACTGGGCCATATAGGAAACCTAGCACACAAATCTACCCTACCAACTCAGGGAATCAATGAAAATGCAGAGTCAAAGAAACAGATCACAAAGGAAAGAAATGGAGGAAAACAAACAACTGGATATAGAATTCAAAACCACGGTTATAAGGTTTTTCAAGAATATCCTAGAAAAGGCCGATAAATATAACGAGACCCTCGAAGAAATGAAAAAAGACCAACTAGAAATTAAACATACACTGACTGAAATAAAAAATATTATACAGAGACCCAAACACAGACTAGAGGAACACAAGAATCAAGTCAAAGAATTGAAATACAAAGAAGCAAAAAACACTCAACCAAAAAAGCAAAAAGCAAAAAAAAAAAATCCCAAAAGTTGAAGATAGTGTAAGAAGACTCTGGGACAACTTCAAGCGTACCAACATCAGAATTATGGGGTGCCAGAAGAAGAGAGAGAGCAAGATACTGAAAACCTATTTGAAGAAATAATGACCGAAAACTTCCCCCACCTGGTGAAAGAAATAGACTTACAAGTCCAGGAAACGCACAGAACCCCAAACAAAAGGAACCCAAAGAGGACCACACCAAGACACATCATAATTAAAATGCCAAGAGCAAAAGACAAAGAGAGAATCTTAAAAGCAGCAAGAGAAAAACAGTTAATTACCTACAAGGGAGCACCCATACGACTGTCAGCTGATTTTTCAACAGAAACTATGCAGGCCAGACGGGAGTGGCAAGAAATTTTCAATGTGATGAATAGCAAGAACCTACAACCAAGATTACTCTACCCAGCAAAGCTATCATTCAGAATTGAAGGTCAGATGAAGAGTTTCACAGACAAGAAAAAGCTAAAGGAGTTCATCACCACCAAACCAGTATTATATGAAATGCTGAAAGGTATTCTTAAAGAAGAGGAAGAGGAAAAAAGTAAAGATAAAAATTATGAACAACAAATACATATCTATCAACAAGTGAACCTAAAAATCAAGTGAATTAAAAACCTGAGGAACAGAATAATCTGGTGAATATAATAGAATCAGGGGCATAGAAAGGGAGTGGACTGATAATTCTCAGGGGGAAAGGGGTATGGGGGGTTCAGGAAGAGACTGGACAAAAATTATACACCTATGGATGAGGACAGTGGGGGGGAGGTAAGGGCAGAAGGTGGGGTGGGAACCGGGTGGAGGGGAGCTATGGGGGGAAAAAGGAGAAACAATTGTAATAATCTGAATAAAGATTTATTAAAAAAAAAAAAGAAATGTAGGTTTATTTCAACAGAGACATGCTGAATGCAAAGGGCTGAAATAAATGAGTAATCATTAACATAAAATAATAGAACATTTAATAAAAATTAATATTTGTCCTTGAACATTAACTTACTAGACACTGAATAACTGCACAAATTAATAAGCATAAGGCAAATAAATCTAGATTTCTTGTTCTCCAAAAGCGAAATATTTCCTGTTGCGCACACCAAACAAGTCAGGCCAAGACTAATGACGTGGCAATCGGCTGCTAAAATATTTGCTGCTAGTATTAGTGGAGAGAAATGGTGCGCCTGAGCATAAGGTGTGTAAGGGAAATGAATGCAACACGATTATAGTAATCAGTCATTAGCGAACGTTGTAGTTCATTATTGATAATTATGTATAACAGGATATTGTAAAAATTAAGTTACGAAATTTTATTAAAACGTTTCTTACACACTGTTATATTGGCTGGGCTGCAAAAATATTCGTTGTGGGCCACATGTGGCCTGAGGGCTGCAAGCCTGACATGCTTACTCTACAGGAATTAGGTGTTAAAGAGTGTTGGCAGGTTTCTAGAAGAGTGAGTAGGTTAGTGAATCACATCAGAGTTTACATGAAGAGGAGAGGCAGGAGATCAACCTAGACTAGGTTAGAGCCACTCAATTGTGGGACTCAAGATACTTTTGAACTTTATCCTCTAGTTCCGTGGTCAGCAAACTGCGGCTCGCGAGCCACATGCAGCTCTTTGGCCCCTTGAGTGTGGCTCTTCCACAAAATACCACGGCCTGGGCAAGTCTATTTTGTTTGTTTTTTTATTTGTTTGGTTTTTTTTATATAAATCTTTATTGTTCAGATTATTACAGGTGTTCCTCTTTTTTTTCCCCCCCATAGCTCCCCTCCACCTGATTCCCCACCCCATGCCCTTACCCCCCGCCACTGTCACCATCCATAGGTGTGATATTTTTGTCCAATCTCTTCCCGCACCCCTCACACACCCTTCCCCCTGAGAATTGTCAGTCCTCTCCCTTTCTATATTCCTGATTCTATAATATTCACCAGTCCATTCTGTTCTTCAGATTTTTTAATCACTTGAATTTTAGATTCACTTGTTGGTACGTATGTATTTGATGTCATTTTGTTGTTCATAATTTTTATCTTTACCTTTTTCTTCTTCTTCCTCTTCTTAAAGAATACCCTTCAGCATTTCATATAATCCTGGTTTGGAGGTGATGAACTCCTTTAGCTTTTTCTTATCTGTGAAACTCTTCATCTGACCTTCAACTGAATGATAGCTTTGCTGGGTAGAGTAATCTTGGTTGTAGGTTCTTGCTGTTCATCACTTTGAATATTTCTTGCCACTCCCTTCTGGCCTGCATAGTTTCTGTTGAGAAATCAGCTGACAGTCGTATGGGTACTCCTTTGTAGGTAACTAACCATTTTTCTCTTGCTGCTTTCAAGATTCTCTCTTTGTCTTTTGCCCTTGGCACATTAATTATGATGTGTCTTGGTGTGGTCCTCTTTGGATTCCTCTTGTATGGGGTTCTGCGCGCTTCCTGGACTTGTAAGTCTATTTCTTTCACCAGGTATGGAAAGTTTTCTGTCATTATTTCTTCCAATAGGTTTTCAATATTTTGCTTTCTCTCTTCTTCTGGCACCCCAAAAATTCGGATGTTGGTACGCTTAAATTTGTCCCAGAGGCTCCTTAGACTATCTTCATATTTTTGGATTCTTTTTTCTTTTTGCGAGTCTATTTTGAAGAAGTGATGTTAGAAGAAGTTTAAGTTTAAAAAATTTGTCTCTCAAAATAAATTTCAATCGTTGTACTGTTGATATTTGGCTCTGTTGACTAATGAGTTTGCTGACCATGGCTCTAGTTAATGGGGAAGCTTCAAAGATATTTAGGATTTGTCAAGGTTTGCCCAAGAAGCAATATGAAGGATGTGTTTGAGAGAAGAAAGACTTAGGTCAGTAAGCACTAATTAGTTAGAAGGCTGTCATTAGGTTAAATCATATATACTTTCCAATATCCAACCATTTTGATTAAACAAAAAAGACAATTTAATGCAGTTCAACTAATACACTAGCCAAGAAGAATGAGGCGCAAAGACTAGAGACAAAGGGTAAAATAAAAGAGATACATAGAGCCCTGGCCGGTGTGGCTCAGTTGGTTGAGCATTGTTGCATGCAACAACAGGTTGCCAATTTGATTCTGGGTCAGGGCACATGCCTGGGTTTCAGGCTCAATTCCCAGTAGGAGGCATGCAGGAGACAGCCCATCGATATTTCTCTCCCTTTCCCTTCCTCTCTCTAAAAAAAAAATTTTCTTTTTTAAAGAGACACATAGGAAAGAAAATTGGTATAAAATGAATGGTCCATGGGATGCAGGGGCAGAGTAAGTTGAGGAAAATAGGTGTGACAGTGAAGCAAAGGTTTTTTATGAGAATGTTGTAGTCACTCATGGAGAGTATCCAAAAAGAAAACAGGGCTCACCAGAGAAGGAATGGGGAATGTGCCACACTTCAGAACTCCTGGCTCTTCACATATAACCCGTGGTTCCTCATTTTTTCAGTTTCCTCTTTTTTTGCTACTTGACAATGTACAGACACATGATATTCAAATTCCTATAGTTGTATCTGCTCCTAAAATTGAGTCAACAATGCAATCCCAAGTTAGTTAAAGCAGGCCTCTAAATAAGAACCAAGGCAGCATAATATCAGGAAGAGAAGCCTAGTGTAGGAACTGGATCTAGCTAGATCGTTCTTTAACATGAGAAGTGTCGATCTTCACATATAAGGGCATGCAGGGGATACTGAAAGTCTCTGAAAATAAATAGAAAACCTCTTTGTTTTTTTCTACCCTGTCCTCAACTCTTCCAGAGCCACATTATTTCTATAAAAATGCCACTGAAATATTTCTGTTTGCTCTGAAATGGATATTGGCTAAAGTGTAATTTTTGTTGCAAAGAAGAAATATCATTTTATTTTCCTTTTAATAACTCTGTCTTTCTAAAACAGAAATTATCTATTTGCTTAACACAGTTAAGAATGGGAGAACTACTGTATATGTCTATCTGGACATCTTATGTAATGTCATACCACTTAGGATGGGGCTGCTGTTTAAAATCATGTTAACTCAACTTTTGGGGGTTGGGGGAGATGACTCTAGGAATCCAATAAAAGAGATTGACAAAGGAAACATTGAATTTTATTTTTTTCTGCTTTTTCTTGTAGCAATTTTTTTTTTGGTAAAAATTTAATTTCAATCTGCGATTTGTTGTAAGAGAATTACTGAGAAATGTATAAAAGGAAATATTTTTCATGTATTTTTCTTAATATTTTTATTGCATCTGATGAATTTAAGCCACTATTTGGAGAATACTGTTGAGGGATTGGCTTCAGGGTCTTTTATGTCACAAATACTTATTGACCATGACCCATGTGCCAGACACTGTGGTAGCCACTGGAGACACAGTGGTAAACAAAACCAGGCATAGTTCCTCCTCTCATGAAACTTGTAGCTTGAAGATAATGACAAATATGAAACAAATAATCACACAAATAACCATGAATTCCAAACTGCTATGAGTTTCTGAAGAGAAAATAGTGGATATTATTACATAGTGGGAGATAAATCCTAGTCAACAGGATATTCTCTGAGAAAGTGATTTTTCAAGTTGAGCTCTGAAGAACGAGTGAAAGTCAGCCAGGTGATGAGGGAATGGAGGCGCACTCTAGGCAGAGGAACTTCAAGTGCAAAGCCCTGAGGTAGGAAGGAGGATGACACTGATCATGAAGTTCATGGAAGTCTAGTGTGGCCTAAACACACAAGAGCAAAGGACAAAAGATTCAAAACAAAGCTGGAGCTGGAGCCAGAGGCCAGATGAAACAGGTCCTGTGAGGTCATGTCAAGAATTTGGTCTTTATCCTAGGAGCAACGAGAAGCACTGAAAACTGGAGAGTGGTAGACTTAGATTTACCTTCATCCATCATCTGAAGTTAGTGAGTTTTTATTCAGCATTTAAAAAGTGCTCTGTAACTGCTTCAGAGAGTTAAAACTCATATTAGACATGGTGTCTGCTCTCAAGTAATATCTGGTGTGGAAGTTTGGTAAGAAATAGAGTGTGGGTTAAGGCATGGAGGGAGAAATGAGATAGTCTTGCCCAACGGTGCTGCTCAGTGGTTGAGCATCAACCCATGAACTAGGAGGTCACGGTTTGATTCCTGGTCAGGGCACATGCCTGGGTTGTGGGCTGGATCCCCAGTAGGGTGTGTGCAGGAGGCAGCCATGTTTCTATCTCTCTCTCTCCCTCTCCCTTCCTCTCTAAAATCAATAAAAATATTTTTAAAAAAGAAATGTATATATATTTTTTAAAAAATGAGATGTATTGGGAAGATAATAGCTAAAGCATCTTTATTTACTGAATCATAACCAATGTGAGCTGATATACAAAGTTTGGTTTTGCTTTTCTATGACAATGTTCAAGGGAGTGTCATCTGACAAAAGGAGATATAATCAAGAATTCTGTCCACTGACATCTCTGTCTGTTTACAGATCAGGAACCACAAAAACAAGTATGCATCCAGCTCCACCTCTTTACCTCACCAGTGCTCCTCAGCATCGATGTGGAGTGACCATTTGGAAAGGTGAGATTCAGAAACCGCCTGGATTTACAGCATAGACGTCCCCCATCTCCTTGTTCTGACCTGAGTTTGTGTTACCAAGGCAGAATATCTCTAAGAATAAAATGTAAGTTAAGCACACTTATCTGATTAAGGAGGACTAGATTCCTTAGAGTAGCTGTTGTTTTTATAACTTCACTTAGATTTCCTCCCACTGAGAACTTTCTGAAACTGGGTCCAGTCTGATCATGTGACCGATCAATTTTCATGCCCTGAAAGAGCCTGCATGTCATTGATGTTTCATAGTAAAAATAGTTTTGGAGAGTATTTTAAGTCTAAGCTACCCCTGTTTTAATTAGAGCAGGATCGGTGTGTTCTCCATATGGTTAGCACACTCTTCTTGCTTGCCCTTCTGATTTGATCTGTTTTGTATAAAGCATGTAATTCAATAAACCGTCTAGAAAACAGAACATAATGCCTAACATGATACACAGTTGCTCATTTTAAATTCTGAGCACTTGACTTTTCTCCCTCAAACACCTCTTTTCAATATTTCTGTTGTTAACTGTAGGGTTAATTGCATGAATAGCCTTCAGGCATTGTGGGATTGTTTTGTTTTAATGAGATGATGTGAAAAGTTTCATACTTGACTTTTTGCATAAGTTGAATTCTTCATTTTAATGAAAAGTTAGCATGTTCATTTTATTCATTTCCTGTCTAAGGCTGGGTACCATAACTCCTCTACTCAGTATAAGTTGTTATGGATGTGGATATTCAAGTAGCTCAGTTTCTTTGGCCATTAGTTCTCCACAGTTGAGGTAGTTGAAAGACAATCATTTTTGTCCTGCCGGGGAAGATCTAAACGTGTTTTTCAATAGAGATATAGTGTGTAACAATGCCTGAAGGATAAGAATAAGCTGATTGATCATGAAACATAGCTTATAAGTCACAAGGCCAATAGCATTTGCTCATCTCACCTTTATGGTCCTACATTCTTTCCCTAAATATGTACATATAATACACATAACCTAGGCACCGTTTTGCTCTAAACACAGATTCCCCTGGAAAACAAATGAAGGGAAAAGAAGGGAGATATCCAGCCTGGCTGGTGTGGCTCAGTGACTGAGCATTGACCTATGATGTCATGGCTCAATTCCCTGTCAGGGCATATGCCTGGGTTGAAGCCTCGATTCCCAGCATGGGGCATGCAGGAGGCAATCAAACAATGATGCTCTCTCACATTGATGTTTCTATCTCTCTCTCCCTCTCCTTTCCTCTCTGAAATGAATAAAAATATATATTTTTTAAAAAGAATGGAGATATCCAGCTCCCATCTCTTTATCGATAGATGTACTCTAACTTCACTTTTTACTTTTTTAGAGTAAATCTTAATATACTTTCCCTTCATCATAAAAAATAAGCCAGGCTATTTACAGAAACTTTGGAAAATAAAGAACATTAGAAAGAAAAGGCAGGTTATTAAACTTTACTTCCATTACTCAAGAAAACTCCACCATCATTTTAGTATATTTTTCCTCTGCACTTTTCTTGATTTTGTTTTACATACTTATGATAATATTACATATCCATTATTGCATCTATTGTATTTCATTTAACATAAAATAAGCATTCCCTATATTATTTACAAATTATTTTAAAGTAATTTTAATATTCATGTAATAGTCTATTAAAAGGATACACGATAGCTTACTTACCCATAATCTGTGTTCAAATTGGCACCATGTTAAATAGACCATCATAACCCAAAATTTAAATGCAGAGGTTTTTAAAAATATATTTGGTTGTTGTTGATTTTTTTTACCATAAGTTTACTTTAAAGAATAAATGATATGCAAAATTGTAATATTCTTTAAAGATGTATATAGTCTGACTTCTTTCTAAAAGAATTTTAGAGATTTAAAATTTCTTCAGCAATGAATGAGAGTTTCTGCTTTGCTTCACCTTAACCAGCTCTGTATATCTTAAAACACACACACACACACACACACACACACACACACACACACTCACACTACTTCGTTGGTTTGACAGGAAAAAATTGCAGATCATGTCTATTTCAATTGGCATTCCTCCTTATGCCTTTTTAGGGTATAGTTATATCTTGGTTAGGGTTGTTTGTATGGCAAGATTATTTGACCATCTGATGTGTCTACAATTGATATAGCTTCTTGATTTAATTATTCTTCTGGATTACTTGGAAACCAGAAAAATTACTCAGAAAAAGCATATACTTAGCATAATTAAATGATCCAGAGGCTTAAGTGATTCAAAATCCAGAGTTATTTAAGTAGCTTTTATTTCAAAAACACACATGTAATTACTTCAAACCAGAATGTTTTTTTTTAATTTCTTTATTGATTAAGGTGTTATATATGTGTCCTTATTCCCCCATTACCCTCCCCCCCATTCAAGCCCTCACTCCCCTGTTGTTTGTGTCCATTGCAAACCAAAATGTTTTGATGTCTAAGACATTTATATTGCTTACTTATATCTTACTCCTCCCAGGGGTGGGGAACATGTGGCCTATGGGCCATATAAGACCTCTGAAATCATTTGGTCTGGCCCTGCCAAGGCATTAGGGGTGAGTTAATTAAATGTTTGACCAAATAGAGCAGGCTAATTTTTAAGTTGATAATTTTGTATGGCCCATGAATAATGTTATAAATATCTAAATGGCCCACACAGAAAAAAAAGATTCCCCTCCCCTGCCTCACACCATAAAACAAAAACAAAAACAAAAAAAACTGTTTATGCTTATTACATCTTTCTCTCTCTATTCTAACAGATCATGAAAGAACAAAGATGGATTTTTTCTTATAATTCCTGCTTCCACAAATTTGTGTTTTTCTTCCCACCTGAGAAGGAGAATTTTATATTTTGATTTGGATTGTTTCTTAGTTTTCATATTTTTTTACTTTAATTTTTTTTCTTGTCAATAATACCCACTGAGAATAGGTTTATTCCTGCCTCTAAAGGTTAAATTGACCTCTTGAGCTGGATTTTTGACTATGTATTTAAGAAATTGGGCAGGATTACATAGATGATGAATGGTGAAAAAGTGAAAAAAAGAAAAAACCATCTTCCAGGAGTTCGATCCCAATTTCAAACCTTTACCTGAATTTCAACCCATGTAAACACCTTTACATTTTGTGGTTGTTTTGATTTTACAATATGAGTTTGAAAAATCAGTGTACACTTTTGACAATGTAAAATCAACATATTGAGGGCAGAATTCAATTAGTAAGATATAAATTTAATGAGATAGAAAAGTATGTTAATTGAAGGTAGGACTATATTATGACAAAAGTTATTTATGCAAAATGTGTGACTAATGTTTTGGAGTTGTGTCCTTCTGGGTTAAGCTTGGAACTCAAAGTCCCTAAGTCAATATTCTGATTATCTGCCACTAGTAACTCTGGAATCAATTTAATTCTCATTTCTCTGTCTTTGAAGACTGAAAGGCGTGATGAAGGGCTCTCTTGAAGTGTCATAGAAAACAATAATGAGGCTAGGTGATTAACCATTGAGTAAAAGCAATAAAGATCCAAGCACAGCCTTCTGGTTCACCACTATTAATTCAGAATTTCTTAAAATTTATTCTCTGGTAGTATAAAAAGGCAATATTAATAAGTAACATAGTTGTCACATATCAAAATTTGTGACTTTTTTATGAAAGGAAGAAACCCATTTTGTCTGAATTGTAGAATTTTTAAAAATACTTTGCATCATATAATATGATCTTACCTTCCTATAAGTTCAACCAGACTTTTTTTCTCTTGTCTTCCCTCCCCTCTCTTCCTCCTTTCCTTTCCTCTTCTCTTTTATTTAATTTAACACATATTTATTGTGGCTCTTCTTTAGGAACTGTGCTAAGGGCCACGCTGTCATCTTCCAGAACATTTGGGGCAGAGATGATAATATAGTATCAGGAGTCCTGGGAGCCTATACTATGACTCCATTGTCATTTCTGCCAACTACATTAAGCAAAAATAGTTGAGTCATTTCTCTTACATAGTAGAACCAGTTGTGAATTAGTTATAAACTGCAATTATTTTCATTCAAACCTGTATTTGAAATGGCTTTATGTAATTATCACAAATCAGATGCTGTACACAATCCCTTGATTCAGATTTAAATTCAACACATTTTATTGATCAAGTGGAATTATCCAATAATAAGAATGTCCATGCTTCTGTTACATCTATCTGTCCATCACTTATCTTTGTGGCTGTCTAGCTGTCATCTATTTATTATTTTATTTTTACAAAAGAGGGTAAAGTTTACAGAAGGCTTGTCCAATGTTGCATGACTAATATAGGAAATCAAATCCAAGTTCAAGTATTTTGATTCCAGGTTGTCCTGATAACCCAGCAGGATGTGAAATTTGCTACAATGACATTCCATTTATAAGACAACGTGATGGAGTAATATAAGCATGGGTTTTGGAATCAAACTTGGATTTAAATCTAGCTGTTCCACTCACTAGCTCTGTGACCTTGAGAAAGTTAATTAACCTCATGCATTCTCAGTGACTTAATCTATAAACCAAAGCTAATAACACTTACCTGTGAGGTTACTGTGATAATGTATGTAAAGTGAGTGTAACACAAAAGGTACTCTGTAAGTGCTAACTGTGAGTAATTCTTTATCCAGACTTATCTCCAACTGTATGATATGAGTTCTCAATTTCAACTATAAACTGGCTTCTTTCTGTGTGGGTTTAAATGTCATGAATAGAATAAACTTCAGATTCCTGGCTCTTATTCTTGTTTATAATACCTCATGATTATTTTTGTCCATGCAAAACCTACTCATCTCTCACATGTTCAAATCTCACCTTGTCCTTCAGCCTTGAATAATTTGAGTACCTTTGTTCTCCTCTTACCTCTATCCACAACTCTGAAGTTATATAGTGCTCATTTTGAAGAGTATTGTGTTATTCCCTAATATTTTCACTATGTATGTCTTTTTCCTGCGGCAAAATTGTATTTAGTGATGGTCAGGACCTTTTTCTCAGATTTTTTTTTATAGCTCTCTTAGCATTACTTGACACCAAGAAAGATGCTATTTATTTGGTAAATTCTCAAAAAAGGAACAATGTATGTATAAAATTAGCCATTGAAAATTTCATCAAATGTGATATAAAGCCCCTTGTTTCCATGTTTCCAACTTGGGAATTTCCATATGAAACTTTATTGATTTAAGAATGCTACATCCAGGCAGAATAATCACAGGCAGTTTGATATAATAATGTTTATTGAGGCTCTATATGTGAAAGTAATAAAATAACAAAATGATTGGAAAGATTTGAAAAAGAGTAACTATTTGGTGAAGATATTTCTGAATTAGGAATGATCTTTGTCCAATAAGTTTGAAACCTGATATAGAGACAGCATATGTCAGCATAAAATAGTTTCAATACTTCTTAACCCACAGAAAAATATCCATTTCATACTAATTCACCCAAAATAATAAGCTCTATAACATCAAATATTCTGAATCATGATTCAGTAACACACTTACTTATTTTTAACAAATGTTTTCAGCTTTGTTTTCTTCATTGCTTCAGTAAACACAGATCCTCATAACTTAATAATGATGTTATAGTGAGGATAGAATTAAAACTCAAAATAAAATAAATTTCTTAGGAGCTCTTTAAAAAATTACATGTGAGAAATGGTGCTTGATCTAAGTTTTATTGTAAATCTAGTAATTACTGTAAAGCTCTATGGGGTCCATATGTAAAACAAATATGTGGTATTAAGATGCTTTATAAATGGACTGTACAGACCTGGCTCTTGACTACATATAATATTTAGGTATAATTTTGACCTATGACTTCTGCATTGGAAGAAATGAACTCCTGCCTACTCCCACCTCCACCTTATTGCAGAATCAGTGCTTTCACTCAGCACCACGACAACCCAGTGTGAAACAAAACAAACAAATCCCGGCTGTGCTGCTCCCAAGAGAGGTTTTGGCAGAGTAATGTGAAGAGGCATGCCAAGCCATGCCAAGATCTTAGAGCCGAGAGAGACCAAACAAACAAACAAACAAACAAAAACAGGAAAAGTTAGGGTTAGAAGACTGAGCTTCCATCAGAAGCTATATTTGTCCAAATTCTCTCAAAGAAGGAAGAGAAAATTAGTCATTATCTTTTATATGTAAACTAGAGGCCCAGTGCACAAAATTCGTGCTAGGGGCTTGGCCCTTGCAGCCCCTGCTGCCGCCACCCTGTGCGGGGTGATCAACTGCAGAGCCCCTCCCTCCCCCCTCCCCCCCCCCATCAATCATCCTGCAGAGGGTGGTGGCAGCCCTGGCTGCCTCACAGCCCCAGCTGCCTCGAGGCCCCGTAGCCCCACTCCTTGCCCACTGGTTGTTCTGGAAGTTCGTTCCAGAAGGTTGTTCCACCATCTGTTGTAATTAGCATGTTAGGTCTTTATTATATAGGATATGTATGTGTGTCTTATAGTTATAAGTGGACTTTGGTCCATGAAATATATAAAAATTTAGACGAAGTTGAATGTATCCACAGTTTTACTGTCTATAAGAATGACTTTTAAATATTAAATAAGTGATGAAATTCAGGTTATATGGAACCATATGTACTACTTAAGGGAACAAAATTTATCTACATCCTCAGTAGTTGGAAGCACATTCCAAAGGAATCTGTTATTAAGATGATTGTAATTATCAAGGTACCTTAAAGATCTGTAAGAAATATACCTTGGTTGATATACTTCCAGGTACTATGAATACTAAAATGTGTAATTGCTCTGTTTAAAACATTTGTGCTCATATTTTCCATTAATCCAGGCTTTTTACTGAATTGCTTTGTTAATTCAAAATATCTCTAGGCTCATCCAATGGATAAAAGTGTTTTTCCATTTCATTTTTGTCCTAAGGCTTTCTTTTGTTTTTATTATCTGAAATGCTTTTTTATATAAAAATGATTTGTACAATATGTATTTTAAGAGCTTTGTCATCATTTTTTTTTAATACTTAACCATATTGTAAGCTCCTTGTGGGCAGGACCCATGCTTTGTATATATCTTATACCTGTAGAGTCCAGCACAGTGCTAAGCACATAGAAAGTGCTCAATAAAAACTTGATGGAAAGTGTAAGTGACCTGACTGCAGTCTCTGTGGGTGATGTGTAAGATGACTAGTTAGATACTATAGGTAAGGGTCAAGAGTTGATTTTCTATTTATTTCTCCTCTTTGATGTTGTGCCATTTTGGTCAGCCTTTAAATTTGAGTATATAAGAGAGTCTTCTTAGATTTCTTGAAGAAAACAACTGTAAATATTTGTTGATTATGGGATGATTGCTCTTAGAAAAAAAATAAAAGAGATAAATATATGCCTGTGTATAAAATAACGTGCCTTTAATCAGCGATGTCATTTCTTATCTTGGCATGAGAGCTGAATTTCAACCTACACCCACAGGTACAGGGAGCAGACAAAACTGAGAAAGAGTGTCACAGGCTACTGAGAGTAACCTTGAAAATTTCTATATTTAATCTCACTTAGCCTCAGTGTCCTTATTTAAAAAAGAGAGTGAAGCCTACCTTGTAGATTTGCTGCAAAGGATAAAGATGATATGTATGATGCTATTATTTTAAAACCTCTATAAATTCTCTGAGGTAAAATATGATGCCAAAATAGTCATTTACAGAGCGCCTCAATTTTGAGTAAGTGGTTGGAATTTGGATCTGAGAGACAGGAATTATGCATATGCCAAAGCAGTACATGGGTATAATAGAGCCCCAAGCAGTTTTACTACAAGTTCTTTGCAAATCTCCAACTTCCTTTAAAGGGTTAACTTGCATTACTATCAGCCAGAGGCTGAACCAATGGGATTTCCTCTGCAGGTGCAGCAAGACTATTTCTGCCAAAATATAAGAAGGTGATTTTGAAATAAAACTTCCTAGAGCATAACCTACATGCAAAAGCTTGCAAAGTTAGAGGAAAAAGCCTGAGGCTAGAGTCTCCATTAATATTCAAAGCAGGAAGTGGGCTATGAGATATGAAGGAGCTGAAAAGAAGTAGGAGAGTTGCCAGTAAAGGCTATGTCATCTGAGCCTGTTTCAGTATGGTCTCTGGACTGAGTTGGACTACTGGGACCAGTTGGTATTAAGACTGTCTCCCAGGGAACCTGTTCATGAAATGAAGAGTGGGTTTTTTTGGTCGGCCTATAAAGCCAGCATATTAGGGTTACAGAACCCAGGGGTTTTGCTACTCTTAACTTATCACACAACTATACCATATTGCAAAACCTACCCATTGGTAGGTGGGAAAATGACAGATGCTAAAATAAAACTCATGGAGATTTGATGTAGCATTTCCCAAACTTGCCTAATCATATTAATCACACAAAGTTTGTTAAAATAGAAAATCCTGTTCTTTTCCCTGGAGGTCACAAGCCAGAAAAAATCTGGCAGGGGACCTGGGATTTTGTATTTCTTAAAAACAAGTTCCTTCCAGGTGATTTGTTTCATCAGGGAGGCTTGACAACATTTATGTAGTCTAGTGGTTCTCAAAGTATCGTGCCTGGACTGGCAACATTAGCATCACTTAGGAATAATTTTCAATAGGCAGAAATGCAAACTCTTTGGTCCCACTCTGGACCTTACTGGAACTGGAGCCCAGAAATCTGTGTCTTAGATATTCTCCTGGTAATGCACACTAAAGCTTGAGAACTACATTTGTCAAATGCGGCCCAGAGAGCTGGAAGTTGGGAGTATAGCTGCAGTTTAGGAAGTCCACCTAGTCCCTATTTTCCTAGGACTAGGAAAGACATCACTCAGCCCAGTAGCTGACTGCTGTTCTTCCCCTGACATCACTACCTCCATTTCTATTTTCTAAGAAGTAGCTTGAGTTTGTGGATCCCATTTTGTTTCCCAACTTAACAGAATCATACCCATTTTTCCTTCCTAAGAGCAAAGATACTGTTATTAATTTTCCTACTTGAAATCCTCTTGTTGCTTAGATCCCACTTTAAGGACATCAGTGGAATGTCCAGCTTGTTTTAACTATGACTGAGGCTCACATTTATGTCAAAATGTTTTTTTAATTTTTGTTTAGTATTGGCATGTATCAAGTGAGCTGCTACGATGTACTTTTTTAAGGAGAGTGTAAGCAGATGACAAATGGTCTCATTCTGCTTACCAAGTCTCATCTTTTCTCATCTTTTCAAAGGCCAGGATCGATGCTCAAAGATATTGTCCTTTTTTTTTAATGACCATCATGTTGAAGGCTAACTCTTGGGATAGCTGCTTAGATGCAAATATCCCCCATTTAATGAAAAAGAGCAGAGATAAAAAGAGAATCACTAATCAGCCAATGAGACTATTTGCAGGCACAGCAATAAATAAGGGGTATTAGTGAGCTAGAGCTGCCATAACAAAGTACCACAGACCTAAATAATGGAAATTTATTTTTTTCACAGTTCTGGAGGCTGGAAGTCCAAGGTCAAGATATTGGCAGTGTTAGGTCCTTCCAGTGGTTCTCCTGGGCTGTGAGGGAGACAGCGACTCTCCTAGTTTCTCGAGGTTCACAGTCTTTGGCACTCATTGGCTTGTAGGCAAGTCACATCATGCCACATAGTATTCTCTCCTGTCCAAATGTCCCCTTTTTATAAGAACATGATGGTTTAGGGGCCCACTTGTGGTGACCAGGCTGGCAAGGGGCCCACTTGACTCTAGTATGACCTCATCTTAATTCATTGCATCTGCAAAGACCCTGTTTTCAAATAAAGTTACAATGTGTGGTCCTGGGGGTTAGGAATTCAACATACTAATTTGGTTTGGGCTGAGGAACACAATTCAATCCATTACAGAAAGGTTGGTTGATCTAGGGAGGAAGCCAAATCTAAACTCCAAAATTATAAGATCTAATATGATATAGTTTTTGGAATTTAACAGGTTTATGGACTGAATAAAAAATCTCAATGATGCACACAACCCTTGGCTCCAATTAAGAAAGATAACTCTAAAGTGGTCAGATTTCTAATGCTGAAATAGCTGGAAGTTTTTTCCTACAAATAAATAAACAAACAGTACACATTTCATAAAGCAAGTGGTGGGAAAGATAATCAAATTCGACTAAAATCAAATTGCTCTATTTATGTTGGGCAAGAGGTTTTAGGAATTCTTACACTTCTATTATGAACACAGGTTGACTTCACTGCTTTGAACACTCAGATTTCTTTTCTGGTAGTTTTTAAATCCCAGCAATAAACTCATCTAATGGTTGAAATTTGAAGGGACCCAGATGCTACTCATTTGAAAAAGGATGATTAAGGATTTTTAAAGTTATTTGAACAAGAGGGCATTCACACAGGTATGTGATGTGATTCCTGAACACAGATGGTAGTGGTGGTCCAGCTTCTGCCTTCTTGAGTCAGACATGCTTATTTGGGACTTTTACTTACAACTAGAGGCCCGGTGCATGAAATTTGTGCACAGGAGGGGGGTTCCCTCAGCCTAGCCTGCACCCTCTCCAATCCGGGACCCCTCAGACATCCCTCTCACAATCCGGGACTGCTGGCTCCTCACTGCTCATCTGCCTGCCTGCCTGATTGCCCCAAACTGCCCCCCTGCCAACCTGGTTGTCCCTAACTGTCCCCGCCCCCTGCTGGCCTGGTCATCCCTTGATGCCCTCCTCTGCTGGCCTGGTTGCCCCTAACTGCCCCCTCCCTGCCATTCTGGTTGCCCCCATCTGCCCCCCTGCCATTCTGGTTGTCCCCAACTGCCCCCCTGCCAGCCTGGTCACCCCACGCAGCCTGCTATTCAGTCATTTGGTCATCCCTCACTAACCCCTCGCCAACCTGGTTGCCCCACCCAACCTACTGTTCAGTCATTTGGTCGTCCCTCACTAACCCCCCTGCCGGCCTGGTTGCCCCATGCAGCCTGCTGTTCAGTCATTTGGTCATCCTTCACTAACCCCTCTGCTGGCCAGGTGATCCCAAGCAGCCTGCTGTTCAGTAGTCCATCCGGTTGTTTCGGTCATGACAGCCCCTGGTTTTTTATATATTAGGATGTTGTGCCTGTATGAAGACAAATTTACAAAAGAGCATAAGATTAAGTTGGGAAACCATATATACAAAAGAGCATAAGAATCTGCTTTATCTGCTAATAAAAGTATCATCTTGGATTTCAGGTCAACTGCCTCCCATAGTCCCTTTGATGTCCAGTCCAACTGTTAACACCAATTCCTGTTTGTGCTTTGGTGGCTTCCAATGGCTCACAAAAAACATTGTTCAGTGTTTGTTTCTAGTGCATATATTGTTGATCTGATTCTGACTTCTAGGTTGTGCCAGTAAAATTCCATTGACTAATTTTTCATTTCATCACTGTATTTAAAGACTCCTCCCATACTTTATATAAAAAAACACACACACAATGGTTGAAAAGCCATGTACTTATGTTTCTAGGAAGTGATGCAATTGTTTTTGGAAAAATAGTGAATGTTTCAACATATTTCTAAAGTTATTTTTGTATCAACACTCTTGCTGCATTTTCACAGTCACGGTGGGAGATTTCGCCAGCACCCAGTTATTTATTACTCATCTGGTACACAGTTGAACAAGTCAATTTCTAGAAATTGTTTCACAATGAAACCTAATTGTAAATGCCTATATATAGAGATATACTTAGGGTATATCTCTATATACTTATAATTGTAGGAATTAGAGGGACTGCATTGATATGATCCATTTGATAACACTATGTACTTAATAATTTTACATTTTACATTCCAGACTCTGCAACTGTATAAAAAACTAACCCTTTCCCATGATGGAGATAGCTGCCCAAACTAGTAGAGGTTCTACTAGTCTCAAGTGAGGATGAAAATAGCTACTTGACTGTATTACAAAGCCACTGTTCTCAAAAACAGACATATAGATCAAAGGAATAGAATAGAGAACCCAGAAATCAACCCAAACCACTACACTCAATTAATATTCAACAAAGGAGGCATGAACATACAATGGAGTCAAGACAGTCTCTTCAATAAACGGTGTTGGAAAAATTGGACAGATACATGCAAAAAAAAAAAAAAGAAACTGGACCACCAACTTACACCATACACAAAAATAAACTCAAAATGGATAAAGGACTTAAATATAAGATGGGAAACCATAAAAATACTAGAGGAATCCACAGGCAGCAAAATCTTAGACATATGCTGAAGCAATTTCTTCACTGATACTGCTCTTAGGGCAATGGAAACTAAAGAGAAAATAAACAAATGGGACTACATCAAAATAAAAAGCTTTTGCACAGCAAAAGAAATCATCAACAAAACAACAAGAAAGCCCACTGCATGGGAGAACATATTTGCCAATGTTATCACCAATAAGGGTTTAATCTCCAACATTTACAGGGAACTCATACAACTCAACAAAAGGATGGAACTGGAGAGCATTATGCTAAGTGAAATAAGCCAGGCAGTGAAAAAAAATACCACATGATCTCACTTCTCACTCATTTATGGATAATAAAGAACATTATAACCTGATGAACAAAAACAGATCCAGAGACAGAGAAACATTGATCAGACCATCAAACCTCAGAGGGAAGGTAGGGGAGGGTGGGGGTAAGGGGGAGAGATCAACCAAAGGACTTGTGTGCATGAATATAAGCCTAACCAATGGACACAGACAATAGGGGGGTGAGGGCATGAGTGGGAGGGTTGGGGGATAATGGGGGGATAAGGACACAAATGTAATACCTTAATCAATAAAGAAATTTAAAAAAAAAAAGGAAAATAGCTACTTGACATGGCATAAGCAGCAAAAGTTCAGCTAAGACCAATCCTAGACTAAATATGAGGAAATTCTTTTGTCCCTTTGATTTACATTAGATATATGGTTAGTTGTTCAAAGAACAAATGTACAATTCCATTAGTGATGAAATTAGTGGTCCTAAAATATGTTTCCGTAATAATTCTACCCATGAATAAATGACAAAATCAAATAGGGCTAAAGGTCTTTCAAGCAGGAGGTTCTGCTTTAGGAATAAATGACCAATTTCTAGTGATGTTATAATAAGTGTTATAAAGAGTTTTTCCTTCTCTTCTATGCAAGGTGGACAAAAGTAGCTTTGCAGTTGTTCTATGGAAAATAATAAATAAATAGCAATACAAGACTAAACTCTTTTTTTTTAAAAATATATTTTATTGATTTTTTACAGAGAGGAAGGAAGAGGGATAGAGAGCTAGAAACATCGATGAGAGAGAAACATCGATCAGCTGCCTCCTGCACACCTCCCACTGGGGATGTGCCCGCAACCAAGGTACATGCCCTTGACCGGAATCGAACCTGGGACCCTTCAGTCCGCAGGCCGACGCTCTATCCACTGAGCCAAACCGGTTTTGGCAAGACTAAACTCTTGTTCTGCAAATTCACAACTGTAAACCTACTGTTGCCCCACCTTGTACTTAAGGACAAGGACAGAATAACTCCAAGTCCTTCCAATCTCTGCTGCTAGAACAGTATCAGGTCATTCAGAGAAGGATAAGTATTTCTACCTGATTTTATAATTGTTTTTCTTAATAGGAATTTTTCTTTCCCTTCCTTTCTTCCTTCTTTCCCTCCCTGCCTCCCTCCCTCCTTTCTTCTCTGTTTCTTTTTCCTCCTATACTTATTCAGTGAATGAAGTCATCTTGATTGTGTGTTACTTGGGTGCAGGAATCCGAGAAAAATGTGAATATATATGGTGCAAAGGGGAAAGAGAAGTAACATTTTTAAAAATTTACAATGAATGTTTACAATATTTAAGCATATGCATTGTGTTGGCGCTTTAGTCCTTTCACTTAAATCCTGTTAAAATGCAGCTATTTTAATAAGTGCTTTCATGAGTGAGACATGCTTTCCTGGGAGTGGCTGTGACAGAGGAGTGGGGAGAGGAGAGACAGCGTCAGGGTACACTGAGGGACAGGCAGTTCTGCCCATGTCGAGGAAGAAGCGTGCAGAGAGAGAAGGGGAAGTGAGACGGGATCAATGACAATTTTTTCCCCACTTCTGTAGTCTCTTCAGTTTCCATTCTGCCTTATGGTATATTCTTCTAGACGTTTAGTATTTATCATTATCCATCACAAAACCACCTATTTTCATTGAACATCACCTATCATTTGGCATTCTGCTCAGCACTTGACATACTACATTGTTATATCAAACTCTGCTATTGTCTCTTTTACAGCTGAACAAAAGGAGGCTGAGAGAGCCAGTAAGGTGCGAAGAATGATAAAAACCAGGCCCACGTGTATCACACCTCCTCCCTCTCTGATGATAAGACTCCCATGCTCCTCTAATTTGGAAATTTGTATTTTCCTTCATATCAAGGCTGGGAAGAAACCTGTCCCAGTTAAGACCAGGTTGTTCAGTAGTGGGGGTGCAGGGGTGGTGTCCAGCAGCTCCTAAATACTTCTAGAACATGTGGTGTGCCGTGCCAATCACAGGGTGCAAGGAAGTACAATCCTGCCATGAGCCAAGAAAAAGGAGAAATGGAAGCCCTGGTGAGCATCACTAGCATACACCCCAGAGTCTCAACAGTAAACAGAATGAAAAGGAAGAAAAGAACTACAGAAGTTCTGAGTTCGAAAAGGGCAGGGTAATTTCCAGCTCATCTTTTGACTCCAACCCTGCTTATTGTGAACCTTTTCCATGTTGGTTTACTTGGTAAGGGGGAAGATTACTAGCCACTGGGGCCACTTTAAAGATGGGCAGGTACAGGTATAATTTTAGCAAAGCTGACAAAACAGATTGGTCACTCAGGTAACCCAGTTGAGATTCATGGTAAGAACGGCGTATGGTTTAGAGTTGCTACAGATTCCTGCATTAGCCAATGCAAACTTTTTCATTGCTGGTGATAACACAGCACTTTTCTGGAAGAAATGCAAAAGCGGGTTGACATTTGGGACAGAAGAAATGTATCTGGAGAGCTTTCAGGATTGAGTGCCTCTTTCAGATGGAATGAAGTTAGGAATTTACGAAATGAAAATCGATAAGCTGTCCTGGTTAATAAAGCAAATTATAATTCAAAATCATTAGATTGCCAAAAGCTTTCACTTTTAGAACTCTATAAAACCAACATTGATTTTGAATTAATAAAGCCAGGGAGTGTGATGCAGTGGGCGGGGATTGAGGAAGGCAGCATTCATAACCCATCAGGAAGTTACTTACTGTAAGAGTTTTATTTTATTTCCCAACTTTTAGGCTGTTTATCAACTGTTATGTGGGCAATATTAATAAGTATATGGGCAAGTACCACCAGGAAATATATCTCTACCTCCAATATATATTCAATAATAGTGTTCACTTTATCTCTAATACTCCTATTCTAGCAAATCTCATCTCTCAGCTACATCAACAGCCTCCTGAAGACCTTTCCATTTTTACGCTAGCCCCCAACCCATTCATCACTCACTAGACATAGTGTCTTTCTCATGCCTTTGCATGTGCCATTCTGCTCTTTTTCTGTTTCCTACATGGACAGCTCTATTTATTTCTTTGATTGTCTTCCTTTGGTTACTTTCTCAAAAATAGTCTTTCTTGATCTTCCTATAGCAAGTAGTTTCCTCTTATTATTTGCTACCTCAGCTCATTTGTTTCCTCCAGGGTGCCTATCCTAATTTATAGTTTGTCTTTGTTTGTCTATTTACTTCTTTGTTTGTTGTCTATACTAGATATGAGTTTCACAAGGGTGGAAGCTGGTTTGGTCTTGTCCAGCCTTGTCTCTACCAAGCACAGTGCCTGACACGTTGAAGGTGCGTAAGGAATATTTCAGTGATGAGTGAAGGGGATGCTGTGCGGAATAAGTGAGGTAATTAGGTGAATCTTTGAGTATCAGTGGTGTTCAGTAATCCTTGTTATTCTTCCCTGTTCCTTTACCAGTGCTGCCCAATCAATCTCCACCTCTCTTAACACAAACATCCCCTACTGAAGGTCCACTGGCTTGTCTCCCTGAAACCAAAATGTGGGGAGTTGTGTCCAAGTTCAGTGTCTCTCAAAATCGAAGAATGAAGTCGCAGACAAAAACGATAAGCGGAACCAACGTTTATTGAGAGCATCCATGCGAATTAAATTTTATTAGTCCATGTGTAGAGTCACACATGGCCATAAGCCATATGGACGCAGGGATATGCTCCCCTGAGACAGAAACCTCAGGAACCCGTTGCATGCTGGGAGAAGAGAGAGCTGAAGAGGAAGTGTGCACTTTTTAATTTAGGGGGTGGATACAGTCATGCTAGCTCCTGGTTGGTCTTTTTAAAGAATTCTGCCTTAGCAACATCATTGGGATTGGTTTATAAGCTTTACTGCCTTGTGATTGGTTATCTGCATGCTGCCTGTCTTAGCAATATCCATACATTTTAAAGTTCATACCCCTCATGTGCACCCTTCCTTCCCTGCCCAGTTGAGGAGCCTTAGTAACTCCACCTAGTTGTGTTCCCTGGTTTTATTTCTTCCCTCCCCCATGGTCCCAATTCCTGATTGCCTAGCTACCCTCTGTCTCTTAATTCCTGCCACATACAAATATTTTAGAAATCTAAACTAAAAGTCAAAATATATTGAAGTACAGAAAACAGAAGAAGTTGCTCGTGACTCTGATATATTGCTTTTTAACACCTCTGTGGTTTTGTAAGCTATGCACTGACACCCTAACACGACCTTTCCTAGACCAAATTTAAGGATTTGTATTCAACTGGCAGACACTTGTTTCCTACTATCTCTTCTTAGAGGTCATGCACTATTTCTAAATTTATCCTGAGCAGTGGTGTTGTAAAATTATTTGAATATTTTTTACCACTTTCTCTTATTATTTAAAAATGAGTGAAAAATCCTATCTAATAAAAGAGTAATATGCAAATAAACTGTCACTCCATCAAAAAGATGACAGTGCCCATAGCCACAAGATGGTGGCGCCCAGTCCCCTCAGCCCTGCTGCTGGAGTGTTCAGGCCTGTCAGCCAGGCAGGGGGCGGGGGGGGGGGGGGTGAGTAGCGAGGCTGGATCCGCCCCCTCTGGAGGCAGATCCAGCCTTGCTGCTCCACCGCTGCTGGAATGTCCTGGCTGGCAGGGGAGGGCAGTTAGGGGCGACCACCTGGCAAGGAAGGGAAGTTAGGGGTGACCGGGCCAGCAGGGGAGGGCAGTTGGGGGCAACCAGGCCTGCAGGAGAGGGCAGTTGAGGGTGACCAGGCCTGCAGGGCAGGGCAGTTGGGGATGACCAGGCCAGCAGGGGAGGGCAGTTAGGGGCAACCAGCTTGGCAAGGGAGGGCAGTTAGGGGTGACCAGGCCAGCAGGGGAGGGCAGTTAGGGGTGACCAGACTGGCAGGGGAGGGCAGTTAGGGGCAATCGGGCAGGCAAAGGAGCAGTTAGGCGTCGATCAGGCTGGCAGCGGAGTGGTTAGGAGCTGATCAGGCTGGCAGACAGAAGCAGTTAGTGGCAATCAGGCAGGCAGGCAGGTGAGTAGTTGGGAGCCAGCAGTCCCAGATTGGAGAGGGTGCAGGCTGGGCTGAGGGACACCCCCTCCATGCACGAATTTCATGCACCGGGCCTCTATTAAAAATATAAAATACATAAACCAATGATTAAAAGTCAGGATAAGAAACATTATAATTAGGGCAAAGGTGAAAGTAAGCATGCAATAGATGGTTAACATTTAGTTTTATGGTTATATTGAAAAGAATGCATTTAAAAACAGCATGAAATGTTGGAATTTATCATCAGGTATTATGTCTAAAAGTGATATGATTAAGAAGTTTACATCAGTTTTAGCTCTCTGTGAAACAGAATCCCATTCTAAAATATGTCTCTAGCAGATTTGACTTTCTAATGTGTTTTTATCTGATTTTGTCTGAAAGTACTCGATTGCTGATAGAGCGTGCTCCTTTTTCCTCCTGAAAGATTAGCAAACCCACTCCCATAGTTTGCTTATGAGGAACTTATGACTCAATGAGGAGAAGGAATTAGTTCTACAGGCCTGCCTCAATTCTTCCTGATCAGTTGCCTGAAATATTTCAGAGTCTAGGTCTACAGGCAAAAACACCAGTATTTATTTAAAAGGAACCCCTCATAGAAATGCAAATTAAAACCACAATTTAAAATATCACCTCATACCCATCAGGGCTTTTATCAATAAATCCACAAACAACAAATGTTAGCAAGTATATGGAGAAAAGGGAACCCTCGTGCACTGTTGTTGGGAATGCAGATTGGTGCAGCCATTATGGAAAACACTATGGAGGATCCTCAAAAAATTAAAAAGGGAACTGCCTTATGACCCAGCAATTCCACCTCTTGGTATATAGCTGAAGAAACCCAGAACACTAATTTGAAAGAATATATGCACTCCTATGTTTATTGCAGTGTTATTTATAATAGCCAAGCTATGGAAGCAACCCAAGTGCCCATCAATAGACAAGGAGATTTAACAAGCTGTGGTACATGTACATAATGAAATATTACTAGGCCTTAAAAAATAAAATTTTATCACTTGCCACTGCACAGATGGACTTAGAGGGTATCATGCTAAGTGAAATAAGCCAGTCAGAGAAAGACAAATACCATATGATTTCACTTATATGTGGAATCTAAAAAAATATATAAACAAATAAAACAGAAACAGACTCATAATACAGAGAACAGACTGATAGATGCCAGAGGGGAGGGTAGTTGGGGGACTGGGTGAAAAAGGTGAAGGGGTTGAGAAACAGTTACAAAATAGTCATAGGACTGTAAAGTGCAGCATTGGAAATATAGTCAATAATAGTGTAATACCTATGTAGGTTGTCAGGTGGGTACTGGAAATATCAAGGGAACACTTTGTAGAGTACATAATCATTTAACTACTATGCTAAAAATAATATTGAATGTAAACTGTAATAATATATATATTTAATCCCCTTATAGTTCTGGACTAATATCTATGCTAATAAAAGGGTAATATGCTAATTAGACTGGGAGACCTTCTGGACATCCTTCCAGACAAAGCCATGGTGGCAGGGCCGAGGCAGAGGTGGTTAGGGGTGATCAGGCCAGGAGGGGAGGGCAGTAGGGGGTGATTAGGCTGGTGGGGGGGGCAGTTGGGGGAAAGAAGGCTGGTGGGGGGCAGTTAGGGGCGAGCAGACCAGCAGGCAGAGTGGATAGGGGAGATCAAGTAGGCAGGCAGGTGAGCAGTTAGAAGAAGAATTGCGGGAAGAATGTCCTGGATTGCGGGAAGAATGTCCTATGGGATCGGGCCTAAACCGGCAGTCGGACATCCCCTGAGGGGTCCCAGATTGGAGAGGGTGCAGGGCTGAGGGACACCTCCCCCCATGCATGAATTTTGTGCACCGGGCCACTAGTTCATTTATAAATGGTGCTCATTTTGGGGTGGGAAATATTTACCAGTGGACAGCCAGCAGTTTTAGATGTACAAGAAGAAAGACACTAAAGGTATCTTCTAGTTTGTTTTCCTCTTGGTTAGTTCAATCCTCTATAGGTAAAAGGGTGTTTACTTCAGTCTGTTTCTCCTTTAAGAACAATAAAGATAAAACTATGGGAGTACAACTTGTGATTCTAAAACAACTCTCTTTAATGAATCAGTTTCAAAAGAGTTTTTCTGACTCTTCTACAAGCCTGCCCTGCTTCTTAACTCTTGCCAGATTGTGCTGGAATATGCCTCTGAACTTTGACACACTTACTTCGTAGATTTGGTGTGTCCTGTGGCCACTGGACTTCTTAATATTGTTCTGCATTTGCACAATGGATTTGGGAGTTCTGCCATATTTCCTAGCATTTAATCCCCAATACAGCTATCTCTGTTTTTCCTTCACTATCCACTGCTCTTAAGGCAATTACCATTCTTTGCAGGAGCCTATTTCAAGTCCTCAATAGCCATGTGACGAATGGTTACTGACAGTATAGAAGTGTGCGAACAGCACTGCTGTGGAGTGTCCAGATCTTCATTATCTGTGTCACCAGCCTCTCTCTCAACAAATGACCACCTGATCAAAACAGCCCAGATTGGAATGCATCAATGACTACACAACTCTTCAGTAAACTAAGTCTCTGTACAAATGTGCTTGACATTTTTTTTTCAGTTAATGATGCATTTTATTGCTTTCCAGACTCTTTTGCAAGGCTTACAAAATCCATCATGACCTTTAGTGTACCATTTGTCTAACTAACGTCAGTGTTCCTCTTTACCTTGAACTGTACGTTTTTGGACTGCTTTACTTTCTTGACTCCATTTTAAAACTTGCTATTTCTTTTGTCTGCAATATTCTTCCCTTCCCAATCAGCATCTCGAGAATGCTCTGTGTTGTGGGGCACTTTAAGAGGAAGTGCTCAATCCCTTTGGACAATTTAGAGATGTGGGTTAACTGAATGTCGCTTGACTTTTCATATCATTCAATATTGGAAAGCAATGTAGGGCACAGGGAGAATATGAAACTGTATTTTGTACATAGAAAATTATGAAATACCAAACTTAAGGGAAGAGACATTAACCCGGGGGACTTAAACTGTCCAAGTATTTTGTAAGAAGCAAACTATTTGTATCTTTATTGGTAGGCATGCGCATGCATATGTGTGTGTGTGTGTGTGTGTGTGTGTGTGTGTGTGTGTGTGTGTGTGATTTCCTCCCTGTCACCAGGAACTTGTCTCGATGGCTTTACCCCAAACATGAAGAGACAACAAACTATATTTGATTCTATTCCAATACTTAACTCTAATAAAGTATTTTAATACTAGCAGAGCCTTTGACAGACATCCTCTAATTCATTGTTTCTTTTTCTTTATGATCATCTAGAAGAAACAGTTGGGAAGGAGAACCACCCACAACAAGACCAGGACTGTCAGAAGCAGCCCAGCTTCCATCCAGGCTCTGGCCCTTCCTTTAATTCACACCTGGCGCCAATTTGCTTAGGAGCCTTTAAAGACAAAGCTGAATTATAGCAAAGAATGCCAGAGAGTTGAGGTACCCTCATAGAAGATAATTCCTAGTACTAAAATATGTTAGTACTAATATATTTGAATGGATTTCACATAACAGGCTTCATTATCTCTCCCTGGTCTTCCTGTGTCCCTGTTTGGGTCCAGACCCTGAAAAAGTCTCTGCAGGAAATGACTTTATGATAAAAATACAAGGACCCCCTCCTGATACATTTACTCAAGACCTGAAATTTGAACCTGATGCACATGTTTCAAATTGGTAAGGAAATGAACAGAAAACTTTTTTATACAATACCTATAGTTGCAATATCATCCTGAAAATGCAGTAACTATAAAAAAGATTTCATAAATTTCATTCAATAGATCCTAATGTGACTAAGATCAGACTATTCACCTCAATTTTTTGGCACTTGAACCAAGAACTCACAATCTTAGTTATAAAAGAATGTAGACCAACTTGAGGAATTACTGTATTTGCAATTCAGATTAAATGCCACTGGTCATTTTTCCTTCTCAGTTCATGCAAGGCCTGCTTCAATAAAGCATGTTTATCTGTTTCTGCATAATTAAGAAATATCTTGTACAAAGAACGAAGTACATAAAGAATCATCAGACACACTCACTAAACCAATTGCACATGGAGTTGTGCCAGTCTCCAGTTTCAGTGATTAGATTTTCTCTCCACTTTCTTTAAATATCACCAAAAAATGACTGTAAATTAGTAAGTAGCTATTTTCAAATTAATGGCAACATGTAAAGCTCAGAGGTTCCTGCTCAGTTTTGCAGGGAGTGTTGGTTTTGTATGATTGCAGTTACTGAACGCCCCCTCCCCTGCCCCCTGCCAGCAGGGAATTGTGACCCAGGCTCTTTCTCAGGCATCCAGGAAAACCCTACAATTCCATTACTCTCACCATGTTCTCAGCCCTGATGAAATCCATGATTGTGTTCTGTGGCATTTATGCTATGTTTTCTTTACTTGGACTTCTTTTGAATAATTTGTTTCTTAGGATTCCCAAGCACAAACAACTGGGCATCTTATTAAAACAAAACAAACAATAACATTATAAGTATAAACATTGAGAACACATATACATAGATGAATGAACAAACATATGGAATATAATGGTTTCTAAACATTATCATGCTGCTTATTTTAGTTGCAAGTACTCAAAAGTGATGTAAGCCATGCATGACCCCATCAGCTTTGGTGAGTCCCAGTATTGCTCAGCAATCCCAGTCCATAGCGATATGAGAACCTGAGTGTATTGTCTGATGCTAAGGTTAACTTGAGTTATTTTTCCAGACTTGAGTTCCTCTTTACTTTTAGAAGGTGAGAGAAAGGAAATTTGTTGATCACAGTGCTAGATATAGCCACCATCCACATAAGCTATCATGTTTAATTCCTAACAATGACCCTGAGAATAGAAATTCTTATTCCTGTTATTACCAATGAGAAAACCAAGTCCCAAAGCAGGTAACTGGCTTTCCCAAGAACAAACACACTGCGGAGGCTGAGACTCAAACCCGGGTCTGGGACTCTTAATTTTATTTCTTTTCTAATTTACCGGGCTACTTCAGGTCACCAAAAACCTTCCTATGTAGTAATAATATAAACCTGCTCAAGGACATGCAGGGGTAAATCAACAAGTGAAGTGTAGCTAAACCTGGAACATCAGACCTGTGACCATGCACACCTGGTTCCAGGGACAAAAACAGTCTGAAGCCCAGCCAAATGCACTGGAGGTCAGGTCTGGGTCACCGTCCCATTGGAAACAGAAATGTCAAATGGGAAAACTAAAGCAGAAGTCCACGTGTGTGGACAGGGTCAGTTGGATGGACTGTTTGGAAAAGCTCAGTAGCACCAGGGCCTAGAAGACATGTAGCTTTACCTCAACAAACTAATTCCAGACCCCACACACTGACTGTGGCTGTGTGCTTACTATTGTAGGACGTTTTGTGCGCATCAGCGCAATTAAGCCTCACGCAGCCATGAAGAAGAATGGCTGTGTGCCACAGTTTAGCATGGTGGTAAAGAGCTTTGACTCCAGACCAAACTGCCTGGGCCGGCTGCGGGCTCCCATTAGCCCTGTTATCCTATATCTCGGGAAATTTACTGTCTCTGTGACCAAGTTGATTTGTAAACTGAGAATGATAACAATCGTGGGGGGCTGTTATAAGAGTATGAAGAGTTTCAAACAGTGCCTAGGTCAGGGTAATTGCTAGGCAAGTGTTTGGTAAATACAGGAGACTGAGCAACTTGCATGAATTCATTAAAGGAATACACGAAGCTGAGACTCAAGTACAGATGGCATGAGCCCAGAGCCCACGCTCACAGCCCAGTTTAGAGGGTGTATGGATCAGTACCATCAGACAGAGGTGTCTGATTCTGCACATGAGAGACCTCAAAAACTTCATCTGCAAGAGGACCAGGGAAAGCAGATATCAACATGATCCCAGGATTCCTTTTTATTTTTCTCTCATCCCATCTTGGCTGCTATCTTGATGGAAATCATGACATATTTGAAACTCATTTCAGAATCTCCTTTGCCCAAGACCCTTTCCAGTGTCCGCTGGGCACTTGTAATCTTTGACTTTGTATCCACTTCTGAATTCATCTCCATCAAAGTTTAATAATACTCGTACTTAGCACTCTCTGCCTTCTGAGGAATCAATAATGGCGGACTCTAGCCAGAGTTTTTAAGGCATAATATAAAGAATCCTGTTGAGTTTGTCTGCGCCAGCAATCCCTTCTCCATGACAAGAAATATGCCTTACACTCACATCATGAAATGAGATTTTCAAAGAGCCATTACAGGTTTTCTCCCTGCACTTCCAAAAATCAGGTATTTTGAGAAATAAATATAGCTTTTTCTGTGAAGAAGGAATTGTTGCTTTGTGAGTTTTTTCTTCTTAACTGGGCATGAAGCAAATAATGGCAATACATAGCTAGATCTGCTTAGTCGCACCAATATATAAGAATGTAAACGTTTTGTAAAAAACAAAACAAAAACATTTTAACTATGCCAAATCAAATCAAATTAGGCTAAGATGTGTTGTCCCATGACTTTGAGTCCTTGGAAAGCATCCCAATTTAGTCCATTAGAGTAACCTTCTCTGGATTTCATATGCATAGACACATGCCTGGTGGGCAGAGACACGGTCTGAATTTGAGAGCAGGCATTTTGTAGTAAAGGCCACATCCCACAGTTCTGAGAGCAAACTTTCTCATGTGTTACTTTTCACAAAATTGCAAACCTGTGAGGAAAACAGCATGTGGAATATCTGCAGCAGGGTGTTGGGACATTTTCTTTAATCAGCTTTTGTGACTCACTATTATTAATTTCTCCAAGTTAAAAGGGTCATATTTAGTATGTTTTCTAGCTCTGAAAATACAAGAATTATGTAGTAGAGAGATGCAATAGGTAATCGCAAGGAAATTAAACAAAGACTTTGAAGTCAGGCATCCGGGTTTGAATATAATCTCAGCCACCAGCTAACTATGTGACTTTAGTTCAGTTGTTTAAGCTCTCTAAGCTTTGGGTTCTTTACTTTTAAAAGTACCTCAAATTATTGCCCAGGCAGCATGGTTCAGTAGTTGAGGGTCAACCTATGAACCAGGAGGTCACAGTTTGATTCCCCCTCTCCCTCCCCTGCCCCTTCTCTCCCCTTGTCAGGGCACATGCCCAGGTTGTGGGCTCGATCCCCAGTATGGGATGAGCAGGAGGCAGCCCATCAATGATTCTCTCACATCATTGATGTTTCTATCTCCTTCTACCTCTCCATTCCTCTCTGAAATCAGTAAATATCCTATCTAATAAAGAGGTATTATGCAAAATTACCGTCACTCCATCACAAAGATGGCGGCACCCATAGCCACAAGATGGCGGCACCCAGTCCCCTTAGCCCCACCGGAGTCCCCCAGTCCTTTTAGCCCTTGCTGTGGTGAGGGGCAAGCAGGCCCCAGCAGAGAGCAGACAACAGGGCCCTGCTTTCCCCTGGCCGCAGCAGCAAAGGGAAAGCAGGCCCCCGCAGAGAGCAGACAGCAGGGCCTGTGGCATCGAGCAGGCAGGTCCACAGAGAGCAGAGAACCACAGAGAGCAGGCCTAAGCCATCAGTAGGACATCCCCTGAGGGCTCCCAGATTGGAGATGGTGCAGGTCGAGTTGAGGGACCCACCCCTCACACCTTGTACACAAATTTCGTGCACCAGGCCTCTAGTATATATATAACTAGTATATATATATATATATATATATATATATATATGTATATATATATATATATATATATATATATATTAAAGTATCTCAAATTTTTAAAGTAAAAGATTAAATTAGATAAAGCACCAAGTATAAAGCTAGTACTAAAGAAAATGTAAGTACCTGTTAATATTACTGTGCTGATTTCACAGATGTGGAGATTTTAATTTTAATCAATAATTTTGGTAACAACCACAACCAGAAACCATGACTAGATAGATATTGCTTATTACATCGTGTTAAATGGGTTGGAGAAGAGTCTGGAGACATGGAGATCCATCAGGAGGCTATTACACTGATTCAGATGGGGAGTTCTCATTAAGATGGTGCCAGGAAGATGGAGAAAGAAACACTACTTAGGATTTGGCATTTGGAGGACAAATGCTGTAACTGATTGGCTATGGCGGCAAGAAATATCAAGAACTTAAATAATAAACCTTTTCATCTAATCCTTCTGACTGAAATCCACTGATGATGGGACACTGACGGGGCAGACTATTCTAATGAAGGGGTGTAAGACTGTAAAAAGACATGTCCAAGAATGACATGCTGGAAGCATTTGTTTTCATTCAGCATCAGCTGATATTCCTGAGCATCTACTAGATTGCATAGAGTGCTAGGCATTTAGTGGTAGGTATACATAATAAAACTTCACCAATTCAAAGGTATACAGAGAAATAATATCCATGCTTATATGAACATCCTGGTTATAAAAACAAAAAGCTCACTTCAAACTAGCGTTAAAAAAAGGACTTTTATTGATGAATTAATTAACTGAAGAGCTTTAGAAACATGAATCTTGGTGATCAAGTGATGTATGCAGAATGTGTTTGTTTTTTCTGCCTTTTGTTCTGCCTTCTGTATTGGTTTAATTCTCAGGAAGGTTTTCTGTTTCTGGTTGCAAGATGACCAGTAGCTGCTCCAGGCTGTCATCCTTACTAGTTAAGCGATCTCAGTGTGTGTGTGTGTGTGTGTGTGTGTGTGTGTGTGTGTGTGTGTGTGTGTGTTTGTAGTGGGGCGGGGGTGGGGGGTGGGGAAAGATGCTTCAACTTCTCACAACCTCTCAATAGTTCTAGCAAATATTGCTGATGGAGTATGGATCATATTTCCCTTCTTGACCTAATTACTATGGCTTGGGGTTGGCCCCGATGAACCTTATGGGCTAGGATAAAAGCAAGTGGCTCCAAAATAAAAAATAAAAAAATGATTGAAGTGTTATTGCTAGAATCATGGGAGAATGAATTGAGTGATCAAAAATTAAAGATGGCAACTATACTATCAAAATGATTCAAGTAAGGCCCCCTTTTGTTGCAAATAACAGAAATCCATTTCTACACCAACATGGAATCCTATATAATAGAAGGGTAATGTGCAAATTGACAGAACGGAGCAAACGGTCGCTATGACGCTCACTGACCACGAAGGGGCAGAACCGCCCCCTGCTGGTCAGTGTGCTCCCTAGTGGGGTCGCGGGTGGGGGGGGGGGGGAGGCGGGGAGCGCTGCTCAGCCACAAGCCAGACTCCGGCTCAGGGCTGGCGAGTGCAGCGCAGCGGCTGTAGCAGGAACCTCTCCCGCCTCTGCAGCAGCGCTAAGGATGTCCCTCAGTCAGACATCCCCCAAGGGCTCCCAGACTGCTAAAGGGCACAGGCCAGGCTGAGGGACACCTAGGCAACGCCCCCACCCTACCCCAGTGCATGAATGTCGTGCACCAGGCCTCTAGTTTGTTATAAGAATCTCATACAACCCAAGAGGAGGGAGTGCAATAGGACCTCACCAGGAATTGAAATGAGGAAATGAAAATGAATGGGCCTTAGGCACTGGAAGCATATGCTCGTGGTAATATTGCTCCATCGCACCAGCCTTCCCTGGAGACTCCAGGGATACACTCAGGTCTGTTGGTCTCTGGCTTGCCTCTGGCATCTCCAGCTTTAAGTTCATTCAATCTTCAGAACTTTCTCCATTGATCCCACACCCTAGCCATTTGTACTTTACAAGATTTCAAGGAACTGGGCAGCAAGCAAAGAAATAAACAATTTGAGAACAGGGTCTATGTAATCCCTCCTTATCATCTCAAAGAATCTATTCCTTTTGACCTATATCGTACTTCCAGGAGGCTCTGGGGCCATACACTTTCTTGGTGACTGTATAAAGAACCAGAGGTTGAGCAGAGAGTAGGAACCATGGAGTCCTTCAGCTCAAAGAGTCTGGCACTGCAAAGCAGAGAAGCTACCGAGTAAGATGGCAGGTCGGTCTGTGGCTCATCTCTTCATGTACGAGACAAGCAGTGAGGCGCTAGATGAGCTCTACTGTGTGTCCAAAGAGTACACGCAAAGCCGGCCGCAGGCCCAGCGGGTCATCAAGGACCTCATCAAGGTGGCTGTCCAGGTGGCCATGCTGCACCGCAGTGGATGCCTGGGCTCCAGTGAGCTGGCCCTGGCTGCCCGCCATGACTGCGCTCAGCTTTGGCGAGTTAGACCTCCCTTTCGAGGCCACGGTGCTGGCTGTCCTGCTGACCCATGCCGAGACATACTGCTGGTGCTGGTCAGCACCACCTCACGCCCAAGTCACACAGCCACAGCCGCTGTGTGTGCTATCACTTCTCTGGCCCAAGCCTGCTCACAGCCCTCTCCGGGCCTGACTTCACTCAGCACCTTGGCAAGATCTGTGATGGGCTCCGGAAGTTGCTGGATAAGGGAAAGCTCTGAGATCCCTGAACCCAGCACATTCCACCTTGATCTTGACTAAACGGCTGGCCCAGAATGCAGCAGACAAGGAATGAGTGGGCTTTCTAACTCTGCTCATCTGCACTAAGGCTTTTCAGTCCTCAGGCTTTAGTCTTCCCCAAGACTGCTTTTGACTCTGACACCCCCGCACCCCCAAATGACTGGTGGAGAAAAAGCAACAAGGCCTCTCTCCCACCCCAGCTCCAGAGTAGGAAACAAAGCTGCCTGGAAAGACAAGTGACACTTGGATCTCTTATTTCCTCCATAAGGGATGTTTGAAACAGGGAAGCCCTCTCCCTTATGGGGACACTAAAGACAGAGGGGGAAAGGGGTCACTTTGAGACATCCTAGACCTGCAGTTCTAAGCAGAGCCAGGACAGACACCAGAGACTGTTCCAGAGTACAGGAAGAGGGGCTAGGGCACCGGAGAGGCTCACAGGGGAAATAAAACTACTAAGACATGAAAAGAAAAAAGAAAGAAAATTAATTGGCCTTACAGTTACCTCTCTCTTTCTCCCTCTCTTCCTCCACCTCCTCCTCCTCCCCCTTCTCTTCCTTTTGCTCTTTCTTCTTCTCTTCCTCCTCCTCCTCCTTCTCCTCTTCTTCTTCTTCTTCTTCTTCTTCTTCTTCTTCTTCTTCTTCTTCTTCTTCCTCCTCCTCCTCTTCCTCCTCCTCCTCCTCCTCCTCCTCCTTCTTCTTCTTCTTCCTCTCTCTCTCTCTCTCTCTCTCTCTCTCTCTCTCTCTCTCTCTCTCTCTCTCTCTCTCTCTCTCTCCCCCCACCTGTTAGTCTTTGTTTTTCTTGGCACATCTTCTATATGTTGGCTATACCTTGCTCTTCAGTCCAATGTCTCTATTTCTCAACACACATGACTATTCCACCATTCTGAGTTTATATTTCCTCAGTTTCAACCAATCAAAAGAGACCAAGATTAGCTTCTCTTACTCTCAATTCAAAACTTATGAAACAGAATCTTATTAGTAAAACTTGGATCTAGTGACCACCCCAGTCCAACCAAGTGTGACATACAGACTGGGTTAAACCCAGCTATATAAGAGCCTTGGCCCCTCCACCTTTAGAGTAGGCTCACGTCTCTGGAAATAGCTCCTGTAGAACAGCGTGGTGGGAGGAGTGTTGAGGTGAATGAGGGGGACAGGGTAGGGGAAAGGCTCAGTTTGAAACAGACCTTCCTATCATTATATCCACATACCAATTCTGCTTCCTTAATGTCCTTGAATCTGTCTATTTGTCTCTTTCCTCATTGCAGCTAAATTAGTCCAAGCTGCCCTATTGGACAGCTTATTCTAATGTTTTCTTGTTTCCCCCAGACTCCCCCACCAGAATGTTTACTGTGCAGCCAAAGTAACCGCTCCTCCACACCAGGTCTCCACAGTGCGGCCAGAGAGCTATTTCTAAAGCACACGCATAATCCCGGCACATTCCTGATTGGAAGTTTTAAGAGTTTCGCACTTATCCCAGAATAAATTCCAAATTTGTAAGCACCACATATATTTCCCTTAATAATCGCAGCCCTTCATTCCTCTATTTTATTCTTTGTTCAGTTCCATAAATGTACCCTCTATAGCAGAGTGCATAGGCATGAGATTAGACTTCAGTGAAAAAAGACACAAGCTTCAATGCATTCTTTTTTATTGCTGTGTAAGAAATTATCACAAATTCAGGAACTTCAAGCAACAACCGCATTTCTGTAGGTTGAAAGTCTAGGATAACGAGGCTAGAATTTTTGCTCAGGGTCTTACAAGGCAGAAATCAAGAATCAGTTGACAACATTCTCATTTTGTGTTCAAGGTCCTTTCCCATGTTTGTTTCTGTTATTGGCAGAATTTAGTTTCTTGTTATTGTGGGACTGAGGTCCTGTTTCTTTGCTGGCTCTTAGCTGGGGCCTCTTTCAGCACCTTATGACCACCTGCATTCCTTCTCACATGACCCCCTCCATCTTCAAACCTACTATAGCATGTTGAATCCTTTTCATACTTCACATCTCTCTGATTTCTTCTGCCACCAGTTAGAAAAAGTTCTTGCCCTAGCCGGTTTGGCTCAGTGGATGGAGTGTCAGCCTGTGGACTGAAGGATCCCTGGTTCGATTCTGGTCAAAGGCACATGCCTGGATTGTGGGCTCAATCCCCAGTAGGGGGTGTGCAGGAGGCAGCCAGTCAATGATTCTCTCTCATCATTGATGTTTCTCTCTCTCCCTCTCCCTTCCTCTCTGAGAACAATAAAAATATATTTTTAAGCATTTTTTTTAAAGTTCTGGCCTCTAACTGATTTAATAAATCTCTTCCTAATCAATATCCTTGAAGGTATACATTTCAGGAAGTCTCCAGAGAGCTCACTGTTGATATGATTGTTACTTCCTAATTAGAAAAAAGGATGTGCATGATGAGTAATAAGCAAAAGAGACATGTGAAATATATGCTCTGACTAATAACATTTCCCAAACTCATTTTTCCTAGGCCACATTCCCATGTGAAGCATCTCTTCAGCTATCAAGGAGGGATGGCCAAGAAGACTTGATCAGGAACACGAGTTGATCAGTGAAAGATCTTAGTGGTATCCATGAACCTGTGGGAAAGAGTGTTCTGAAAACTGTTGATAATTTGCAACCCAGTCAAGTGTTTACTAGTGTGAAAGAAAGGGCAAGGGTAGAAGGGAAGAGAGGCTAATAAAGTTCTTGAGAGGAGTGTTAACAATGTCCAGGAGGCCTGGGAAATATTCTTCATAGAAGTTAGTGCCAGAAATTCTTCTGTTCTGAAAAATAGGTTTGCTTTTTATTATCAAATATGGAGAGCTATGTAATCATTCATGTTTCTGTTTTGCCTTGGCTGCCAAAATCTCAGAACTAATAGCTGTGTGTCTCCTCCTTGTTCCTGGGAGGTTTTCCTCCTTTTTTCTGTACCTGATTGTTTATATCTTTTATTCTTTATTTTGGCTATTTGTATATATGGCATATAAATCTTCATGTACATTATTTAAAAGTTTTTGTAGAAGTAAGAAAGTATGTTTTGTAAATATAGAAAACATAACATGTTAGAGTATGTAGCAAAAATGTAAAAAATAAGGAATTTAATATCTTAACTGCAACTGACAAATAGGTATATGTAAAAATATATAGCGTTAGAAAAAGATAGTGAAAACACCTGGAAAAGCCCATGAGTGGAATAGCATTGGGAGAAAAGAAACCTAGTTTAAGAGAAGAAGGAAACACTATTAATATAGTAACAAAAATAACACCTTTTAACTTGGGAGGCAATGTTTAACTTTTTTCTTAAAAAATTTTTTACAATATGTTTTTTTCAATTACAGTTTATATTTACTATTTGTATTAGTTTCAAGTGTACAACATAGTGGTGAGACAATCATATATTTTACAAAGTATTTCCCCCAATATTTCCAGTACCCAAATGACGCCTACACATAGTTAGCACAATAGTGTTAACTACATTTCGTACACTGTATTTTACATCCCGTGGCTCTTTTGTAACCACCAGAGACTGTGTTCACTTTAACATTACTGTAAGCTCGTAGCCCTTCATTATTTTTTGGTGGGCAGCACAGGTACTCATTGACCTCTTTGAGGATATTGATGGCAATTATGAGCTCTATTCTTACAAAAATCCTATATAATAAAAGGGTAATACGCAAATCGACCAAACAGCGGAACGACTGGTCACTATGACGCGCACTGACCACCATGGGACAGCCACTCAAAGCAGGAGCTGCTCCCTGGTGGTCAGTGTGCTTCCACAGGGAGAGCGCCACTCAGCCAGAAGCCAGCTCATGGCTGACAAGCACAGCGGCAGTGGTGGATGCCTCTCCCACCTTCGCAGCAGCACTAAGGATGTCCAACGGACAGCTTAGGCAGGGAGCGGACCTAAGCAGTCAGTCAGACAGCTCCCAGATTGTGAGAGGGCACAGGCCAGGCTGAGGGACCCCCCCACCCAGTGCATGAATTTCATGTGTTGGGCCTCTAGTTTAAATATAAACATACACACAAAATAACTTCAAAGGATTCTCAAATCTCCTACTGTTAATACAATAAGGAACCCTAATTTATACAGAACCAACCCCCTGTATATTAATGCATTTTGGTTAATAAAAATAAAGTTTAACAACCAGTAAAATAAAAATAAAATGTATGTTTGCTTTACAATATAGTAGTCGGAGGAAATCTTTAGAAATATCATTGCTATGCCATTTCTATCTTAGTTATATTAACTTCCATGTTAGTAGATACCACAAATACAAATGCAAGGTTTGGTAAGTATTACCAAGTTTCTCAAGCACAAATAGAGTTAATGTGAACTATGGAGTCAGAGGATATAGAAGATTAAAACAAGCGCAGCTTTGCCAAACTAAGTTTTCTTGGTATAAGTAGCTGAATTCTTGAAGTGAAGCCAGTCACTTGAGATATGAGGTTTATTTATGGTGCAACATCTTCACAGTGAAGTATATTACTCATGTGTATGCTCAGAGACTCATGACTACGAAAGAAAAAAAGAAATAGAACTCAAAAGGCCTATTTTGTTGGTTAACTTTGGTAAATGTATTGGGTGAAGCTGTTGGTTGAGATCATTTTGCCTTGTGGATAGTTTAATGTGAGGTCAATGTGTCCCCCTCTCCTGGTAAATAAGAATTACGTTTTCTAATAATTATCTGAACTAAGGTAATAAAATTCTGTCCTTAAGTCATAGAGAAATATATGGGTCACTTACTAGACACAATATGGCCCTGAGAGAAAGTCAAAGAAGACCTTTCCACCCAAATTTTCAATCAGAAATTAAATATATATATATATTTAATTAAATATATATATATTTAATTTCTGATTGAAAATATATATATAAAAAAGGCTAATATGCTAAGTGCCTGACCATCTGACCAGTCGCTATGATGTATACTGACCACCAGGGGGCAGACACTCAATACAGGAGCTGCCGTGATGTGCACTAGCCATTTACAGAGAAACGGCACCACGGACTTGGTGCCCACAAAGCAACACTTGGCTTCCCCCAAGTGGGACACAGGCCCCATCACCATCCAAGAGTAACAGCACACCAAATCGTAGCTAATACTGCCAAGACCCCATGGTGCAAAATGTGGCCCACAGCCCATCCCAGCCCAGAAACTGCGGCTGTGGGCACCAGGTAATGATGTCACGTAGCAACGCCCAACTTTCTCTTCCTAGCAACAGGCCAGTTAATAATAAACAGCACCGTGCACCTGGCACCCACAAAGCAACACTCAGCTTCCCCTATTTTCTTTTTATTAGCTGGAAAATGGAGATTTAGAAAGCTTAGAAACTTGACCTGACTGAAAAGAAGTAAGAAATGGTGGACCTTGAAAATGACTTCAGATTTTCTCACTGCACAGAATATAGTCAAACACTGTTGCAGTTAAATATTTTACCCTTTGTTCTCCCTGTGTGATCTACAATAATAATCTGCTTCATGTTGATATTTACTGCTGTGTTGCTGACAATTACCTGAAAGAGAAGTTGGGGTGCTTCACTGGGCTGGAAAAAGTTTAGCTAAATCATAAAGCTGGTCTAATTTAGCAAGTTTATTCTATATCTATAAAAAGCTAAGTTGATTCACCTATGTGCAATACATATAAAGCTTTTGCTGGCACCAATTGCACACGTGTGTTTCCATCTGTCATTGTGGATGGTGAATTTGGTTGACACTTCTATTATACTGTAGAGAAAGGGCGAATAGTGATATTAAAATATTTCTTCTAATTAATTTTCTTTCAATGTGCACAAATTCGTGCACTGAGCCACTAGTAGTTACATAATGTTGGGTAAATTGATGAATTTTTCTGAGCCTCAGTTTTCTCCCCTGCATAAAGAAGGTAATGATGCTTTGTCTGTCTACAGGATTGTCAAGTTAATTAAATCAGAATATCTGAAGAGGTTAACATAAGGATGGCATGTAAAAGTTTTCAATAAATGGAGCCATCACTAGCATTGTGAGAACAATGAGGTCTTTGAAGTTTTTTTATTCACAGTAACTAGAGCCATCCCATTCTTCTATATAGCTATTGATGTCAGTGCTTAAAGTATACTTCAATTTCTCAGTCAGCTGCCGTAAAAGAGACTGTCTCACCTACAGTATTGCCAACTACTTGCAGTGTTGTGACTATTTAAAGGGATATGGCAGCAAATAAAAAAGTTAGTGCTTCCCCACTTTCTTAATTATGAGCAAGGGATAAATAAGATATTATGAAAACTCAAAAACAAAGAAACAAACAAGTTATTCCTTAGATAAATCTGCAAGGCTTAAATTAGGCAAGGGAAACTGATATGGGTCTTGAAGGATGAGAATAAGTTCATTCACTTAGCCCTCATTCGTCGAACCATTACTATATGGTAAGTATCTGAGACACATAGAAGATACAGCTCTGTCCTTTAGGAATTCATGCTCTAGTCATGGAAGAGACAGACATGTAAGCAAATAATTACAATATTATAGATTTATAATAATAAAATATAATTAATATGTTATTTTATATCTACACTAATAAAAAAGAAAGATGCAAATTGGCCATACCTCCACTATGCTCACCAGCCAATCAGGAGCAAGTATGCAAATTAACCCAACAAAGATGGCAGCAGCCACAGAGCTGAGCGAGCAGGAGGCTTGGGTTGCCCCCAGCGATGGAGGAAGCCAAGCTTCCCACCCCCTGGCCTGCCCTGGCCTCTGCTCAAGGCTACAGTTTCAATTATAGAAGATAAATAAATCCCAGATACCTGCTTCCAGCCGGCCCTGGCCTCCGCTCAAAGACGTGCTGGAAAAAAAAAAAAAGGAGGGGCTGGGAACCTGGTCGCCAGGGGGACATAGCCAGCCTGAAAATGGCCCTCAGCCCCTAACCCAGGCTGGCCACACCCCCATGGGGTACTGGTCCCCACTGGGGGGCTTGACCAGCCTGTAAACAGCCATCAGCCCCTCACCCAGGCTGGCCAGGCACCCCAGTGGAGACCCCCACCCTGAAGGGGGTGTGGCCAGCCTTAAAATGACCCTCAGCCCTTCACCCAGGCTGGCCACACCCCCATGGGGTGAGGGTCCCCACTGGGGGGCTTTACCAGCCTGCAAACAGCCATCAGTCCCTCACCCAGGCTGGCCAGGCACCCCAGTGGGACCCCCCTAACCTGAAGGGGCTGTGGCCAGCCTCAAAATATCCCTCAGCCCTTCACCCAGGATGGCCATGCCCCCATGGAGTAAGAGTCCCTGCTGGGGGGCGTGGCCAGCCTGCAAACAGCCATCAGCTCCTCACCCAGGCTGGCCAAGCACCCCAGTGGGGAACCTCACCCCATGGGGGTGTGGCCAGCCTGCAAACCACCACAGGCCCCTCGCCCAGGCCACCCCACACCCCAAGGGAACCCCCACCCTGATCTGGGACACCCTTCAGGGCAAACCAGCTGGCCCCCACCCGTGCACCAGGCCTCTATCTATACTAATAAAAGGGTAATATGCTAATTAGACTGGGACACCTTCCAGGAGACCTTCTGGACGTTCTTCTGGACAAAGCCAAGGTGGCGGGGCTGAGATAGAGGCAGTTAGAGGCCAAGAGGGGAGGGCAGTTGTGGGTGATCAGGCCAGGATGGGACGGCAGTTGTGGGTGATCAGGCTGGTGGGGGGAGGGGCCATTGGGGGTAAGCAGACCAGCAGGGGGGCCAGTTGGGGGCAAGCAGACCAGCAGGGGGGCCAGTTGGGGGCAAGCAGGCTGTCAGTGGGGGTCAGTTGGAGGTGATTAGGACAGCAGGGGGGGCAGTTTGAAGTGAGCAGGCCATCAGGGGGGCAGTTGGGGGCAAGCAGGCCAGTGGGGAGGGAAGGTGGGGCAAGCAGACCAGCAGGGGGGGGCAGTTGGGGTGAGCATGCCAGCAAGGGGGGCAGTTGGGGGCAAGCACACTGGCACGGGGGGCAGTTGGGGGTGATCAGGCTGGTAGGGGGGCATTTGCGGGCAAGCAGGCTGGCAGCAGGGGGCAGTTGGGGGCAAGCAGGCTGGCAGGCAGAGTGGTTAGGGGCAATCAGGCAGGCAGGCAGGCAGGTGAGCGGTTTGGAGCCAGCAGTCCCAGATTGCGAGAGGGATGTCCGACTGCCAGTTTAGGCCCGATCCTTGTAAACCGGCAGCAGGACATCCTTCGAGGGGTCCCAGATTGAAGAGGGTGCAGGCCGGGCTGAGGGACACCCCCCCGCCCCACCGCGTGCACAAATTTCTTGCACCAGGCCACTAGTATGTTTATAATATAATATAACTGAGGGAGTCCCTGACTCTACCGTAGGTCTACAATCATATGTACGTATATGTGTCTATGTAAAGGAGGATCTGGAAAGTCTTCCTAGAGAAGACATTTGAGCTAAGTCTCACTGAAGAAAAGGAGGATTTCTGCAGGCTGCCTTACAGATCAGAGGCACAGGAGCATTCCAGAAAAAAAAAGGAAACTAAATTTCCTTAGGAAACTGCAAAGAGAATGTCTGAAGTATAGTATAAGGAGATGGGAAGTGAGAGCTTGGAGTGGGAACAAACATGTGAATTATGATTTAGACATGCAGGAGAAGAAGCTAAAACTCAGGAAAGGACAAAATCATAAAGGTTTTTACTAAGCAACAGGAAGTCACTGAGGTGGCTGAGGTTAGCCAATTGGCTGAGCCTAACATTAGTGAATCTGGGTCATCATAGTGTAGTCTGGTTCATCTATGCCCCAGCTTCAGCTACCCCTCATTCCTACTCCCAGCTAGCTACCGTGCAAATATGTGCCCTCAATTTCAGGAGCCATGAGGCCTATATCTATTGATATTGCTTGAAATATATTGGTAACATAACTTTTTATTTAGTTTAGAACTATTAGCTTCATCTTTGGTTATATATGCTATAATTTAGGTCTGAAAATCAAGAGACATAAATTAGGGCTCTATAGGTGAAAGCATTTTCTAACCTAATAAGAGGATTTACATTTTTTGAGTAATAGTTCAGGAATGGTTTCCTCCATCTTGCGTTGTTTATTTTCTTTTTCATTGTTGTTGTTATTTTGTTTTGTTTGTTTTTTCGTTAGTCCTCACCTGAGGATATTTTCCCATTGATTTTTAGAGAGAGTGGAAGGGAGAGGGAGAGACAGAGAGAGAAAAACATCGATGTGAGAGAGACACATTGATTGGCTGCCTTCACATGCACCCCAACCAGGGCAGGAGATCAAGACTGCAACTACGGTATGTGCCCTTGACAGGAATCGAACATGGAACCCTTAGGCCAAGGGCCAACACTCTATCCACTGAGTCAAACTGGCTAGCGCTAGAATAGTTAATTTTCTTTGTTCTTGGAACATTAGAATATTTGCCCATATTTTATTTATTTATTTAATTCACTAACATTCCCCACTGGTAGAAGTATTATTGCAAATATTTTTTATCCTTCCTTTTCTACTGGGTAATTTTGAAATCAAGTAAAGCATTGGAGATAAAAGAACAAGTTGAAGTTATTATTTATTTCTCCATAGAGTTGCCAGTAATTTAAGGAGTAGTTGAGATAAGAGCCCTTCCTTGTGAACTTCTGGGAATTTGGGAAAATATATATTATTGTTCTACTCATTTCCCAGTCCACCACTCTGATATAAACATTGCTTGGAGAAACCTGGTTTGGGGTGAAAGCAATGTCATTTTGAGTGATGTGTGTCACAAAGTGTTTGATTAACCAGGGTAGCCAAAAACAAAGTTAATTATTTGGTCAATATCATACTAGGTTTTTCTGTTATTACCCATTTTATTGCTAATTACTTTATTTTCCTAGTCTTCCCATCTACACATTTGATGTTTTACAATAATGTACTTCAACTGTAAGATCAATTTGCACAAGGTAGCCCAAAGATTAAATCATATTTTATCAGAAACCTGTACCTAGCCTCATTCAGTTAAGCATGTTGATTACACTAAAAAAAACACAACAGGCTTTTAGAACCACTAATTTGACTTTTTTTAAAAACCTTGCCAAGTTTCTGTCAAATTTCTTTTTTTTTAAATAAACCTATATCGAGAAGTGACAGCAGGATGATAGATGGGAACTACACAGCTTTTATAGTTTGAAGGTATATGGGGGAAATGCCCCTGAGAGTGGATTTCATGTGAAAAGTGCAAAATCAAAGCACAGCGGCATCTGTTAGTCTTTATTGCTACTTTATTTCATAACTTTGGTTTAGTCATTAAAAATGCCAAAGGGTCATATGTTTTCTACATCTGAACAGAAAATTATATAAAAGGCCAATTTACAAAGCTCTCCTTGGCAGGACTCCCGGGGAATGAGAGACTGCAAAATTTGTGATCTGGGCTTTCTCAAAGCAACTAGCAGAAATTTTACTTAAATCTAATTTTAAACCTGGGTTCCCTAACTCCTTGGTTTTCACTATATGTGTTAAAAAATACTGTATCTGTAAATTCTTGGCATAAAATACCAGGCTAGTGAAACAATGTGAATTTCTAAATTTTTCTACTGAGTAGTGTTGTTAATTTATAAGTGATATTAGTGCATTCAGTTGTTGTAAGCCAAACAATCTAGAAGCAAGTGAAGAAAAATATTATAGTTTTTCCTAGTTCCAAGTCCTTCCTTTCTAAGAACAGCAAGTATCCCTCCACATCTTTTAAAATACATATTACTACATTAGTAATCAAAGTTAGATGTTTTTCCAATAGCCAAGATGATCTCTAATCTGGAATTTCTATATCATGTAGTGGTTTTTAACCATTTTATAGCAGAATACTTCTTTTATTATTTTACAATTTAAATTTCTTATGAAAATTATAGCACTTAAAGACTGGTCTCAACTTGAATGTCACTTCCCCTGGAAGTGATTTTTATTCCATAAACTAGACTTAGAATTAATTCCTGAGGGATTTTTTGAGTTAAATGTTGTTAAGTTCCTTATGGCAAAGAGAGTTACTATCATTCTATTATCAATAATCTCTGGCCCAGTGCTAATCCTATTAATTCATCTACACTAATAAAAGAGAAACATGCAAATTGACCATCCCTCCACTACGCCCACCAGCCAATCAGGAGTGAGTATGCAAATTAACCCAACAAAGATGGTGGTTAATTTGCATTTGTAGGTGCTGAGCAAAGACTGAAGACAGCGTAGAAGGAAGCCAAGCGCTGCAGAAGGGAGTGAAGCGGTGGAGAAGGGAGGGAGCGAGGTGGTAGAGAAGGAAGGGAGTGAGGTGGCTTCGCTCCCTTCTCTGCCTTGCTCCGACTGCAGGAGCCCTATTCTTGCAGGAGTAGGCCCAAGGAAGCCCTATTCTTGCAGGAATCTTCCTGCAACAGGCCTCTAGTATATATATAATGAATTGTCCCTTCATTGACAGATAATATTTCATAACTAATTTTGGGGACTATAAACTAGTCCTTAAGCACTAAAAGAGCATAACCTTAGATAGTACCTGGTACCTAAGTTATTTCATATTTGTGGAATGAAGAATAATATACCTCTAATCATTCCAAGGAGCTCTAGCATTCCTGGTACACAATTTGAAAACCAGAGGATTGTGGACAAGGCACCCACAAAGGTGCTAAGCAATCTGACTTACAGGTTTGAGTTTTGCAAAGCCTCTGTGTTTCGGTTATAATCCCTACTTCACTTGATTTATCGGGGCCACTTGACATCACTTGGCTTTCCCATTCTTTCCTGGTTCTCTTCTACATCCCTGAGAGTTTCTCTTCAGCCTCCTTCATGGGGACTACTTCTGGGAACCCTGAATAGCTTTCTGTTTATTTACTTTTCTTTTAAATGTTCTTTTTTTTTTTTTAATGATCTTATCTGCTTTGTGGTTTTGGTTACTGGTGTGTTGGTGACATCTGCATCCTTATTTCCAGAGTCCACCATGCTCCTGAGTTCCAGGAAGTATTTCTAACTGTTGCCGGACAACTTCATTTTCATTATATTTTGATGCTTCAAACTCTCCGTACAGAACACTATCCTCTCTTATACTCCCGAATGGTGCTTCTTTTACTGTATTCTCTAACTTAGTTAATGGCATTGGTTGTTTTATCTAAAAACTAATGTTCATTTTAAAATTTGTCATCTTCTTTACATATCACCGATTCCTGTTAGTTCTACCTCTTAAATAGTTCTCAAACTCACTCCATATAATTTGTTCCCAAAGTCACTGTGTTGGGTCTCTCACATGGATTTTCTATCTTCTACAATGTTTATTAAAATATATTGTTTTTAAAGCAGGAATATGAGCATTTCATCCCCCTACTGGAGAAATATCAGTCACTCCATTGCCTCATTTAGTAGCACTCAGGGATTACGTTAAGGCTCAGGAGGAAAATGTTGGCACTTCTAAATATATTTACTCTGGTTTTATTAAACATATTTGATATTTACTAAAGAATGTGACATATATACAAGTGATAAAGTATAATAATAAAATTAATGTGTGAACTCACTACTGACTTGCATCCTAGAATATGTCCAGAACTCTCATGTGCCTTCACTTTCACCTCTCCCCTCCCCCTGCTTCCACTAACTCACCCCCACCCAAGTTAAATTTTATTTTTTATAATTCCTTACATGTTCATTGGTTTCTGGCATATATATTTATTTGGAAATAGTATATTAGTTTGTTTATTCTTGAGCTTTTAAAAAGTGGTATCAGACTGTGATTGGTCTTTATAACTTGCTTTTTACTCAGAATTACATTTTAAAGATTCATTTATAGTGTTGCATGAAGCTGCAGCTCATTAATTTTTACTGATGAAGAATATTCTACTATGCAAATACATCAAAAGTTATTTATGCACTCTCTTGTTGGTGGATATTTGGATTCTTTCCAACTTTAGCTAATAAGGACAATTCATTATAGATAATTCTATATAATTGGAGCCAGATTATGAAGGACTTTGGAGTTTGGATTATTTGGAGTTGGGCTAATGGCTACCATAGAAACATTTTAACTAGAAAAAACTATGATGTTGACAATAAGAATTATAATAATGATGAATATTTTATAACAATAATAAGGGATAATCTATAATAATAAAAGGGTAATATGCTAATTAGACCGGACATCCTTCCTGACATCCTTCCTTCTGGACAAAGCCACAGCGGGCGGGGGCCGTGGCAGAGGTGGCAGAGGCGCCTGGATACGGTGGCGGCAGCGGGTGGGGACTAGGGCCAAGGCCCTTGCATGAATTTCATGCATCGGGCCTCTAGTATTTGCATAATACTTAATATGTATTAATAACTACACTTATACATAACTGATCTTCTTAATTTTTGAAGTGACCACATGATATAGATACTGTGTTTCCTCCATACACTATGTTCTTTGCCACAGTCCCACACTGTCACAACAGTGGTGACTTTAGAATGTCAAAGCAGTAGTAGATTAGGTCAGACAATCCTACTGGTAGGGGTGAGGGGCTAGAAGATTAACTGAATTTTTTTTGTTTTGTTTTCTGAATTTGTATTTACATAGAAAATATTTTTTCTTTGTAGTTTATTTGGGATGGTTTGAGAGGACTCTGGTAGAGGTAGGGTGGTTAAAGCCTTCCCTTCAAAAGCCTTCTCAGGAAGTCACCACTGCCAAGCGATTTGGAAGAAGAGGGCAGATTCCCAGGGCATCGTCACTGATTGTTGGTACCTGCAGCACTGCAGCAGAGCTCATGGAGGACACCCATGGCACTGAGGTGGTAGAGGGATCATGGTTGGCCCAAACACACAGCAAGCTTTTGAGCCTAGACAAGCTTATTTAGACATGTGCTCGTGTGTCTTGAAATCACTGCTGACCACAGCTTTGCAAGACCACGGACACAGGATGCAACCCATAGTGCATGTCTCACAGACACAGGAAGTCAGTAGATAGTTTTCAACTCCAGACACTTTACTGCTACCTCAAAGTGAACTAAACCTTATGGGCAAAAGAAGCCCTTGTTCCAAGGAGAAACATTTTGCTGCTGAGAACTATTCATTGCATATGCACTACAGGGAAGCTGGTGTGAGCTTGTCATGTGGAAGTTTCTAGCCTCACAGCTCCTTTTCCTTCTCCACACTTGGAAATAAGGTGTGCTGGGGCCCATATGTAAAGAATGTTCTTTTTGGCAGGCATGGAGGTATTCATCAGAGACCCAGAAACTACGTCCAGGGATATCTTTCTCTGTCCAAATATTTTCATTGCTAGGGGGAAAAATTCAGAAATTTGGACAATAACTTGGACTTAAAGACTAGGCAGTTGATTAAACAAAATATTGAAGTTAATTAAACAATATATGAAGACCATAGAATGCTTCCCAACTCATTCTATGAAGCTGATGTTACTGTGATACAGAACTCAGAAAAAGACATAAGAATTTAAATTACAGAGCAGTATCTCTCATTAACACTGATACAAAAATTATTTTAAAAGTGCTAGTCAGTCAACTCCAAAAAGCATAATACATCATGACAAAATGGAGTTGTTCTAGAAAAACAATGTGAGTAAACATTTTCAAAAATTAATCAGTGTAATTCATCACATTAACAGACTAAGAAGAAAAACCATATGATTATCTCAATACATGCAGGAAAAAAAAAAAACACCTGAAAAAAACCAACATTCATCCCTGATAAAATTTTTGTGTGACCTAGAAGTTAAAGAGAACTTCCTTAATCTGATAAATGGCATCAATGAAATTCAGTGAAGATCGTACTTAGTGGTTAAAAACTGAAAACTTTTCACCTAAGATCAAGAATGAGTCAAATGACCATGAGGTCTACTACTGGAAAGGTCAAGCAACATTTTGGTTTTGATCTTAAATGTCCAGACCTACAGGTTTGATTGAAATCAGGCATATGTGGTCCTGGGTTTTTGCATGGGAATTAATGTAATGTTTATAAATGAAAATGAAATCCTTCAACCATCTTAAGTCAAACACACACAAAAATCATAATAAAAGAAACATACTGGCCTTGGGGAAAAAAAAAAAGAATGAGTCAAAGATGTCTGTTCTGTATTTCACACGGTACTGCGATCACGGCTGGGGAATTAAGGCAATTAAGAAATACAATTTACTTCATTCACAGATGATACACTATGTATGTATAAAATCTTAAGGCATTTTTAAAAAGCTATTGGAACTAACTAGTCATTTCAGGAAAGCTGTAAGATAAAAGGTTAAATTTTAAAAATTAATTATATATTTGCATACTAGGAATGAACAAATGAAAATTAAAAAGCAATACCACCTATAATATCATAAAAAATGTGAAGTAGAAATAAATTTAATCCAAGTTGCACAAAATGAGTACACTGAAAATTTCAAAAACACCTCTGAGAGAAATTAAATAAAAACTAAATAAATGAAGATATACACTGTTCACAGAATGGAAGACTGAGTAGTGTTAAGACGTCATTCCTATCCAAATTTAACTATAACTTCAAGGCAATTGCAATCAAAATCTCAGCAGATATTTTTTTATAAAATAATAAATTGTTAATAAAATGTATAAGAAAGTGCCAAGAACCTAGAATTGTCAAAATGACTTTGAAAAATGAGCAAAACTGAAAGATTTATATTGTTTAATTTCAAAATGTATTAGAAAGCTAAAGATATGAAGACAGTATATTGAAATGATGATAAACATTTAGATCAATAAAACAGAATAGAAATTTAGAAATAGTCCCACAATGGTCAACTGATTTTCAACAAGGGTGCCAAAGAAATTCATTGGTGAAAGAATAACTTTCTAACAATGATGTTGAAACAATTAAATAGCCATATGCAAAAATACAAAATAAAACAAAAATAGACAAAAACTCTCTAGTCATAGCTCATACCACATGCAAAAAGTAACTGAAAATGGGTCACAGACAAATATTTAAGAGTTAAAACTATAAAACTCTAGGGGAAATACAGCATAAGACCTGGGTCACCTTGTGTTTGGCAAAAGTGTTTTAAAAAGGGCACAAAACGTACATGCTATTAAAAATTTTAAATCCATTAGTTGGACCTCATCAAATTAAAATGTGTTTCTTTTCCAAAGATACTGTTAAATGAAAAGGTGGATACAGTATGGGAGCAAAGGTGTGTAAACATATACCAGACAAAGGATTTGTGTCTATAACATACAAAATCTCTTATAACTCAATAAAAAAAAGACTGACATTCTAATAAACAACGGACAAAAGATTTAATAACCACTAAGAAGTTATATGGATGAGAAATAAGTACCTGAAAAGATACACAACTCCATTAGTGATTAGGGAAATGAAAATAACTACACACCCCTAGGATGACTAAAAACAAAGACTAGTTGTACCACATGTTGCTGAGGATGTAGAACAGCTGGAACTCTCCTTCAGCTGGAACTGCTGATGGAAATGTACAATAGGACCACCACTTTGGAAAACAGCTTGCCAGTAAAAGGTAAAGGTAAAATACACTAACCAGATCACCAGCCATTCTAATTCTCATTATTTACCCAAGATAAATTAAAACTTGTCTTGACCCAAAAACTGGTACACAAATATTCTTAGCAGTTTTGTTTGTAACAGCCAAAGACTGGAGATAACTCCAAAGTCCCTAATAAATAAGCAAATTGTGGCATATTCATGCAAGGGAATACTACTGAGTAATAAAAAGGAACAAACTATTGATATACACAAAAGTATGGATAAGTCTCAAAATCATTGTATATGAAATACCCAGACAAAAAAGGTGCATACTCCTTTGTATAAAATTCTATAAAATGCAATCTACAATGACAGAAAGCAAATCTCTCTGGTTGACTGGGGAAGGTGGTGATCATGAGGGAAATGTTACAAAGGGGCACAGGAAACTTTTGTATGGAAGTATATGTTCTACTTCCTGATCATATGGCTTCATGGATGGATATATATATATATAGTCAAAAGTTATCAAATTGGGGGGGTGGGATGAGGGCATGCGACAGGGGGTAGGGGAGGCTGGGGGAAGGTCAATGGGGGGGGGGGAAAGGAGATATAAGTACTACTACATGTAATACTTTAAACAATAAAAAAGTTATCAAATTGTATGCATCAATTTGTGCAGTTTGTTGTGTGCTGATGAAATTATAAATTTTGAAAATAAAAACAGAAAGAAGATAAAATGGAAGGGTTCTTTTCTCTCACATTTTAGATTGAACGTAAATATTGCAGGGCTGATATGGTAGCTCTGTGGTGTCCAGGACTCAGCCTCTTACTATCTTCTTGCTCAGAAATTCTCTACATGCAGCTTTTACCTTGTAATGTGACACAGCTGTTCCAGCCACTTCCATTATGTCCATGATAGCTGGTGGGAAAGAGCAGTGAAAGTCAAAGTCTTTCTTTTAAGGACATAAACTGGACTTTGACCACGTCACTTGCTGCAGTCTTTCGCAGCAAGGGTTCAGGAATCAGGAGAAGAGGCTTCGACATAAATGAATAGAAATATAAATTTGGAAATTATGGGGGAAGCCAGGCAGAAACCCTTCTTTAGTGGAAAGGCTTGCTGAATCTCCGGACCCATGGCTTTTTATTCACTAGAATATACATTTTGCTCTTTAGCAAAGCAAACAGACATCAATGGTAAGGTTTGGTAAACAATGAAGGATTATCAGGTTAGGGGAATTGCCTTCAGCCATTCAGCCAACAGCAGGTAATAATATGCAGATTTTCAGCCCTGCTGAATTTCAAAGTCCATCAGCCTTCTGAGGACTTCTCACATTTATTATGCTAATTACTGTTGGTTTTTGCCTCCAGCATCACTTCTGCTGACATCCTATTGAACTGAGCTACATGAGCACAATTTACCAAAGGAGGCCAGGAGATCCAGTCTTTTGACAATGCTATCAGGTACCCAGCTAAAACTTAGAGTTGCCATCACTAAGGAATGAAGAGTCTAAAGTCTCTACCTCCCAAAATATAAACATATTATACAAAATTTTATTTAAACCAATCCAATAAATAAGCTCTTGATTATGTTACAGTTTTTAAGGAGCATAGATCAGAGACATTTTCTATTGTGTGTTCTTTCATAAGATGAAAAGAGCTAGGTGTTACACTGAAGAAGGAAGGCTATCCTGGATCCTTAATCAGAGTTCAAAGCTGTGTAGATGTTGAGAAAATATGAAATTGGCCTGTGGTTTTGTATCATCTGGTAATTATGTTTTCTCCAGAAGAATACCCCAAATTACCAAAAACTTCGAGTTCTTTGATCCATGGTTAATATTTCTTTGAGTCTGTACAATGTTTTCAGATCTCAAAGAAACATTAGAGCAATTTTTGATGTTACTACAATCTCTCTCTTAAGGAATGCATTTTTCTCTGATAATGATTATGAATATTTAGGATCATGAAAGTATTAATAAATTTTATAGCTCTGCTACAAAGCATAGGGAGTCTCTCTTTCCCCTGAAGGTTCCTTAATAAAAGATGAAGGTAATCTGTTGAAACATGTGCTTTATGGAGAGGGAAATTTCTTGGGTGTATATGACTGAGTAAGAGAGAAAAGTCAAAAGATAGGTATTAAAAAAGAAGTACAGTGAGTCATAAAATCTAAAATATTAGATATAGCCCTAGCCCGTTTAGCTCAGTGGGTAGAGCATCAGACTGCAGACCAAAGGGCTGGGTTCGATTTCAGTCAAGGGCATGTACCTTGGTTGCAAGCTCCTCCCCAGCCCGGGCCCTGGTCAGGGCTCATGCAAGAGGCAACCAATCAATGTGTTTCTCTCACATTGATGTTTCTCTATCTTTCCCTCTCTCTTCCACTCTCCCTAAAAATCAATGAAAAAATATCCTTGGGTGAGGATTAACAACAACAAAAACACACAATAATATGTTAGATACAAGTGCCTCTAATCTAGCTTGTTTTATTGTCTCTCTGTAGTTCTACCAATCTGAAATTTGTTCAGTTTAAGCACATTTGGGCTGCAATTTAGAAGCATTAATATTACATCTTTGACATCCTTTTTGGTGGCTTTTATGATAGCCAGTTAGTATCCTACCGCCAGTATGTTGTTTATGACTTTTTTTTAAAACCAGTGCTTGTTTTATTAGTTTCTTCTATTTTGTAAATGTCACCTCTTTATGAGCATTCTCAGCAGAAAAGATGGGTGAAATACTTTTTTAAAGACATAATTGAGTCTAATGCCTTTTAAATCCTTGTATTTCCCTGGACAAACTTATGTTCTGAATCTTTAAGGTATTTATTCAAAACCACAGTCAAACACTTCCAGCCATCATCAGTATCTTGGAAGCAACTGGTGGGACATAGCATGTGTTGAAGATGAGCTGATAGATTCCACAGCTGTGACACTTTCAGTCAGACATGTGGCTTTAGGAAGCAGAAAGACTAATGAGACAAATTTGAGTGTGGAATATTCTTTTGGATTAAAACTGCAGAACTTCATTTCCCTAGAGAAGTGCTTCCATTTTAATGTTTTTAGTTCCTTACAATATCATTAAGATTGTGTTCAAGTTGAAATTGTTATTTATTAGCACTTACTGACAATGATAATAGGTAATAATTTTGAGTGCCCGCTAAAATGCCAGGCAATATACTAATTGCTTTACATGAATTATCTCAAATGATCCTCACATTAATTCTATGAAGCTGAACTATTTTTAATGTGTGTACAGATGAAGACATTGAGCTCACAGTTGGTAAGTGGTGAAGTGGGGACTTCAATTCAGTCCTCTGAATCATTTTTATTTTTTTATTTTTCAATTATAATTCACATTTAATACCATTCTGTACAAGTTTCAGATGCATGGCAAAGTGGCCAGAAAATCACACACTTTATAGAGTGATCCCCTCACTGGTTTAAGTAATCACCTGGCCCCACACATATTCATCATGACATTAACCATATCCATATCTCTGTGAATATTCTGTAACTACCAATTTGTACTGCTTAATCCCTTCACGTTTTTCACCCAGTCCTCCAACCCCTCCCCTTTGACAGCTGTCAGTCTGTTCTCTGTGTCTATGGGTCTGTTTCTACTTTGTTTGTTTATTTTGTTCATTAGATTCCACATAAAGTGAAATCATATGGTATCTGTCTTTCTCTGTCTGACTTATTTCACTTAGCATAATAATCTCTCGGTCCATTCATGCTGTAACAAAGATAAGATTTCATTATTTTTTATGGCTGACTCCTCTGATTCTTAATGGATCTATTTCCTTGCCAAACCTCTGCATTAAGAGAGAATAAAGAAGATTAATACTCTTTATGGAAGCCTTCCTTAACTTGAGATCTTTTTCTTTTCCTTCCTTGTAATAAACTATGTGTCACACAGGACATTAAAAGCTATTTTTAAAAGCCTACAACAAACCATCTTTGTCAAGTGGCTATTGATGAGCCAGAATATTTTATTTCACTTGTGAATTAATCTATCTACAGACCACCTGATATCGACCTTTTCCCAGCTTCATTTCCTGCCAATTATACACATTTAACTGTGTACAGTTCCTGACATCCTGTGAGCTCTCACACCTCTGGACCTTCAAATATGCTCTGTCAGCAGCCTTCTTCCGTATCTACTCATGCATGAGTACCTGTTATGGGGCCTTCTGAGACTCTTTCAGGCAGAATGAATAGCTCTTCCTCTCCTATCCCATGTCAGTTCATATATATCTTGATTGCACAGCATTTTTAGTATTGTGTAATCAATACTGAAGAATTAAAACAGTAAGAAACTGGTTTACAATGTAAAGTAAACCTCTCATGTTTGATGCACAGGCCTTTCCTAAGTCAATGACTATTTCCATGATAGTTAACACAGAGAGAAACATATACACATAACTTCATGTTTTGCAAGTTTGGAAGCCTAACAACACAGTATTCTGCACCTTGCTTTTTTTTTTAACCTAAAATATTTGGACTTCTTCCTATATTAGTATATAAACCTTATTATTCTTAATAGCTCTAAATATTTTAATACGACATACCATAATTTACTTAACTGTCCTCCTATGATGGACATTTGAATGGTTTCTAGGTGTCCCAAGCAATGTGCAATAAGTATTCTTGTTTGTATGTTTATATAGAGTGGATAAGAGAATAGTGAAGTCAGATTTCCTGGGTTTGAACCCTGGCTCTGTACTACTAGCTCTTAATATTTTTAATCAAGTTACTTAACCTCTGTATGCTCCAGTTTCTCTGTATGTTAAATGGGAATTTGGGAATTTCCTAGGGTTTTTCTGAGGATTGAATTACTGCATGGAAAGAGCTTTAATGCCTAGTATATAGTAAGCACTCAATACTACTATTATTATAAAGACTAGAGGCTTGGTGCACGAAATTCGTGCACTGGGAGAGGGGAGTGTCCCTCAGCCCAGCCTGCACCCTCTCCAATCTGGGACCCCTTGAGGGATGTCCAACTGCCCTGTGGGATTGGGCTTAAACAGGCAGTCGGAGATACCTTTCACAATCCAGGACTGCTGGCTCCCAACCACTCACCTGCCTGCCTGCCTGATTGACCTTAACCGCTTCTGCCTGCCAGGCTGATCACCTCCTAACCACTCCCCTGCCAGCCTGATTGACACCTAAATGCTCCCCTACCAGCCCAATCGCCCCCAACTGCCCTTCCCTGTAGGCCTGGTCACCCCTAACAGCCCTCCTCTGCAGGCCTGGTTGCCCCTAACTGCCCTCCCCTGTAGGCCTGGTCACCCCCAACTGCCCTCCCCTGCTGGCCTGATCGCCTACAACTGCCCTCCCCTGCTGGCCATCTTGTGGCGGCAATCTTTGACCACATGGGGGCAGCCATCTTTTTTGTAAATAAATCTTTATTGTTCAGATTATTACAATTGTTCCTTTTTTTCCCTCCCATAGCTCCCCTCCACCCGGTTCCCACACCACTCTCTGCCCTTACCCTCCACCCCCCAATATCCTCATCCATAGGTGTACGATTTTTGTCCAGTCTCTTCCCACACCCCCCACACCCCTTTCCCCCTGAGAATTGTCAGTCCACTCCCTTTCTATGCCCCTGATTCTATTATATTCACCAGTTTATTCTGTTCATCAGATTTTTTATTCACTTGATTTTTAGATTCACTTGTTGATAGATATGTATTTGTTGTTCATAATTTTTATCTTTACCTTTTTCTTCTTCTTCCTCTTCTTACAGAATACCTTTCAGCATTTCATATAATACTGGTTTGGTGGTGATGAACTCCTTTAGCTTTTTCTTATCTGTGAAGCTCTTTATCTGACCTTCCATTCTGAATGATAGCTTTGCTGGGTAGAGTAATCTTGGTTGTAGGTTCTTGCTATTCATCACTTTGAATATATTTTGCCTCTCCCATCTGGCTTGCATAGTTTCTGTTGAGAAATCCGCTGACAATCGTATGGGTGCTCCCTTGTAGGTAACTAACTGTTTTTTTCTTGCTGCTTTTAATATTCTCTCTTTGTCTTTTGCTCTTGGCATTTTAATTATGATGTGTCTTGGTGTGGTCCTCTTTGGATTCCTTTTGTTTGGGGTTCTGTGCACTTCCTGGACTTGTAAGTCTATTTCTTTCACCAGGTGGGTGAAGTTTTCTGTCATTATTTCTTCAAATAGGTTTTCAATATCTTGCTCTCTCTTGTCTTCTGGCACCCCCATAATTCGTATGTTGGTATTCTTGAAGTTGTCCCAGAGGCTCCTTACACTATCCTCATATTTTTGGATTCTTTTTTCTTTTTTCTTTTCTGGTTGGGTGTTTTTTGCTTCTTTGTATTTCAAATCTTTGACTTGATTCTTGTGATCCTCTAGTCTGCTGTTGGATCTCTGTATATTATTCTTTATTTCAGTCAGTGTATGTTTAATTTCTAGTTGGTCCTTTTTCATATCCTTGAGGGTCTCCCTAAATTTATCGGCCTTTTCTAGAAAATTCTTGAAAAACCATATAACTGTGGTTTTGAATTCTATATACAGTCGTTTGCCTTCCTCCATTTCTTTCATTTGTGACCTGTTTTTTGTCTCTGCATTTTGGCTGCTTCCCTGAGTTGATAGAATGGCTTTGTGTGCTAGGTGTCCTATAGGGCTCAGTGGCTCAGCATCCCCAGTTACCTGAGGTGAACACTCTTGGTGCACCCCTTTGTGGGCTGTGTGCACAGTCTTGTTGCAGTTAAGGCTTGATTGTTGTTGGTATCACTGGGAGGAATTGACCTCCAGGCCAACTGGCTGTGAGGATCAGCTGTGTCTACGATGGGAGAACTTCTGTGCTAGAGACACCCTTATGAGACAAGACTTGCTTCAGTGGGGCTTTGGTGCTCACTGAGTCTGCTCCCTGAGTGTGTCCCTTATGGATCTGAGGAGTTGTCATCTGGATGGTCCCACTCTGACCCCTGGGTACACTGGCTCTTGGATCTCCAAGGAGGTGCTAATTTAGCCTCTGCCTGAGGCCACCCAGCAGGAGCTATGGAGAGATCTGCAGATTCCTCTTCTTTGTTTGGGTTTTGGAGGTGCCCAGATGAGGCCCAGCTGTGAAGCAATGCAAGCTGCTGTGGGGCCTTGGGTATTCTTTTGGATTTCTGGGTCTCACTGACTCAGCTGCAGTTTGTTAGGTAAGTTTAGAATTCAAAGGATCAGGACATTCATATGCAAAAGCCTCTATGCTCAACTTGGATGGGGTGGAGTCTCAGGGCAGAGCAAACAGCAATGGCTTCATGGGGCAGGATCTCAGGGCGGAGCAAACAGCAATGGCTTCCCGTCAGCCCTGCCCTAAGAGGCCTCTGGGTCTCAGTGTCCCACAGTAATTGCTGCAAGCACCTCTGAGAGAAAGCTGCTCTCGAGTTTTGCCCACTGCCAGACAGTCCAATTTCTCCCCGTATGAGGCTTGGTCCCCAGAGTCTCGCCCAGAACTAGAGTTCAGAGTAATTGGGAGCTTTTGTCTCCCCCCCAATTCAGAAAGCCAGCCGCATACTCAGTTACCAGCCCTCTCCTCGTGTGTGCGCCTCCGTACCTCTGCCTTCCGCAGTTCCTGTGAGTCTCAGTGTGCTTTTCTCTTTCCTTCTAGTTGTAGAATTTCCACTCAGCCAGCCTTCCTGTGGTTCTGGATGATGTCCATCTTGTCTTTTAGTTGTAGTTTTGAAATTGTTGTGCGAGGCAGCAGTTTAGGTGTTTACCTGTGCTGCCATCTTGGTTTCTCTGGGGGCAGCCATCTTTGACCACATAGAGGCAGCCATCTTGTGCAATGGAGTGATGGTCAATATGCATATTACCTATTTATTATATAGGATCATATGTCTTCTGGCACATATTTGAGTAGATCAATTCCTGGGTGTAATTCTTGGGGCAAAGGGTATGTGCATTGACAATTTTTACAGATACCCATGTTAATTGAGTATCTGTAAAAATAGATTCTGAGATAAGGGCCCAAATACAAATAGTTTATTTAGGTGGTGAAGGAAAACCAAATAGGGGACTGGGAGTGTGAGACAGGGAAGGAAAGGTAGCCAATAATGGGTAGACTATCAAGTCCATCACCACTTGGGATGCTTGAAGCTCCATTCTGCGGAAGCTCTAGGAAACTCTAGGAGCCAGTATTGATGTAATCGCTCCTACTCATCGGGTGAAGGAGCTGCTATTGGTATACTGACTCCAGCCTTGACAGGTTAATCATTGTCTGAGGGTCACTTACAATCCTGAGAGTAGTGGCATCAAAGAGCAGAGCAGTGGGTGAGTGGGAAGAGATCAACCAAAGAACTTGTATGCATATATGCATAACCCATGGACACAGACAATAGGGTGGTGAAGGCCTGGGGTAGGGGTGGGGATTGGCTAGAAGAGGTCAATGGGAGGGAAAGAAGAGACATACGGAATACTTTCAACAATAAAAATTTAAAAAATAAATAAATGCCGGGACAATTTGGCTCAGTGGTTGAGCATCAACCTATAAACTCAGGAGGTCACAATTTGATTCCCGGTCAGGTACATGCTCGGGTTGCTGGTTTGATCCTTGGTAGGAGGCAGCTGATCAATGATTCTCTCTCACTGATGTAGCTCTCTCTCACTCACTCTCTTCCTTACCTTCATCTCTGAAATCAATAAAAACAAATTTTAAAATGATAAATAAATAAATAAATAAATAAATAAATAAATAGTAACAAAATTGACTAAAAGTCATTCTGATTTTATCATCATGATGTGTTGGGAATTCTCTATACCCTTAGTTATAAAGTACTTCTTTCCTCAGGGTCACTCCTCGATTTGCTTCCCTATATTCCTGGGAAGTATTAATTCCCCAACATTTCTGGCCTATTCACAGGCAGGCACAGCAGGTTTTATTGGCCAGAGAAGGAAAGAAATGCAGGTGCTGGCAGTCATTGGAAGCCTGGCCAGCAAGTACTAATGGGCAAGGAAGAGAGGATATGGTCAGAGTACCAACAGCATTTGCTACAGTTGAGCCTGTTCCATGGAGAGTCCATAGTAGTGAGAATTTCTCCTCACTACTGTCTTTCATGACCACCTGGAGTGAAGCTGTGTTTCAAGCAGTCTATTTTCATCTCACATGATACATTGAGCCAACCCAGCTATGAATCAGACCTTGGTTTTATTGTTTTCTGACAACTGGTCAGGGGAACTCTGTGAACTCATAGATACAGCCTGAGGGAGATACATTGGCTTAACAAGTTAGGTAATATGGAGGGCTGGGTTGTCAGTTCCTGTAATTTAGTTCGTTTTTCTCTCCGGACATGTTCATGCCTAATCACAAGTGTCCCATTCGTTGTATTGTGGATTGATGCTGTGCCCATCCCACCTAAAGACTTGGAGATCTGCCAATAACCAGCTCATGCTAAGCAGCTCTGGTAACATTGTCACTTGATGTCCCATGATCAGGTTCCGTTTCTAGTAGGTTCAGTAGCAAACCAAGAGCTGCTTTTTGAATGATAAACAGTTCTTTGAAACTTGAGACTGTCATTTTTTTTTCTCAGTATACTTGTGACACTAACAGCAGTTAGCCAACTCCACTCTCCTTGTAATTCCCATTATCCCCTATCTCTTATATTCTGAAGATATTATATAAGCCAATGCCTGGTCTTTATCCTACACCTCAACCCATTTTAGTAGGTGGTGATGACATTTGGAAATCAGGCCAGCATGCACTGAAATGTACTGGCATGAGGATATAGCCAAGATACCAACAGATTCTGCTGCAATATTACTAACTTTTCACTCTACATTCCCACAAACGATAGGAAAGATGGCTGTTTTTATGGATCCTTACCACCTCAATATATTGTCTAATGTTTGGTCTTTACTAATCTTGACTTTTAAAAATGGTACCTCGTTGTTTTATATGCATTTCTTTATTGTGAAGGTACGTATAGTTTCAAACATATGAAGCCATTGATATGTCTTCCACTATGAAAAAATCCATTGGTGATCCATTTTTTACATGCTTTAGTCATTTTTCTATCTGGTTGTTGGTTTCTTTTCTAGTGATTTGTCAAAGTTATTTCTGTAACAAGAAATTAGCCTTTTGTCTAATTGACTGGTAAATTCTGTCCCGTTTTCATATTTGTACTTTTTTGTTTCCCTGAAAAAATATTTTTACATAGCTATGTGTTTTAATTTTTTATTTAATGCTTCTGTGTTTAATTACTTGCTTATAAATATCTCATTACTAAAAATATAAAAATAATTATTTTTCTTTACTTGTTTTAATTGTTATATTTTAATTATATCTTACTAGAGGCCCAGTGCACAGGTTCATGCAGTGGTTGGGTCCCCAGCCTGGCCTGCACCCTCTCGCAGTCTGGGACCCCTAGAAAGATGTCGGACTGCCGGTTTCGGCCCGATCTCCACAGACCAGTCAGGGATTGGGCCAAAACAGGCAGTCTGACATCTCCCCAGGGATGTAGCAGTGCACAAAGTAGAGGCAGCCAGGGAGGAACCCGAGCCCGGGCTGGGCACCCTGCTGCTCCTGCTCAATCCTGCCCCCTGCACCTGCCGCCATTCAGTAGGGCTACCATGGAGGCAAGAGAGACTCGCGCCGCCGCCTCAGCTGCACTCACCAGCCATGAACCCGTGGCGCTCCCACTGTGGGAGCACACTGACCACCAGAGGGCAGCTCTTACTTTGAGCGTCTGCTCCCTGGTGTTCAGTGCATGTCATAGCAACCAGTTGACCGGTTGTAACGGTTGCTAAGGCTTTTATATATATATAGATGTTATTATCTTTCTTTCTAGATGCTAACATCCTGAAAGCAAATTTCCAGGATATAGAAAACATTAAATTAGTGACAGCTTCCTCCCTTCCTCATCCTCTTCTTTGCTTTCTATCTTATATCTTTCTAACCACAACACCTACCAAGGTACCTGGTATATATAGTAGGTGCTCAATTAATTCTTGCTTAATGCAAGAATGAACAAATTACATGTACCTATCTATATTATTAAATAAATTTCATTTTTAAGAACATTTTTAGAGTTGCAGAAATATTGTGAATATAGTACGGAGAGTTTTTATACCTCGCACCAAGTTTCTCCTGTTACTAATAGCTTTAAATGAGTATGGTACATTTGTTACAATTAATGAACCCATATTTATATGTTATAATTAACTAAAATGCATACTTTATTCAGATTTCCTTAGTTTTTACCGAATCCCTTGTTTCTGTTTGGGAATCCCATCTAGGATATCACATTATATTTAGCCATCATATCTCTTTAAGTTCCTTTAGACTGTGACTATTTTTCAAAATGTTTGTTGCTTCTGACAATGCTGACATTTTTTAGGGGTACTGGTCCTCCATTTTTCAGAATTTTCCTCTATTAGGAATTGTTAGATGTTTTATTCATGATTGAATTGGGATGATGGGTTTCTAGGAGAAAGACCAGAGAAATAAAGTGCCATTTTCATAACATCATGTTGAGAGCACATTCTATCAACATAGTTTATCACTCTTGATCAGCTACTAAGGTAGCATTTATAACTGAAAAGTTACTCTTTGTGATGGTTAATTTAATGATCAACTTGACTGGGCTAACGGACGTCCAGATAGTTGGTAAAACATTATTTCTGGGTGTGTCCGTGAAGTTGTTTCCAGAAGAGACCAGCATTTTAATCATTAGACTGAGTTAAAATGATCTGCTCTCACATATGTGGGTGAGCATCATCCAATCCATTGAGAAGAAAAAAGAAAAAGTAGGGCAAATTCTTCCTCTCTTTTGAACTGGGACATCTGTCTTCTTCTGCACTTGGACATCAGACCTCCTGATTCTTGGACCTTTGGACTCTGGGATTACACCAGCAGGGCTCCAGTTCTCAAGCCTTTGGCCTCAGACTAGGAGTTACATCATTGGCTCCCCTGGTTCTCAGGCCTTCAACCTTGGACTGAATTACACCACTGGCTTTCCTCGTTCTCCAGCTTGCAGATGGCAGATTGCGGTACTTCTTTGCCTCCATAATCATGTGAGCCAATATCCTCTTATATACCGATATCAATATCTATACTTACCTGTCTATCCCAGTGATCGGCAAACTGTGGCTCACGAGCCACATGCGGCTCATGAGCCGCGGTTTGCCGCTCTGTTGACTAATGAGTTTGCCGACCACTGGTCTATCCTACTGGTTCTTTTTCTCTGGATAACCCTAAAATACACTCTTTTTTTAAAAAAATATATTTTATTGATTTTTTACAGAGAGGAAGGGAAAGGGTTAGAGAGTCAGAAACATTGATGGGAGAGAAACATCCATCAGCTGCCTCCTGCACACCTCCTACTGAGGATGTGCCCGCAACCAAGGTACATGCCCTTGACCAGAATCGAACCTGGGACCCTTCAGTCCACAGGCCGACGCTCCATCCACTGAGCCAAACCAGTTAGGGCTAAAATACACTCTTTTTTCTCCTTTCCTTATTAGAGTATTTGAGATAAAGTCACTATACACAACCCACACTCAAGGAGTGGGAGTTATGCTCTATCTCCTTGAGGTTGGAAGGTCTATGTATTTGGAATTCTTCTGCATGCAAGATTTGTCTGTTCTTCTCCATTTATTTATTCAGTCATTCATTATATCAGTCTAGACTTATGGATATTTGTCTTATACTTTGGGTTATAATATAATATTACTTTATTTATTTTGTTGCTCAAAATATTCCTTCTTTGGCCATTGGGAGCTCTTTCATTTGACTGCTATGTCCCATAGACATCTCCCATGATTGTATGTTTTGTATGTATTTTTTTTTCTGACTTTCAGTCATTCCAAGATATCCTAAACTCATTTTGCATATTTCCTGCCCCAGTCCTAAAATCAGCCTTTTCTCTGAGGACTTCTGGTTCCTTTTAAGAAGGAACATCTGGGCTCTAGATATGCCTCTTACTACCAGGGTTGGACTTATTATTTAAGCAGATAGCCAAAACGAATACAATGTTGTTTACTTAATAAATAAGTTTCTAATGTAATTCAGTGTGCTAACTTGTGCTTGAATTATGAGTTTAGTCTGACAGAAATAACCTCTGGCAATCCATATTCTTTTAATGGGTTTTTACAGAAACTCAAGTATTCTCTTCTTAGCTACAATTATAAATTAAAAGTATGTATCCCCAAGGATTTTACACTATGTCTAATTATAGTGTAGAGCTTTTTAGAGCTTTATTAGTGTGTGCTGAAACTGATTGTACATTTCTAAGAGAAAGGAGCACCTTTCTGAGATTCAGTGTCTCTGATTCTTTTACACTTAGAGAATAAAGATTAAAAATACTAGCTTAGACACTGAAATGCCTTGCAATGTAAAGAAGATTTTCTATAACTAAATAAAAATAACCATAAAAGCTGTGACGATCACCTCATCTTGTTACCAATTTTTTAACATCTCCACTATGGGTGAACAGAGTGGCATTTGCTCAGCACAGGTGACTAAACATTCAATGACCATAAATGCCCTTGACAATGAAAATGCTGTCTTGTGACTCTAATCTATTCTGACTTGCTAAGCACAGGAAACATTTGGCCCTTTCCTAGGGCATTGATTAATGAGGAAACACTTGGTTTCACAGTTAATGTGAATTATTATAACTTCTGGGAACCTATTAGTTTTATAAGATACTAGTTCTGAATAATGATTGCATTTATTGGTGTCTGCATCTCCATATGACTTCAATTTGAGAAACGCTACTTGGAGGTAATTTTTGGAAATGAACATCATGTACTAAATGCAACTCTCTCCTCCCCTCTGTCCTTTTGGCTTTCCACTGACTTTATTGAAGTAAAAGGACAGGGAAAGTCAAACTAACATGAACTGACTATCCAATTTGTACATACATTTAATTCAATTCTTATAATAGCTAAGCAGTAAGAGCTAAGCATTACTATGCCTGTTTTAAAGCTAAGGAAACAGTTTTGAAGACTTGAAGTAACTTGCTCAAGATCACACAAATTATCAAGTAGCAACTTATAAAGTTATACAAAATTTATGCCCAGATAATTTGACCCCAGAGCTCACCTTTTCTCCCTCAGAGCTGGCAGCATGTATAAGAATAATTTAAGATGATTTTTTATAATATTGATGCCCAAGTCTCACTCTGAGAGATTCTGGTTTAATAATTCTGGAGAAGAATCCAGGCCTCCGCACGCTTTAAAAGTTTCCCAGCTGATACTAATGTGTGATTAGGTCTGCACCAGAGCATTTCACCAGTCTGCTTTCACTCTCATAATTACACCTGACATTTAAGCAGTGTCCTTACAGCTTTCAAAGCTGTTGTGTTTTAAATACATAATTCATTTAATCTTTAAATCAGTCCAACTAGGGATTATGGTGCCCTTTTTATGGAATAGGGAACAGAGACTGAAGGAATTTAAAAATCTTAGTTGATATTACAGAGTCAGTAGCTGAAACCCAAGAAAATTTGAACAGGGCCACCCTACTGTGTTTTATCCTCATTT